>NC_141696.1:1263864131-1265064131 GCF_964263255.1 Lissotriton vulgaris | reverse complement strand
GGAAAAAAATAACAAAGGATATATATTTGGATCATGAGAAACTGGCTACTACAGCACAATACCCATATTTGGGAATTATCATAGACGATAAACTTAATTGGAAGGCAGCTATTGACTCCAGAAAATGTCACCTCATTAGAACTATTAAGGCCCTAGTAAACTTCTAAAAAAAACTGGGAAAGAGGCCACCAGTGGAGCTTTTAAAGATATTCATAGCAAAATGTCAATCAGTAGCGCTACATGGGGCTGGAGTGTGGGGGTACGCAAACACAAATAATTTACAAGTGGCAGAGAATGTTTTCTTGAGATTTCTTTTGACGCTACGTAAGAGCGCATCAACTTTTTCGTGCCACATGGAACTAGGGATTCCCCATATTTCGGACTTAGCCAGAAGACAACCACTTTGCTCTGGCTATATGGTCGTCAGACAAAAACACATTTACACAGCAAATCATCTTAGACTACATGGATCTGGATTTCTCATGCAAAATTGGCTGATTATCCTACATACAATCTTTCTTAAATGACCTAGGTTTGGAAAAATACTATCTGGTTCCAACCTCAATCCGGTCATTAACTAGGAACTCATTACAAGTGGTGTCCCTTACCCACCTTGAAGAACTACGGCCTGCCAATGAAGCCTCTAAACCATCTGCCCAACATAGCATGGCTGTTCAAAGTACCTTTAGTATACAGCCATATCTAACCTATGATTTTACCATCTTTGAGAGATTTCTCCTAGTTAGGTTTGCTAAATATGTTTCACCGATTAGTTGCATTCCCAACAAGAAATAACTGGGACTCAGTTCTACCTCGATGCCCGTGTGATGAGATCTCAACCCAGGCAACCATGCATACATTCTTTTTTTGTAAATACTATAGGAAGTACAGAAAGATTTGGCTAATCCCGTTATTAAAACTCATGGGCATAAGAAGATGCCGTCCGGCCTTGTTAGCCTTACAGTATCTGGGCGAGGAATGGACAGCAAGGTACATCGTCAAGTTACTGAAATGTATCTTTAGACATCGATTGAAAATATAAAAACTGTCCTATAATTTTCGGGAATTGACAATCTTAAGTTTGTATCTAACTAGATGAAGTGGTTCCTTTACAAGCTAGTATTAGGATGATGTCTTTTAATACTATATATTGGACAAGAGCATTTAATAGCTAACATGTATGTTACTTTTTATAATCAAGTTTCTTTTTTAACCTATGGACAGTTTTATGGAACTTGTATTGTGTATTAATGAAGAATATGAAATGTAATTGATTTGATGAAAATGCTTTTATGATTTTTTAATACGACAAAAACCGAATAAAGAAATATTTGATTTGATTATCTTACTCTCATGATCGAACATCTCCTATACTGATTGATTCTTCGGCCGTGGCTGTATTTATTCAGGGTGGATTTTAAGAATCATTACGTACAACATGATGTGTTTGTACATCCGGAAAGTCCTACTTTGTGATCATCGTCGTCATAATCCCCTAAACAACTTAGTTTTCGATTAAATGTGGATGTGATCATAAAATGTAATGTCGAAATACGGTTTCCATACTTTTATATATAAGTAGTAAATGAAAACAATATGTTATCTTATGATAGTAAGTTGACAATGGTTCAAAGTTTTGCTCCCCACGAATGTACATAGTTGATTAAAAATACTAGTCGGTGGCCACTATTCTCTAGAACCCAAAATTGATGACTGTTACTACTGCTGCGTTGTCGAACCCGAAGGCTGAATTCGAGCGCATTTAGGTTGCGTCGTGCATGTTAGTTAGCATTACTTTGGTACACGTTATTAAGGTTTTGGAAGAAATGTTAGTACATTGCAGCTGTGTGCAAATCAGTGTAACCGAGAGCGGCGGGTCAAGGAGATTCTCACTATGCAGAACGAATTTCGCAACGATTGTTTTTGCCTGTAGCGCACCACTAGCACCAGTAGATGGCGATAGAGACCTGTATCCAAAACTTTACATCCTTTGGTATTTATTTACTGTGCTTTCATTTGTATGTAGCTTATCTTTACACAAACTTTGCAATCGAGATAGAAATACTTCTTTTAAAAACGTGACATGAATATTGTCATTCAATAGTAACTTAGACCAAACAAATACTTATTTGCGTAGGTGTTGACATGCACCAATTGCGCTAGTTGCAGTTAGTGGGCATTGTTCGAAAACGAATTAGGTGTGGTTATTATTAGTGCAGCAGGTGCAGTGGTACCGGCGGCCATTGTAGTGAAGGGCTCACTGCACCCCATTCATGTCTGCCTTCTACTACGCAAACGATGAGGTGGACAGGTTGGGATCAATTGGAGAGAGGATGTGGTCTCACGGCTAGACTGCCGACTTTGGAGCTTGAAAACCAAAATTAGAGTCTCTGAGTCGACTCCACATCCTGTGATTCTGGGAATCTCCCTGGGCCGACCAAAAAAAATATATATATAGATTGTGTCCTTGTATAACGTAACTGGTGCTCATGTAAAGCGCTCCTATATACCTTCGGGTCGAGTTCGCGCTATATAAATCTGCAAAATATATATTTTTTAAATTGTAATTCCTGCATTAGGGTTCGTGGTATCCCTGCTACACCGCTGTTTGTAACCACAGAAAACCAGATTTGTTGCATATGTTCTGAGGCCCACCCAACACCAATTACTGCGCAATTATATAACAGAGTTAGGCATGACATTATGACTTTTCTGTATCATGTATCGAGAACATATGAACACGCAAACTTTATTCTACAGGCAAGGCGAGGCCCATGCAGGCCTCTGTAGTTTTGCCAGGAGACCGGTGCTGGGACAACAGCCAGCCGCGCCGCGCCCCGCCCACAGTGTTTACAGCTCTTGGTCCGCAGTGACAATGTTCGGCCGCTCAGGGAGTGCACGCAGCGCTTCCAAAAGACCTTTTGTACAGCGCATTGTGTCCACCTTCAGAGCTCTGTTTCACACCCGACTCGGGTTTCCCTGTGTAAACACGCGCTCACAATTTCTCATCCTTCTTTTATTATTCCTTAGACCACCTGGTAGTACACGAGACCTCACAGCACAACGTAGGGAAGAGCAGAGCAGAATCGGGGCCCCGTTTCCCTAGCATTCACTCAGCACCCGGAGCACTAGACATATTTTTTTGTTGATTTTATTACATTGCATTCAATTAGGAATTGTAGGAAGGTAGGATCTTTCTGCATGGTTACCTCCACTTTTTGCCTGGTGCTAAGCTGTTTTTGACTAGTTTGACTGGAATCCTGCTAATCAGGTCCCCAGTCTATCTGCTTTCTCCCTTAAATTGGTATATTCAGTACTTAGGTACATCCAAGATTGGATACTGGGGTACCCTTATCAGTCTCTAGTATATGGTACTAAGGTACCCGGGGCATAGGTACCCCACAGATTCTAAAGCATGCATTATGCCACCCATGGGAAACCATTCAAAATTGAACTACAGGCCTGCCATTGCAGCCTGTGTAAGCTGGTGCTACCAACACTTATTAAAGACATAGGGGTATATTCTCAAGAACTTGCGATAATCATCGCCAAAATCGGTTAGCACAATGTTTCATATTGCTGTCTTTCGCGGGAAAATAACTCTGTGTTAAAGTCCTATTCACAACACGGCGGTGACATGCAATATTTTCTCGATAACTCGTCAAATGTCTGTGATAAAGTCACCGGGACGGCGATACAAAACTAAACCCCAACGTGAAAAAAGTTGCGATGGGCCCAAACGCGATAAAAAAGTCCACGATAAGGTGCGCCAGGCCTGTAATTCACACTCGTCAGGCGGGAAAAAATCACTATAAAAGTGGAAGAAAAAATACAAACAAAAGCAAAACAACTGCCAAGCACAATGGAGGCAGCCGGAGCAAGTACAGAGGACAGCCAGAATCCCCCCAAACCCCACGGAGGGCCAGCCTGGGACCTCGGGGTCAGGGAAGGGCAAAGACAAGAAGAGGAGGAAGACGCGGTTCAGTCTGCAGGAAAACAGGATCCTGATAACGGAGGTGATAGAACACCATCAACTACTGTTTGTCACCGCCACTTTGTCATTGGCAACAAAAAATGGAATATGACAGTCCATCGTGGACAAGGTGAATGCTGTTATAGTGCTGAGGAGGACAATGGAAGAGGGCAAGAGGCGCTGGAATGATGTGAAGCGCTAAACCAAGCAGAAACCTGTCAACAACCAGAAGGCAGCAATGCAGACTAGAGGTGGGAGTCTAGCGCCACAGGAGGAACTGGATGAGATGGAGGAAATGGTGTCCACAGTCATCAGTGTGGAGACGGTGGCAGGAGTTGGGGGACCGGACACTGCTCAACATGACCTGACACAACAGCAACAGGGTGAGTAACGACCAGGGACTGGGGGGACGGGGGAAGATGGGCACAATGGCACACATGCACAATTAAGTATAGCACAGTGCACACCCAAAATGACTCTGGACCATGTCTCTGGTCCCCTTGGCACACTGCAGCACACCTAGAAACAGCAAGTAGGGCCCCGTCAACTATTTGCCCTGAGGGGGCCCTTCCCACACACCACCAATCTCACAACCAACCCATGCACACTGACAATACAAGTGATACTGCATGATGAATAGCATTGCTCCAGTCAATATATCATGAAATGTTGCACGCCATGACACTGAGGTGGCTAAGTGTGGACCACATCCGTAAAGGAGCAGGACACATTCTGACACATCCTCGTGCACAAACAACCCCTGACGTAAAAAAACATATCTGCGGACAAACCATGCCCCAGACACCCAACTACCACAAAAGACCAATGTACCCAAGTTTGCCACATCTCAGATCTGTATAAGCACAGAATTCAAAGGCACACCGCATGCAAGGGACAAGGAGCAGCAAAATCAGAGCTGCATGGGCGACTCTCCCAAAACGCAGCACACACACATAACATGAAGAGCACATCAACATTGACAACAATGTGGTACAAACCACAACACGTCCGCAACAGAACAGAGGACACAACTGGTACCACTTGTGTGTAGAAACTGGCCAATCACATTTGTCATAGCAGGGAATTATGAGTTGATAATGTACAAGTACAAACACACATCTGTGATTTTGTCGAAATGTTCACTGACTCGCATCAAATAGGGAGCTCCTCCCAAACAGTTACAATGTACCATGTCATGCAGTCTGTATGTAAATATGTTCAATGTGTCAACATACATGTGAACACAATGTTAAACTGAATATCCCCTTCACATTGCAGAGGGAAAACCAACATCTCCTGCAGAGCAGACCGAACCTCTCTTTACTGATGACGAAGAGGACCTCCACACCTTCAACACTGACGCCCTCCAAGAGTTTATTGACAGCTACGTCAACCCACCTCCAGGAGCAGGGCAGCCCAGCTGCATCGATGAGACTCCACCCCCTGCACATACCACACAGCAGGCAGCACCCACCACCACGGCTGGCTCCCAGGACCCCCACAAACAATACATGGCCTTCCAATGCCGTGTGTTGGGGTGCCAGGAGCAGATGGCTGAACAGGAGTGGGTGGGGTTCGACCGCATGGCAGCCAAACTGGATGCCATACGTGTGTGTCTAAGTCCCATCAGGGACCACTCACAGTCCCTAACACCCACAGTCCACTCCATGCTCTCCAACAATCAATGGCTGACATCACTGGAACCCTGACTCTGAGACAAGAACAACTGTCCAGTCAGAGTGCCTCCAGCGTTGTTCCCCGGGAGTTGGTGTACATGCGGAGGATCATGGAGAACATGGAGCTGATACAGGCGGAAAGAGCGACTGCCACGGCTGAACACCAGCAAGAGGTAGCTGGGTTCTTCCATGCCCTGCAGACCCTCCTCATGGCATTGCTGCCACAAGGCCTGGTGCGGATGAATGCACTGCGACCACTCTATCCACATCTCTGCTCCCTGAAGTGTCAGTGCCACACAGTACGGCAGACATTCCACCTCCAGCCCCTGAGGTGTCACTGCCACACAGTGCTGGAGACAGAACACCACCACCCATATGTGCGGCACATGAAACAGCAGAGGGCAAAGATGTGGATGAATCTGCCTTACTGGTAAGAAGAAAGCAGTACAAAATGCACAGAGAGGCAACATAGATATTTCAAAGCATTAATGCACAAAGCATCAATCAATCTGGACTCTTCAGTGATTTAAAAAGATGATCCTTTAATAGCTTCTTGGACCACTTGTAGCGTAAAATGATGGAATAATACAGCCAACGTGTTTCGCCCCAGATGGGGCTTCCTCAGGGAAAATTTCACAACGCACAAATCTTTATACCGATCACTGCAGTCCACATTATCCACGTTATCTAAATGCCCGCTTGATGACTTGCGTCAACTTTTTGCCTCCTTGGTTGGGGTACATAGGGCTTTAGTACAATACGTTTCACGTCCAGGTTGGGGCACCTGGGGTTGCGGCACAACCAGTTGGACCAGCCGGGATCTCAATTAGTCCCGTCATGGTTAATTCGTGATGGGCAAGCACCCCCAGAATAAGGGCGATATGCCTATTGGCTTGCTGAAAAATTTGACCAACTGGAAGCAGTATTTCCTAATACGACTCCTGTGGAGAAACACAGGATTCTAACCATTAGTTTGCAGAAAGACTTAGTGCCTGAGATGACCGATTGTGAGAACTGGGGTAAGGTCTTTGCAGCAGTCTATGCGAAGTGCTTCGGCACACCGTCTATGACTGTCCTGCCCTTCGTGATCAAGCGGGTTCAGGATGAACACGGTCCGGAGGTGGCGGTCGAATCGGGAATAAGGCTTGTCGGAGTGTTTGACGTAGTTGCTGATCTCATCCTTGCTAACGTTAAGGGAGATACAGTTAACTATCAGGTGTCTAATGCTTTGCACCTTGTCCCCGACGTGGATAAACCCCAGCAGTTGCCAAAAATAATTGCGGAGGCTTATTAGACCATTGGCTACAATAGTTGGGGTATTAAGCCTTATGCTAAAACAGCAGCTCAACCGTAAACTCAGACGGCTAAGTCTACTAAGGACGACCGTCCAGGGTTTCCAAAACAAAATTGGAACAATAAGACGCAGGGGAAGCAGCAACAGAAACAAGGGTCACATCCTGCGTCACCAATACCAAGGTCTCCTGATAGATTTCAGGTACCTGATCAACGTTCTCCTCGTTCTTCACAGGAAACATCAGTCTCACAAGCCGATGAAGGTGAATGCGGCAGAGGCCGGGGTGCGCCGCAAGGACGTGAGCAGCCCCGCCCGGCTGATGGTAAAGGCAAGCAGGACGACTTTCCACGTCAACGCCCTCAGTTTCAGAAAAAGAAGGTTGCTGGGTTAACCGCCGTGTATGCCACCGATAGTGAGAACACAGCTTCGGAACCTGACATGGGCGCTAACGCTGCTAGACAGCGCAGTGGAGGTTACAGTAGTGCGGCAAGCACTGCATCCATATCTGAAGGCGACAGCAACTGACACGTTCATCACAGTAAAGACTGCTGACACTAGAGTGGCTCCCCCGGACAGGTTATATGAAATAGTCCTTCTAATTGAAGCTGCCTTTAACAGTGTCGATCGGAAACTCATGTGGTCCAAATTAAAATCCTGGGGTATACCCGAAAGGATATTGAAAGGTCTACTTCTTTTTTATACAGATACCTGGGTACGTATGAAACTTGGAAATGGAGCCAGACTAAAGTGCACACCCACATGGGTCTAAAGCAGGGGTGCGTACTAGCACCGCACCTTTTTAATTTATTTATTTCCGACCTTCCAAGAAAATTTGATGGAATTAACTCACACCCACCTAAATTAGGGAAACGTCTATTATCGCACCTGGCCTACGCAGATGATATTGTTCTCTTAAGCCTGACTAAGTAGGTCTGACAAGGCTATTAAATGAACTCTCCGAATTTCTGTTGGCAAACAACCTGGAATTAAATCTCTCAAAAACCAAAACCATGCTTATTACAAATCGGACAGCTACGACTCAACGAATAAGACTAAAGGGTAACTCGCTGGAGAAAGTATCATGCTATAAATACCTGGGATTTTTCATTGGTGACAAACTTTTGTTTCGTGATCACCAAAAGTACACAAAACAACGAGAAGGGGCCCTAACATTCGCCCTTAAAACCCTGGCAAAAAAGTTGGAGGGTCCGTCCTTGAAACCACTACTAACGATAATGTCAGCCAAAGCTCTGCCAACATTATCATACGCCAGCGCTGCAATGCATGGAAACAACGCAGAAACCCTTAGCAGTGTAATAACGCGAATTTACGAAAAGGTTCTTCTACTTCCAAAAACTGCCTCACCAGCTCAGAAGCGCTTGGAGTTCGGGTTAATGAACGAAACACTGGGTAGGCTCTATTCATAGATTAAAGTATGCCATCAAATAAAACAAAATGTGGAGGCGGAGCTTGCCAGCAACCAAGATGGTCGCTTGAGGCCGAGGCTCCTTCATGCACACCTAACTATCCTTAAATATCCTTCATAAGAGCAGCGCTTTCACAAGCCCAATATCCCCCCTGATAGTGTGAGCAGCCGGAGCACTAGCGATTCCCTCATCGCAGAGGTTTGGTGACTCAGGGCCTGAACGAGTGGCGGAAGAGAGTTGCGCGCCGGCAGGCAGAGAAGCCGAGAGCCCCAGTAGACTGGAGACCTGGGCGACGTGCGGCGACGTGCGGCCTCAGAGGGAGCGGACGCCTCGGAGGCCCGAAAGAACGACCGGAGTCCCAATCGGGACTTCCCTGATAGCGCCGGGAGGTGAGGAGAGGGCTCCGCCAGTCGGGGGGGTGGGATCCCGCCCTCGCCCACACCTCGGGGCCCCTCATATCGGGAGAAGTTATATATCTGCAAGAGAGGTGCGGGTGAGAAGTCTGGAACCGGTGTGTGAGTGACATTGAATTTAGATAAGGGCCTAGCCATCGGGCCCGGAGAGCGGAAGAGAAAGGAAGAGAGGGGCCCACAGAACAGGAGCTACGGGGATGCCGGGGGTGGTGGTGCTGTCCCCCCCCTCTCACGGTCCCCGCTGGTGGGCGCTCGGGACTGGTAGCCCTCAGTGAGGATTGCGGGCACTGGACAGATTTGGAGGTCAGCAGAGGAGGCCTAAGATCCTTAGCGCGACCGCCCGAAGACGGCTAAAGAGTCTAGATGCACCGGCGTGGACAACTGTCGAGCGGAGCCAGAGTGCTTTCTACCCCGCGCTGGCACACAGACTCGGACCAAGCATACCGCAGCGTAGGAGTGCAATTGTAGTGCTACACTGAAAGGGAGACTGCGAGGAGCACAGGGAGGCGGATACACAGAGGGGTCAGGCACTCTTGTCGCAGCGTAACCACGGAGGAGTCTAGAGACCACATTCTGGCGTAGGGTGCACCTTGCCGTACAGAGCGGACAGACAAGTACTGCGCACAGACAAACAAGACGAACTGAGGGTGTCCTGAGCCAAGCTTAAGAGGCAGCTGGTGGACCCAGTATAAGAGCTGCTGAGTTGCCAAGACTGGGGTGGGTTGACCCGACACCTGGCGGCCACCTCTGGCGTGGCACAGTACGTGTACATTCTGCGCTGGGCGAAGGTCAGGCCCCCACGATGGGCAAAGGTGACAAAACGCAAAGTTAATTGCCCTTTGCACAGTGGAGGTTGCAGCTGTAAAGTCCTCCGGCGGAGAGCAGGGTAATTACACGGCCGGAAGAGGGACAGGCAACTGGGTCAGATATCAAGAACATGCTGCTATCTATGGAACACAATTTGCAGACCAGCATATCTGCGCTGGGCACTAAGATGGATGCAATGACGTACAGGATTGACCGCATGGGGGAGCGCCTAGACAAACACGCTGAGAGACACGACATGGCTGAGAGGAGGATGACGGAAGTTGAAGAGGCGCAGACAGAAATTGGCTCGACGCAGAAGAGGATGGAGAAGCTAATGCAGGTCTTACAAGACAAGACAGAGGATTAGAAGCCCGCTCGAGACGCTGCAACCTTCGCATAAAAGGCCTGCCGGAAAGCACGCAGACCGGTACAATGGAGCTGTTCGTAGAGAAGCTTCTCACCACTCTCTTGGGAGAGGGAGTGTTCTCTGCAATGTTTGTAGTGGAGCGGGCGCATCGAACACTGGGCCCACGCACACGCCCGGGAGCGCCTCCCCGCCCTATTATCACTAGACTACTCAACTACCGAGACAGAGACACTGCCCTCAGGCTGGCTAGAGCCAAAACATCACTTCAATATGAGGGGTCTACGATATCGCTCTATCCGGACTTCACTGCGAAAGTGCAGGAGGCGCGCAAACATTTCATCCCACATAAGAAGCGCCTCAGAGAACTTGGGCTGGACTATGCAATGCTATACCCGGCTAAACTGCGGGTTAATCAGCAGGGCCACTCGCATATTTTCACAGATCCAAAAGACCTGCAGCAAGCAATGAAACTTTGGACGAGGGAACAAGGTGGCGGCAACGTCAGAGTGCTGGGAGACGGCGAAGATAGCAGCCATCTGGATGACCAGGAGTGACCAGGCACCCCGAACTGTACGGAAGGACCTGCCGATGGCGAGCAGGCACCCTCCTCTAGTACTTCACGCCTTGGCGAGGGGACAGAGTCGGATGCAAGGGCCTATCTAACGATAGAGAACGCATGTAAGATAAGTGGATGATGGGATAATGGGATAATGGGATGGAGGGAGAGGTCGGATGCCTGACCAGTATTTGCGAATACACTGATGGCGGAACACGCTGTTGCTCATCGAGCTGTTTTAGCATGAGGTTGGGTACAGTGCCTGTAGAGGGGGAGTGGGGTAGTAAAGATTTTATTGGATAAGGATCCAGAAATGTACTGATGTTCTAATGATACTCACGGTTGTGCATGGCGGAGGGAGGACGGGGCCTTCAAAGTGATAGGAGTAAAATCGAAGCTAATAGGCTGCTAGGCGACCTTGGTCCCCGCGCGCAATGCACTTTGGAGGTTCCAGTTACTGAGTTGGGGGTTGGGAATAGGGTTGGGGCTGGTGGGAATGGATTCTGCAAGGCCAGGTTGGAGGGGGTCTGCTGTGGGCGGGGGTGGAGGAGTTCAGTTACTTGTTATTGCACAGAGTAGAAGGAGGAAGGCGAGACTGCGAGACGATGCCTGCACCCACTGCCTACGTTAGATCCGTGTTCACTGATACTGCAAGATTGCCAAGATACTCGCAGAGAGGACTAGAGCAAGTCAGGAGAGCATTAAGGGGGAGACCGAGACACTCACGGCCCTGACATGGAACGTGAGGGGATTGAACGACCACCGTAAGCTCAGAAAGGTATTAAGCTACATACAGCGTCAGAATGTGGACTTAGCACTCCTACAGGAAACTCTTCTACCTCTCACAAGTAGAATGCTCCTTAGTAGAGGCCTGACGGGTAAAATCACAGCAGCTGGGTTCACAACACATTCCAGGGGTGTTCTGACCCAGATCGAAGTTAACCTTATCCTTGATGCTGGCAGACCTTGAAGGCCGTTTTCTGATCTCTAGATGCACTGGGAAGGGATATGATCTTATAGTAGTTAATGTCTATGGCCTGAATTACGACTCACCAGACTTTTACACTAACCTAGCCCAAATATGCCGCACATATACAACAGCACATATGCTCTGGGGAGGTGATTTTAACTTAGTGCTTGACTAAGCGCTGGACAGGTCAGCAGGCCCAGCACGTAGGCCTTCCGCAGCCGCGTTAACGCTGCAAACAGAGCTTTGATCCCTTGACCTAGATGATGTGTGGAGAAGCAGGAACGCAACACAGGGGGGCTACACGCATTATTCTGCCTACCATGACATTCACACGAGAATCGACTATTGGCTGGCGTCGACCTCGCTGGCAGGGCACGTCAAAGCCTGCACGGTGCTTACGTGTACACTCTCCGATCACTCACCACTACTGTTGGCGTTGGAGACTACTAAGGAAAGGATACCACCATTTATGTGGCATTTCCCTCCATACTCATTGCTAGATGAACAATTTCGGGGTGAGCTAGTAGAAGAGATCGATGCATTTTTTGGAACCAACATAGATTCGGTGGACAGTTTCCAAACAGTCTGGGAGACATTTAAAGTCTACATACGGGGCATAGCCATGTCCAAGCACTCTAGTGTCTTCAAATCTATCCGACAGCGGTTGCTATATTTAGAAAAACATTTGACCGATTTAAAAAACGTCAGCATAGAGCATCTGACGCAACAGTGGCTGAGGACATAAAAAGACTTATAATCGAATACAACGAAGAGGCAGATAGGGAAGTCTAACACATGGGAAAATATGCGACAGCTCGAACACACGGAGAGGGGGAACGGCCTAGCTCACTCCTAGCCAGGGTACTAAAAGGAACTAGGGGAAGAGTACATATATCTGAGCGAAAAACTGCTGCCGGAGGAATAGCCACGGACGAGGCTGAGATAGCGAGTGAGTTCAGGAGTTACTATTCGGAACTTTACACCGCGAGATCTGAAGGCTTCGCGGCTGACTTTGAGGACTACCTGGGACATATCAAACTGCCTATGCTCACTAACACACACCGGGAGTTCTTGATGCTAACTATAACCAAAGATGAAATCTCAGAGGCTTTGGCGAGTATGCGCTCTGGTAGTGCTCTCGGGGCAGATGGGCTTACAGTGGGCTTTTACAAGGCGTTTCAAGATAAACTAATCTCACACCTGTCCACTCTCTTTGACGACATTTGTGTGGAAAGCAGTATGCCACATTCTATGAGAGAAGCACTTATAGTAACAATACTTAAACCTGGCAAGCCTCAGAATGACTGTGGCTCATACAGACCGCTATCACTGCTGAACATAGATGCCAAGCTGTATGCTAAAGTTCTGGCGACACGACTGGCGCTGCTAGCCCCTGAGTTGGTAGCCCCGGAACAAGCAGGGTTCATTCCGAACAGGAACCTCAGTACCTCACCTATAATATCCGAACTGTGCTAGGTACTATACAACATGTACGGCAGGACACGAAAGCCATAGCCGTCTTTCTCGACATGGAGAAGGCTTTTGACTCCGTTGAGTGGCCATTCATGGTTCGAGTATTGTGTAGACTGGGGTTAGGCGAGCCGTTTCTACAAATGATTGGAGCTTTATATCATCAACCAACGGCTCGGCTACGCATAGGGGACCGGGTCACCGACCCTTTCAAGATCTGCAGAGGCACTAGGCAGGGCTGCACGCTCTCCCCGTTACTTTATGCGCTAGTTGCTGAGCCGTTTGCATGTGCTCTTATGGAGTATCACAGCTACGAAGGTACTAACTTCCCAACGTATAAGATAGTAATATCAACATATGCAGATGATACGTTGCTGTATGTGCGTGACCCGGAGGCTAACCTTACATCGGTACTTAGAGAGGTGGTGTGTTTTGGAGCACTCTCCGGTCTAAGGATCAACTGGACTAAATGAGTTGCTTTTCCTTTGACCCCTGCGACATGTCAGTTTGACATGGAATACCCGTTACAATGGTCTGAGGTACCGGTTCGGTACCTAGGAGTTAAACTCCACACTGACCCGGAAATCCTGCTGAAAGAGAATTATGGCGTGGCATACAGCAAGCTGGTGGACGATGTGGAGGCATGGTGTAGGCTACCTCTATCCTTGATGGGACGCATAGCCATTATGAAGATGGTAGTGCTTCCCAGATTCTTATTCCTGTTCAGCGCCATACCCATGGTACTATCCAAGGTCTTTTTCAAAACTATGACGCAGCTTCTGATTCGACTAGCATGGGGAGGCAAACAACCCAGGGCAAAATGGTCCCTACTCACGCTACCGTACGAGTTAGGTGGATTGGCTGCCCCGGACGTGGAGCTGTACTACAGAGTAGCAGAAGCAGCCCACTTACACACGTACACGGGAATTCGCAAATCCCTCATGTGCGCATGGAACGCCTATTCGCAGATCCACTACCACTCCCAGCCACGATCTTTAAACCGGTGGACCGAAGGACGGGCATATTGGACTCGATTACGGCCACGAATCATGCATGGCACTCTCTACTGCAGTCTCAGGACTGCGTCTTACTGTATTCCCCAAATATGCCTATTGAGTGGACGCTGTGGCTGGGACCGATAGCAGAGAAGGGGGTGGTCCAAGCGCTGCACGAGGGGGGTATTACGAGTGCAGGAGACTTATTTATGGAAGGCACAGTGAAAACATGGGACCAGGTGGCTTCAGAGCGTGGCGAGGCACCTCTACTACTCAGGTTTCAATATCATAGGATCCGTAGCGCATTGCTCGACCCGGAACTTGCGGAACCACCGGAGATAACGGAACTTATGTACTTTCTCAAAATGGCCGCCCCCGTAAACTGATCACGAATATGTACAGAATGGCTATGACGCATAGAGATCAACAGGTCATGAAAGCTGGAGTGGCCTGGCAGAGGGACCTACAGATCATGATAGATGACAGCATGTGGAAATATTGCTGTCCGAGCACTAGAAAACTGTCTTTGAATGGTAGACTTAGACTGGTTCATTTCAAGTATCTTCAAAGAGTTTATTATACCCCGGAGAGACTCCATCGGTATGGCCTTAGGCAATCGGCCAAATGTGAACGGTGTCATGAACCAATTGCGGATTTCATGCACCTGGCATGGTGGTGCCCGGGAATTCAAAGGTTCTGGGACAGCATATTTGCTGAGATGAGCGTGATACTGGAGATGGAGTTGGCCCCAGGCCCGGCACTGGGATTACTGGGCCACTCCAGAGGTCTACAAGTTGCGGTCAGGCGGTTGGCCGATATGGGCATGCTAATGGCTAGGCGAGTGGTGGCTAGGTGCTGGATGAGGGGGCCTCTCCCCAAGGCCGAGAGATGGGCGCATGACATGCTGCACTGCTGCACGCAGTCTGAACATTATAGCGAGCTAATGCCTCCCACGAGCCGCCCGAAGAACTTTTGGGGCTTGCACCAAACACATCTGAGGGCTAGAGCTGCAGAGAAAGATGCAAATGAAGAGGAGGTCGAGGAGGACACACTGCCAGATATGAATTCCTCAGCGGGGGAAGACTGAGCTCCATAGTATACTGACACTGGCGATGAGCACAGGAGATTGCCTCGGCATGCGGTGAGAGGGTTGAGCCGGTAGGGTAATAGGGCGATTGCTTAACAGAACACGGCTAGATCCTCAGGAGTCTCCATCAATATGGAATTATGACATCAAACACTTGAAATGGCAATTTACACAGTAACATAAACCTCAACGAGGGCAGGGTCTACTGGCATAGAGTTCACAATGATACAAGGAGGATTGGGGGGAGTGGGGTGGGTACGGGGACGAGGGGGAGGGGGGGAGTTAAGCGTTTGTATAGTTAGATGTAGTTTTAGAACTAAGGGATTGCGCATCTACGCTAGATACCGGTAGGGGTACACATAGGGGGAAGAGATAGGGTTCAGTTGCTCATAAAGATGTTGACGAATCGGGAATACCAGGGACGGTCAGCTATATTGATAGCGAATAGGTATCCTGTGTGCTTCATGCCGCCGGACCCCCTGGTTGTCGGCAACGTGGCTGTGTACCCCAAGATTGAAAGTGCAATTGACCTGATATTGACTGCTGCCAGCCTCCGGGTTGTAGGCTACGAGCTGTGTAGGATGCTGAAGTGAACAATAAAGGTTTTTGAAAATGTAAAAAAAAAAAATGTAGATAAAAACGGCCTTAATGAATCTGTATGGCAGGAAATGGATCAAGATAAATATTCGCCAGCACACAAATTTCTTGAACACTCCCTAAAGATCACATGCACAAGGGAGCTGTGGAGTAAACAAATGCCTTACCAAGCATTCAAATTAATAATAAATAAAGCTGCAAGGTTCCACTCATTACTGACCGATAAAGATCTTTTTTGCACAAGAGTCACTCGTGGACACTGATCAACACCTATAAAACCTTGAAACAAGTAGCTTATCTGGACTCTACTTATTCCATCTACGTAAAGAGAAAATTAGTAATGTTAAGGATTGGTCAGTTCCTTACTCTTGCGGAAGCCCCTCACTGGAAACTAAAAGAAAACAAAAATTTCCGGCATTGTGGTTATTAAAAAGAAGATTTGATTCATCTTGTATGCCACTTGAAGACATACATATATTGCGGCAAGCATTTCAGGACAGAGGCATAAGATCATGCAGGTCAGCTATCATATGTGGGCTAGACTCCAATGACCCCCAAATGAACTGCAAATCGATTACATTTTTATGAATCCATGAGCAAGAACTGAATGTTAAATTATAGTAATAATATGATAAGCATTTTTACAATTATATAACTTTCTAGGATTTTATGCTTTTATAGAGATGTAATTTTTATGTGACGTAGACTTTTTAAAATCAGAATTTGGTATATTGTTATGGTTTTAACTAACTGAACAATAAAATAAACAATTTAAATTTCATTTGAAGGTGACATACTACGTGTAATAAAAGGGATTTTTTGGGAAAATCTTACCTCTACGTATGCCATTTTGTTCGCGGAGGCGGACTGGCCCCCACCTTTCGTTTTGGCAGCTCCAAGAGGGGAGGAGGTAATCCTCCCTAGTTTTGCACACACTTTTCCAAAGGCGCAGGCACAGAATTTTGCAGAAAAGTGGGCTTTGGTGCTTGCACCAGCTTTGTACAGTACTCAGGTCGGATGGGATAAGCTTTCGCCCAGACATGAGATTCCATTGCGGTCAATGCCACAGCTACGCCCCAATATCCCATGCGGTGAGAAGCGAAAGCTCCTGTTGCAGAGATCCTTGAACAATTGGAATATCAAGGTGTAATTGAAACGTGTGTCACCCATGAATAATCCTCTTTTTATTGTGACCAAACCTGATGGGTCATACCACTTGGTATTGGATTATCAGCATTTGAACTCTCATTGTCGGATGTGCGCAGTACAGAATACTCATAGTTCTGCCCTGGTTGATAGTCTCGTGAGAAAATTGTTTAAGACCACATTTGACATTTCCAATGGCTTTTTTAGTCATAACCTGTCCTCCCTTAGTAGTCAATGGACAGCTTTTACTCCTGGAGGCAAAAAAAAACAGCTCAAAAGATTAGCCATGGGCTATAAAACAGCCCAGGGGTCTTTGCCGCACGTGTTGTCTCTCTTTTAGACATTGACCCTGATCCGCACTCGTACGTTGATGATATTTATCTCACAGACGAATTATGGCCACATCTGTGTCGCGTTGACCGCATCATTACTATGTTTGCGGCATTCGGTTACAAATTTAACTTTGCAAAATTGCGCATTACAGAGTACACAGTGTTGTTTCTGGGCTATGAGCTCAACAACTAAGGTCGAGGTTTAGCTCCTCACTTCCTGGAGAAGTGTGCATAGTTGCGAGCTCCAACAACTTTGAAAAAACTACAATCTTTACTGGGTTTTTTGAATTGTGATTGTACTTACATTCCCGATTATGCCAGGCGTATCAAGCCACTATATGCTTTGATGCAACCTACTTTTACCAAATCATGCTCACTTCCAGAACATTCAGCTGCACTGCAATCGCAGTGGGTTTCACGTACTTGATGTTTAATGAAGGAGACACAGTCCCTATTGCTTATAAGTCACACTTGTACATTTCAACTGAAATGAGTTTTTCTACCATTGGAAAAGCTTTGACTGCTGTGCAGGTGGCGATTCTAAAAGGGAGAGCGCTGTCGCAGGGGAAACGCATGTTGGTTGTTACACCGTATCCTGCCCTTGAGGCAGTGACAAAGGCCAGTGTACCTAATTCAAAAGCTTTGCATCCACGTTGGATACAATGGACCACTTCTTTGACGTCTCCGGATGTCACGTTTAGCTTTGATTCCTCATTGCAAACTCAGGAATACTTGCAATTGGAGTTTGTTCATCCTACTCCTTTGTCCTTACGCCCGCTTGAGGATTACCATTGTATCATTTACACTGACGTTTCGGCACATCCAGCGATGGATTCTAAGCATGCTTATTCAGCAGCCTGCGCAATAGTGGAGAGTACCATGGTGAATGGTGAGTTCAAGTCTAATGTTGTGCACACGCAGACATGAGGGGACTGTACCGCCCAGTTGGCAGAGCTACGTGCTCTGGTGCTTGCACTAGAGTTTGCTGATCCCCGTGTGACTACTCTTATCGTAAGTGACTCTTACTACTGTATTGAGTCTTTCAATGACAATGTATTCTTTTGGACCCAGAATGGATATCATGATTACAAAGGTAGCACAATTAAACACAAAATGTTTTGGGTTCAAATCGCAAATCTTAAAGAACATCTGCCTCTCGTGAATGTAATTCATACTCTTGGTCACCAGCGCATAGGAGTACATGCTGTTGGTAACAGTCTTGCTGACGAAGCAGCAAAGACAGCAGTGGTGACATATTTAGTAGCAGCAGTTACAAGATCCAAAAGTAAGATTGATGATGACATCTTGGCAGCTATTGCAGCAACAGAGAAGGTAAGTGATTACCCTAGAGGTTTCCCTTCTAAATACTCTTATCATTTAAGTCCTGATAAAGTTCCCTATGGGAGAATTAACGACGTTGGTGACAGATTGATTCCCAATGTGGACCGTAGGCTTACCTTGATAACAGTCGCCCATGAGGGCATGACCTCGGCTCATGCTGGCATCTCAGCGACTGTCACTATCTTACAGCAGCGTTACTGGTGGCGCGGATTGTACAAACAGCCTTGTGATTATGTCTTTACTTGTGACATTTGCCAACAGATTAAACCTTCCACTGCTGCGCGTCCAACACAAACACAGCTGTACATATCTAATAAACCACTTGGGTGTGTTTATTTCGATCACTGCGGTCCTTTCTCTTCTGATACTGCATATAAGTTCATCTTAGTTGCAGTGGGTTCGTGCACACGCTTTTTATGGGTCGGGCCACAAATCAGCGCTGATGCTCGAACTGTCATCCGGGATTTGCATGTCTTTGTGGGAATTTTTGCATGTGGCACCCTCCATTCTGACCAAGGTCCGGCGTTCGCCTCTAAGGCGTACAAAGAAGCTATGTGGTCTTTGGGGGTGCAGGTCAAATTTTCATCTCCATACCGGCCTGAGGGCAATTCTGTTGTGGAGCGGATGAACTGTGACTTAAAGCAATCCTTGACAGCTAGGGTTTTAAAAACTGGCAGAAACTGGTTGGCCCATCTGTATATCATTCAACATGCACTTAATAATCTCCCTAGAAGGTCTGTGGGTGGGCAGACCCCATATGAAATGCTATTTGACATAAAATGTTTGACCCGGACATTGAGGGTCTAGACATGGCGGCGTCTGCCGCACCCTTTCACGTAGATGATCATTCTGCTGTATTACAGAACCTACAAGAGACTCGAGACAGTCATGGAAAGGAACATTTGCCCTCCACAACTGATGCTGCACTTCAGATTCCGGTATTTGGCTGGCTACCTCGAGTTGGTGACCTGGTCCGTGAGAAGGTGGAGAACAAGAAGGAGTTTGGCACCTCTTATCGTACACCTGTTCCAGTGCTTGGCGTGCAGGGTTCAAGAACAGTCATTTTACCTCCACTTCCTGGTCGCAAGGATAACAGGTACATCTCCATTGACAATGTCAAATTACAACGAGTGGTCGATTATTCTTAGTATGACTCCAGCGGTCTCTTGTCCAGCAATGCTGAGAAATTCTGTTTTGGCCTCAGCAAACATCGTCAGGCCTGACACTGCCATAGAGATGCATACAGTTATTAATCCATAATTGAATCCACCGGCTGATAATCCCCATGAAGAGTATACCTATCCCACAGATGTTTCATTGCCTGGTGTGCAAACAAGTGCAGTTGCCCAGTCACGTTTTTCATTTAACACTAACTCTACAACATCGAGTTCCCCATCGAAAATTTCTATTTTTGCAGTTTGGTTTCAAAGACATTTTTTAATACCCCCTTGGACTTACATTTGGCTGGTGCTTTTCTCAATTTTTTTGTTCATGTCGATTGGATTTGTAGTTGTATTTTTTCGTCTAGTGAATGGACATTATGTTAAAGAAAGATCTAAAATTAGGTTAATTGATAGAACTTTGGCACCCCACTCCTCGTTCCACATCATGAAGAGGGACCAGACTTTTGTCAACATCACTGCCTGGCCTGTATTGGATGGGATTCTTTGGGATTCTGTAAAATGTCAAATTAATGGCTCAACAGAGGTGATAGACGTCCCCATTGTACTGCATGTTTCAATGGGGGATGTGGTTTAACAAAATATACGCTCTGATGATTGGGATGTCCAGGCCGTAGAGGCTCTTTTTTTCTGATTTGAAATATTATGCTGCGTTTGATGCTGAAGACTCTGCAAATTATGCAGACTTACCAGTCATTTCCTGCATAAAGCAAATACATTTAGAAATATAGTTATTTAAACACAATGGGAACATTTCCCAGTTTCCATTGAAGGCAGTTCGAAAACTCTTTTGAAAGAATTTACATATGTTATTGATTTTAATCAATCCAATCCTGAAGCCTTTTATTTTAAAGTGACTGCAGAGTCCTCTTCCAAGTTAGATTCACCCACACTAAATTACTATATTCAGAGTCCCTTATCAATCAATTAGCTATAGGGGGCTATGAACTGTGGAAAGATACAATTGATCTTAAATCTGCCTGGGGTTCTAAAAACTGGCAAGTGCAAGGCACTGAATCTTTGCATCGTGCTGGTCTCATCCCTACCTCTAAAAAAATGAATGCTCCTACCACTCCTGATCTGGGTGCTTATCTTACATGATACAATCACACCGATAGGTCCCTTGATGAGTTGCAGTCCCTAATAACAAATTCCTCCTTCAATATTTCCAGCTTGGATCCTCAAGGTTGGTTATTATGGCAGAAAAGTTCTCATTCATGACAACATCATTTTCTGGGTCTGGCCTCCGGCTATGCACAGGTTAGGGTGGACCCCCGTTTTGAAACTGCCCATTCTGTTACTACCCATTCAGTAGGTGGCTTAAGCATTCCACTTTAGCGTCAATTAAACTTCATTTGTCCAAATTGACTGACGATGTTGATTTGAATGACTTTGTTAAAGGCCCTGTAGGAGGCAGGTTCAAAAGATGGGTATATGCTATTTACAATGAAGTTAGGAAATTGTCTGAAATTGTAGCTGCTTCTAGATTAAGAGATATTGATCAAGCTAATTTAGAAAAGCTAATTTAGAAAAGGTGCTTGCTGTTGATAATAGCATTAATACTCTTTCTTCCAGAATTTACACCTAAGATAATATTGTTTCATCTGTTGTAGATATTGTACAGGATGAAGTGTCTGTTTTGTACCATGGTCAAAATCAATTACGTTCCATAATGCAGTTTGCTTGGACATTACAAACTTTAAAATCTGGGAAAGTGCCTCGGGACTATATGAATACATCATCTCTGTTTTTACCGTTTAATCTGACTGCAAAACAGCAGTTTATGTCCATGAAGGATGCTACATATTCGCTTTTGCATATTGAAAAGTTGGAACCTTTACCATTTTCTGTTGTTACTACTAATTCAGCTGTATGGCTCATTCATGGGTGAATAACACTGCCCTTTCTCTTTTTTAAATTCAGTTCATTTATGAAACAGTATGCCATAGTCAGATATGAACCGTTGGGAAGTGCCTTTCTCCATGAAGTTTGGTCTCTGCCATTCACATACAGACGCATGAGAGAGGGTAAGGACGTTTATTTGAAGGGCGAAGAGTGCACTTCTACACCTGATCACTCACTGGTATGCAAGAACATACAATTGCACGGCTCATATAACACGCAAGCCCCAAATTTTGCTTGCATTTTAAAGGGAAATCCAGTGCCAGCTATACCACCAACTTTCACGCTACTAGCTAACGGTAGTTATTTGCTTTTAAATAATTAAGATTACTGTGGTATGCTGGTAGGGACTACGTACATTGTGACCATCTCCCAACGAGTGGTTTGCTGTAAAAATTTGCTTTTCCCGCCCTTGCATGGGAGTCTGGATATATCCATTTGGCCTTCCATACCAACCTTGAAAGCAGAGTTCAACAAGATGAGTAGAATAAGGGCTCTATTGTCCCAAAAAGAAGTCACCCTTACTTCTTCCTGTGAAACATTCGTTCTTCACGTGGCTAACACCCGCACCGAGATGCATGGGCTTTTAAAAACTGATCTCCCACTTCATTTCGGCACTTTGATTCTCACTGTACTCAATGCCTCGTCAACAACAGGCTTGGTACATGTTTTCAAAGTTGTCAGCTCCAGACTTGTGACTTCATTCCAAACAATATTTGTTGTGAAACCAGAATTTTTTCATTATATTTTTTCCAGCATCTTCGGCGGGTTACCATTGCTTCTCGCCTTGGCTGCCGGTGTGCTGCTGTTGATTTGTTTGCTCAGAAATAGCTGCACAATCTGTGTCATAGAACAGCCTCCCCAGGCTGCTTCAGCTACGCAACCCGGATGCTTGAATACTATGGAACGCTACCTGTGGCCACTTTGAGTGTAGCATATGGATTATCCTTCCGGTTTTCATATTTTACTTGCGTGCAACCAGTTTTCCATTACCTGGATTGCTGTTTTGAATGGGCTTTGGATTTGTGTCTCTGCAATACGGTGTCTCCTGCCCCGGATTATGATCGACTGATGAATCCATTAGTGGCTCATGAGTTGGACTGTTCTGGTATCGGGATTATGGCCTGTGCAGCTGCGCATGGAGTTCTAGGGAATTGGGATATATGTGCAGCGGCACATAACTTCTGGCACAAAGTTACCTCGAAGAACACGCAAGTTGTCCTCTGATGGTGCTAGAGGCTCCGGCGATTGAGGAACAAGTATGTTCATTCACTTTATTAAATTGGATGGCGGAATCATTTGCCGATGATAACAATGACTTCCTCTTGGAAGCTGTTGCAACATACTGTGCCTATACGCTGATGGATTAAATTGGCATTTGTCCATCTTCAACGCGTACTGTACTTAAAAACTTTTTACTCTTTTTTTTCTCCCTCTCCATGATTTGAAGAATACTGCCCCTTCTTAGTTTTTTACTTTATACCTAACAAATTTTGAACGTATCACTTACAATTATCCAGTTTAGCAATTTATGAACTTGGTTCTGTCTCACTCGAACTTGAACTCTGCGTTCCTAAATTACTTCCCTTTTTTGTTCGTGGTCCGATCAGGGCAGGGTGTAGTGAAGACAGGGTTCTGCTTGCACACAATGCTATGTCAACGTAAGCATATTAGAAGTTTAAACACCATTTTGCCACTTTATAGCTTCTGCACACGACACTACATGTAACTGTTGTTGTAAGTTAAACTGCTTAATTTTCTTCGCATGAGAACAGTCTGTTTTTCACCTCCCTAGACTTACACCGCGACCTCAGTCTGTACACTGCATGTAGAAGTCTTCAAGGTCATAATAACAATGTATGTAGTGCTTCAGGTTTATTATTTATTTTATTTGTGTCTTTTGTAAAGCGCGCAGCTGCCCCAACGGGGCGTCCCGGCGCTGAAGAATCTGGAAGCAGTGGGCAGATATAAGAAAGATTACAGATCAAAAAGATGAGTTTTAAGAGCCTTTCGGAATAGAGATTCAGATGGACAGTTTTGGAGGGACAGAGGAAGCTTATTCCATTGTTGAGAAGCGCAGACTTCAAAGGTTTTCCCTCCTTTCCGCGTTCTCTTAAACCTAGGGGTAACTAGGAGAAACTGGGAGTTTGAGCGCAATGACCTGGCATTATGATAAGGACGTAGACAGGTTTTAAGATAGACCGGGCCTTTGCCCTGTGAGGCCCTGTAGGCTAGTGTCATGGCTTTAAATTGACATCTTTTACTGACGGGCAGCCAGTGCAGTTTACGGAGATGCGGCGTAATGTGATGTCTGGGAGGAATACCCTCCACCAAACGTGCTGCCGCATTTTGGATCGTCTGAAGTCTGTTACACAGACCGGCCGTAATGCCTACATATAGTGTATTGGCGTAATCGAGATGGGACGTTATCAGGGCGTGAACCACTGTTTTTCGACAGTCAGTAGGCAAATAGGTGATGCGTCTTTTTATAGTTCTAATCTTAGCAAAACAAGAACCTGCTACCTTTTGCACCTGAGGTTCCATACTGAGTTTTTTGGTACGGGGACCTGGCTCAAATCATCCGGCCACCACAGATTAGATGATAATGGGGATGGTGTGTTAAAAAAGAGGACCTCCGTTTTCTCGGCATTAAGCTTAAGGGAATTAGAGTCCATCCATCTTGATATGTTCCTAAGGCAGGTTTTCATAAGATCGAAGGCCTTGGCAGTGGGCTCTTTAAAGGTAAACAGGAGCTGGATATTATCTGCATAAGAAGTGGTTTTTACTCCAGCCTGCGCAATCATTTCAGCTAGTGGGGTGAAGTAGACATTGAAAATGGTCGGGCTTAAGGAGGAGCCCTGAGGAACTCCCCACTTAAGTGGTCTGGCAAGGGATGTGTAAGGGGGAGTGAATACCTGCTGAGTGCGTTCTGAAAGAAAAGCGGCGAGCCATTTCAATACAGTGCCCCCTATACCTAGAGTAGCCAGTATTTTCAGTAGGATCTTGTGAGAGACGGTGTTGAATGCTGCCGAAAGATCTAGCAGCACCAACACCGCCCTCGATCCCTGGTCCAGTGTCCATCTCACCGAGTCTGCCATTTCTATCAATGCGGCTCCGTGCTGTGACCAGACCGGAAACCGTGCTGAGTCTCATGCAGGTTGATTGGCCCATACTCTAGACACAACACGCACTCAGCTGCAACCAACTGAAATTCTAGTGCCTTTAATATTGCACTGCATGCATGATTCGGGCACTTGGAGAAAAAAACCTTTCCAGTGACAGAGAGCTTTGCTGATCCTGAGATGTGATATTCCTCTGCTGATCTTGGAGGTATGGGGTTCCCCATTTAAGCCTAGAGACCTTCTATTATTGTAAAACTAGCAGGGGATGGTGGTTCACAAGGTACTATACGACCTGTTTCCACTATCATTGTAACATGATTTCTCCCTTTGCGTTTTATGGAATTCTAACAATGCTGATTGTTTTATTTCTAATCATATGCCTGCTTATGTTAGCCAAAATACTGCATCTTAGAGCACGTAGTTAAAAATAAACATTTTAAACTTTACTGTGTCTCTGATTACTCAAGTTGTGGACTGGTATGAGAATAATAACTGAAGGAGAGTAGGGTCTGCTTCCTATGGTTACCCCCACTTTTTCCTGTGTTTCACTGGCTTCTCGACTTTAGTGTGGCTGTGGACCTGCTAATCAGGACCAAGGCCTAGCTGTTCTCTCTCTAAATTGATACCATGTACTTTAGGTACATGCCAGATTGGTTACTGGGTCCCCCTTATGAGTCCCTGTATATGGTACCTTAGGTACCCAGGGTAAAGGGACCCCAGAGACCTACCAGGGGCTGAGGCATGTATTGCGCCACCCCTGGTTAGCCTTCCAAAATGACACCACAGGTCTGCACTTGCAGCCTGGGTAAGGTGGTGTAAGCACCCCTTACTTAGATACTGTATACCTATATCTACCCTTACATATAGACACATATTAACCTATAAGTCACTCCTATGGCAGGCCTTGACAATCCTGAAGGCAGAGTGCTTGGTTTTGTGTGAGAGGGTGCCCTAGCATGAGCTGAGCCCCTCTGTAGCTTTCGGAAATATCGCCTTATAGCTGTTCTATGATACAGCCATACCAAATACTCTTAATTGCATTTTGAACCTCGCAGTTAAATGATAACTTTGGTTTGGCTTTATGTCGTGTAAGGTGTCAAACGATTTGGAATACTACCCTCTTGCCAGTTCTGGTGGCCGGGGCAGCATTCCACCCTTCTAGAGGGAAAAGACATGTACACACTGGTATACCCGGTTAAAGTTAAACAGAGCCCCAGCATCACAAAATGGATGCTGCTGCCACAGACACAAGTCTGACCTCATACTCCTGGATGAAACTCTGGCAGGGGAGCCCTGGAAAATAGGTTTCCTGTCTCCCTTGGGGTCAAGGAGTGACCCCCCTGTTCAAACAGGCACCAAAGAAGCATCTTTGCTGGTCTGCATTTTTGAGGCTCCCGCCGGATCCTGAAGAATCTGCGACACAGGAAATGGACTTCCAGACATGAAGCTGGCACAAGTTCCTAGCAGAGCTGAGACCTGTAGCTGACACAAGAGACGTGGTACCGGGACTCCTGGACATCCAGCCTTTTTGTGACTGCACCTACTTCCCAAAGCTTCCCCAAGTTGTGCATTGGGGTATTTGAAGCCCCTGCCCCAAGCACCTTGTACACTGAAGTACAGAGGCCAGCACTCCACAAGTGACCTGTGAGTACCCTTTCTTCACTGCAGCTCGAGGCTCATTCACGGTTCCTAGTCCATTGGCTAGTGGGCCCCCACAAAGGACAATACTTTGATTCTTGAGCTTTCCTCATTGCTCCAGAAATTCTCTGACTCCCTTCCAAAGGGTGGGTCCCTCAGACCTTGCTGGTCTGCACCGAAGCCAATCTTGTCACCGTGCGTGGTTTGCTGTTACCAAGGCTTGATGGGTTCAATCCAGATTCTGACGCTGCAGCACTCGACATCCTTCATGGGACAGCTTGAATCCAGCTCCTGGTGTCATCAATGCCTCCTGGTCCTCGTGGCTGAAGAGTCAAGCTTCACCTACTTCACTTGAAAGCACCCGACATTGGCTGGCATATTCTGTCGCCATCCTGGTCACTGGCTAGTGACCCAGACTCTGTCCCCTCTGCTTTCAGGTTCTTCACATCTCTGATCCACCCTTGGATCCACCCGGACACTCTTCCTCTGGTCGCCTGCAGCATTTCTTCGCAGCTCTCCATTGGAATCGAAAACGAAACCACACACCAAAAGACACCTATGCACCCGGCTTCCGTGGGTGAGGTAACACGAGTACTCGGGTGCTCCCGTGGGTCTTGACTCTCAAAGTGTCTAAGTCTAAAAGGGTTCCATCGTAGTTCACCTCTAAGTGTCCTTAATCTTTAAAATTTTAACTTGTTCGTTCTCCATAGAAAGTCAATGGTGATTGGTGGCTGTGTATAGACACTGCACGCGTCTCCCGTGGGTCTCCTGTGTCCCTACCTTGGGTGGTTCTACAGGCCCTAGGCCTGACTTCTATCCCTCACGTTGTTCTTATACCCCTATGTTAGTATATGGTTTGTGAGGCCCCAAGGGCATAACGTATACTGTGCAACTTATCGTATGCTAATTTGGGGGCATATTATCAAGCAGGGCGTTAAAATTATCGCCGTTTTAGCGGCAGGAAACTGCAGCTAAAGCGGCGATAATGGGCTTTATAATATGCCCTTTTGAATTCCCATAGAAGCCCAGGTTCACACCAGAACCTGGGTTTCTATGGGATTTCACAAGGGCCTATTATCAAGCTCATTATCGCCGCTTTAGCGGCAGTTTTCTGCCGCTAAAGCAGCGATAATTCTAACGCTGTTCTTGATAATATGCCCCCAAGTTCCTTGTATTGTACTTTTACCTCTGACCTTATAAAGAGTCCAAGGGGGTTATGTTTAGAATAAATACATATATATATATATATGATATATACCTTGTGTGGTGTACTTTCATTTGATCATTCAAGAGATTATAGACTGGTAAAACAACTTGCTCAACTCGCCTCTAAGTCTTAGCCTGAAGGGTGCTCTCCACAGCTACCACTAGGATAGCTTTCCATAAGGTTGACTTCAAACCTACCATCAATAAGGCTCGTTTGGACTGGTGCAAGGGGCCCACTAGAATAGTGGATATCATATGCCAGGCCAACTTCTCACAATAATGTAAGAGTGTTCTTGATTCCCACCATTCCTGAGAGTACCCTAAGTAGCTTGTTCTGGGTTGTCTAATCATTGGTAGCTTCGTTGTAGTACGGAGACCTAATGAGACACTGATGCTAGTCGGATAAGGGTTCTGGGTACTGAGGTGAGTTTTTTGGTACACCACAATTCACCGAGGTCCTGGTTTCCTGTGCATAGTTCTGTGCATGAGCAGAATCCCTGCAACAACAGCTGTGGACGACAAAGCTACATGTCCCAAGTATTTCCTGTAGTGATATGCTGATCACAGGTCTAGTTGTCAGCATGCCACAGCCACTACCTCGTGGCTGGTTTACACGTACACCACCTGCATCACAGGACATGTGACCCTGCCAATAAAAAGGGCTGCATGTGCTTGACGCAATTTCCACTCTCTATCTGGGTGTATCCGTGTGGTTATTATTTATGCATTAGGGCCTAGGGCCCTACCGCATCACATTCCCAATGCCGGAGGTGACATGATGGCGTCTGCACCACGAGACTCAATCATAAGGGTCCCATGACTTGGGTTGCACAGAGTTGGTGGCACCGTATACACTACGGCTAGCACAGGCCTACCGCCACAGGACGGTGACTTTCGGTGCACTGAGGCAGGGTCACCTTGAGTGCTGAGTGGGTGTGCAGCCTGCTATGATGCGCTGTCCGGGTGGTCCGGACTGGTAAGGATTTGTGTGAGCCCTGCTGGACTGCAGTGTAGGCCTGAGCCAGCGGGCAGCGTGGCTCTACTGCCATGTGGCGATGCCTCGCGGTTCACAGAGTTAGTGGCACCTAAAGAGCTGAGCGGGTGTGCAGCCTGCAATGATGCCATGTACACTGATATGATATCTGCCATTGCGAAATCAAGACCCAGAATTACGTGTGCGACCTGGTGGCCCGCGGTGTGGGCCGCATGATGTGGAGGCTGCCAAGGTCCCGGGCCCTGGTCTTGGAGCTTGCACCAGCACATGGTGGGCCTTCTAGGAGGCACCCTGATGGTGGAAGGTGAGCATTGAGGCCTGGGTGCGCAGGGGCGGGCAATCACTGCTGGGCAGCGGGAGGGGCTGGGGTGCAGCAGCCTGTGTGCTCAGGGGCGAGCATGCGATGATGGCGTGTGCAATTATATGAACTCTTACATTCATAAATCTGGACTCTGTTTCAGATAAGGGACCTGGTGGACTGCAGTATATACCGGCACATGGTTGGAGACACACCGGTGGCAGCAGGTGAGTAGTGAGGCCTGGGTCCGCAGTGTCGGCACTCTCTCTCCCTCTCTTCCTGCCACTGTCTCACTCTCTCTTTCTCTCTCGCTCTTTCTTTCTCTCTCTTTCTCCCTCTCTTTCTCTCACTCTCTCTCCCTCTCTTCCTTTCACTCTCTCTCTTTCTCTCTCTATTTCTCTCTCTCTCTCTGTCCTTCAATGAGAGCATGACACATCTTCTTATCTTGAATTTTGTCTTGCAGACTGTGACTTACAGATTGTCCATGACTCTTCCAAATAGTTGTTTTGAGTTTAATTTGAATACAATGATTTGTTTGGAAATTCAAAGATGAATGAATGATTATCCTTTTGCTGACCACACATGAATGTTAATTGTTGTAATTGTGCGACATCAGGCGAATAGTTTTGTTCATGATTTCGTAAAGTTTATGTAACATATCTTTGTCTGAGGGGGGCCTGGGGGTGGTGGCGGTGGGTGTTGTGGCCCTCTTGGGTGTCTGAGCCTCATGATCAGTAGCTCCATGGCATCTGTTGTTCTTCAGGTGTAGCTCTGGGCTGGGCTCCCTTTTATGGTGCAGGTTGTCGTCCGACTTTACACCAGGTAAGAGCAGGTGTTAAATCCCTGCTGCTAACGCGCCTTATTGCATGTTTTGTGATCTTATCGCCGATCTGGCTGGTCTTTGAGAATGTTGTGAAGTGGTGTTGTCGCTGCTTTTTGCACTGGAATGCCTACTCTGCATATCATTAGCGTTAGCTGCCGGTGTCATCTGTGGCAATATTTTTTGCGGCTGCTATCGCAGGAAAACTGGTGATATCGCTGTTAGCACCAGCTTGTGAATAGGGCGATATATTTATCACTACTTTGGCTGCGATAAAGTGTCGCTAACTCGGCTATAAGTTCTTGAGAATATGCCCCATTGGTTTCCTATATCTAGGGTCACTGCACTTAAAACATATGTCACCAATATAGCAGGCCTTTGCAATCCTGAAGGCAGGGTGCTTGGTTCTAAGAATGAGGGTGCCCCTGCATGAGCAGGATACCCCTACAGCTTACCGAGTCCATTCTCCAGGGTTGGAAGTGAATCAGCCATGTACTAAATAGAGAGGCACCGCGTAATTACGCGATGACCATCTCAAAACTGACTGCAAAGAATCCTATCATGTTTGGTAACATGTTGGAATCATACCTCCCATACCGTAAGTTATATGGGAGGTATGATCCCAAGCACTGGAGGAGCTCTCCAATAGGCTCTCAGTGTTCCCGGTGCCAGCATTCTAGACCCGGACAACACAAAATGGTTGCTGCCGACCAGCGACATGATTCTGCCCTCCTACTGCTGAGCCAAGCTCGAGCAGGGCAAGGCAGAGCAATAGGCATACTGTCACAGGCAGGTGTGACCCCCTCCCAGACAGGATTTAGTGTATTGGGGCAGGGTGGGTGCGCATGCCAGCGCCACTCAGTCTGCATGAGGGGCACATTTGGTGTCACCCATGCATAGTCCAGTCCAAACCATCTCTGCGAACCGTTGGCTCTCGCTCTGGCGCGAAACTGGACAAAGGACATGGGATTAACCTCCCCATTATCCAGACCCTCCCCTGGGAGGGTCCCCTGAATTGCCCCAACCCTTTCCCTAGGGTACTTAAGGGCTTACCTGTGGGTGAGTCCCTAGATTAGTCGTGGGACAAGATTCAGATCAGACACAACTTTTTCTTCTCTGGACTTTGCTGGACTTCCTTTGGGCTCGACTTCTTCTCCTTTATGGTCTGCTGCATCGTACGTGCCTGTGCACCATACAGGATCCTTCCAAGGCCTGTGGGCATCAAAGACACCTGAAGGAATCTCCCTTGAAGTGAAGGAGTCACTTCCCTGCATTCACAGGCACCCTGAGCTCCTCCGGACTCCGAAAGGTTCTGCAACACAGGTGGTGGTTCTCCACAGCTCTTGAGGCCTGCCCTGCCCTCTCACTGAGTTTGAAGCCAGTATCCCTCGTGGGGACTGCAATACACAAACCCTTGTGCACAGTGTCAACTTACAGTTGCAAAAGATTGTTGGCATCCTTCCAAGAAGATCTTTGGGCTCCTAGTAGTCCCAACCTTGAGCATATCCAGTGATCTGAAGCTTTGGCCACACCACATCATTTTGCATCGTGGCCTGCACATTTTGGTAAGCTACTTGAGTTCCTTTCGTGACTCTAGTGCTTCCAGCCTGTCCATTTGAGGGTCACCTTTGTTTCTTTTGAGCTCCCCTGATTGCTCAGGGCCTGTCCTGACTCCCCTGCTAGTGGTGAGTCCCCTGGACCTTGCTGGTCCTGACATTGCACCTTCTTTGACTTCTGCGTCAGTTGCATTTGCCAAGACTTGTTGGTACTCTTGCCAGACACCGACCCCTCAGCATTCGACATCCAACGTGGGACAGCTCGTGCATAGCTCCTGGTCTTCCTCAGCATCACCTGGTCCTCACAGCTGCAGAGTCAAGGTCCTCGTCAATTCTCCTGCAATATCTGACATTGGTTGGCATTCGTCTACCCCTGACGAGGCGTCCAAGCGCTTTTTCGGTGAGTAGCACGCTACTCCGGAACCCATAAACAATTAGTGGTGAATTAGTAAAGTGAAAAATAAAAGTAATTTGAGTGGTGGATATGTTAGTCAGTTATTTGGATTGAGAGGGCTAGTGGAGGGATAGAAGAGGGAAAAACAGTTGCATTTATATCGCGCTTGCTACCCCTGATGGGGTGTTGAAGCGCTCTTTCGGTGAGTAGCACGCTACTCCTTAACCCATAAAGGATTAGTGGTGAATTAGTATAGTGAAATATGAAAATAATTTGAGTGGTGGATATGTTAATCAGATATTTGGATTGTGAAGGATAGAAGAGGGGAAAAAGGTTTGCATTTATATGGTGCTTGTACCCCTGATGAGGTATTGAAGTGCAGTTTTGACGAGTAACACACTACTCCGGAACTCATAAAGGATTAGTGGTGAATTAGTATAGGGAATTATGAAATAAATTTGAGGGGTGGACATGTTAGTACAAACCCTGTTTTGAGAATCGGTAACCTATTACTGAGTCGCAAAATAGGGTATACGATTCGCTATTAGGAAGGGGCATAAAAAGGTGTCCCTTCCTAATAGCGACTTGCAGTGCCATGTACAAATGTTTTGAGACTGAAATGCGGTTGCAAAACTTTCTCAGTTTACTACTGAAAGTTGGTGGTAGATCAGTCGCAAATGGAAAGGGGTAAAGGACCCCTTTGCGAATGTGGTCGCAAATATTTTTTAAGAGCAGGCAGTGATCCCATGCGATCCTTTCTGTATGCAACACAGAACTGCTGCACTAGGAAATCACACACAATACTTTGTCCGTTGGCACATTGCTGCAGGTGTTCGTAACTGAGATCCGGACTGAACCATTCTTTGTCACTTGAGCAAAAGGTTATGTTATTACCCAATCTAAAGGTACTCATTTAATGCACCTCTGCTTTATTAAAGATTAATTCCCCTCTGCATTAGCTGAAACACTTGAGCTAGCTTACTGATTTGCTTAGCTCGTTAAAATATAGCTCTTCATAAAATCATAGAACTATGTGTGAATATATTCACCATGGTTAGGCAATTCTTAGGAGATCGCTTTTATTACAAGAGCCTAATGACGTTACCCTTTATTCTAAGGTCTATCTCATTTCAGTAATAGGGCTGTTCACAAGGGCTACCGCCCTGATTTGCTGGTCTATTAGTATACCCCTCAACATTTGCATGGAAAGTCAAAGGTGGTTTTGCCTGGAGTCCAAACTATGGTGAAATGGCTCTGACAGAGCCGGAAGTTATCACTGATCTACAATCCTAAATCTGGAAACCTTTCACAAACTTCCCCGACACCTTCACTTGTCTGGGCTCCTACTTGCACACATCCCACGCATAAAGAAACCAAATCTGGTGGTTCAGCTTTCTCATAGATCGCACCTAAAGCGTGGAACGAACTGCCATGACTGGCGTACTGATGCTCGGAGGATGAAGTCCACTTGTGTCCTGAGATCCTCAGGACACAAGAAGACCTCATCACCCTACCAGCAGTGCACCAAGAGGTGCGTTTGAAGAGTGGTGTAAAAAAGTGCGTGGCCTCAGATCACCTCTCTGAAATCCAGCTCTGTGGCGCTTACTGGAGGTACCTGGTGGGCTAGTTGGCCCCCAGGGACCCTCAGTATTCAAGGGGAATGAATTCCCCAACTTACAAAGCAAACTTTTTTATAAATAAAGTGGAGCAATTATATCTAACACTAGATAAAACTAGTCTTTTGGCGCCTATTCAGTCAGCTCCCTCACCTGAGCCTACTTTTTCTGCTAAATTATCAAGAAAACCCAAAACATGGTCACCTCTCAATATTAATTCTTTAAAAAAAAAAAATTAGGCAGCCTTAAGTCAGCCCCTTGTGATCTCCTTCCTGCTTCTGTACTTCAGCAACTTGAGCTGCCGTCTCTGGGAATTATTATGGGGCTACTTAACGCTTCTTTCCAAGAGGCCATGGTTCCGCCTGATTGGAAACATGCCATGGTCCTCCTGCTTTTGAAAAAGGCTAATGCTGATCCTGTCCAGTCATCCAACTTCAGGCCCATCTCCCTGCTCCCAATCTTTTCCAGAATCTTGGGAAAACAGGTTAACCTCCAACTAACTGAGTTTATCGAATCCTCTGATTTTTTGCATTCATCCCAGTCTGGCTTCCGAGCAGGTTTCTCGACTGAAACGACCCTTCTTGGTGTCACTGAAATGTTACGGCAACATTTAGATTCAGGTAAAACAGTAGCCCTCCCACTGGTAGACTTGAGTGACCGCATTTGACACGGTCTCTCACACCGTGTTAATAAAATCCTTGCAGTCTCTTGGTGTTACTGGTACAGCACTTGACTGGTTGTCTTCTTTCTTATCCAGGTGTACTTTTCACGTTTTTTCTTCTAGGGCTGCTTCAAAAATCCACTCCTCTCCTTATGGGGTACCTCAGGGGTCAATCTTAAGTCCTCTGCTGTTTAATGTATATGTGCAACCTTTGGCAGCAATTTCAGAAGAGGCAGGATTGTCTCTTTTTTCGTACGCTGACGACACCCACATTATTTTGTCCCTTTCTGCAGAAAAGCTGCCAGGGCCCTCAAGTCTTCAAGCTGGCTTGAGTAATATTGCATCTTGGATGCAAATCAATCTACTCAAGCTCAATGGTGAAAAAACCAAGGTCCTCATTCTAGGGAAAAATAAACACCTATGCTGCCCTCAACATTGGCCCAGTATAATGGGTCCTTTACCTGTGCCCACCTCCCAAGTCTGCAACCTGGGATTTATCATTGATAGTAATGTATCTATGAAGCAACATGCAGTAAAAACTGCTGCCACCTGCTTCACCATCCTAAAATGGTTGAAGAAAATCATCTGGATGCTCTCCAGTGCTACCCAAAAGACCGTTGTCCAGGCACTTGTAATGTCTAGACTGGACTAATGAAAAATTCCTTACTTGGGAGCAAACAGGGATGTATTACGCAAACTTCAGCTGCTGCAGAATTCTACCGCAAGATTACTTTGCAAACTCCCAAGAATGTCTTCCACCACTAGTGCCTTAAGAGATCTACACTGGCTCAGAGTGGAAAATCGAACTAAGTTTAAAGCCCTGAACTGTATATTCAAGATCAGGACAGGCACTGCCCCTCAATACCTGCAAAAACTAGTCCGCCCCTATCAACCCTCCTGCTTGTTGCGTTCCACAACTCAGTGGTCGCTCTTTTTCCTTTTTTGGCCCACTCTTATGGAATTCTCTCCCCATAATGATTCGTAGAGAAACACTCTACACAAATTTCTGTAAATTACTAAAAACGTGGTTATTCAATCAATAATTTTCTATTTCCTTGGTCCCCTCAGTCCTGCGCTGGGAAACCCTTTTTGAGTAGCTGTGCGCATTATAAAACTATTTTAACATAACATAACAATGCGCCAGTGAGCCTGTTTGCAGAGTGGTGCAGGGAGGGGGCAGGGCCTCTGGCGAGATACCAGCTGTTTTTAAAATAGTTTTTTTTAAGGGGCTGTGTGGCCCCCTTCTTTTACATTTTTGGGGCCCATCCCCCAGGACCTGATTCATTTTTATAATTTATTTTTTTACACTGGAAGGGGGCCGCATGGCCCCCCTCCAAAGGCCAATTTCGGCCACAGGGACCCCATCCCCCGGGGCTTGGCCAGTCTTTTTGTTTTAAGTTTGGGCACACCAGGACATTGCAGGAGCCGACCCTGGGGGGTGGTGGTCCCCAGGGCCATCCAGGGCTCCTGGATTTGCATAGCCCCTAAAGGTGGTGATCCCCAGTGCCGGGGGGCCGAAACGGACTCCCGATTTTAAATAAACAGTGCCCCTGGGAAGTGGTGGTCCCCAAGGCAGTGTGGGGGGGCACAAGCCCCCACACACATTATTTATTTTAGCCCCGGGGAGGTGGTGGTACCCAGGGCTTGGGGGGGGCCTGTGAGGCCCCCCATCATATTTTACAAAAGCCCCGGGGAGGTGGCGGTCCCTAGGGCTCGGGGGGCCCGTGAAGCCCCCACCCATATTTAATAAAGCCATGGGGAGGGTGGCGGTCCCAGGGGCTGCAGGGGCCGTGTGCCCCCGCAAATAAATTATAAAGCCTCAGGGAAGTGGCGGTTCCTGGGGCTGCAGGACAGAATTAAGGATTGCCCCCAGAACCTGGCCCACCCAGGGGCTTTAAAAAATTATGCGCAGGTTACCGCACTTAGTTTTTGAAAAAAAAAATCAACGGGATATGCGCACTCAGAGCGACCCGGCTAAAAAGCTTTTTTTTTTTTTGAGGTCTGGGTGTCCCTGTGGGACCCCTGAGCAGGCCTGGGGGGGTCAGTGTGTTCCTACCCTGCCCCCTTTTTTGTTTTTTAATCTTACTGTCACCTTTTTCCCTCTCCCTCGGTCGGAGGCACAAGATGGCTGCCATCACTTCCTGGTTTGAAGTGTTGGCAGCCAATCAGAGGCAATCTCGTGCTCTGGAGGGCTCAGCCAATCAGATATCACAATTCTCAAATATCGATATCTGTAAATCTTTAAATATCTCTGAATGGAAATACACCATTAACAAAAACCTTGCTTTCTGGACCACAAGCTATCTCTCTGCTAAATTTGGTGTATTTGTGTTCAGCAGGTCAGGCTGTAGGTGTGTCTAAAGTGTTCTCCCTTGATGAATTACCCCAACACTTTCAAGACAGGAGCTGACCTGAGTGAACAATTACTTTTGAAATATTTGGGAAGATTCGTCAAGCAGCACCAAAGTTATTGGCAAATATATATATATATATATATATATATATATATATATATATATATATATATATATATATATATATATATATATATATATATATATATATATATATATATATATTATGTATGTTTTATTAACCCATCTGCAGTAAAATACGCTTTGGGTCAGATTTCTATTCTTTCATGCTACGAAGCGTGGCAATTTGACATGCTGCATTGCATAAAATGGAGAGAACAGAAATGTGGCATATCTACTAAGATATGGTACACATCTGCTCTTTGCCAGAATTGGCGCACTATGTAATGCCTAGTGGCAATGCAGGTATCCTTGCACCCTGGTGCCAGAGGTAGGATCACTGACATACTATCAATCCATACAATAGCGAAACTAAAAAATATCAGAAACTAAATATCGATAACAAAAAAATCGACTTTTCTATACTTAACTAGTAAAACCCCAAATATCGAGATCAAAGATATTGTTGTTAAAATATCGATTTTTAACTATATCGAAAACAAAAATATCCGATACAAAAATCTAATTACCTTAAAAAAATATTAAATGCCAAAAATATCAATTCACACAATATCAATTACAATTATTTCGCCCTAACATTTTAATATTCTCTAATAAATATATAAAAACCATCTTAAACACAAACCAATTACTTCAAATAAAACTAAAATGTATTATACAATACTTATATTAAACAAATATATATATATAAATATGTAGGTAGTAGTTTAAATATATATTAATATTTAGGTTGTAGTTTAAATGTTTTTAGTTTCTGTTAACATTTTTTGGCGTTTATATTATAATACTTTTTATTCTATATGTTTATTGGGTGGAAAGTACTTTTAATATATTTTTGTTTACTTTAAGTATGTGTATAAAATGTTTTCGTTTTATTTGAAGTAATTGTGTTATGTTAAAAGTGTTTTTATATATTTTAAAAAGAGCTCAAACTAAAACTAAACCAACCAATGGAATAAAACTCTAAACAACCGTAACTGATAAAATCAAACAATTAAATCAACAATATAAAAGGCATACTAATGTAAACAATTAACTACTTCAAAAATGACAAACACTACAAGACCAGGAAACTCTGACGGATTTTCTCACCAGACCATTCCAAAAGAAAGATAAACGTTTCAACAACCAGATATCACATTAAGTAACACATATTTAAACTAAAACATGATTGTTATGAAGCTTTCAAAAGCCACCAGTGATACTCCACCTGCCCCTGGAAGATATCAAGACACACATGCCTAAACATTAAACAATTACACATAATGAGGAATCTTTCCTGTTCTATAAATAACGAAAACCAAATCCTAATATTTTCTACAGCAGATAAATTACTAAAACTGAGACAATGTGAAACGTGTAGGAAGGATGGGACTTTGAAAATATGTCCCAAACCATTCACTCAGATATACACCATGCATGGTGAATATGAAAACACCAAATATACCTTTTTAGGTCTTGGCTAGCGTAGTCTGCGCTTGTGCAGTCTCGCTGGCGAGATTTTATGTTTTCCAGAGTGGGGCTTAAACCCGCCCCTCTTCTCCATTGGTTGGCCTCCTAAATGCTGGCCAGCCATTGGAGAAGAGGTTTGTCTGTCCATTTAAGCCCCGTCTTTTTCGGATTCGGGGGTGTGTTTTTTTATGTTATTTCTCTCCTCTTCCCATTGGCTGGAATCTGAACATTCCAGCCAATGGGAAGAGGAGAGAAAGAAAAACACGCCCCAGTCTGAAAATCATGGGGCGTTTTGGAGATCGATTTCTGGCCTGTGAACAGAGAGGGCGGTGCAGCGACTGCTGGCTCTGACTGAGTGACCCGTCAGACTTCCTAACAGTAACACTCACTGACTGTTGCTGGTTATAGGAGCTCTGCAGATGTTATGCTTGTGCCTCCCAGCTACTCCTCTGGCGGACTGACCTGCTGGTGACCTCTCTCGTGCTGCTCCTAATACCGCTCATTGTGGTTGTGCTGCTGCTTGTGTTGGTCTGATGTGGTGTGGCATGAATTCTCTTCCCCAGCTCTTTTCCTGTTTCTTTATTCCTGTGTTGTGTTCCTCTCTCTCCTTTGTGTGCAAGCCCCACCCATTCACTGCTGCTGTCACGTGCGTCACAGGGACAGCGAGTCCTCCTCTCCTCTAAGGCCCGGCTAGGAATCGTGACTCGTAGTCTATGGTTCCGCTGCCGGAAGGGGAAGAAACTAGGTGTGTCCTGTGACACGCGCCACGGCATGACGGCATGTCACCCACAGGTGGATGTTTTACGGCATGTGCTATTTTATTTTAACTTTATAATCGTACAGTCCAATTAGAAACCAACAATAAATTCTGAGAAGCTGGCCAAATACGACATTAACACTCCACCTGAACATTCAACCCAGTATTGGGCTATTTTATCGCTAATGTTCATATTATTCAGCTAGTTAATGAACACAGCGTTCACACTGACATGTGTTGATTATGCACTGTGCTACTAGGGCTTCTGTTCTGGGGTAGAATTATTATTTTTTTACGGCATATCAAGTTACGCTTTTTTGGAACTATAATAATATAAAGATGGGTTCTTTAAAAAACAGACACACCCTGCTAACCTTTGCACTAGATTTCTTTACTGTGATTGGTCGCCGTTGCTGTCAGTCCGAAGGACAGAGCAGGTGAACGCATTCTTGCAACAGAAACACCGGTCCTGTTACAAATTAAACCTCTCTTCCAGTGAGAAGTAAGGGAAGTGTTATTTCTCTCCTTGTTGCTCTGCTGACAACACAAAGCCCCTGGAAGGATGCAAGCTGCAGATTTGGAACAAGGTATAATCATTCTAAGGCACTGTAAAAAGGACATACACAGTGCCTTCGTGCCTGACTGCTGCCCTGTCTGTGGGCAGAGTGCCGTAGCTTCCCAAAGGCTAGAAGACGCACCCGTGCGAATCCCCAGTCCCTTTCTCAACGGCCACCGAGAAAAGTTTTCCTTTCTATTAAAACCAACCGAAAGGACATTTCTTTGGTAATTCTGCCTTCTGTGTTTGATTTTTATTTCCACACCTTGCTAAATCCCTAAAGGATAGGAAGTTGCATGGCAGTACTATCTATACCTGAAAAACAGTATGACTGTGAATCGTTTGCGTTTCCGCATTGTGTGTGTGAATATTTACTGTTGCGCCCCTGTGTCGAAAACAGCACTCCATGTTCTTCATATTATAAATAGCTCTCTCCGTTATTCGTGTGCAAGGAAGATCTGGCCATAAGACAACCTGTGTGTTTGTGTGTGGCTCTGTGTGTGTGGCTGTGTGTGTGTGTGTGGCTCTATCTGTGTGTGTGGCTGTGTGTGTGTGTGTGGCTCTGTGTGTGTGTGTGTGTGTGTGGCTCTGTGTGTGGCTCTGTGTGGGTGTGAGGCTCTCTGTGTGTTTGTGTGTGGCTCTGTGTGTGTGTGTGTGGCTGTGTGTGTGTGTGTGTAGCTCTGTGTGTGTGTGTGTGGCTGTGTGTGTGTGTGGCTCTGTGTGTGGCTCTGTGTGTGTGTGTGTGTGTCTGTGGGTTTGTGTTACTATCCTTGTGGGGACTTGGGTGTGATAACACACTCACGCTGTGGGGACTTGAGTGCACTGTGGGGACTTGAACCCAAGTCCCCACAAGGCAATGTCTTCTAAATGATAAAAAATTACTTAAGGAACATCTGTGTCAATTTTTACAACTTAAAAAAAAATGCCTTGTGGGGACCTGTGTTACATCAAGTGTGTTTATATTTGTGCTCAGCTCTGCCCCCGTAGACCAGTGATGGTACTGCAGCCTTAAACACACTTTGCATTTTAAACACACTTTGCTCACCAGAATCTCATGCTAGCAGCACAAGGGGCAGACATTTCAAAGGGAAAGCTGCACGGTCCTGTAATTATTCAAATATTTTCATGAAAATTAACCTTTCTATTTATTAAAATTAATTTTTTATTTGCATGAAGCTATTTTTATTTAGACTTTTTGGGCCAGATGTAGGTAGCCCTTTATCGATCGGAATCGGCCGAAAATACCGATTTTCGGCCGTTTCCAACCGGTAAAGGGTTATGGAGATGTAGGGGCACCAAAAATGGACATATTCGGTAATTTTACCGAATCGGTAAAATTACAGAATCGGTAAATTTACCGATTCTGTAAATTTTACCGATTCGGTAAATTTACCATTCGGTAAAAATACCGAATATGTAATTTGAGATGTAGGTAGCATGTCTAACAGTGCTACAGGGCATTAAGAATTCGGTATTTACCATGCAATACAATTGCATGGTAAATTACGAATTCATGTGTACATGCACATCTGTGCATGTACACCTGTGCCATGTGGCACACAGACATGCCCTAAGGGCATGTCTGTGTGCCACATGGCTCAAAAGCCACTTACAAGGGTGCAACAGGGTGTCAAAGTGACACCCTGTCCCCCTTAGCAATTCGGTATTTTTACCGATTCGGTAAATACCGAATCGGTATTTGCTATTGACTCCTATGGGCTTCAAGGCCCATAGGATTCAATAGCAAATACCAATTCGGAATCGGTAAATACCGAATCTTACCGATGCTGTAAAAAATACCGAATTTTTCCCTACATGTCATTTACCGATTTTTGAATACCGAATCGGTAAAATTCGGTATTTAAAAATCGGTAAATGACATTTACCTACATCTGGCCCTTTGTGTCTGAAAATAGTTCGTGGTATTATAAATATAGCTAAAAGCAATTAGGGTCAATTTCTAAGCCCAAAATACTTCACAATTGCCTTTTGACCAGTAGCTGCAATTAAAGAATGATGGTGCACTGCACTGAAATAGGATATAAACTGATATGATCGTTTTTTGCAAATACCCTTGCAGCATTAATGCCCATTGTTGCATTTCAATACTTGTATCAGGAATTCAGAGTTTTTATGTTGCTTTGCCTTTGTTCAATACTAATATGCACTATGGAATATGTTCTTTTAGATAATGGCTGGAGGTGTGTGAGTGACTAGAGCTATATTGCGCTATGGGCTACGTTCTTGCATACAGTGAACGGAAGCAATGTTATGCCCGCAGCATGGGGAAGTATATTTTTAACAGACAAGGGATGTCTTATAAAATGTGTGACTTATTAAAAGATATATTGGAATATCACAATAATATTTATTTTGAGTGATTTAAAGAGCAGAACAATATGCAGAAAATAGAGCAAGCACCAGGAATTTGTGACATTGGACAGTGTGGGATGCGCAAATTGCCATCGTGCCAAGTTGTTTGATACCTTTGCAGTAGGTCAGATCACCCGAGCATCTTTTTAGGACTACAGAGTTAAACAAAGTTTTTTAATTTCTGCCTTTACAAGTATTATGTTAGAATTGTGACAATTATGGAATTCTTTTGTAGGAACTGGTTTGATTACGTGCACTTAATCAAAATTTGATTACATGATGTTGATTGGCTGAGTATACCACATGTATGTTCAGCCATACTTAAAAAATGCACTGCTTTGTCATGATGACATTCATACAAATACAACACACAAAAAAAGTTACGTTAGGGTCAGAGGCCAAAATTTAAAGACTAGCTGGAATATGTAGCCCCAAACTAACTTGTACATACAGAATATACTCCAACGTCTAGAAAATAAGAGAACAAAAAGAGGAAGTTCCTACTCAGAATCAGAATTGTGAAATGGCAAGTAAACATAAAAATTTATGTATATGGATTCCCATCATTCACCAAACCTGGTGATCAGCGTCATCATTTGGGTATCCTTTGATGTGCAAAATGACAGACTAGCTCTATGAACATCAGAGCTACGAATGTCAAGAAGGTATATTTACCAAGATGAGCAAGATAGAATATGTGGCACCAAGTTTTTTTGAAAGATTTTTTAGATGCAGTGCAAAATAGTGGGGTGCAAAGATATAAAATTGGTGCGTGAACAGACTAACAATTCTTATTCGTGTCAGTCACGATCAAGGATTAACAAGCATTTGCAATGCAATAGGTCTCGCATTAGGAAGGTTTGAGCTATTGGTATTGTAAATGACAAATTTTGTATTCATGTGTTGGTTTTGACAATCGCAAACTTAATAGCTTTGTCATTTACAATGCCAATAGTTTTAACTTTTGCAAATGTGACACCTATAGCATTTGTAATACAATATGTGTTGTATTTACGTGACTTAGATGTATTGATATTACAAACAATGGCATTTATTTATTTTTTAATAATTAATACTTAAAAGTTATTGTAATTTATAATGGCAATAGCTTAAACTTTTGTGAAGATTATGTTCAGTGCATTTTATTGTGACGAAAATCCAAGAACAGAAGTGAAATATTAACATCTTTTTGTGACATTTGTAATAAAGCTTGAAACATTGAGAGAACAGATATGAACCAGTTGTTGATGAATGGTTGGAGAGATTGATGCTGTGGTGGTGCTAAGTGATGTTGTGGTGGCAACAAGAGGGAGAGAGCGAGAGGGAGAGCGAGAGAGAGCGAGAGCGAGAGAGAGCGAGAGAGGGAGAGAGAGAGAGCGAGAGAGAGCGAGAGAGGGAGAGAGAGAGGGAGCGAGAGAGAGAGCGAGGGAGAGAGAGAGCGAGGGAGAGAGAGAGGGAGCGAGAGAGAGGGAGAGAGAGAGGGAGAGCGGGAGAGAGGGAGAGAGAGGGAGAGAGAGAGAGAGAGAGAGAGGGAGAGCGAGAGAGAGAGGGAGAGAGAGAGAGGGAGAGAGAGGGAGAGAGAGAGGGAGAGAGGGAGAGGGAGAGGGAGAGGGAGAGAGAGAGGGAGAGAGAGGGAGAGAGAGAGAGAGAGAGCGAGAGGGAGAGAGAGAGAGCGAGAGGGAGAGAGGGAGAGCGAGAGGGAGAGAGGGAGAGAGAGGGAGGGAGAGGTAGAGAACAGAGGGAGACAGATGAGGGAGAAGAATGACAGAGGAGAAGGGCAGTGAGGGACAGAGAACACGGGCAGTGAGGGACAGAGGAGGGAGAAGGACAGTGAGGGGCAGAGAACAAGGACAGTGAGTAACAGAGGAGGGAAAACAGACAGTGAGGGTCAGACAGTGAGGGTCAGAGGAGAGAGAAGTACGTCAGTGAGAGACAGAGGAGGGTGAAGGACAGTGAGGGACTAAGGAGAGGAACAGTGAGCGACAGAAGAGGTAAAAGAAGGACAGTGAGTGACAGCGGATGGAGATCAAGGACAGTGAGTGACCGAGGACAGTGAGCGACAGAGGAGGGAGAAGAGAGACAGTGAGGAACAGATGAAGGAGAAGAGAGACAGTGAGGGACAGGGGAGAGAGAAGGACAGTGAAGAACAGAGGAGACTAAGGACAGTGAGGGACAGAGGAGGGAGAAGACAGCGTGAGGCGCACACAAAAAACGTGACACGAGGGAAAACTAACGAAAACATGGTGCAGGGGGTACAGTGCACGAGTTTCTAAATCCCAAGAAGAATTACCGTTCGCCTGTTTAGGTCATACTCAGAATTAAATGAAAGTGTAGCGACATGCAAGGGAACTCCTGCCAAAAGGTCTTCTAAAATACTCCTCCAGTGACTGGTATAACGGTCATACTAACATTGTAGTATTTAATCACTGTGATTATTTAAACATGCAGTAGGTGCTCATATTGTAATTATCTCATTTATAGCAATAAGAAGAGTACAGTAAAACAAAAAACAGTTTCAACGAAAGTTAAAAGGTGAGGGCGGTGGGGTTCCGCTTGCACCGAGCGAAACTCCGGTGAAGATGAGGATGGGTGTCTGCGTGGGGCAGATCCTCAGGCACAGACTGACACCGACTCATTCTCTCGGAGTACCGAAACATCCACGTGGGCGCCCCTCCATAGCGCTAAGAGGCAGCTCTGGTGAACAGCGCCCACAGTATGACGAGCTCCACAGAACGCCTTTGGAATGCACTCATGAGTGTGGCGCCTAACAAAAAAAATAGCGCTCAGAGTCACAGTGTTGGATACTGATAGAGCAAAGGAAATGCAGACAACAGGTGGGGTCTGGAGCATGGTGAACACGGCGGGAAGGGGGGCAGGAGCATAGTGAACACAACCGGAAGGGGGGCAGGATCAAAGTAGAAAACTGCAAAAGAAAATACAGCGGGAGAGCTGCGGGAGCAAAGGAACGGCAGACAACGGGAGGGGGCGGGAGCATAGTGAACACGGCCGGAAGGGGGGGCAGGAGCAAAGTAAAACAACAGTAGAATTAGGAAACAAAGAGTGCACTTAGGTACACCTGTTGTACACTGCACAGCACTTAGAAGCAAACCAGGACGGATATCTAACAGCAGTTCACACAGCTCAGTTCTGAAACCTGCAGCTCTGCTGAAACAGCGTGAAATGCTAGTGTTATTCTGCACATAATGAGAAAGGAAAGTGAAGCTTTAGGTACAAAAAGAGTCAGGGCTACTCCAAGCAGCATTTAATTGCGGAAGTGAGTTCTACAGTTGGAGACTACAGAAAACAGATATTTTTTTGATGGGTGTCCACTTACGGGTATGGGCGTCTGAATGCAGGTTTTTTTTATTAACCCATTGTACCCCCGCGCTCACTCTCCCCCTACGCCTGAGAGCGCTTTGTTACCAGGCCGGTGCCCACCCAGCATTTTGGAGAGCTGCGGGAGCAAAGGAACGGCAGACAACGGGAGGGGGCGGGAGGATAGTGAACACGGCCGGAAGGGGGGGCAGGAGCAAAGTAAAACAACAGTAGAATTGCGGAAGTGAGTTCTACAGCTGGAGACTATAGAAAACACATATTTTTTTGATGGGTGTCCACTTACGGGTATGGGCGTCTGAATGCAAGTTTTTTTTATTAACCCATTGTACCCTCGCGCTCACTCTCTCCCTACGCCTGAGAGCGCTTTGTTACCAGGCCGGTGCCCACCCGGCATTTTGCCCGAGAGCACTTTATCTAATTATTTACGGGACCCGTTTTTAGGTCCTTTGCGAGTGCCCACCTCGCATATATAATTATATTTTAATTCGAGGGTGCTTACCCCTCTTGCCCCCGAAAGAAATCACCGCCGCAGCCCTGCTCCGTGAAAACCGGAAGTCAGGCACTTTTGGCCGAGACGGAGGCGGGGCCTGCAATCCGGCAGGAAGTCCCGCCCGCCGACACCGAGGAAGAAGTGAAGCCGGCCGACTGATGGCCTCTCCGCAGCCCGGGGCTCCCATGAGTTGAGGAGAGTCCCGGGGCTGCCAACAGCCAGAGTGTTGCAGGGCTCCCAGGTGCTGGAGGGAGCCCCGGAAGTGAAGTCCTGTCCCCTGGTGCCGCGAGGAGACTGCCGCAGAGAGGAGCCCGATGCCCAGCAACAGCCCGGTGAGTGCCCGACCAGCCCGAAAGAGCCCGGTGAGTGGGAGGGGAGGGGGGTGTACGCGCGTGTGTCTGTGTGTGTTCGAATGTGTCTGTGTGTGTGCGCGTGGGTCTGCGTGTGTGTATGCAGTGTGTGTGTGTGCCTGTGTATGGCTGTGTATGTGCGCATGCGTGAGTGTGGAGTGTGTCTCTGTGTATGCGCATGCGTGTGTGGTGCCGTGCGCGCCCCCGAGGAGGAATCTGAGACAGCGACGCTCGTGCTTGAGCTCTGTCTCAGATTCCTTCTAACACGCCAACAAAAGATGTCTCGCAGACAGCAGGCTTACGCCTGCTTTTTACGTCTGCGAGACCTAAAAACATGAACGCCAGGACTAGTTTTAACAAATAGCTGTCCTGGGCATTACCTTAAACTGATTTCATTATTGATACACATTATCATAAAAAGAATGAAGTGTCAAGAAAGAATTAAGAGTTTAGGTAATATTCCATAATTATTCTATAGAGATTTTCTAGACGCTGGAGTATATTCTGTATTCATTCAAATACGCCAAGCCATAGTCATAGCCACACTTTCCATTTAAATACACTTTGCTCAACAGAAACACATATTAGCAGCATAAAAACAGACTTTTCAAAGTAAAAGCTGCATAGCACTATATTTATCAAATAATTTTTCATTTAAATGAACCTTATCTCTATTTATTAAAATAAACTTTTATTGACATGAAGCTTTTGAATTTTGACATTTTGGGTCTATAATGTTGTTAGTGGTTTTATAACATTGCTAAAAGCAATTGTGCTCAGTTTTGAAACCCAGAATACTTCACTGTTGCCATTGTATCCTTATTTGCAAATAAAGAATGATGGTGCAATATAATGCTATACAAATAAACTGATTTGATTGTTTTTGGCAAGTAACTTAGTGGCATCAATGCCTATCGTTACATTTTAATGCTAGTATGTACCAGAAATAAAAAATGTTTCTATTGCTTTGCCTTTGGTTAAATATTAATAAGCAATGTGGAATACATTTTGCAGATGATGGCTAGATGAGTGAGAGACTAGCAGTATTTTGCGGTAATGGCTACATTCTCACAGGTAGCGAACTGAAGCAACGTTATGCCCACAGCATGGGGAAGTATATTTTTAACAGAAAAGGAAAGTTCTTATATTAATAGTAAACTGCTTAGAAGATATATTCGTATATCACCATTATATGTAATTATAATTTTAAAAACATTTGAACGGCTTAATGTAAAAACAGTTCCAAAAGTTTTCCAAGTTAACACAGTTTGTTGACATTCCCAAGTGTGGATGAAGAGCAATCATAACAAGCATTGACAAAGGCATACAGTCTCACCTATGCAAGAGCTATTGGCTCTGCCAATGTGTGTTTAGCCAATTACTATACCAGCATTCTCCAAAGTAGAGTAAAGTGTGGAAGAATGAAGAGGCATAGAGTGGCGTGGCATGAAGTAGCATAGAGTGACGTGGAGTGGTGTAGAGTAGAGTGGTGCGGAGTGTTTTGGAGTGGCATAGAGAGGAGTTAGATGGAGTGGTGTGTCATGGAGTGGAGTGTCATGGAATGTCACGGAGTGTTGTAGAGTAGAGTGGTGTGGAGTGGAGTGGTGCAGAGGGGAGGAGAGTGGAGGGGAGGATTGGGGAGTAACAGAGAGGGAGAGGAGTAGTGTTGTGGGGTTTTGTGGAGTGTTGTAGAGTGTCGTGGAATAGAGTGGTGTAGAAAGGAGGAGTATAGACTGGAGAGTTCTGGAGTGGCATAGAGGAGAGAGGAGTATTGTGGAGGGTCATAGAGTGGAGTGTTTTGGAGTAGAGTGGAGTGGAGCGGAGAGGAGCAGAGTGGAGTGAAATGCTGTAGAGTTGAGTAAAGTGTTGTAGAGTGGAGTAGAATGGAATATAGTGTTCTAAAGTGTAGCACAGTAGAGTAAAGTGTTATAGAATGTTAGAGTGGAGCAAAGTGTTTTAGAGTGGAGTAAATTGTTGTGGAATGGAGTAAAATGTCATAAAGTGGAGTAGAGTGGAGCAGATGGAGCAGAGTGGAGCAAAGTGTCATAGAGAGGTGTAAAGTGTCATAGAGCGGAACAGAGTCGAGTAAAGTGGAGTAAAGCATTGTACAGTGGATTAGAGTGGAGCTAAGTGGCATAGAGAGGAGTAAAGTGTCATAGCGTGGAGTAAAGTTCCATAGAGTAGAGCAAAGTGTAGTAGAGTGGAGTAAAGTGTTGTAGAGTGAAGTAAAATGTCATAAAGTGGAGTAGAGTGGAGCTGATGGAGCAGAGTGGAGTAAAGTGTTGTATAGAGGAGTAGAATGGGTATAGTGTTGTAAAGTGGAGCAGAGTGGAGCAAAGTGTTGCAGAGTGGAATGAAGTGTAATAGAGTGGAGAAGAGTGGCACAATGTAAAGTAGTGAGGACTAAAGTGGTGCAGAGTGGAATAAAGCATCATAGAGAGGCATAAAGTGTCATAGAGTGGAACAGAATAGATTAAAGTGGAGTAAAGCAGTGTACAGTGAAGTAGAGTGGAGTTAAGTGGCATAGAGTGGAGTAAAGTATCATAGTGTGGAGTAAAGTGCCATAGAGTGGAGCAAAGTGTTGTAGAGTGGAGTAAAGTGTTGTGTGTTGTAGAGTGGAGCAGAGCAGAGTAGAATGGAATAAAGTGTTGAGTGGAGCAGAGTGGAGTAAAATTACATAGAGAGTGGTTAAGTGTCAGGGTGGAGTGGAGTAGAGTAAGTGTTGTAGAGTGGAACACGATAGAGTAAAGTGCCGTAGAGCGGAATAAAGTGTTGTAGAGTGGAGTAAAGTGTCTTAGAGTGCAGTAAAGTTCTGTAGAGTGGAGTAAAGTGTTGTGTGCTGTACAGTGGAACACAGTAGAGTTGAGTGGAGTAAAGTTCCATAGAGAGTAGTGAAGTGTTGTAAAGTGAGTGGAGTAGAGTAACTCGTGTAGAGTGGAACAGATTGGAGCAAAGTGTCATAGAGTAGAGCAAAGTGTCATAGGGTGGAGCAGAGTGAAGTAAAGTAGAGTGGGTTAAAATGTTGTAGAGTGAAGTAAAGTGTTATAGTGTGGAGTAGAGTGAGTAAAGTGCCATAGAGTGTATACAAGTGTCGTAGATGGGAGCAAAGTGTCAGAGTGGAGCAAAGTGTCATAGAATGGAGCAGAGTAAAGTAAAGTGTTGTAGAGTAAAGTGTTGTAGAGTTAAGTAAAGTGCCAGAGTGGAGTAAAGTGCAGTAGAGTGGAGCAAAGTGTCATAGAGTGGAGTAGAGTGAAGCAAAGTGTTGTAGAGTGGAGCAGAGCAGAGTTAAGTTTCATAGAGTGAAGCAGAGTGGAGAACAGTGCTGTAGAGTGAAGTCAATTGGGGCAAAGTGTCAGAGAGTGTAGTAAAGTGTCAGAGAGTGGAGTGGAGTAAAGTGTAATCATCAATGTTGTATGTATTTTAATATATTTGCTATGGCAACTGCTGAGAACAATAAACACATAATAACAGCAATACCAAAGGTCAATCACAATAAATAAATAATAACAGCAATAACAACAGTCAACCAGTGGTATAAAAAGGCAGCCAGTCAGAGAGACAATAAAGAGGTTATGCTCCAGCGGAGAGACACGCACAAAATTGAAAAGCTGTAACATGGAAAGCCATTGAAAAAGAAGCATGTAAATAAGAATGACAGTGGAACCAAACAATGGTAAGCAATAGGCTGATTATAAGCCAACGTAAACTCTTGGTAAAGCCCACAATAGGTTGTTTGCAAACAGACAGCTGAGCTGTCTAGTAGACTTGACGTAAAAATTGTAACACTTCCATTATTTGGTGTAGTTACAGCTAGAGTAATGACAATGGTTAAAATTACAGTAACACCACAACTTCAAATCAGGGCTGGCCATTGTATTAACACCGAGAGTTGTGAGAGAGAACCTTTCTTTCCTAAATGGTATAGACACAGCAGATTATGAGATTTCTGGGCTTCATAGGTTTTCATCAAAGAGCCTCTGAAAGAACGAAGAACATTTGAGAACCTCCAAAATATAAAAAAAGTTTGAAGTTCTCTAAGGTAGACTTTAACTCCCTCCTTCTGCCAATGCACAGTCTAGCTGTCGAGTTAAGCCGGAGCAATGTGGGATACAGAACCCATTTCTTCATAACACAGACTCAACCATCCTGATTCTTAGAAACCCTAAAGGCTTCAAGTCCTGCTATATGCTGTGAAGAAGTACTGCGCAATAAATGTCTTAAAAATTAACATCATGAAATCATGATCTTTAGAAGACAGAGGGGTATTAGAAGTTTTACAATGGAGTCGCTAAACTAAAAGAAGTACATTCCTTCCCGTATCTGGGAAGAACACGATACTCCTTTCTACAAAAATGATTGCGTTGAAACCTCCATAGGGCCTGCCCCCTCTTCGTAAATTGGTGTTTTTTTTAAATCTCAGTTTCTGGTGGGTTTCTCCTATGCTGCTTCTAGGTTGCTCCATAGACTCTCTATTCTATTTATGGAACCTACATATTCCAGTGAATTGCACCCATACTGTTTCTATGGGGATTTCACAGACTCCTAATTCTCTCATGATTTTTGGAAGCTGCGTCAGTAGCACCTGCACTATTTGGCGGTTCATTAGACATGTTTCTGATAGTTTGGGAAGGTGTGTATTTCTGTGGGTGTCTCTCTGAGACCTAGGTGGACTCCATAAACTCAAAACTCCCTGATTGTTTGGAAGTCCAGTATTGCAGCGTTTTTCCTGTTACCACTTCTTGATGGCCCATAGACAACTAAATAATCAGTTCCATGGTTGTTTATGGAAACTACATCTTTCACTGGATTCCACCCATGCTGCTTCTATGGAAACTTCATAGACTGTTAATTCTGTAATATTTTTTAGAAGCTGTGTCTTCTGATCGGATCAGTTGCACCTGCACCACTTGGGAGGTAATTAGACATTTTTTTCGGTGATTTTGAAAGGAGTGGTTTTCTTTTCTGCATTGCTGCAACTCCATAGACCTATACCTCTGGGGTGGTTTGTAAGTAAAGTCTTCCAGAAAATTTCCTGTCACTACTTCTTAAGGGCAGATAGAACACTAAGTAACCTGTGTTTTTGTAAGCCAAGTGTACCCTGGTGGTTTGAAAACTGCATCTTTCAGGGGGTTACACCCATAAACTCTTAATTCTCTGAGATTTGAATGACGAGTCTTCCTCTGCATTTCATAAAAAGTTGATTCTTCATTAGGAGTCTCCAAGCTTTCTGTAATGACAGCTACTTCTGAGTACTGAAAATAATCCTGAGCTACTGCCACATTTTATAGCTGTTACAATAGTGACCACATCTGAGGTGACATTTTTAGTGACCATCCTATTCACAGTAGTGACCACCACCAATCATCGGGAGAGGGGACCAACATTAGTGTCAGAAAGTGTTTCATATAAGTGAAACTCCACCACATGTCCAATGAAATAACAGCTGTAGCAGCTTTCTAAAAAAAAGGGAATAAAAGCAACAATGGGTCTTCCCTAGACATCTACCTTTATTATTCAAACTAGCAGCCCGTCCCGACCTTGTCCTGGAGCTTTCAGGCTTGCCCCTACCCCCGCCTGCCCCAACATTGCCCAGCAGCCCGTGCCCCCGCCCGCCCCGCCCCCCGCCTGCCGCCTGGCCTGACCCTCGTGTGGCCTGAGTCAATCCCCGTCCCCGTTCCCCGCCTTCCCCGACCCCCGCCTGCCCCGACATTGTGTTTTGTAACTCCCCGTTCCTCGCCTGGCCCGACACCCGCCTGCTTACCTCAGCCGCCGCTCCTGAGTTGACAGCTCCTCGCCGCTCTGCTCCTCACCGCTTGTCCGCCGCCGCTCCTCCCCGGCGCCATGTCTGCCTCTCCGCTGGTCTCGCACCGCCGCTGGCCTGTCCGCTGCTGTTCACGTGACCGCTCCTCCTCCGCGCCACGTCCGGAGCTCCTCTGACGCTGCTTTGATGCCGCTCCTCAATGTGAGCACGCACGTCGTGGCCGGCACTACTTTGGGGGGGACTACTTTGTTTTTAATATACATTTTTTAAATCCTTCAAGTTATTGCATCTTTCCATATGAATGTAGTCTATCTGCAGCACCTCAAACGGATACGTTGGAGGAGCAAAATGACCCGCTGGAGTTGGGGTTCCCTTTCCAGGATTATGCATCAAGCAAATCATGCAGTGTTTAACCAAATTCTCAGCACACCTAGGAATTCCACCATTCTGCCATACCGGAGTCATCAACTTACATATCCCTTTTGAACTAATGTGAGCAAACCCATGAGCCAAAGTAACTACCGGAAGCACATATGCATCCAGAAACAACCATCGCTGGTGCTCTGACAACTCAACCCAACAGCCTGTTGAATCCAACATTCCCGTACTCTCTCTCCACATACTCAATTCTTTCTCAGTAGCTTCTGCCTGAATCATCTTCACACTTTCTGTTGTATCTTCACACATTCCTCCTTCCACAACCCATCTGGCAGGACCTGCAACATACATCCGGCTCGTCACATCTTTCGCCGTTTCTCTCGCTACTTCATCTGCAAACGCATTCCCTCGACCCACATCATCGGTAACCTTCTTATGCGCACTACACTTCACTATTGCAATTTGGGTCGGCAAAGTAAGTGATTCAAGAAGTTCACTCACTAATTGTCCATGCTGAATTTTCGTACCATGGGAAGTAAGAAATCCTCTCTCTTTCCACAAGCGACCAAAACTGTGAGCCACGCCAAATGCGTATAGGCTATCAGTATAAACATTCACTCTCTTTCCTTTTGACAACACACACGCTCTAGTCAATGCTATCAACTCCGCTGCTTGCGCTGAATTCTGTGCAATACGTGCTGCTTCAACAATCGTGTGCAAAGTTGTGACAGCATATGCTGCAGTCGTCTCTCCATTCGGAAGCTTAAAGCACGAACCATCTACCCATAGGGTACCATCAGGATTCGAAAGAGGAGTATCTTTCATATCAACTCTACCCTTCGTTTCCTCCTCTGTCCGGAGAAAAGAGTCATGCTGTTCCTGAGCATCTGTCTCTACAAAAAGCTGGATTCAATGTGTTGCACCGCTTGATGTACACATGGCTAGCCAAAAGCGTCAACTCATGACCTGACAAACGCGCACTGGTAAGATGTTGAGTCTTCGTTCTATTCAATATGGTATCCACTGCATGTTGGACCATCACAATCAATGTATTATCCAATACAAAACCAGCAGACTGTCGGATAGAAACAGCCGCTGCCGCTGTAGCTCTTAGACAACTAGGTAACGCCCTAGCTACCGGATCTAAAGTAGCTGAAAAATATGCACATAGGCGCTGCTTGTCTCCAAATTGTTGCGTCAACACTGACAACGCACAACCTTCTCTCTCGAGTACATAAAGTGTAAAAGTTTTACTCTAGTCGAGGGTACCCAACACCGAAGCAGAATACAATGCATCATGCAATTCAGAAAAACTCTTCTGACATTCGTCAGACCAAGGAAGTGGGTGTGGTGTGTCCTTAAGAGTAAGTGCCAACAAAGGTTTCTCTAGCAAAGAAAAATTTGGAATCCACTGTCTACAATACGAGGTGATCAAAAGAAGGCACGCACCTCTCTCTGTGTGCATGGCACAGTCATTTGGGCAATCGCTTGAATACGCTCTGGGGTCAATCGTCTTCCCTCCTTCGACAAGAGATGACCTAAGTAGGTCACTTCTTGGCGGCAATACTGCAACTTCGAAGGTGACACTTTATGATGAAGGTCAGACAGGTGCTGCAACAAAAAAAGAGTAACGTCTTTACAAATCTCTTCATCATCAGCAGCAACCAACAGATCATCAACATACTGGATAAGAGTAGCACCAGAAGGCAATGCAAGAGTATCAAGCTGAGTTTTCAAAGCCTGACTATAAATGGAGGGACGCTCACAATAACCTTGAGGAGCGCGCTTAAACCGGAAACTGCGGCCTCCTAAAGAGAAGCCAAAAATATCCCTACTTTCCTCAGCAATCAGAATACTGAAGAAAGCGTTCTTCAGATCAATAACAGAAAACAAAGCAGCTGAGGCAGGGATCATAGTCAATAAAGCAGTAGTGTCCGGGACAACTGGAAACTGTGGCACAACAATCTTATTGACCTCTTGAAGGTCGATCACAAACCGATACACAGGTGGCTGAGAAGAGTCAGTATGCTTAAGGACAGGCAGAACAGGACTGTTACACACATTACCTCTCGTTTCTTCAACCACACCTTTCTCAATCAAATCATAGATAATCGCTAAAAGAGCTCTTTCGCCATCACTGGAACGTTTGTACTGAGGAATGCGAGGTAATTTAGCATTCGACTTAAGGGTAACAACATAGGGTGGAATCTGCAAGAGACCAACATCATTGGGACCTGTAGCCCAAAGTGTATCAGGAAGAGAACGCAGTTCCAGTGGAAGGCGATCCTTAGACAGATACATCGGGGAAATTACTTTCTTACCCACCGTAAGATGTACTCCCGAAGGAGAACAATGTAATGTCGCATGCAATCTTTTCAACAAGTTCAAACCCAACAGATTCTCGCCACAGCCAGTCGTTAGAATAAGGGGAGCCTCGAATTCACAGGGACCAATAGAAAGGGGCAAAGGACAAGAAACCGGGTTACGAACTGGGGCTCCAGAAAATCCTACTGAAACATTAGTCAAGCCAGACAAAGGTGCGCCAGGGTGTTTAGAGTGCATGATAGAACTCTTTGCTGCACCAGTATCCAAAAGAAAAGGTTCTGCCACACATGATGTAATCACTTCAACATAATGCCCACTCTGGTCTACTGGAACTGACACTACTCCCTCCCTTTGTCCATGGCTGTCCTAACTATCATTAAAACCAGCACTCTCCCTTCCAACATAATAATCATCAGTGTAGTACTGAGCAGACTGGACGGTCGGAACATTCTGTTGGTCAAAATAATTCATAGAATTCTGAGGGGAACAGGAACATTCATTCTGGGGAAACGTACCACGTCCCCTACCCCTAGGTACTTGTTGGAAACCACCACAACCTCTCAGACCAGACATACCATTTGCACGCTGTAGCAAGATCGGGCAACTATTCTTGAAGTGACCTTCTTCTTTACAATAAGCACACTGATTAGGGCCTAGCGGGAGTCGCGAAGCAAAAGACTCAGGCTTCTGCAACAGTTTCTGAAACTGTGGGGGTTGCTGAAACTGGGAAGGTTGCTGAAACTGACGCTGATTAGGGCGAGGCGCAAAAGCCTGCTGCAGAAGAACTTTCATTTTTAATTCTCGTCTTCTTCTCTACTTTATCCTTCTCATCTTTATCTCTATTCTCATAGTATTGTGCAGTAGCCAATATCTGGGCCGAAGAAGAAACAGCCCATGAACTCTCAGAGTCCTTTAACTTATTAGAAAGTTCAGGAAGTAAATTAAAAACAAACTTATCTACAAACAACCTCTGACCACCTTCTGTACTCATGTCCTGACCACTAAGATCATTGAATGTTTCCTCAAACCTAGTGAAAAAATCAGACACACTCTTGTCTTTCTTTTGTTTGCATGCTGCTAACTTGTCCCAATTCACCCGCAGAGGAGGCATCATAGTTTTCATTAAATTAAAAATCCTACCAGGTAGTTCTGCAACTAAGGGTTCAGGTTTGGCACCTCCTACCTGCCTACCATCTGCAGCAGTAATATTAACCCACGTATTTCCTAACTCGGGCGCGTGATCCTCGTGATGGATCTTCGCCCACAAGGGTTGAGAAACTACATTACCCATCAACATATCTATGTCAGCTAAATTCATAACACACGCATCAACTGTCTGAGACAACTCCTTGTAATAACCAGCAGGATTTTTACGGGGATCCGGCAAGGTCTGCTCAAGAGCCAGGACCTCAGCTCTCTTCCAAATGACATGCACCCACACTCGCTGAAAATGAGCCGGTGAAGCCGCAATACCATGAGCGGCATCAGCCACAACTGCCTGTCTCCATTCAGGGGGAACCTCTCTCATAGGAAACTGCTTCACTTTTCTCCTAATAGAAGGGTCAGGTTCGAACAATGACCGAGGTGGACGTCTAGACCTAAAAGTGAGTAGTGTCTCTACCTCTTCCTCAACATCGGAACCCACTATCGTCCTTTTAGCAAATTCAGACTGAACATTAAGCAATTCCAGTGGAATTGAACCCAATTCATTATCTTCCCACTCCTGACGAAGGAAGGTACACATGACATCAAAAACATACCTTTGTTTTGGTGCTTCCCACTGTAGGAAGATATCCATAACCACTTGTGGACTGTACTTGGAGGTATTCGAAACCCATCTACGAGCAAACAGATCTAACACTGCCCGCTCTTCAGGACCAGGGAGCTGACTACGTCTCTGCTTACGTTCAGAAACAGGGGTCATATTCAGTGACCCAAAGAAAGGAGACAAAAGACTGCTGACAGTCTCAGTCATTCGTTGCCGAGCAGAAGGAGAAGAAGTTGACATGAGGACAGGAGACAAAGTGTTTTGAGGTGACAGAGATGTAGGGACAGAAATAAGAGAAGTCGAAGATAAACGAGTGTAAGGCAAAGGAGTTTGAGGCAAGGCTGGTGGCAAGGCTGGTGGCCCTGGAGGGGGCTGAGCCGGGGGAGGAATAACCACCTGTGAAGCAACGGGTGGCTGAACAACAACAGGGGGTTGAACGACAACAAGGGGCGCAACAACTGGAGGTAACGGAGGTGCAGTAGCACCCTGCACATAAGGGGGTGGTAATCTCAGTAAATATGACATCAAAGGATCCTTTTCAGGGTCTTCAGACACATTTGAAAGGAGGGTGGCAAAGCTGGGTAACATTTGTCAATGGCCATGCAATGTTGTCTATCTGACACTTCAATCGCACAATCTTCTTCATCTTCCTTGCACTGCCTAGCAGCTTGCATTACCGATATAATCCTTTCCTTTCTATCTCTCTTAGCCTGCTTAATTTCTCGCTGTTTGGTTTCCTTACGCCAAAGGCGGAAAGAGTCAAACATCGCCGGCCAGGCTTTCTTCTTAAATAGCGCAACTTCTAGGTTATCTAAAACATCTGATTCAAAACTACCATGTTGGGTCCATCGTAAAACACCATCTTTCCTTGTATAACGGACCCATACTTCATTAAAGGTAATGGGACCTACACCAAGCTTTGAATAGAGCTCATAAGTTGGAGTTCCAACCGGAGGTATCGTACATGAGTCCTCCAATCGGGAATCCTTATTACAACTACAACAAAACCATTTCCAAAATTTGCTAAAACCAGGCATCTTTTAGCTCACTAGTCTTGCTTCAAACTTCAAGGGGTTATCAAAAATGAAACACTTGCAAATATACGAACTCCTCGGCTTCGACTATTGCAATGGCCGAATCAAAACCAAGAAACAAAACAAAGTCGTGGGAGCAACCCACTTATACTTAACCAAAATGTCTGTTACGCCACCAGAAGACCGTCTAACGTCTCGCCTTACAAATCATCACAAGAGGGTCCAAGACAGGGCGACAGTCAGGGCAGCAGTCCTTCGCAGCAGTCGGAAAGGGGAAGCCTCGCAGAAAAAAACCTTCGGTCCACGTCGACATGCAGGGGTGGATGAAGTGGCGGCCGTCCTCCAGAATTTCCTCACCGGGCTCCTCACAATCTTCGGGCTTGGACCAGTACCGCTGAAGTCGCCCCACGTTGGGCGCCAGTTGAAGAACCGGGGTTTAACCCAGCGGCGTCAGGGGCACGCCTAAGATCTTCGAGTTCACCTGTCTTGGTATACAGAGACACGGAATACAATACTTCTGGATGGCGTCAGAGACTAAGTTTATTAGCTGCAGCTAGTAACAGTGATCCTAGAAATACATCACGTGTAAATTCTCAGGAGACTGCTCATTATACTAAGGCGAGACGTCTCCTTTTATACCCAATATTCACATTATAAATGTACACCCACTGCACAAAATTCTAGCCAATAAGGTACATTTTCAAACAAAGTATCACATAACAAAAACTCAATTTACAGTATCCCAACCCAAACGTTAATTATTAGGAATGTCCCAAATTCAATCTTCACAAGCCGGACAAACCTATAATTGAAAGCATAACCCGTGTAATGAAGAAACATAAAAAAGAAACAGTAACAGATGCTGAACAAGATAAGGCATGTGCAAGAAAACTAATAGTTAACGATGTCCTGAACATTGATTGGCAATCCCAGACAAAGATCGATCAGGGAAATTGGCTTTGCGAGGTCAGTTTCAGGTGAAGAGGTCAGTTTCTTACAGTTCATTTCAGAGTCAAAAAGAAACCTAGTTAATGTATACATTAACTAAGAAGGCCAGGCCACTTTGTTCGCCAGGCTACCTTCACAGGCCTACGTGAGGGCAACACAAAATGGTGGCACAGAACAAAATGAAGTCAGACTCGAGAATTACAAAACCTCAGGTCATATATAAAGCAGTGTTATATTCTCGAGTTAGGCCCATGTAGTGAAGCAGCTTATTTCATACATTGTCCTCAAAATAACATTTCAGCTGTGAACTTTTGCACATATGTGCATGCACGACAAAGTTGGATCCGTTTTCCTGAAATTAAACCTGTATTCACATCTCACTTCACACAACATTATCACAATGCCCTGAACATTATGTACAAGATGTTTTTTCGAACTATGTGCAAATGTCAACTCTATATTCGTCCACAGGGCTATCTACATAACCATAACATCACTAATCTATACGCACATTGCAAGACTGCTTTCTATTATAAAAGATGAGCATCCCAATAGATTGGTAGAGGAGGCACTTCAGCTGACACCGAGGGTCCCTGCATGCTGAGACTCCACCATGAAGCAGTCTGACATCTCGTGAGGAGTGTCCAGTTCATGACCAAGACGGGGTCCTTCATTCTCCCCCATCAGGTAATGGGGTTGGATCGTCCCTGGGTGGATTCTTGGCTCCACACCAACACACACTCTAGGTACACTTAGGGTAGGGTTTGCATAGTAAGAGTATACTCGATTACTGCCTTGTTTTATTTGCCTGCATATATACATTATTTTAGCACCAGGTTAGAACTATATCTACTATTCACGCTTTTGGTGCTCGTAATCACTTTTATTTGGTTCTGTCTATTAATTATTGCAGCACATGAATTTTATACAAGAATTATGTTGGTTCAATAAAGTTATTGAAAACGTCCCACTGTGTATTTTCTGTATACTTCTCTGAGAATAAGTAAGCACAAGTGACTGAGCGAAAGGTTCTGTACTGTTTCCAGGACCCCTGAGGGGTCACAATTGTGATGTTTGTGGTTGCCAGAAACCATTCCCTCCCTGATAAGGTTCTGGGGGCTTACGGTGGCACTGTGAACTAGGTGGTCTACATGCTGACATATTCTGTGGGGATGTCCGGAATCAGCATGGACGCCATGTCCCTAACTTATGTTGTCCAACTTCCGCGCAGATCCTACCATTTAGTGGGAAATACCAACTGGACTATGGGAATGCTCTATATTTGTGACTTCCTGACTATCTGCTCAACAGACTTCAGGTAATCCAGAATATGACAGCCCGCAATTTCTTTAGCCGGCCTCCAAGAACGCACATGTCCTGGCACCTGCATGCTGTTCATTGGCTTCAATAAGGAAGATAAATCTCTTTAAAACACGTAGGGGCATATTATCAAGGCTGGCTATAAAATTATCGTCAATGAACATGGGCTTCTATGGGAATTCACAAGGGCCTATTATCAAGCCCATTATCGCCGCTTCAGCGTCAGTTTCCTGCCGCTAAAGCGGTGATAATTTTATCGCCGGGCTTGGTAATATGACCCTAGTTTTGGTCCACAAGGCACTTCATCATATGGGTGCAGGCTACCTTAGAGCAAGAATCAGCTCTTACATCCCCTCTAGAAACCTGCGGACTGCTCATAGCCTTCTGGCCAGGATCCCTAAGATTTGCCGCATTAAAACTGGAGAACGAGCCTTCTCCTATCTAGAGCCATCTACATGGAACAAACTCTTTCGTGAGCTATTATCAGTGGATGCTATTTCACTACTCAATAAAAAGCTGAAAACCCGGGTTTATAAACAAGAATAGACGGTACAACTGTACTTTGTGGAGTAGCCGATAAGTGCAGCGCCTGGGCACTTCGTGGAGTAGATGTGCGCTATAATAGTCGCATTTCATTTCAGTCATTCATTAATTTCAAGATCCTTTCTTTCTCAGACTCAACCAAATGCAGATCTTGTGCTTTCATGGTTTTGCATCCTCTAACATAATGTCCCCTTTTTCAAAACTGACTATTGACATTTCACTTTAAACTGTTATACGAATATTACAATTGTCCCACAGTAACCAGAATATCAACACAAAAACACACCACTATATAAGATGTATTATGGAACAAGGCACTTTAATTAATAAAATGTGTGCCTATCATCTCTGACAGGCACAAGTATGGTAATGTCACCTGAGATGCGAACAGTGAAAACCTCCAAAATGCCTCTAAAAATCTCTGAAGTTATAGGAATGGTGTGCCTATCACTGCTGACACTACATCAAAACACAAGAGCAACCCATAGGTCCATATGAACTGGGTAATAGCAAATCAGCTTAAGCACAATCGTTCACAAGGAGCTCATGTCCATCAATACTTATTTTTTGCAAATATATCACTTTTTGCAATAACCTTGTTAAACCTAGCAGAAAAGTGTTTCGACAATATGTTTGGAATAATTTACACATTGTAATGTTTAACACAAAGAAGGTAGCTACAAGAGTAGATCATCAACACTCACTTCAGCCGAATTGGGTGATGTTTATTTACTCATACAAATTTTCTTTGATAAAAAATAGAAGAAAAATTCACATAACACATAAATATTGGTACTATACACACATATATCAAACAGTAAGCACGTGACTCAATATAACCCCAGTGAGGTGACCATAACCAACAAGTGATAAAAAAGAGGTGATTGTATAAAAACACAGGTTATTGGAATATCTACGGATGTCCTTAGGAAAATTTAAATAATCTTTTTAGAGCCAGAACTTAATTGTGTTCCGGTATTTTCAGGACTATCATGTATTAGTTGTCACCGATATTTAGAGTGGCCACTGCTCGCCTCCAATAGCTCGCTCAAGTGGAAATGCTCAATCTGAGTATTTACGCTTGAGAGAGATATCGGAGACGAGCAGCGGCTGCTCTAAATATCAGATACGGAACTAAAGTGTAGGCAGCCGGATCAGCGGTTTGCCTTGCTACTCATCCTACCCTGAACCACTGCCCCGATCTATAGGAATTAAATTGGGCATTAGGCTGGTTCAACCGCTAAAGTAGCTATCCATTTCTACTTGAAAATGAGCCTCTTTGGCCGGCCAAACAGTCCTGCGCACTTTGCCTCTTCCTCACCAGGCTGCATTACACAGCCTGGTGAGAAACATGCAAAGTCTCCCATTCCCCATCTGAGCGCCGAACCATAGCACTCAGACAAATCCCAACACTGCATTGCAGCATAGTGATTGGCTCAGGGGAGCTTGGGAGCCGGGTGACTACACTTTGGGAAGCCGGGTGCTTCCTGCTACCTGCTGGGACTGCTGAAAGAAGTAAGGTGACGTATGACAGAGGAGAGGGGGCGGCCGGCCGTTACAGGTAAGTGATTTTTTTCTTCGGTTTTTTTCATTTTCCTCCCCCACCCGCCCCATTACCCAGCTCTCAAATGAGCTTCACTTGGCCTAGAACCTTCCATGCTGCTCGTGGCCCCTCACAGGCACTCCGATTGTCACCTGAAGGTAAGATGAACTTTTCAAGTGTCCGTGGATTCATCAAATCATCCGGTGGTCTCCAGCCTGAAGTATCAGGAGCTCATCGCCAGTGTTATACTCTCACTAAACAAACAGCAGTTTCAGTTCAGGTAAAAATATGTATTGAACATAGTAAGCAATGTTAAAGCCCACCAGGTACCACTAAGCCCACCTCCAACTAACTGCCAATATTAGAAAGTATGCTCCTGTGACATGCCCATGAGTCCTGCAGCAGGCTCTCACCATGGTATAGGCAAGATTCTACAACCAGAGTACTGAGAGGACAGTAGCAGTACAACTAGGTTATAACAGATGTCTTATCCCCGTCCTTCAATAAAACTCTATGGGGATGCTCTTTTGCCCTACTTACCATTGTAAATGTCTCCATTACTCAGGACATCTACACAGAAGTTCTCAACACAGGTCAGATCCTCCCACTCTCAAAAAAGGCATCAGTCGACCCTTATAACCTCGCCAGCTATCTGACCATCACTCACTAAACATTAATGTGCAAGAACATTGAAAAAGCAGTCTATCTTTAATTCCAAGATCAAATCAATGCTAACAATCTCCTGCATGACTACCAGTCTGGCTGCCAATCATGCTGCAGCACAAGGACCGCTACCTTACACATCATAGATGATGGCATTTGACCACAGACGAAGATGACCCCTGCCTCCTGATACTTGATATTGCAAGACCTCTCAACTGCCTTCAACACAGTTGACAAATACACCCTCATAAGCACCCTGAATCTCAAAAAGGGTTTACTGGCAGTATCATTTTCTCGTTCTCTTCCTGCTTTTCCAACTGACACCAGTTTGTTCACATGGGCACCTCCAAGTCACAATTCATCTCTTTCTCCTTTGGAGTTCCCCAGGGTTCAACACTGTCTGCTGTCATCCTCAACCTTTAGAGAACCTCTTGGTGCTCTACTCATAGATAAAACCATCAAGATTGGTTACTATGCCAATGACACACAACTCTGCTTCCAAGCCTCCTCTGCTTATTATTATTATTATTATTAATTGCGTTTTGTTAAGCGCAAACAACCCGGAGGCCCCGTAGCGCTGTGTTGTCTGACTGGAGTGGGCTGAGAAGACCAGGTTTAAATAAAGAGAAGAGTTTTCAGTTCCTTCCGGAATTTCAGACGGTTAGATTCACTGCGAAGGGTAGTAGGCAAGGAATTCCAAGCCTTGGCGGCGTTCCAAGAGAAGGAGCGCCCGCCCCATCTGGTCCGTTTGATTTTGTTCATCGTAGCCAGGAAAGCTGTTCTAGATCGCAGTGATCTATGTGGGAGGTAGGGGGTCGCCAAGAAACAGATCATCGGTGGAGCGGTCTTCCACATAGTGTAGAAAAAAGGTAGGGCTAGGACCTTTCTCAAGTTTTGCCCGGCGCTAACCGCCCTTGTACCATTCAAATTTACCAAGCAATGAGGCAGGCGCCGGAGACCAGAAGGCAGGAAACAGAAGTTTATTCCGACGGAGCAGAACACATCAGATCAGACAACAAGGTATCGTCTCGAGGTGCTCTAACAGCCTCTCAGAGGCCTGGCCTCTTATACACTGGTTTATGGCATGTGACCTTCCTTTATTACAATCACAACTTTGTTAGGCAAGGAAAAGACATCCCCGTAATCCTTGTGTTAATCCCACCCCCATATACCTTCACAATAGAGGTCCTCAACCTGCTGATAAGAGGAGGGGGTCATCACGCAGCTGAGTGTTCCGTCGAGTCTTAGGATGTGTGCGCCTGATCATATCACAGGGGGTGGGGAGGCCTGGATCAATAGAGGGTCCTTTGAAGGAGAGCGACCTCATACAATAAGGGGCAGTAAATGGTATCTCCCGGCTTAGGCAGTGGCCTCGGACCTGTGTGGACAGTCGGACACGGGGTGAGGGGCCATCAATGGAATGGTATTCATGCCGCGTGAATAATCCAGCGCAGAGGGGAGGTTTATCAACAGAGGGGCATTCATGGGAGGAGAGGAGGTGTTGGTCAGGCGCTGGCGTGACTCCCAAGGACAGGGTCATGCAGAAGGGTCATGCTCATAAGGAGGAGGGAGGGGGAGCCAGGGCGCGCGGAGGATGCTTGCTGGGTCACAGGGGCGCGCTGGCGATCGATCGTGGACAGGGAGACCATGATATCTAAAATGGCTGCCGTGCGTGTAGTACATAGGTGACAAGCTGGCGCAGATGATGTTCAGATCGCAAACTAAAATTCCACAATAGCCTTGTGCATAATGCACATAGATTTGAACAATACTCTGGCCTTAATGGGAAGCCAGTGAAGTTTCTTCAAAGCCGCTGTGCCTGATTCTCGCCGGTTAAGGCCCAGCAGAAGGCGGGCTGCCGCATTTTGAGTAATCTGGAGCTTCCTTATTGTAGAGACAGGAGCCCCAAGGTATAAGGAATTCCCATAGTCTAGGCGAGACAAGATAATGGCTTGCATCATTATTCTGCGAGCTTGAGAGGGAAGGAGTGGCAGCACTTTCCTAAGCATGCGCATAAGGCCGAAGCAGGTGGCGGACAGAATGGTTGCTTGCTGTGTAAAATTTAGATTTGCGTCCAGCCACATGCCCAAGCTCTTTATTTGGGTTCTAGGTTGAGGCGGGTTTCCCATGCATGGGGGCCAGTCCGACAAAGGGCTAGAAATAGGTAAATTGCCCAGAATCATAAGCTCCGTTTTCTCACCGTTGAGCTTCAGGTGCGAAGTGGTCATCCACTGATTGATCGCTACCAAACATTTACTAAGGTTGGGGGGGGTGGTATTGGACTGGTTCATAGATACAACCAATTGTGTATCGTCGGCATAGGTCACTATGTCTAGACCGAACGAATGCACTATGTCAGCAAGAGGTTGCATATAAATATTAAAAAGGGTGGGGCTCAGAGCAGAGCCCTGAGGCACACCTCGGTCAAGGGGCCAGATTTTTGAGTGAGTGGTGCCCTCTACTACCTCAGAGGAACGATTCTCCAGAAAGGACTGAACATCTAATGCCTTAAACACCATTTGGGCATCATCCAGACTTGGATGGCCAGCGCCTACCTAAAGCTCAAACCAACCAAGACAGAATTTCTATAATTTGCCAAGAACAACAATCAAAAACAGTACAAACCTGGATCAATTACATAAACCTTGACTGCTTTGAACCCCAACTTTCAGTATATGCCAAGTCACTTGGATTTACCCTCATCAGCAGTCTCAACTTGAAGGAACACATTGCTAAAAATACAAAGGCGGCCTCGTACTCTCACCTCTGGATGGTGCTAATGCCCTGCTCCATGGCCTCCCAGACTCCACCCAAGCACCTCTTCAGGGCATTCTTCATGCTGTAGCCTGAAGAAATGTGATTGCATCAACCCACTGCGATGAAAACCCATTGGCCTGCTCCAACTTCAGCATCATCTGCATCAATTACAAAGCTGCAACGACCTGTATCCCTGCTTATCTTGCAGACAAACTCCCCATCCCGGATGGTTCTCACCCCGCCCGCAGACAGGACACCATCAGAATGCAGACTAAGAAGGATTGTTATCATCTTTGTACCTGGGATCTGGAGTTGCCCCAACGCTGCTCCAATTTAGGAAAGAGTTGAAGAGGCACCTCTTTAAAGCACACTAAATTACAATGCATGAACCACCTCCCACTCCTTGTTGACTTTATGCTCCTCTTTGGCCTCACAGCTCTCTGATGGCCTTCGGCTAGGTTCACATTATAGCAATTCCACGAAAGGAACCAGGTTTGATTCCATCAGGCTGCACAGCCACATCAATATTTGAATCCAATGAACCAAATTCATGTGCTTCACTCTTTTCTTTTCTCCAATATTAAACGTAACTTTTCTTCCATGCTTTTACTTGTGGTGATTCAATTCATTTTATTCAATCATTTTATTCAATCATTTCTTCATGTGTGTATTTCGTTGGTAATCAAAAAGACTCAGGAGGTCAAAGATGGGTTCCACATGCCATGATTTATTAAAAATAACCCAATGCAAATGATGGGTTAATGCAGTATTTAGCTTGGTATCTAGTTAGTGAACAAATACAAAATGAGGAACCCACTTTTTAATTTTGTTTCCTTAGCATAGGCGCATTGTTGGACTGGCCAGGGGAAGCCCTAAGGCCAAGCTCATGAGGATGAATGTATCGAATATAGCACCACTTTCCACTGTTACTATTTTTATACACCGGGTTGTATGCTTTTGTAGTTCAGTTTAACGATAAAATGTCACCTAGATGTACAAAATGCCCCAAAAGCACGAATTGTGTAATGGTGTTGAAGGTCATGTGAGGTTGGGGAGAGTGGAATGATCAAGCAATCCGTTTTGCGAGTCTTTAATAGCGATTCCTGAAAATTCGCTGTTAAGGTCTCGCAAAACATGACTTTGATGAATCTGGGGGTTAATGAATTAATAGCGGCAAAAGTGGATAATATTAGAACTGTTTGTACAAATTTACATCATGCTATCCTTTGGTCTTTTTTAGCTGGAAACTCTTTCTAAACCTAATTGGTGAGCGATACCCTTTCTATTCGAATTTGTTTGGTAATCATTCAGCTAAATGCTTTAAATACTGCTCAGTCACATGATCTTTTTATTTGCGAATCCAATCACGATCCATGTCAGCTTTTTAAGAATATTTACGTATTTTATGACAAATTGATTTCTTCAAACAAAAATGTGCCTCTCTGCTAAACACCACCCAAGTCAATTTCAAAGGAACTACCTTTCCAAGCACATTAACTCAAACAAATTTGGTGTCCTGAAAAGGAAAAAAGCCTAAAGCAGTCTCATAAATTCGTAGAGTTTCAGCATCAATTTAACCCTCCCCCCACCCCTCGGTCCCCCCAAGTTCCAACTCTCATCACTGCCCTTTTCCAGGCTTTCCTGCAGAAACCTTCATCCTCTTGTACGCAGTGCTATATTGATTTCTGTTTGCAGAACTGAAAAGGCCTCTAGGAACTATTCCAGTAGCGTGAAATCTAAACAGTGTGTCTGCTGCAATGTGCACGCTTTTTGTTATCCTCCCGCCTCCGCATCGACTCGCACAATTTTACACCGAATGTTTTTCATATTTACCACATATGTTTCTTATGAATGTACATTGATGAAATCCACTGCATGGAGAAACTGAAGGAATCTGCCAGGCCTTTGGGTGGAATGTATCCATCAATTGCCGGATCTGCTGGATCATTCCACTCTCCCCAACCTCACATGACCGTCAACACCATCTCACAATTCGTGCTTTTGGGGGATTTTGTACATCTAGGTGATATTTTATCGTTAAACTGAACTACAAAAGCATACAAGCCGGTGTATAAAAATAGTAACAGTGAAAAGTGTCGCTATATTCGATACATTCATCCTCATGAGTTTGGCCTTAGGTTTCCCCTGGCCAGCCCAACAATGCGCCTATGCTAAGGAAACAAAATTAAAAAGCGGGGTTCCTCATTTTGTATTTGTTCACTAACTAGACACCAACCTAAATACTGGATTAACCCATCATTTTTTAAAATAGTTATTTTATCAGTATTTCTTTGAAAGTACAAATAGACATTGACATGTAGATATCTAGGTTAGTAAAGACATCTATGTATGTGCAAAGGTAACTGGGCATGAAGCATTCATGTCAAGTTAAGTTAAGTTAGTTAAGTTAAGTTAAGTTAAGTTAAGTTAAGTTTAAATTTGTAAAGCGCACTACTCACCCAGAGGGTCTCAAGGCGCTTGAGGGAGGGGGGGTGCTTTACTTATCTGGTTACATTGTTGAGCCACTGCAGGAAGAACAAACAACGAACGTGTATAACTCGCATCATTGTACACTATCTATTGTACTGCAATAACAACTCCCATTTTACATTGTTAAGTCCCTCCTCTTACATGTCTATATCGATGGGTTAGTATCCCGCGCACTTGCCCAGGCCTAACAACAAAAAAGCTAGGGGTGAGCGGAACTCGCAGAGTTTCACTCCATGGAATAACGCGGAGTAACTTGAAAACTCCACGAGATTCCGTTGAGTTCTGTGAATGGGCGTAATTAGGCTCGATGTGCTGCTCGTGCTGATTCTTAGCGCCAGGAGCTCGTTCTGTGTTGAAAAACCAGTGTGAACGGTATGATGCAGTGCTCCAGAGTTGATTTTCTGCTGATTTTCTGCTCGAGCGACAGCTTTCTGATCCCCAAACGGTTGTGACAGCCTGTGTTTCGGAAATCTCGCCAGGTACCCTCCTAGCAACTGAAAATTGCACTAGGGGATGCCAAATCTCGGTTAACTTTTGACAGTCAGATCAATGTCCTTACGGCAAGGTTCTGGGCCATACTTAAGTTGATAAGAAAGATCCGAGCTTTTATTCCTCCTGAGACCTTGAAAACAGTGGCAATTGCCCTTGCAATATCAAGGTTAGACTATGGTAATGCTCTTTACCTTGGGATCCAAAATCAATATTTGAGCAAGCTCCAACGTCTGCAGAATGCGGCTGCCAGATTGATCTTGAATATTCCTAGGCATGAATCAGTGGCCCAGCGACTGGTGGCACTTCATTGGCTACCTGTCCAGAAAAGAATAGCTTTTAAGGCACTTTGCATCACGTTTAATTCACTTCATGGCAGAGGTCGTCTCTATCTGACCTCCAGAATGAAGTACTATGCTCCTTCCAGGAATCTCAGATCGGTTCAACAGAAGCTGCTTCAAGCACCCAGATTTAAGCAGGTTCGCTGGGGTGGCAGGTGTTTTCTGGTAAGAGTGACTAAACTCTGGAACAGTCTACCCATTACGAGTAAAAACAGCATGAACCTCACTATATTCAGGAAATCTTTAAAAACCTGGCTCTTTCAAACAGAAATCTAATGCACCTGCTTCCGCTCTGACTTTGATCTTTTAGTGTTAGCGCCAAGACGCCTCCGGGCATTCGTTGCGCTGTATACGTTTTAAAATAAAATCAAATCAAAATCAAATCTCTCTCGCTAACTTACCATTGGCAAGTCGTGCGTGACAAAAACCTCTGCCACATAGTGGTTGGCAAAATTTGTCCGGAACTCCGCGTTACATGTATGCATTGCTGTATGTGCCTGGGAATGGATGACATAAGGAGAAATTGGTCACATTGAGGATTTATTCCACTCATTCAAAATAGGACACCTTGAGTAACCTGAATGGTATGCCTAGGCAACAGGGAGATTGTTGTACATAGTAATATGCTAATGTAATAGAAACCATGGTTACAATGATGCCAGTCCAGTATCATGACTATCCTGACATCGTTCTTTGTGTACCTAAATGGTCAGCGGACATGACCCAGCATGAGGAAGACTGAGACACGATATATCACTGCACGTCTGGACTTGATATAACCTACATAGTTAGGCGACATAGTACAGTTACAGACAATGGCGGACACTTTGACCTAACTCCCCTGATGCGTTCCCTTTGTGTTCGGTTTAATAATGAGTCCGGCTGGGTGTGCACAAGCTACTCCAGCACCTGCTGTTGTTGGTTGCCAGCTGCGAAGCAGAAACAGGATGAGCCCAAAATAAGGAGTGGTGCACCACCCGTTAAGTGAAGATAGTTTTTCAATAAAGCATAAAGTCTTGATCAGATTGTCTCAATAGACCCTTTATTTTCATCAGAATCCAAATACAGAAAATTGCCAGCCAGCGCGTTTCGTTCATATACAATGAACTTCTTCAGGGCGAAAAGTGATGTGGTCTACTTGGATAAAGTAGTAAATAGCTTTATTCGATAAAAAACATATCATAAAAGCATTTCTTACATCTTTAAAAAACATTTTTTAACAGCAATCATCAACATAAAAACATTTTATATACAAAGCAGCATATTGGGTGGGGGGGCTCGGTCACTGAATTAACAGTTTTCTTGCAGTTCTTAGACGCCAGGCCCAGCCCAAGAATTTTGCCATGCAAGTGGAAAAGAAGGGTCTAGCATCTGTACGTAAAATACGCAGGGCTTCTAAATGAGAACGAGTTCCCAGACACCTGCAAAGGGGCTTCAACCACCTACGTCTCGGGGCTGCATAGACACTACACTCAAACAACATATGGGACACGGACTCTACCCTTAGGTCACAAAAGGGGCAGTAAGGTACGGTTTGAGCGGGCGGTTTCCAAGTGGACGTGAACTCACATAATGGAAGCACCCCCACCCTAAACTTAATGTACAGTGATCTGTCCCATGAGCTCTGAATGGTGTCTAGATAAGGTTCCCTTAACGGTGACTCTTTGACCGACAGAAACAGGACTACAGATTTACAATGATTTGTACTTCGAACCCTCTCATTGTCTACCCATGCCCAATAAGCCTTCTTTAGCTGTTGTTTCGGGGGTGCAGATTTGTTGGCCCAAGCCTCTCCTAGTCCTAGTTTATGGAGCAGCTTTTTGACTTCCCTAAGCCAGATGATCTTATGTGCACCCGGTAGGGACATAATGTCATTCAAGGCTTCTGCATAACTTCTAAGTTCCTGCACATTCCAGATTCTGGACCATAACAGAAGTGGGCGTAGTTTCGCTTGATCGCAGATTGCCCGGGTACCTGCGTCTACAGCAGTGGGATTGTTGGCGTGCTGTGGGGCAAACCCATTAGATCTTTATGGAAGTTGTTCTCAAGATGAGCCAGAGTATCAACTCTATGAGTGCCCCACAGCTCGGCACCGTAAAGTGCCGCGCTTACAACCCTTGCCCTATAGATATCTAGGGGTGCCCCAATAGGTTTTAGTGATGAGGCTCGCTGTTCCTTGAGCAAGGCACCTGACACCCTTTTGTGAGTCAGGAACACTTTTTGGTGGTGTGCCTTCCAGCTCATGGTGTCACTGATGCGTATACCCAGGTAGTCGAATTCTTTGACGCGATCAAGTGGGACAGAATCTAGGACCGGGGGAAAGACAGATTTTTTGGGCGGGTTAAGGACTAAAAACTTAGTTTTGCCTATGTTTATAGCCAAACCCCTTCCATCACAGAAGGCCTTGAAGCTGGAGAGCAACGATTGGATGCCCATTGGTGATTTCGAGATTAGGAGGGTATCGTCCGCGAACAGGAGCGTTGGGATTTTCCTTCCAGCCAGGGTGGGTGCATCTGATGGTTGTTGGAGAAGATGCTCCACCACTCCGTTAATGTAAAGAGAAAACAGAGTGGGGGCAAGCACACACCCTTGGCGGACGCCCCTGTCCACAGGGATACAAGGTGTTTTCTCTCCCTGTGCACCCCATCTAATTTGGGCAACATTCCTGTCGTGAAATTTTACAAGCAGCGACAGCAAATAGGGAGGGAGGACGTTCCATAAGAGTGCGCGTGGTACCAGGTCGAAGGCAGTCCGCAAGTCAATAAAGACTAGATACAAACTGCCCCCTCCCAGCACCACCACTTTCCAATAGATCATTAGAAGGCGGAACGTCTGCTCGATTGTGCCTGTTCCTGTTCTGAAGCCCGCTTGAAGATCTGACAGGATATGATTTTCATCTGCCCACTGGATGATCCTGCCCAATACCACCTTCCCTGCTACCTTTTGAGAAGAGTCCAATAAACTAATTGGTCGGTAGTTCGCTGGGTCGTCCCTAGAACCTTTTTTAAAAATAGGTACGACTTCAGCGCCCCTCCATGAGTCAGGAAAGACTCCACCCAACAATACTTAATTCAAAAGCGAGGCAAATAATCTACTCCAAGAAGATGGATAATTCTTGATTAGGTCTCCTGGGATTCCGTCAGGACCTGCCGCTTTATTCGAGACAATACATTGGGTTGCTCTCTCTACTTCTAAGCTGGTAAATAGACCATCATAGCACGGGGGGTCAGTTATAGAATTAGGCAATAAACCCATGGGTGGGCAAGCTAACTGGGATGGACCTGGAGGAGCGGAGTACAATTTCGAAAAGTGGTCAAACAATACGCCCCCTGGAATGTTGCAAGTTAGCTGCTGGTCAATGGGCTTTTCCCTAGATCTTAGTAGGTCCCAGAACCTCTTGGCATCCTTCCTAATGCTTGCCTCTACTAGATCTCCCCAGAAATTAGAATCATAATCCTGCTTGGCTTCGGATATGGTTTTTTTGTAAATTTTTCTAGCAGCCCTAATATCAACTGCGTCTTTGGACTTTAATGTGACAACAAGTTCCCTCTTAGCTGCACGACATTTCGCAGTATACCACTTATCTGTCTGTTTAGGTAAGATTTTCGAGGGACCCCTACGAGTGGTTTGAGGAACAATAAATAAGTCGCTCAGTGCCAATACAGTCTCAGTGAATAGGGGTAGGATCTTATTATCAGTTAGACTTAAGGTGTCCATCCGAGGCTCCACTCCTTCCAAAATAGTCCCGGCTTGGGCCATCCTTGTTTCATCGGCTGAGACTTTTGCCCACTTCAAGCGCCTGCTACAGTTTGTGGGGGCTAATTCATGGGAAGATTTCTACTTATAGCCGGGTGGGCCTTGGTTTCCAACCTGCCAAGGAGATGAAATAGTTAGCGATAAAGGGTTGTGGTCGCTATCACCCGACACTATAACCTCCATGTCTAGGTGGTGTTGCCAGAGGTTATAGTTAAGCATGATGAAATCAATCCTAGATGTATGGTCTAGTCTGTTGTATGTGTGAGCACCCATATGGTCAGATTTGGATCGGCCATTTGTCGGTCGCAAATTGTGCTCCATACAAAGTGCATTGATCTCTATTGCGTTTTGCGACCATTTAGGGATCGGGTCAAGGTTCAGAATAGGAATACCTCTCCTGGTGTCCTCCTCAAAAGTGTCCAAGATATCTTCTCTGGCCAGGGGCTCAAAACAGCAATTGAAGTCACCTGCAAGCATTACATGGGAGTCCGCACTGCAGGCAGCCAGGTTGCGGTTTAGGCCTGTAGAAGGTAGATGGGATACACCGCCTTTAGCACCCCTCAGGTAAATATTGAAGACTTCCATGCTTCTTCCCCCTTTGTGGGTTATCGTTAGCCACTGGAGATCAGGTGACTGGGTGTTTCTTTCTTTTACCCTGAAGCCTAGAGCAATACTAATCCATATAATAAGGCCGCCTGAAGGGCGACCTTTAGATCCTTGTTCCTGGGCGGCGGGGATAAAAAAGGTGGAGAATCCCACTCGGTGTCTAGGCTCCAAACACCAGGTTTCCTGGAAAAGACAGATGTGATAGGGTTCCAGAAAGTCATTCCATTCGGGGATGTCAAAGTTGCGACCGAGACCAGCCACATTCCAACATAGAATTTTTAGAACAAAGTCACCGGGTGGAGAAGCCTTGGTAGAGGCAATAGGCATAGGAGAAACAGTTGTGACCACAAGTTTAGGAGACCTCACAAGTGGCTCGGTTTGCTGGTGATTAGAGGTCACATAGGGGGAAAAGCAGGTAGGACCAGATGGTTCAGTAGAAGTAGATGCAGGGGGGGTCATGCAGGGTAAGTGTAACCAATCTTCCCTGCTAGGATTTTCTGTTGTGTCGAATGTGGATGGCTCCCCATCAGACCATGGACTGTTTGGTCGTCCTACTCGGCTTATTGCAGGCTCAGGAGCAGGGCAATCAATGGGATGATGCCTCTGCGATGTTAAGATTTCCCTTCGGGGTTGTTTGGCTGGCTGCGCAGGGAGTCAATCCACCTCCTCTAAGCTCCCGAATCTGTTATAGGTAGAGAGACCATTCCAATGTAGGAGGGTCTCCTTGTGACCCCGGGACTTATTCAGCCATGGATGGTGTTGAACCAATGTCCAATTATCCCCCTGGTTTCGGCTTGGTCGAGGAGGATAGAAAAAGGATAGTGGTTTCGGTATAACTAAGGAGTCATCATTACTGGGCCAAGAGCAAATGTGGTGCGCCGTGTGTGGATCCTCGAAGGTCACTACTATGCAGTCCCCCGGACTGGATTTCAGCGTTGGACCTACCCAGGGAGTTCTGCGAACCATCAGTACGCGACTTCTTCGACCATTGGGGATTGGTCTGTTGACATTTAACCAGTGCATTATTTTATTTTTCAGCGACCAGTGGTTTTCAAATTGGCCATTACCTATCGTGGGAACACCCGTCAGAACAACCACATAGTCGTTTGCCTCTGGGGGAAGGTCAATATAGCCACCTCTAAAGTTGTCTTTAACTGGGGGGACCTGGGTTTCACTGGGAATCGGTCTGTTGGGTATTTCATGTTTGGAGTGTTGCGGGTGGCGTGTGGAGCCCCGTGGGGGAGCCTTTGGTTTAACACGAGCTTGCTCCACCGTAACGGTCCTTGGTTTAGGGACGGGCTTTATTGTGGGTGGTACTGAAGAGGGAGCTTGATTAGTTTGGGGTGCGGTAGGTTGTGGCGTTGGGTCAGCTACAATAATACCCTGGTTTTCAAGACTTTTCAACCCAAGAGTGGCCAGAGCAATAATGCTCTTCTCCATTTCTAACAAGTTATTTTCTATCCTTGATAGTCTTACATCTAGGGGTGACAAAAGTTTTTTAAGTGTGTCCCAAACCACCTCTATAAATTCTTTGTTATTTTTGGTTAACCCGTCTACTTCAAGGTCCTCACCTGCTGGGGTATTAAAGAAGGGAATAGATGAATCCTTTCCCTGTCCCTCACTAGATGGCTGTGCATTAAGAGTATGCTCTGCGCCAGCATTAGGTGCTGTGATGTTAGTCATTGGCAGATCTTTGGGAACAGCAATTTTCGCTTTTTTGCGGAAATAGGCAGAGCGAGAATTGCGTTTCCTCTTTGGTTGCTTGCCACTGGAGATATTGTTAGACAAATTTATCGGAAGAGATACAATGGGGACAGGGTTGTGCACACTAAGTGGTGTCGGTGGAATTACCTCATCTTTACCTCCTAGGGCAGGTTGGAGAGTAGCTGGGGTCGGTGAATGATGGACATCGACCTGAGTGACTATACAATGCGGGCGGGCTGGGCGCTCAGGGGTGACAGAAGTGGCTATGTGGCCTAAAGAGGATTTCTTGGAAAGTGCAATTACTTGGGACACTCTTCTGGCGGCTTCTAATTCTAGCGAGACCCGGGTTTGGAGTTTAGATATCTCTTCGTCTATGGCTATGTTGGTGCGGGTAATAAAGTCATCCATGGGGCCACTGATTTGTGACCCACCTTTAGAAGTCTTACTACGGGTTACCCTTGAATTCATAGCGCTAAGGGCACAGTGACGAAGGTAGGTCTTTTTCCCCTCAGTTATTGATTTGGCTCCCAAGAATATCGAGCGAAAAGGGGTGGGCCAGTCCAGTCCTCTCAGTCCTCGAACGGCCTCAAACTGCCCGCTCTTTGCCCGGTCTTAGCCCCGGACGCTCCCGCGCGCTCCCGCGCTGCGTCACTCTCCGATATTTATGGGCCAGAGACCAATGGGCCGTGTTGTAGGAGGTTGGGGGCGGGGCGTTCAGGGAGAGCGGGGCCAGGTGACTCAGCCTCCGGGACCGGGACTCCTGGGAAGGTGAGTCCCGGTTCACGCTCGCAGCCCTGCAGCCTCACACGCCCCCACAGAAGCAGCCAAGCAGGTAGCCAGAAGGAGGCGGTCAAGCTGATGGAAATCCGAAGCGGGACCCGCGGAGCGGGTTCCGCGAGTCGTAGGTGCAGGCAGCCCTTGGACACTCACAGCGCCGACCAGGTCAGGAAAACAGCGTCCCACAGAGGAAGGATCCAGGCGCCTTTTTGAGTTGTAGGAAGGTGGGGGCGGGGCGTTCAGGGAGAGCGGGGCCAGGTGACTCAGCCTCCGGGACCGGGACTCCTGGGAAGGTGAGTCCCGGTTCACGCTCGCAGCCCTGCAGCCTCACACGCCCCCACAGAAGCAGCCAAGCAGGTAGCCAGAAGCAGGCGGTCAAGCTGATGGAAATCCGAAGCGGACCCGCGGAGCGGGTTCCGCGAGTCGTAGGTGCAGGCAGCCCTTGGACACTCACAGCGCCGACCAGGTCAGGAAAACAGTGTCCCACAGAGGAAGGATCCAGGCGCCTTTTTGAGTTGTAGGAAGGTGGGGGCGGGGCGTTCAGGGAGAGCGGGGCCAGGTGACTCAGCCTCCGGGACCGGGACTCCTGGGAAGGTGAGTCCCGGTTCACGCTCGCAGCCCTGCAGCCTCACACGCCCCCACAGAAGCAGCCAAGCAGGTAGCCAGAAGCAGGCGGTCAAGCAGATGGGAATCCGAAGCGGGACCCGCGGAGCGGGTTCCGCGAGTCGTAGGTGCAGGCAGCCCTTGGACACTCACAGCGCCGACCAGGTCAGGAAAACAGCGTCCCACAGAGGAAGGATCCAGGCGCCTTTTTGAGTTGTAGGAAGGTGGGGGCGGGGCGTTCAGGGAGAGCGGGGCCAGGTGACTCAGCCTCCGGGACCGGGACTCCTGGGAAGGTGAGTCCCGGTTCACGCTCGCAGCCCTGCAGCCTCACGCGCCCCCACAGAAGCAGCCAAGCAGGTAGCCAGAAGCAGGCGGTCAAGCTGATGGAAATCCGAAGCGGGACCCGCGGAGCGGGTTCCGCGAGTCGTAGGTGCAGGCAGCCCTTGGACACTCACAGCGCCGACCAGGTCAGGAAAACAGCGTCCCTTGGATAAAGTATAGCATATACAGTGTGGCTGCGTGGGCCTCCTTGATAAGGGCCGGCATCTGTCTAGTTAGTCACACTAACTAGACGGAGCTAACGGCTGTAGTCTCTCTTCACTTAAAGATTTGTCCTATGCTGGCCTTTATCAAGAAGGCTCACGCAGCCACACTGTATATTCTATACTCTATCCAAGGAGATCACATCACTTTTCGCCCTGAAGAAATTCATTGTATATGAGCGAAACGCATTGGCTGGCAGTTTTCTGTATTTGGATTCTGATGAAAATAAAGGGTCTATTGAGGCATCCTAATCAAGACGTTATGCTTTATTGAAAAAACTATCTTCACTTAACGGGTGGCGCACCACTCCATATTTTGGCCTCACCATGGTTAGGAGATATCTATGACAAATAATTGCTTGACATCTGTAAGCATTTAGCTATGGGGTTCTGCCTAGAAGTTTGATCTAGTGACCACCGACTCATACTCCTGTAGGGACGTCTTTACATGTATATACGTTTTTCTGCTTCTCTTTTTCTCCATAGACCATCTCAAGCATCAAAATAATAAAACAGGTGCAATATCTACCACAGATCCAGGATTATCCTGTACCAGGGTGAGTAATTATGATAATGGGTCTTACTTGTCTGTATAATACCGACAAATGGGTGAATGGCACCACATCCGTAGCATGTGTTTGTATGAATCCTTGAAATCTTGAATAATCACTATTAGTGGATATATGTTATTTATTTGCAACGTTTTATATAGCGCTGGCTAGACCCGGAGGTATCAGAGCGCTTCACATGAGGATCCGCAGGTTACTGGTTACGTAAGTTACATCAGTTACAGTTGCAGTTACAAGTATAGGCTGAGGAGAAAAACATGAGATGACACGATAAAATAAGTTATTAGCGCGTAGCCTAACCCAAGACTCGGGTCATATGGGGAAAGGAAGGAATGGGGGAGGAAAAACAGGTGAGAGGAATGCAGATAGTGTCAGGAAGACCGAAGGGGGGATAGTACTTCAGGGGGAGTAAAGCATTGAAAGCAGTCTAAGAGGCAGACTGATAAAACCGTGAAGAACCGTGAGAACCAATGTCCGCTGTCCGGCTGGGTAGGTGACGGCCGAGGGGGTGAACCATAGCCAGACTCCTCAATAGCTGCGTGGGACAGCTCCACCGGGCAACGGTCAAGGGTATGAGTGTGTAGCAACTGTTCATCTTTTTGTGAGTCATGGCAAAGATTTGATGTGTACGATACACATTATCACTTTGCATAAAGTTATTGTCACTAACACTGAGGTTCACTGTGTTATACATCAATACTTCTTGTTTGGTCCTGATTTAAAACATTTTTAATAATCAATATTAATGGACTGATGCGTGTGGGAGGTGCCAATGTTTTTTTTTTTTGCTAATGATGATAGCATTTTACAAAATATGTCTTTGAGGTGGCGAGTGAAGGTTTGATGTATATTGAGCGATTGTGATGGAACACTCATCCCTAACTTTTATGCCTCACTACTTTGAAATATCACCAGCCACCACTGTTCCAGCTCCTTTCAAAAACACTTCATTCCGTTTTAAACCATTCGGTATCCGAAGTCAAGGCGGTGCCTCTGTGCATAAATCACGAGCTTCCACTGTTTATTTCTTGGCATATTTTAGGGAGTAGGCCATTTAATATGCAAATAAATTAATAATTAGCATTCGATACCAACAGTCCATTTCCACACTATGCAACATGACGATTTTAATTAATCCCTTGTATTGTTAAAACATGTAGACACAAATCCAAGAGTTGGGTAGACACTTAACGGTGTTCGAAAGAGACCAAAAGGAGCAGATTTATAAGGCCTTTGCGCCACTTTTGACATTTTAAAAATGACGAAAATGCTAAAAATTACTCAAAAGTGGCGCATGGGCCTTGTAAATAAGTCCCAGTGTTTGAAGTAAACTAAATGGAGCAACATTTGACGTATATGTATAAATAGCGCTCTGGGGGTTCTAGAGCTGAGCTTAGGGGTGCCGTGTCTGCTCATGAGGGAAACCTCTCTAGGGGTGTCCCCCTCACCCCCTGCCAGCGCTCTCGCCACGGCCCCTCCAGCACGCATGCTCCCCTCTGTGCAGGAGGGGGGAGCCGGGCGCCTATGATAACAGAGGGAAAAGCCAGACAGAGCCACTGGTGTGTAACTTTCCCTGAGCAGGGAGGAAGGAGGGGCGGAGGGGCGAGAGAAGGCCCCGGCTCCTGCACTCCTCCTGCAGCGCCTGGCTGCCGCTCACTCACTCCTCTGGAGGCTCGCAGGCTGCACACCGGCTCCAGCCCTGAGAGCTGTCACTCACACGCCGCAGCACTGCCGGGGGAGCGGCGGCGCCACAGCCCGGGCAGCGGAGCGGCTGGGCGCGCTAGTGGAGGTGGGAACGAGAGGCGCGCACCTCCGGTACACGGAGCATGTGGAATGAGGACCGCGCTACCTGGACTGTGATATTGTTCTTCACGGTGACTATGTTAAGAAACCACGACAAGCTGAATGCTGCTGGGGGTCGAGTTTCCGTTCCTGTGCCCACTGTGGCGGAGAGAAGTGTTACGGAGGCGCCAGGAGAGCAAAGGAAAGTTTTGGAGAACTTGTGAGCGCTGTGCCCAGGAGGAGGCGGCGAAGCTTTGAAGTTCTCGTTCAGGAAGGAGGGACTTGTGTGTGCGCGCCGGGAGGGGATGGCGGGGAGCTCTGCTCCAGGATGTCTCGGAGGAGCCGGTGAATGACGGGTGGGGGCTGCCTTCTGGGCTCTGCTGCTCGTTTCCGGGGTTCCGTCTGTAGGGTCGGAGTAAAATTCTCTGTGGGGACTTTGGGTCCAACCTCTCCTCAGCTAACATGCAAGAAGAAAAGTAACAGAAAGAGAGAGAGGAGCATCCCCAAAGCCCTGATATAGGGCATCCTTCTCAGGGGAGACCCCGAGTGACGTCACAGCTGCAGCGGGGATTTGTGGCGAGCCCAGCACACCCCAGACCCGCATGTATTGAGGGATTACATCAGATCCCTACTCCGAGAGAGAGCCTGCCAGGCTCTCCTGTCGCCCCAGTGCCCTTCACAACTCAAGTTTTACCCCTACGTTGGAAACTGACGCTGCGATCAGAGACCCTACAAGTGTAACTTTTGTGGACCCGCTCACACCGCAGCAACTGGGATTTGTGTTCTGTGTGGCCCGTGCTCAGGCCGCCCTACTATCACCAGGACGTCCGAGGCAGCAGAATCCACTCCCCCGGTGCTCTGCCCCGCTCTTGGACTGCACCAGCGGTGCTACGGACTGCAACGGAAGCTCGTGAATGTCGTCCTGAACCACTAACGTGGGCTTTACACTACTTTTGATCTCATTTCCTGTAAACGCCTGATGATTATCGATCCCTTTAATCGTGTACTACCCCTATCACAGGGAGCGTAGTTTCCATTGGTGCAGCAGGTGCAGTGGCACCGATGCCACGAGGCTTGAGGAGAACAACAACCCTGCATTTTGCTAAATTTTACTATTCGGACCTCAACCAGAGGGACAATTTCCTTCCTTGAACTAGGGCACATGGTACTCTGGCTACTCCACTACCCCGTCACTGAGAGCAGCCTCTAGTCTACCTGTACCGGTGCCAACCTGTGCTGCGCGCCGGGGGAGCAGGGCGTCCTCCCCGCAGCATGCCTCCCCGGGCGCAGGGGCTGCTGATGCTCCTGGCGCTCCTGGTTGTCCCGGCCCTGGGCTCTGGGGAATACTGTCACGGCTGGCTGGACCCGCAGAGTACCTGGCGAGACGGCTTCCAGTGCCCCGAGCGCTTCGACGCAGAGGACGCCACCATCTGCTGCGGCACCTGCGTGCTGCGCTACTGCTGCGCCTCGGCTGAGGCCCGCTTGGACCAGGGCAGCTGCAGCAACGACCGCCAGCAGGGGTCGCCGGAGCACGGCCGGACTGACAAGGACGACCAGGACTCGGCTGCAGGTAAGGAGTTACAGCCTGTCATTTGGCGACTGCAGTACCTAAATCGACCTCGAGATGGCGGGGGAGGACGGAAAACCCCAGCAAACTTTACTGGCGCTGCACAGGAGGGCGAAGCTGTGCAAAGCAGAGCTGTGGTTACATGTTTCCATTTCTGCCTCAAACAGAGGCAAAACTTGTTTGGGTCAAATGCACCTAATTTAGAAAGCTACTGTTAAGGTCTCAGCCTGGAAACAAACAGGGCCGCCTTTGCCTTCTGCGGCAATTAAAGTCCTAAAATAGTTGATCAAAAGATGTTTGCTGCATATCACGTAAACTATACTGAATTATGAATTCCGTAACTGGTTCATTTATAGCTTCAGTCAATAAAACCCACCGAGAGAATGTCCTGATTGCTTTTGGGTACATTTTAATCCGTTTATTAGACAGTTATCAGTAAATAGTATGGCTCTATTTACAGCATCTGTATTACAACGATTGGAGACCCCAGTAGGAGTTAAGTGCTGCTTAAAAGTTTTTATTTATTGACTGGAAAATGCCCCAGGAATTAATACATTATGTTATTTTGGTTCTGTCAAGAAGGGAGATGGGGATTGGCTTAGCCACTTCGTAATTGGGTCTGAAAAACAATAGCCATCTTTCAATTGCACTTGGCAAAGTGTTTTTTAAATTGGCAACCCCAACATCATTTCACATTTTGAAATTTTACATCAATTTTTTTGTCAATAAAATGAGAAATTGAGGATCAACATTTTTGGGAGGATATCCCAAGCCTGCCCAAGTCCTTTGGATGTTTTGTCCCGCTTGCTCACAAGGTTTTCTATTTCAGATTTCGGAATGATTGTGAGAACAAAGTAAACCAATTCCAATTCCAAAAATTCTTTATTTCGGCCACAATGGGCCATAAAAGACACAGTAAAATACAATACATAGATACACAATAAAATGGAATTCATATAGTACAGAAATATTTACATATAAAAGACTAGAGGATCTGCATGGGGTAAGGCACCAATTCAGGGGGTCATTTTTTTCCTTATTAACCAAGCTGCCATTAAGAATTTCGACACCGCAAAAACAATATGTCCCAGGGTATTGGTTTTCATAACCCTGTATGCTTGAAGGTACTCACGAAAACCCAGGTTCCGACACAGCGGAGCAATCCAACGCTTCCTGGGATTCCGGTATGCATGGCAGACAAACATTATGTGCAGGTCATCTTCGTTCTTGGTTTTACAGCAGGGACAGAGTTTGTCACCCCCAGGGCGCCATTTGTGTGTAAATACTTTAGTCGGAAGTGTGCCAAACCTCCATTGCAGAAACAATTTCCTCGCCAACAATGGAAAGATAAAATCCATAAAAGGTTCAAAAAGGTAAGAATTTTTGGACTCCATAAAACAACTCGTAAGGGTGCCGGTGCTGTGAGCATTAACCATATCAGCCAGATTTTTGTTTTTGTACAGCTGGGCAAGAGTTTTGCGTGTGATCCTTTGACACCCGTGAACTGGATCATCCCAGAGGTCTGACAAGTTCAAGCTGGACAATTCTGATTTAATAAAAGCCAGCCAGGGGATTTTGTTACTGCCATTCAACCTCAGTACATGGATAAGGTCCTGCCTATAATGATGCAGTTCTTCGGTGGACCATATCCGATGCCAGAACTTCACGGGTTTAGATAAAAGATCTTCAACGATGGAGTGCAAGCCCAAATCCATTCTTAGGGGGAGCAGTGGCGTTCCCTTCGGAAGAGCAAGCAGGCGTCTCAAAAATGTATTTTCCACCGCTAGCAGTGCCTTCCCTGCTTTGAAACCCCACAGCTCGCTGCCATACATGGCTGCTGCCTTCGCTTGAGTTCTATAGGTTTCGATAGCCGGGCTTACAGGCTTAAAGGTGGATTTATTTGCCACCTTCAGGAGTGCACCCGCTAGCTGGGATAGCTTCAACCTTGATCTTGCTATTTGGGAGTCCCAGGCCAGGTTTTCTTGTAGAGTTACCCCCAGATAGACAAAGGTCGAGACCCTCTCAAGGCTAACTTCCCCCAGTTTTGGGTTGGGTCTGGTTCTCGCTGGGGGATTGAAGATCATAAACTTAGTCTTCTCTGTGTTGACCTCCAACCCATGTTGCTGACAGAAAAGGCCAAAACCATTTACAATCCTCTGGATCCCCATGGGGGATTTGGAAAGCAGGAGGGTATCATCAGCAAACATGATTGCCGGAACCCTCCTGCCTGCCAAAACCGGGGCATCATTGTCCTCAACAGTGTCAAGATGTTGGATGACACTGTTAATGAAAAGGCAGAAAAGGGTTGGCGCCAGGACACAGCCCTGTCTGACTCCTCTGAGGACAGGAAATTTGCCCGAGAGCTTACCATCCCTCCCACACCTTACTTGGGCATAGTTGTTCTCGTGAAGCCTGATGATGGTACTAAGAAGGTGTGGGGGCACTCCTAATTGATGCAGAACCTCCCAAAGTTTCCCTCTAGGGACTAGGTCGAAGGCTGACCTCAGATCCACGAAGACCATGTACAGTCTACCGCCCTCTATGGTGACAGTCTTCCAATAAAGGAGAAGAAGGCGGAAGATCTGGTCCATGGTCGAGGTGTTCTTTCTGAAGCCAGCCTGAAGGGGGGTCATGATGTCATTTTCCTCCACCCAATCCAAGAGGTGATTAAGGATGAGGCGCGCAAAAAGCTTCTGGGGGACATCTATTAGGCTAATGGGCCTATAATTGGCGGGGAGCAGAGTAGATCCCTTCTTATGGATCGGAACAATCTCTGCCCCCAGCCACGACCCGGGGATTGGCATACCTCCTATGATGGCATTAAAAAGAACAAGAAGGTATGGGCCCCAGATGTCCAAATGGTGCCTAAACAAATCCCCCGGTAGCCTATCTAGACCCGGCGCCTTCCCCGGTGGTAGTTGCTTCAGGGCTGCCTCCACTTCCCCCAGGGATAATTCCAGTTCACAGTCCTGCATGCCAGAGAGCGCCTCCAGAGCTGTAACGGGACAGGGATTGGTTTCTTTATAGAGTTCCCCAAAGTGGGCCTCCCAGACCTCAGGGGCAATGTTTGGTTCTACTGCGTTCTTAAGTTCCCCTGTGCCATTGTTGACAAGGGCCCAGAATTTACGAGAGTCCCTAACTTTTAGGGCATCACAAAGATCGTGCCAGTGATTCCAGTCCCAGTCGGTCCTGGCAGACGCCATCACTGTTTTATAGTGTTTCCTAAGGGCGCGCACCTCAGCCTTGCTTGACCCCTCTTTTATTGCAGCAATGAGCTCAGACTTTGCTGCCCTACAAGAAGAGGTATACCACGTGGGAACACGGGTCTTTTTCTTCCTATTTGGCACCAGCGGGTGGAATACCTCAGCCAAATCTCTTACAAGACCCTGGTGGATGTCGCCCAGCTTCTCGTTATATTCCGGGGTTCTTGGTGCGTTTAGCAGTGCATCCACCTCCATAAACCTTGGGATTGCCAGCCCGTATAGTTTGCTAATGGCCTCTTCTGAGCTCACCAGTTTACCCCACTTAACCCGTCGCCTACTGGTTTTGAGGACCAAATCCCCCTCCTCTCCCCCAGAGTTTTCTACCACTTTTCCCACTGCATGGGGAGGCCACTGGATATTTAAGCATAGGGCGTTATGATCGCTATCCGACCTATTTATTACCCTAAAATCGTGGACCTTAGGCCAAAGTGAGATATCCACCATGATGTAGTCTAGCCTCGACTCATGACCCCTCCTATTAAAAGTACACACTGAGGGTGTATCGGAGATGGTGCGCCCATTACATGCCCTCAGTGCGTAGTTCAGGGTAAGGGACATGAGTTGTATTACAAGGGGGGACCAGGCTTTAGGATAAGGGGAGGACGATGGTGGGACTCCCCAATAATCATCTTCAGCCGTGAGGGCACCCTCTAACATACCCTCCAGGGGTTCAAAGTGGCAATTGAAGTCTCCTCCAAGCACCACCTTGAGATCTCCCGGCAACTGCCCCAGAAAGGAGGAGAGGTCGTTTAGGGTGGGGGATTCGTCAGGCGCAGCAACCGGCCGAGAGTAGACATTCACAATGGCCCATGATGGTTTGCCAGGCCATGTGAGCCGAACACACTGGATGTCCTGCGAGGACGTAAGTACCTGTTCCGCCTGACATCCAGTGTGACTCGCAATCCAGATCGCCAGCCCGCCCGACGGCCTCCCCCTCCCGCCCCATTTGGCAGGAATCTCAAATATGTCAAACCCACTCCTGGTTATAGTGTCCCGTGCCCAAGTTTCTTGCAGGAGTAGGATGTCGCTACTGGCCAGTAGCTGGTCCCACTCCGGTGTGCCTTCCTTATTTGCAATACCCGCTACATTCCAAGAAACAATTCTCATTCCCTGATCTATCGGTAGAGCGCCCTGGCCCTCAGTAGGGGATTGCATATAGTCGGTAATTGGGTGGATTCCTGGCTCTCTGGTAGGTGAGCCAGCCAGCTCGACCCCCCCGGGTTGTGGGATGTGGCCAATCCCAGCGTTGTGAGAGGTCCCCTGGAAGCCCAAACCATCACCACTGTTAGGTGGAGCGTGTTCTGTTGCAGGGGCCTCAGTCATTCCCACCCGACTTTGCTCTTTGCCTTTAGCATTGACCAGGGATCCAGGTCCAGCTACAGGGGTTCTGCTCTCATCCGCCCCCCTGAGAGCCTCATCTGCCATCTTCCCCGCGCCTGACGAGGTACCACTGCTCTGTAGTCAGTCGACCTGGTCTAGGCAGGAGAATCTATTATAATGTATGAAACTTGCCTGGGCGTGCGAAGGGTGGTGCCTTGGTCTGTAGCGTGAGCCATCCACGGCATAGCCCACCCTAGTCCACCCCTTCTCTCCCCTTGCCTCTGTGTTGTTTGCATTTGGGTAAAAGTACGAGAGGGGGACTAATTCTATGTTGGACTTATCAGGCCTAGCAAGCCAATTAGAAATATAGTTGGCTACGTGGGGGCTTTTGAAGCTTATGATGATGCAGTCCCCAGCCTTGTTCTTTGGGGTGTAACCAATCCAGGGGATCCTCCTAGCCATCAAGACCTCACCTTTCAGGTTAGGGGGCAACGGTCTGTTGATGCTAAGCCAGCTTATCACTTTGTTACGTAACGAGTCTTGGGGCTCCCTCATATCACCAGTTAGCTCAGGTACTCCCACCATAATTACCGTGTAAGGGACCGCTTCTGGGGGCAGGTTGACCACCCTACGCCTATCACATTGGGGAGCACGACCCTCAGTAGTGCCATTTGTAGGAATCTCGGCTCCCCCAGTCTGTGGCGCTGGGAGTTGCTTCGATCTCCTTGGGGCCGGAACAGGGGGCCTGGGCGCCGAGGGCAACGAGGGGGGCGCCTGGGAACCATGCGCCCCAGCCGTGCCCGGCAGTGCCGCGATAGCCCCCTGAGACGGTATACCGGGCCGCAGGCTATTCACCAAGGAGGCCCGGGGAACTGGAGTAGGATTGGTCATGTTTCTATCTGTCCCGGGGCTTTTCCTTAGGTGAGTGCTTTCCAGGGCCTTCAATCTGGACTCTATGGCGTCCAGTTTGGCTGCAATGGGAGTCAACAAATCCCTCATAATAACAGTGAGTGTATTAACTAGGGAATCAGTGCTGGTAGAAGTAGAAGATGACCCACCAAAGATGAAAGGACCCGTGTGCGAGGGTAGGGGGGTGGGAGCTGGAGAGCCCCTACAAATCGGCCTAGGCCCTGATAAATTAAGGTCAGGAGAGGCAGAAATGTCTATGCTGTCAGTCTGGTTCAGCTCTACTGTGTCCACTTTGGCCCTCTTCGCCTTCTTGGCCTTCCTAACCCTTTTCCTTTTAGGGGGGTGCTGTGCTATGCTACCCACAGCATCTATGGGCAAGTCAGCCTGACCTGCGTCTTGTAGGACTGTTCCTCTATTATCCTGGGTGGTAGCGTGATCAGAGATCCCAGATAGCCGGGGGGAGTTCCTGTCCCTCTGCCTCAAGGGAGTTCTTAATTGCTGAAGGACCGACTCAATCGTCTGATCAATGCTATCCATTAATAACATATGGGAGGCATCCAGTGTGAGCGGTGTACTCGCCTCTGTGGAAAAGGTGTCCCCCTGATCCAGAAACACACTTTCCGGGCCCATCTCAAGGTGGGCCTCAGGGATTGACGAGCATTTGCTAGCTAGGTTACTCGTCTTCGGGAAGAATTTGTCCAAAGTGCTTGTACCTTGTTGGGCAGGCTTGCTTCGTGAGGATCTGGTCGCCATGCTGGAGTATGTAGGGGGAGGTATAGAAGACCCGAGGCGTCAGAGGGGTGGCCCGGTCCGGTCTCTGCCGGCCTCTAACGGCCTAGAACGGCCCGCTCTTTGCCCGGTCTTCGCCCCGGTGGCCGCCCCGCGCGCGTCCCGCGATGCGCGTGAGCAGGTACACCTAAATATGACAAGGGGGCGTGGCACTGGGAGGGGGCGCGGCGCGGCGGGAAGAGGAACCAGCTGGCGATGACCGATGGAATGCTGGTCCTCGCAGTCCCGCTCGCCTGCGCCTCTCACCTCCACTGCGGCCGGACTGTCAGGCAAAGTTTCCCCACACAAACAGGCGTTGGCTCCCAGCCAGGACAATGGCGAGCAGGACAGCAGGACAGAGTTCTCCACACGAGCGGCACCCGCGGAGCGGGGGCCGCGAGGAGTTAAGTGCAGATTCAGGCGGGGGGGCGCGGCACTGGGAGGGGGCGCGGCGCGGCGGGAAGAGGAACCAGCTGGCGATGACCGATGGAATGCTGGTCCTCGCAGTCCCGCTCGCCTGCGCCTCTCACCTCCACTGCGGCCGGACTGTCAGGCAAAGTTTCCCCACACAAACAGGCGTTGGCTCCCAGCCAGGACAATGGCGAGCAGGACAGCAGGACAGAGTTCTCCACACGAGCGGCACCCGCGGAGCGGGGGCCGCGAGGAGTTAAGTGCAGATTCAGGCGGGGGGGCGCGGCACTGGGAGGGGGCGCGGCGCGGCGGGAAGAGGAACCAGCTGGCGATGACCGATGGAATGCTGGTCCTCGCAGTCCCGCTCGCCTGCGCCTCTCACCTCCACTGCGGCCGGACTGTCAGGCAAAGTTTCCCCACACAAACAGGCGTTGGCTCCCAGCCAGGACAATGGCGAGCAGGACAGCAGGACAGAGTTCTCCACACGAGCGACAAAGTAAACGGAAGTTATTTTTTATACTGTAGGTATCTAAAGGTTGTAGCGGCCCGACAGGCATAAGTGCATTTTTTTCTGTAAAAATTTAAATTGCCGAGCTCCAAAAACCCTTAGGATACAACTGGAGCCAGGAAAAACTGTTAGCGCCTGGCCATCGCATATCTTCACCAGGCGCAACAGGTCATGCCCACACCAGCTTCACTCGTAACTTTGCCTGTATTTTATACAGTGCTGTTCAGACCTTGAATGTTTGCACACTGAGTATTCACTGAGAACATCAGCATTTCCCAAAGAATCTCTAAACGGGGCAATGCGCCTTGTACAGAAGTACAGGGGGCCTGAATCTAAAAAAAAGGAGTCTGGAATCAAACACGCGTGAAGGTCACAACATTTTTCCTGGTTATATCTGTGCAAATATCGATTTTGCAGGTATAACTCTGAACAAAATATGAATTAATTTTTCACTAACAAAAATATAATCCCGTACTTTTTTGCATGTGTTAAAAAAAAGAGCAAGTCCAAACGCAATTGCTAACCATTCTTTTTTTTCTACAAGGGGAACTCATTTTCTTCCCCATAGAAAAGTCCTTCCACTACAACCCCACTACTCTTGGGTGTGTTCCTTCTCTCCCCACCCTGGAAAGGGATATACTGACCATTGCCAAGGTTTGAAGGGGCAGAACACGGCTTGTTAATACTTACAAATGTGCACGTCTGTGGGTTCCAGGGCATTCAGGCCCTTAAGCCCCACTCAGCACCCAGTGTAGAAGATGTACTCAGACAGAAATCCTCGTGTGAGGAAATCCTTTTTCGACTGCAAAACTAACTTCTGTGAATTGCAGGTGGTTTTACATTTGTAAAAGGCTATTTGTGCGTGCAAAGCAGACTAACATGTGAAAACAAGTTTTGTGAATGAGGCCCAAGACCTCAGGTAGAAGATACATTCTGGCTTACCAAAGGGTCATGATGGGACCAGAAGGGCTTTAAGATTCTGTTTTCTGTATTCCAGACACTAGTACACAGACACAATACAGTTTGTATTGTGACCCACTGAGCAATTATAGATTAGAATATGTGTACTCAGCTCCCTTTTTTGTGTGCGGGAACCAGGCCATTTCAGGCATAACAACAAGAAGGGGTTTAAGATTCTGTATGAACTTGCCAGTAAGTGTAAAGAAAAACAAATATTCGTATTATAAATTGATTATTAGCGTTTAATGGAAAATTTTGAATAAAAATTGGTTGACTGAGTCATGATTGGTGTGGTGAGTGAGACAAAAATAAAGTGATTGTATACAAACCATAGGCCCTTATACATTAGCACATTTCCCCATAGACTCAGAATAGTAAAACCCTTTGATACATCAGGCCCAAAATCACATATTATAAATTTATCCGCAGAGGCGTGCTGTGGCTGCCAGGGATCGCATTAACCAAATAAGTACTACGTTTGTGAGGGTTGGTTGTGTGTGTATGGCCTGAAGCCATACCATATGTCCAGCCCCCTCGAAGCCGCCAGCCCATGCCAGCTATGCCACTAAATAAAAATCCTGATAAATTCAGATAAAAATAATTCATAGATCCCTAGTGTAGAGTGTCACTGGTTTAAACCAATCTAGGGCATTGGCTCAAGTATGGAGGCCTACAGCAGAACAATAAAAAAAATGTTAATGACTTCAAAGACAACTCTGAGACCACACTTTTTAGTACTGATAGTAACCACAATGCTAGTAGATAGTTTTGCATATATAAATAACAAGGCCTAGTGTTTATGGCCTTCTGTAAAGATCTTTATGCGACCTAAGGCTCCCAAATAGAGCCTTGCTTTGTATGTCAACAACATTTGTGTAACAGCAGGTGAGTGGTTTCAGCTCCAATCACTACCCGGCCAACCCAACACTTGTGACCTCCTGCCCAACATCTTGACCAGTCACCAGTGGTTTCTCCTAGTACCAGGTGGCAACATCAGGGTTTTTGACATTGGACTATCTAGTCCTAATGAGATTAGAGACTTGAGTATCTGCTGCTAAAATCTGTGTGTAATTCGCAACTTTCAGATTTCAAACCCAGCAAGGTAGCTTCTTGTCTTTAGTGCCTGCTTTGAAGATCTACCTGTAACTTGCATCTCACACATTCCAATTTCAGTAATGTAGCTCAGGTGGTTTAGCAGCTGCTGTAGAGATATGCGCAACCTGTAGGCCACATAATCTAATCCTAGCTCGGGTGCACTAACGTTGCAAGGCTATATTTGTCACTTTATACCCAGTGGAAAATAAGGGAAGCCATAGTTGTTAAATACAGAAACCAACTCAAACGAGTATACGCATTTGGAAATAAACTGGACAGTTGGGGCACTTTATTCAGCTTTTACTGACCAGCAGTGAGGACCCACGGGTAGGAAAATCACAGGAGGTCTATTTCAATACCACCGCCAGCCCCTTCTCCTCTCTGCAGGCGCTAAACCTAGTAAGCTATTTTGCTTGGTTTGAAACCTGTGACATTCGGATTACATGTAGATATGGGATTAGATAGTCAAGTGTCAAAAACTCTCATGCTACCAGCTGGTTCCAGTAGAATCCATTTGTGACTGGTCAGGTACAATTCTGGCCTAGAAGTGGCAAGCGTGAAGCTGGCCTGGGAGTGACCACAGCTGAATCCAGTCACATTCACTTACACAAATGTTGTTTATGTAAAAACAGGGCTGTATTTAAGGGTCTCGGTTCCGTTTAGGTCTTTAAAGCAGGCCATACATACCTTATGCTGGTCTATGTATATATGCAACTTGACTTACTAAAACCGTTAATATTAAGAAGCACAGTCTAACAGTTGATTGTGAAATCACAATTATTTTGGGTAAATTGTTTTGCAAGCAGGCCCAGCACCTTAACCAATGTCATACAGAGAACACCCATGTGCTTTTAGCTACAACGGGACACTGACAATGTTAAGTCGCCTGCATTGGATGCGGACATTTGATGAATTATCTATGAGGAATATTTTAAAATATTTTTTCGTCACAGCTCTGTCTCTCTTCTGAAATGCCATTAGTGGGGTCTTTTGGCTGGTGTAGCGATAAAAAAAATACCCATGGCCACATTTGGCATGCAATTAGGCACGGCCGCTCAGAGAGAGAGGACAGGTGCAGGCTGACTGTCGAGCAGAGGCAGCTGTGGGGGGTAGGGGCGGGGCGGGGCTTACTGACGTATGCAAGAACTGTGACGTCAGAGCAGGAAGCCGGCCAGACCGTGGCTCACCAACCAATCCTCTGCGATTTCAGATTCTTCACCATAAAGTAACGTGTACAGCTGAAACTGGCGTGAATTAAGCACGACCACGCCCATTTTATTCATTACAAATGGCAATCGGAATTCTCAATCTAGGAGAGCATGTGAGATATTGATTTAATATGTACTCTGCACTAAATAGTCAAATGCTCGCTCGCTCAGAGGGTTGAGTGCATGCTGCAGAGTTTAGTCCGGAATTTACAACTCACCGATTGCAATCTCAATCAAGCTGCTCTGTTGGTTGATCACTTGATGCAAGGATGTCTGTTACTGTCCGAGGCCTTGCCTTACACTCTCCATAAGCTCAACAGGTTGCACTCATGCTGAAGAGATTTGCGTGTAACCTCCAAATCCCCAGTTTGAACCAATCCTTCCAGGTCGCTAAGCATGTTCAGCCCTTCTTCAAAGCTAGGTTGAGCAATTGCATAACATCTGATACCAAAGCGCCAAACTTTAATTTCGAGATGTGTGCTATATAATGGTCGATCGTTTTCAATTAGTATCCCAGGAAGTTTTCCAAGCCAAAAGTGCCCCGGCACTGCAGTTTCTGCGAAGCGCAGCTCGTTTCTATACTAAGGATTTTAGGTCTTGAGATCTGTACCAATCTCCGTGTACCTTGTATTTTCCCAGCATCAGAATACAGCATCAGTCTTCTGTCTTTGGTGGAGGGATTTATTGTAATCTTTATAAAGTGATACAAACTCTTGCGTTGCGTTCATGACATGCATATAAGCTATGCGTGCCCTCATAGTGGGTATGAACCCTGCACTTGGTGCTGCGTGTGGGAGACATGTTTGTGTCCTGCTTAGTCTCACCTAAGTGATTGAGAAGGTGCCCCCCCCTTCCTGCACATAAACAATCATTAAAAAAAATGCTCTTTGGAACTTATATGTCTGCTGCATTAAGCAGTACACACAGAAGTTAACAAAATGGCATTTAAAGATTGTTTATGTGCAGGGGACCTTCCTCCCCTGCACGCCGACACCCTTGCACTATGGTGCAAGGGTGCCTGCGTTGGCGCTAGGCTGCCAAGTGTAGCGCCAGCGCAAGAGAAAGGCAGGGCTGTACCATATTCTTGGAAATATGGTGCAGTCCTGTGTTTCTGAAGTGGCGATTGCAGCGTTAAGCCAGGAAGGCTAACACCTCACTCCGCCACTTCCCTTGTAAATATGCCCCTGAGTTTACCACTTCCTAAGAATGTGAGTTTTTAGATCTCTCCTGAAGTGAGTGGGTTCTTAGATAAAGTGCACCCATCCCAGTAAACGAGTTCTGGATTTTGAGTGGGGCCTCCGAGAAGGATTACTGAAGTGTTGCTGGAGTTTTTTGATGTTTATCTCTCCTGGTACAGGACAGTCTTTCCGTGCAGCCTTTTTGCTCCCACCATGGAGGGGTGTTGGGAGTTGTAATGGGAGCCGCTTCAGATACAGCAGGGCACCTTCAAGATTGGTTGTCCTTCAAAGGAGAGCTAGTGGGGGGGACTCTGGGATTGGGGTGATGTGATCTTTGTGGTGGGTTGGGTGCCCGAGATCTGGGGCCGCTACGCTCTCCACTGTTTGGAAGGGCACAACTGTGGTTTTGGTGGGGTGCCCCAGTGGGGCATTCCCACAGTTGATTCTGGTTAGGTTAGAATTTGTTTCCAGCCGTGATCTGATGGAGTACAGAGCCCTGGTCGAGCTGGGTGATCTTGGGCAAGTTCCTGCATTCCCGTGCCTTTGATTCTTCATGTAGAAATGTGAGAGAGGGACTTGAATGGCCATCCTCCCTGCCAATACTGTCATCCTTTTGTTGCAGGTGCGCTGAATTTGCTTTCAGAGGGCTGATCAGTTCCTCCCAATTAATAAAAATGATATTTATACAGCACAGTTTGCTCTTTGACTTCTGTACACCGACATGTAAAATGTAAATGTGGGTGTACTTGTAAAGCGCACTGCTACACCATCGGAGTGTCCTGGCGCTGAAGACTGCTGGGGAACCCGTCCTGGCTTTCCCTGTGAGATGGTCCCTACTGGGTATCTCCAAGTTGACACCAGGCATCCCCAGCGTCTGTGGGGGGCCGTTGTAGAGATGAGGCAAGCTAATGTTGCCCAGAGTTGCCGAGTATTTTCCCTGGTTAGAGTAGGCACCGAGGCGAGAATTATCGAGTCCGTTGACCCTGGTCGACGACCCTGCCCGTTGGGAATTGAACCCTGGTCCCGAGCCGTTCTCTGCTTATGGGTCTGCCTCCTCTAACCAGTGAGCCACACCACTGTGCACATTTTCTCCATGGTCACCTACTTGCACATTGGACAGGGAGCTCTGAGACTACTTTTCACAATGGGTGGGCCAGGCCAGGGTGGGTCTCGGGGGATGTATTTAGATGCAGAAGTTTGACAATTACCTGTGCATGTCACTTTTGCAACTCGTCTGTATGAAAAGTGGGTCACGCTGCCTTTGAAATAGTTTGCCCTGGATTTTTCATTGCTCAGGGAGCTGTCAAGTAAAAGAAACAGATCAGAGGTGCTTCAGCTTAAAAGGTACAAGCCCTGCACTAACAATACAAACATGCTTACATTCCTGCCGCTTACTTCTTTATTAGTATTGCAAACTTTTCACGGCATCTGGGTTTTTGCTTTTTTTCTCTTTCTATTCCCATGTTTTTAGGGCCTGAATTTTTTGTATAGATATTCGGCACTGGCCGCACCTGTGAGTTTGTACTGAAAAGACAAACCTTAATTTTTGAACACTTATATCCACGAACCTGTGAAACAGATTTGCACCAAACTGTAAGCTATCTTATAATTTGCAGCTGCAGGGTAAGATCTAACGATTTAGACGAAACCATTTTACAACTGTTATAAATGCAACAGCACTCAAATTAGGGGTGTGCAGACTGTTTTTATTCCTGAATGAATTTTCGCTTAAATCCTGTGTGTCGTCCTACTCACAATGCCAGAGTTTTCATCTTTAATCCTGCTAGGGACTGGAACAGACCACCCACCATACAGCAGAAAAATGTCCTTGCAACTGCTAGTTACTTCTGAGAATTGATGTGTCTTTTTCGGTTTTTTATGTGCTAACACATTTGATATTGTTTTGCAAATGAGGTTTGGAGCCCGCCCACTGCTTACCATTCGCAGGTTCATTGTCATTCTCATTTTCTGCCTCCTAATTGGGCAGCGTGTGCTGGCTTCACTTCCTCTTCTTTTGTCTGGAGCATGGACCAAGTACTGATTGCTTCATCTTGATTATGATGATCCTTCTGCTGCTGGTACTTTGATCGAGGTACTATTTTTCTTTCTTGCTAGTACAGTCGTCATTATTACTTATTCCCTCCCACCCCCTCTATTCGTGTTACTTCTTCCCTCCCATGCCATACCCCCTTTGCCCATGTTGCTGCTTCCCTCCCAACCCCCACTCTCCCATTGATTGTGTTGCTTCTTTCCTCTCACCTTAACTGTGCCCCTGTTGCCTCTTCTCTCAACCCCCCACCCTCCCATTGTCCGTGGTGCCTCTTCCCACCCATCCTCTACCCGTATGTTGTGTGTGTTGCCCCTCACCCGCCATAAGGGTAAAAAAGGTGCTATGACGTGGCCAGTGCTGACCACATCATATCTCTTTCTTTTTTTAGCTTCTTGTTACTGCGTCATTGCATTTAATTTTTTATTTTTTTTTGCCATGCTGCATAACAGCCATGACGCTCTTCACCGTGACTAAAAGACATTGGCAAAGATAATAGCTCTCATATAGGTGAGAACGATGGACTTTGCCAGTGCTTGTTTCTCACATGTTAAAACCATTTTGATTGCGACTATGAAAGTGGTCTTTGTTTCTAACATCTTAAAAGTGGGCCTGAAAGCACTGATTTGTTTTTGGTTGCGCTCAATCTAAGAACCCACTCACTTCAGGAGAGATCTAAAAACGCGCATTCTTAGGAAGTGCTAAACTCAGGGGCATATTTACAAGGGAAGTGGCAGAGTGAGGTGTTAGCCTTCCTGGCTTAACGCTGCAATCCGCCACTTCAGAAACGCATGGCTGAACTATATGTACAAGAATATGGTGCAGCCCCGCGTTTCCGCCTGCACTGGCGATACACTCAACAGCCTCGCGCCAACGCAGGCACCCTTGCACCATAGTGCTAGGGTGTCTTCTTGCAGGGGAAGATTGTTTATGTGCAGGAAGGTCCCCCTTCCTGCACATAAACAATCTTTAAATGCCATTTTGTAACTTCTATGTGTGCTGCTTAATGCAGCAGACATAGAAGTTCCAAAGAGCATTTTTTTAATGATTGTTTATGTGCAGGAAGGGGGACCTTCTCAATCACTTAGGTGAGACTTAGCAGGACACAAACATGTCTCCCACACTCTAGTTTTCTGCTCGTATTTACCTCATCATGTGAAGGAACAGAAATCATAGCAGTGTTCTATTGCATAATGACATGCCAACCCACACTGTGCCACCACGTGTCATATGATATCAGAACTCTTGGTGAAGGGTCGATGCCACATGGCAAACACAGCGTAATCTGGAAACCCCTGCATATAGAGGGTTTCCAGTTTGTGCGTGAGGGTTCTACAGGGTTATAAAACCTTCCTATAACCAGGGCCTTTGGAACTATGCTGTAGTAGAGCCCCGAAGTACGCTGCAGGGTTGAATAAATTATGTGCCATGAAAAGGCAAATTTTGCGGCATAATGCGCCTCGTTTTATGATAGTATTACTTCCTTATGTTGTCATTTTTTCCCATGTTAACAGTGCCTTGGCCAAGGTTTCACCTCATTTGTGCCACTTTAACATCTAAATGCGGTAATAAGCTACTGAAAGATGAGAAGTCAACCTTTACAAACGGCTTTCCATTGCACAGCAACAAGTGGAACTGTTTTTTTTAGGAAACTTTGATCAGTTAGACATATTTCTGTTAGTTAAAATCTGTAAATTATCCAGCAGATGATGAAGTATGTGAAAAAAGTGGCACATCCATAATTATGCGAAATTTGCCGCAGAATTGCGCGTCTCTGTGGCTCTGCCTATAACCTGCAAAGCTGTGTTTTGGGGGACAGTAGGTGTGTTTGTATTGCCACACAATGCCCCTCCCCTTGTCCATGGCTACACCCCCATGTCCAACAATGGCTACTCTTGCATTGATGGACTGTAAGCCCCACCCCTAACTGGCCCCTCCTCTCTCACACGGTGGAAATCTGACCATGGTTGGCAGGTCTGAATATACATTACTCACTCTTCCTGGCAAGGGCTGTGCAAAAAGGTTTATTTAGTTGTATATGCTTTTTTATAATTCCAAAAAGACACATGCTTCTCCCCTTTATACTTATGAAGTAATTTCCCCCCAAAACAAATGTTTGTTCTGCTTGTGGTATGTGTGTGCCACTGCCCGGTTGTGTCGACACGCATCTTTAAGAAAATCCTAGAGTGTGTAACAGTGACAGTTCTAAAAGTAGACAGCCTTTGCAGACTCTTCAAAATATCTATAACTAGCAGCCCGCCCCAGCGTTACCCGGGGCAGAAGGGGGCTGGGGCAGCATTTGAGGCTTGCGTGCACTAAGAGCTCCTGGCCGTCCCTCTGTGCGCACCCGCTCTCGCTCCCGCCCCGACCCCCTCCCACTCCGACTCCAATGTGTGCCTTTACCTTACCTTAGCCGCCGTTGGGGGCTGGGGGCAGCATTTGAGGCTTGCGTGCAGTAAGGGCTCCCGCCCGTCCCTGTGTGCGCACCCACTCCCGCCCGACCCCCTCCCGCCCCGACTCCAATGTGTGCCTTTACCTTACCTGAGCCGCCGCTCCTCCCCGCGCTCCTCACTTCACCGCCGCTCCATGTCCGCCGCTCCTCCTCGTCATGACGCACCTGAGCCGCCGCTTCTCCCCGCACTCCTCACTTCACCGCCGCTCCATGTCCGCCGGTCCTCCTCGTCATGACGCACCTGAGCCGCCGCTTCTCCCCGCACTCCTCACTTCACTGCCGCTCCATGTCAGCCGCTCCTCCTCGTCATCACGCACGTCGCGGCCAGCGCTACATCGCGGCCAGCGCAGTGTCTCGGCCGGCGCTACTTTCAGGGCACTACTTTTTTTTAAAACTTATATTTTTAAATTCACGTTTATTTTACATTTTTTATAGCCTATGTCCATCTGCACACCCTGACAATTTCTACGATGTATCGAGTGTGTGGATTGGCGCTGTGGTTCTCGAGTTTACCTGGCTCAAAAGTTTGTGTTCTCTTTTTATATTAATAGTATAGATTATAAAGATTCATGAGAGTACGGGGCTTCTTTTATGCTGGCCTTTCCCAACCCCTAGTCCAGTTTGCAAAAAGTAAGAGAGAGAGAGAGAGAGAGAGAGAAAGAGAAACAGACAGTGAGAGGGAGAGTGTGAGAGAGAGAGAGAGAGAGAGAATCCAATAGTGGCCACATTTTTCAGTCTTACTTTTGGGGTTACTGATGGAAATATTGGGGTCCTTAGGAGAGGGGTGGCTAGCAATTGGGAATGTAATGGATACCCAGAAAGTGGGAACTGTGCGGATAGTCACTAGCCTTCCTAATGATTAATTATACTCGCAATTGACTGTGAAAGGGTGTAAAAAAATACAGATTGTGGGGAAAGGGGAGAGAGAGTGGGATTTTCCTGTGCAAAATATTGTCCTTTGTAGGATAAAATAATAAACGTACATACGCTCAAATACATGCCAATCAATACTTAAGTCATGCTACCTGCGATCTGCTATCCAGTGGTTTATTATCAGTGCAGCAGGTGCAGTGGCAGCAAGAGCCCTAGGGACAGACATCAACCCCCTATACCTATCATTTACTACCCAACTGGGTCAGGGCAAATGGGGTGTTTTTTGTGCATGCATTAGTGCCCCTGGGATCCTTGCTATGGCACTGCCGCTATCACGTGCTACATTGGCCCTCATGCCAAAGTGCTTTGACATTATTATACAAAAAAGAGAGTGGGGGACCAAGGAGCTATTTAATAGGTCCAGTGTCCATGCTCCTTATTTTAATACTAATTTCCAAAAAAGGGACACTGTTCCTAATGCAAGGTGCTGAAAGTCACCAAATGCATGGGGGTGCAAAAGTCACCCATATGTGAGAAAAGGAAAGTAAAAGAAAGAGAAAAACAGAATCCTTAGGTAAGTGGACCCACAAAAAAATGGGGGAAACATTTTGTGTCCTCTGTTGCCCTCACACACCTCGAAAGATGTCATGCTTCATCATCGGGCAGTTGCTCCTCGTAGGGCCGGCGCTGCAATTCCCTACGGGCCCCCCGAAGGGTCTCTTTATCGGAGATCTTTTATAGGACTGCCGGATGGTGCATGCGGGTGTGCGGGGTAGTGGGTTAATTGAGGGAAATAAAAGGTGCGTGCAAGTGTAAAGTGAAATTCATACTGGGTAACCATGCAGCAATTGACACAAAATGTTTCCCCCATTTTTTGTGGGTCCACTTACCTAAGGATTCTGTTTTTCTCTTTCTTTTACTTTCCTTTTCTCACATATGGGTGACTTTTGCACCCCCATGCATTTGGTGACTTTCAGCACCTTGCATTAGGAACAGTGTCCCTTTTTTGGAAAAAAGTGCTTTGACAATCACCATGATAATACTATTAATATGGTCATCACGCATGACAGGAAACACTTCTTACACAGACCACACTACAAACCACCACCCTCCCAACCATACACACTCGAATGGAGTAGTGTGCTACCCACCAGCAAAGAGCTTTGACTCCTCACCAGATGTTTGAAGCACTATATAAATATAGGTATAAAACAATAAATGAATGCCTCACGCGTAAATCAAAATTATTGGAGGATGTAGCTTTACCAGCACTTGTAAACTTCTGTAGACCACGGGCAAAGAAGTCATATATGCAAACATTCCATCTGGTCGTTTTAGGTCTGGCTTGACCGTGGAGCTTCTGACTGCCCTATGGTTTTCAATGATTGAAAATGTATACAGGGGCTTATTTAGAAGCCCCTTGCGCCATCGGTGCATCACTTTAAATATGGGCAAAAGTGACGTACCGGCGGCGCAAGGGGCTCGTAAATAAGCCCATAGAGTGGCTTTTGAGTTCAGCCAGGCGAGTACTACTCTTTCAGGGGGCTCTTTTGCTTCTGAAACGTACAATAATTCATCACACTGTTCAAAAACATTCAATTACTTATCTCCTATGTGTATTATGTACAGAAAGCAATCCTTTTTTCCCACTTTCTCCCAGCAATGGAAAAATCAATAGAACAGGATTTAATGCCATAAAAACGTGTGTACATGCTACTGACCGAGTAAACTGCATGTGTGAGCGTCTTTGTCTTGCTTGTGTTGGCTCGTGAAAGCCACCCCTGCTAGCTTTGCTAATGCTGTTTATCTCTATCCTGTAAATAATGTTCCCAGGAATGAGGGGTTCGGGTGGCTTCTCGGATTTATGATAAATAGTAATAATAGTGCGCCAGACTGGACCCACGCGCACCAGCAGGATCAGCTGTCACGCGCACATGGCGCGAGCAGACTGGGCCGCGTGTCAAGCACGGTTGGTTTCACTTAGCGGCCTGTCCACCCTGCTGTCAGCGTCAGCATTCTGTAGCACTACGTATATATAACTTAATTGCGCAATATAATTGGTTCAAGATATTAACCACGACCCACGTACTCTCCTGAAAGTGCACACTGATCTAATTTCTGGAAGTGCTGGACTCCCGAAGGGAGGCTAATGAGGGTTCGTGTCTGCCGCAGGTCACACCGCGTGCACTAGGGTGACAGGGAAAAGATCATTCTCAGCGAGGCATCTGCCTCGTCCTCCTCAGCAGAGTCACTTCATACCCAGCACGGGGACGGAAGTCATTCACTCCACCTGACAGGCCAAACCACGGAACGTTTGATCTTGGGCCCCAGCAGTAAGTGCTGCTTGGAGGCCCCTTTCTGTAAGAGACGCCCCTCACAGCCCTGTACAGAATTGACAGCGAGTCGGTGACAGGGAGGCCACACACGGATTTAGAGGTTTGGAAGAGACAAAGTTTGGACACTAGCGGCAAAATGTAGGTGAACTTCAAACACTGATGGACTGTGGCACGAATAATCACATTCTGGAGATGCTCGGATTTTTTTTAATGTTGCATAATCACCATGCACGTCATACAGTTTTAGGTTTGTTGTGTTTGACATCTTATTATTGTGTTAATGAGCGGGTGTGAGTCGCCAGTCAGCATGTAATGCTTTCCCTTAGTGTGGCAATGACTGGGCTTCTGTATACCCATAAGCAGGATTTGGGCCTAGTCCTGCAAAATTGGCACTTGTGGTCAAGAACTGGATTGGAGGGCGGGGGAGGGGGCTGTGCAGTTCCACATGGCTAGCAGCAAGTAAGCTTTTAGAATGCTAGCCTGAACGCAGAGCTGGCTCGTGCATGAGAAAGAGTGCTGCTCCACAGGAAGGCAAAGTGTGATTGGGGGGGGGGGGGGGGGGGGGGAGGGGTCTGAAGTCATCCATCCATCCATTCATCTTTTGATTGGCCCCAAAAGTCTGCCAACCATGAAGTGAGCGCAGTAAAGTGTTTCCTGCTTACGAGGTACAGGAAGTCTTGAATTGACACCAATGACCCTAAACACTGTGAATATTGTTCAGAATCAGAACATCAAGAGTTATACACACAAACCGGGCTGTTTCTGTTTCCTGGTATTGCAGGGAAGCCTTTCTCATACATGAGTGGGAGAACCTTTTTTTTAGCAGCTTTTCACACTCCCACGATGAAATCTCGGCAGGATTTTTTCTGAGGGTAGGAGGTTTTTCTTTGTATTAGGGAGACCTATTTGGCACTAAAAAAAGACTATCCTCGCCAACCATAAAGGCATCTTGTAAAACACCTCTCTAGTGTTTCAGGATAGAGAACGATTTCCAAGGCCTCGTGTGTACAAGGATGGGTGTGAGCCGTCTAGTTCATCTGTGCAAGTGCGAATGTTTGACCCTTCCATTTTAGTCTGTTTATGAAAGGGTTTGTTTACATCCGTTTAGGTGTAGACTGCTGTGGCTAAGCCGGGCAGCTAGTGGCCAAACGTTTTTCATGAGGGAAATAACAAGTTGGAGGCACAGCTGCAACATGACCTAGGTCAGTGTCAGAATTTTCTCCTTACTATGGTGGAATATGGGGTCAAATGTTGTACTCCCTCTTTATAGGGACCCCAATCACTGGCAAGAGTTGGGTGAAGGAGGCACAGACGGAGCCAATGTATTCCTGTTGTTGGTAGAACGCCAGAGCCCTTAAAAACACATACTTTTAATTGAGGCCTAGGAGAAAAAATAGGTATGTATTTTGGTAAGCCCCCTCCAAACAAGCATTGGTGCAAGCAAGCATTGGTTGCCTGGAGCGCTTCAGCAGGCTGAACATGGCATTTGCGCCCATTATTGACTCATAAGTGCTAGTGACCTGGGCTGTTTGTTTCCTTGAAGGGCTGCCTTTTATTTGACGCTTCTTTTGGGCGTATAGTTAACATTTTTACTGACTACAGTTCTTTTCCATCCAAAAATGTTCCCAATAGATTCCTGTTTGCGCCAATAAGAAACATAAGAGTGTTTTTTATACTTAAAAGTGCAACCACCCTGTGAATGACGTGTCTCGGCGGCTGCAGCGCCAGGTTTCCAGTCATGGACGGATTACCTCTGGTGCTCCTTCAGAGGTAGTCTCTTTCCCAGGAGTCTGACCCCCGTGCGCTCAGTTTGTGCGTTCAGCAGAGTCTGCCAGGGGCGCCTCTCCGCCCGCCCTCTCGCTCTCGGCCCCATCGGATGCCGGGTTGTTTTAAAAGCGGCTGCAGTTGTGGCGCGAGCTCTTTCCCAGGAAAGCTGCGACCGCAGGCATAATGGACACTCGCGCGGCTCTTTCATGTGGTGAGGCGGGCATGCTTCAGATTGTTGAGGCGGGGCCGCGCACTACCGACCAGCACGACCAGGCGAGGGGAACATTCAGGAAGTCGCTGCTTGTAAACAGGCCCCCCACCCCGAAAAAAAGCAAGACGTGCTGTGATAGGCCCCGAAAAACAAGAAGTGCTGTGAAAGCACACCCACCCCAGGGCTTTAAGTGTGATGAAAAAACTAGGGGGGTGGGGGGGTCTCTCAAAGGGGCGCGGCCGATGTAATTACGGGCGTGCGTGGCTTAAAAACACATAAACTAAAAAATCTGTGCTTGCCTAGTGCGCCGCCCGCCTTGTGTTTTGCTGTTTCTGTCATTGCATCCAGAAATATGATACAAGTTACATCAAGGCAGGACTATTGGCTTTGTCAATGATTGTTAGTTGCATAAGCTAAATAAGCAGCCACAATGGCTTGTTGTATATCATATTGAAAAAGTTTCCACTTAAAGCCCTGCTGACACCACGACAATGTTGCTGCTCCTGAGTTTCAAAAAGAGAAGGGAAATCTAGAGAGAAAATGACTCTCTTAAAGGATTTCCCTTCCCCTACAACGCTCACCTGGCATGACGTCAGGCCGTAACTTCTCCAGTAGTGAAGTGAGCAGTGTGAGCACTCGCTCATGGATTTGTCTGCTGTCCAGAAAAAAACAGACCGCCTGTGCCAGGGCACAAAACAGAGCCTGATTGAGACCCACTTTGAGGACCCCTTAAAAAAACTGCCGGTGCTCAGACCCGGTGAGACCCGGCCCACTTAAAGCCCTGGCCTCGCCACCTCCCGTGCATCCTGCTGACTTTCACACAAGCACCTATACAAGGACTATCGGCCTGTACAATAAACATACTGTGCCGCGCGCAAGGCATTCTGGGCATGTACTAACACATCTGAATGGTTCTGAATTTGTATTAATTTTGTAACTGTGAGACGCTGTGGCAGTGTTAACCTGGAGGAACTCTCCATTAGCCCAAGATAGTGACAGTGATCTATTTGACACACAGACTGCATGCTGGCCCAGTGCAACTGTACCCCCTCTGCCCTATCTAGAAACGGAGGGCCTTTAATCTGGGTTTAAGAAAGATGAAAAAAGTGGGGGGGGGGAAGTTGTGTTCTTTAGAGGGGTGTGGCTTAAGAGCACCTAAGCTGAAAATCTATGCTTAGGTTTGTGGAATTTCGTTACTTCTGTATATATATATATATAATACACCAAGTAGCACTACACTTAGAACAAGCCAGTACTATTGGCTTTGTCAATGGGTGTTAGTTGCGTAACATGAATAAGCAGCAACCATGGATTCATAGTATAGAATATTGAAAATGCTTCAGTTCTGAAATGGTGAGACTGTGAAAGAACTATAAGGAGTCTCTTTGAAGTTACTTCGCAGGTAGTGAAGTGTGGCACGGCTGCAGGGATAAGAGACTTATTTTTTCATCCTGAGGCTGAAGGCCAAAATGGAGTGTCTGATAAGGACCCGTCTCATCACCTGCTTTTTAGAACTGCTGGTGCTGAGCACTGGCAGGACCCGGCCCAATTAAAGCCCTGCCTATAATGTCAGTGAAAAAGTACCCCCTCTGCCCTACCTAGAACCAGTGAGTAGGTAACACCAAGTTCAAGCGTACCCATGACGGAGTACCCCCTCTGCCCTATTTAGAATCTGGTAAGTAATGCCAGTGGAAGCGTACCCCCGCTTCAATAGTTGGAAATAGAGGACAGGTAATGTCAGTGAAAAAGTACCCTTCTTCCATATTTGGAAAAGAGGGCAGGTGATGTCAGTGAAAGAGTACCCCTCTTCAATATTCGGAAAATAAATAGCAGGTAATGTCAGTGAAAGAGTACCCCCTCTTAAAAATTTGGAAATAGAGCAGGTAAGGTCAGTGAAAGGATACCCCTCTTCAATATTTGGAATTAGGACAGGTAATGTCAGTGAAAGAGTAACCCCTCCTAAATATTTGAAAATAGAGCAGGTAATGTCAGTGAAAGAGTACCCCCTCTTCAGTATTTGGAATTAGGACAGGTAATGTCAGTGAAAGAGTAACCCCTCTTCAATATTTGGAATTAGAAGACAGGTAATGTCAGTGAAAGAGTAGCCCCTCTTAAATATTTGAAAATAGAGCAGGTAATGTCAGTGAACGAGTACCCCCTCTTCAGTATTTGGAAATAGAGAGCAAGCAATGTCATTGAAAGAGTATCCCCTCTTCAATATTTGGAAATAGAGCAGGTAAGGTCAGTGAAAGAGTACCCTCTCTTCAATATTTGGAAATAGAGGAAAGACGATGTCAGTGAAAGAGTACCCTCACAGCAATATTTGGAAAGAGAGTACAGGTAATGTCAGTGAAAGAGTACCCTCTCTTCAATATTTGGAAATAGAGGAAAGGCGATGTCAGTGAAAGAGTACCCTCACAGCAATATTTGGAAAGAGAGTGCAGGTAATGTCAGTGTAAGAGTGAGTACCCCCTCTTCAAGTATTTGGAAATAGAAGACATGTAATGTCAGTGAAAGTGTACTCTCTCTTCAATATTTGGAAATAGAGTGCAGGTAATGTCAGTGTAAGAGTGAGTACCACTCTTCAAGTATTTGGAAATAGAGAGCAGGTAATGTCAGTGAAAGAGTACCCTCTCTTCAATATTTGGAAATAGAGGACAGGCAATGTCAGTGCAAGAGTACCCTCTCTTCAATATTTGGAAATAGAGTGCAGGTAATGTCATTGTAAGAGTGAGTACCCCCTCTTCAAGTATTTGGAAATTGAGAGCAGGTAATGTCAGTGAAAGAGTACCCCCTCTTCAATATTTGGAAATAGAGGACAGGCGATGCCAGTGAAAGAGTACCCCCTCTTCAACATTTGGAAATAGAGGACAGGCGATGTCAGTGCAAGAGTACCCCCTCTTCAGAATTTGGAAATAGAGAGCAGGTAATGTCAGTGAAAGAGTACCCCCTCTTCAATATTTGGAAATAGAGGACAGGCGATGCCAGTGAAAGAGTACCCCCTCTTCAACATTTGGAAATAGAGGACAGGCGATGTCAGTGCAAGAGTACCCCCTCTTCAGAATTTGGAAATAGAGAGCAGGTAATGTCAGCGAAAGAGTCCCCCCTCTCTCCTATCACGAAGCAGAGCTTATGTAATGTCAGTCAAAGATTAAACCCCCTGCTCTACCTGCAAACAGAAATCCGGGAATGCCAGCGAATGAGCACCCTCTCTGCCCTCTCTGCAGAGAAGGTGATGCCTGTGAAAGCATACCTCCTCTGCCCACAAGGAGAGTGTTAGACGGACCGGGAGGGTCGGCCGAGGATAAGGGGAGAGGTCTCCGGGGAGAGCCGTCTCCAGCGATCGTACAGACAAGTAACTTCCCCCCCACAGACGGACACCACACCAGGTTAAGGTTTAACGATACTTTATAAGCAATTCTCTAAGTACGGTGAAATGATACAAGGAGGTCTGGACTCAGGGGTCCCCTCGATTCTGGTCTCTGGATGGGGAAAAGGGGTAGCGGGACAGTCTTGTTACCAAATAGATGGAATAGCTCTCAATCCTCGAGCTCGGCGTTCTAGATGGACGGGCCGCGGCGGAGCCAGCAGGTCCCGAGATGGATGAAGGAAGCGACGGTCCGCGGCGGAGCCAGCAGGTCCCGATGAAGATGGTGGTTACAAACGGTCCGCGGCCACGCCAGCAGGTCCCGACGACGATGAAGGTTTACGAAGGTTGCGGCAGCGCCAGCAGGCAGGACGATAGTTCGCAAGGCAGAGCTACGGCAGCGCCAATAGCCCGTCAAGGATGAGTTCTTCTCTGCGTCTCTCGACTCCAAGATACAACTGCCTTCCTGCTCTGGAGCTGCCCCAGTTATAGGGCTGGTGCCCTTTGATGTCCGGACCCTCGCACTTGGAGGTTGGGGGGTCCGGGATGAAGGAGTCCAGACACCCAGCAGGGGGTTGGAGCCAGCGCCCGGGGAGGTTGTGGCCGAGCGGTACCTGGCGGGGGAGAGCCATCGACACCTCTTTCTCCCATTGACCTGCCAAGTAGTCCGCTCACCTCCTGGGTGGATGGTGGTGCCGGGATGTCTGAGGCCTGGCCAGGCCCAGGGTTGGGGTCGATCGGGAGCCATGCGGCCTCGTGGTGGAGGGTCCAAGATGGCGCCCAGGCTGGGTGCGCGGGCCGGTAGTGGATCGGGCCCACGAGGTCGATATGTTCAGAGGCAAGGGTCCCGGAGGGGACGGAAAACGTGAAGTGGTGGTGTGTGACACTTGAGGGGCCGGGCTCGGGCCTGGTCGGGCAGAGGGGGAGCGGCCCTTCACGTGGCCTGTCCAACATGCGTCCCCCCCAGCTGAAGGCGGGGAGAGTCACCCATCCTCTTGGGGACTCTCCTCGTCGAGGCGGAAAAAGCGGGACAGGCCATCCGCGTTGGCGTGATCTGGCCCAGGCCGGTGTTCAACAGTGAAGTCCATCCCCTGTAGGGAGATGGACCAACGTAGTAGTTTTGGGTTCTCCCCCGCATCTGCATCAGCCACTGCAGGGGTCGATGGTCGGTCTGCACCCGGAAGTGTGTGCCAAAGAGGTAGGGCCGGAGCTTCTTGAGGGCCCACACCACAGCGAAGGCCTCCCTCTCGATGGTGCTCCAGCGTTGTTCTCGAGGTAGGAGTCGCCGGCTGATGAAGGCCACTGGCTGATCAAGGCCTTCGGTGTTCAATTGAGACAGGACCGCCCCAATGCCGTGGTCGGAGGCATCCGTCTGGACGACGAATTCCCGGCTGTAGTCGGGGGCCTGGAGCACAGGAGCGGAGCACATGGCGGCCTTCAGTTGTTCGAAGGCTGTTTGACAATCTGGGGTCCAGTTGACCTTCTTGGGTTGATTTTTGGACGTGAGTTCTGTGAGGGGCCCCACGATGGTACCATAGTCTTTCACGAACCGTCTGTAATAGCCCGTGAGTCCCAGAAAGGCGCGTACCTCGGTCTGGGTGGTGGGGGGCTGCCAGGACTGGATGGCGGCAACCTTGAGCTGCAGAGGGGCCACCAGGCCGCTTCCCACCTGGTGTCCGAGGTAGGTTACGGACCCCTGACCAATTTGGCATTTGCTGGCCTTGATCGTGAGTCCAGCTTGCTGAAGGGCCTGTAGCACCGCTCGGAGGTGGTGGAGGTGGTCGGACCAATGGTGGCTGTACACAGCGATGTCGTCTAGGTAGGCGGCGCTGAATCCTTCGAGCCCGGCCAAGACCTGATTGACGAGCCGCTGAAATGTTGCTGGGGCATTCTTCATGCCGAAGGGCATGACCTTGAAATGATAATGGCCATCAGGAGTGGAAAATGCAGATCGTTCTTGGGCCCGGGGTGTGAGGCCGATCTGCCAATAGCCCGCCGTCAGGTCGAAAATACTGAGGTAGCGGGCAGCTCCCATGCGGTCGATTAGCTCGTCTGCCCGGGGGATGGGGTGTGCATCCGTTTTAGTGACCGCATTCAAGCCCCGGTAGTCGATGCAGAACCGGAGTTCCGGTGTGGTGCCGGGAGGGGCTGCTTTGGGGACCAGTACTACTGGGCTGGCCCAGGGGCTGTCTGAGGGCTCAATGACCCCGAGCGTGAGCATCTTGCTTATTTCTTCCTGGATGCAGGCCCGTACCCGATCTGGTACGCGGTAGGCCCGGTGGCGGATAGGGGGGCTGTCCCCCGTGTCCACGTCGTGCACACACCAGGAAATGACACCTGGGGTGAGGGAAAACAGGCCGGCGAACTGCAACAGAAGGTCTCGACATTCTTGGCGTTGTTCCAGGGTGAGGGCCTCCGAGAGTCGGACCCCATCCACAGAGCCATCTTGCTCCCGAGTCCGTAGGAGGTCAGGGAGGGGTTCGGAGTCTCCTTCGGCTCCATTGTCTGTGGCCATCAGGAGGCTGAGTTCTGAACGTACAAAGTGGGGTTTCAGTCTGTTAGCGTGGAGGACTCGGAGGGGGTTCCGTGAAGATTCCATGTCGATGAGATAGGTGACGGGACCCTTGCGCTCGACTACTTTGAAGGGCCCCGTCCACCTGTCTTGCAAGGCGCAGGGTTCGGTGGGGGACATCACCCATACCTGTTGTCCGGGTTCAAATTCGATGGAGGAGGCATTTTGGTCATACCACTTTTTCATGTCCTCTTGACTGGCCTCCAAGTTTGCTTTTGCCAGCTCTCTGAACCGGCGGGTCTGGTTGCGGAGGGTTAGGAGGTATTTGAAGACATCTGGAGGGTTCTTTAGAGGGGGCATTTCCCAGCCTTCCTTGACTAGGCTAAGCGGCCCCCGTACGGGGTGTCCATACAATAGTTCAAACGGGCTGAAGCCGAGGGACTTCTGGGGGACCTCTCGATATGCGAAGAGGAGGCACGGCAGCAGCACATCCCACTGGCGACGGAGGGGCTCTTCCAACCCCCCAATCATCCCTTTGAGCGTGCGGTTGAACCGCTCAACGAGTCCGTTCCCTTGAGGGTGATAGGGGGTCGTGAATCGGTAGGTGACCCCACACTGTTGCCAGAGGGACTTCATATACTTAGAGATAAAGTTTGTGCCTCTGTCGCTGACGACTTCTCGGGGGAAGCCCACACGGGAGAAGATCCCCATCAGGGCCCGGCCGACCACCGGGGCTGTCACGGTTCGCAGGGGAACAGCCTCGGGGTAGCGGGTGGCGTGGTCCACTAGTACCAGGATGAACCGATGTCCTTGTCTTGTACGGGGGTCCAGGGGCCCCACAATGTCTATCCCGACCCTCTCGAACGGGGTGGTGACCACGGGAAATGTTTGCAGGGGGGCTTTTAGTTTGCGGCCGCTCTTTCCACTGGCTTGGCACGTGGGGCAAGATCGGCAATGCTGGAGTACATCATTCCTCATTTTGGGCCAGAAGAAGTGGGTCACTAGGCGGCTGTAGGTTTTATCCTGACCCAGGTGTCCAGCCAGGGGGACATCGTGGGCCAGGTTTAGCAGGAAGTCTCTAAAACGGAGGGGCACCACTAGCACTCGGCTGGCCCCCAGCTCAGCGATCCTTTGCTCACTGTATAGCAGATCATTGTCCCAGTAAATCCAATGTGTTCCGGAGGTATCCCCTGCGCTCTGGGCGAGGGCTTGTTGGCGGAGTCCCTCGAGGGAGGGACAGGTCTTCTGCTCTTGTCGAAACTGCTCCTGAGTGGGCCGTGGTGTTTTTTTCTACTGCTGCGATGCTTTGGTCGGTGGTTCCGATGGCCCCGGTTTCTGCCCAGGACTCTAGGGCATGCTTGAAATCATCTTTGGTACTGAGACCGGTGGTAGCGATACCTAGTTCGATGCAGAATTGTTTTAATTCACGATGGCTGTACTCGTCCAATTTCTCCATCTGAAATTTCTCGGTGGATCCGCTTTCTTTGGTTGTCATCGTGATTTCGTCGTGGGGTGAGCTACTTTCTGTACGATTATGCGGTGATTCGGATCGCGCCGCTGGCCACCAATGTTAGACGGACCGGGAGGGTCGGCCGAGGATAAGGGGAGAGGTCTCCGGGGAGAGCCGTCTCCAGCGATCGTACAGACAAGTAACTTCCCCCCCACAGACGGACACCACACCAGGTTAAGGTTTAACGATACTTTATAAGCAATTCTCTAAGTACGGTGAAATGATACAAGGAGGTCTGGACTCAGGGGTCCCCTCGATTCTGGTCTCTGGATGGGGAAAAGGGGTAGCGGGACAGTCTTGTTACCAAATAGATGGAATAGCTCTCAATCCTCGAGCTCGGCGTTCTAGATGGACGGGCCGCGGCGGAGCCAGCAGGTCCCGAGATGGATGAAGGAAGCGACGGTCCGCGGCGGAGCCAGCAGGTCCCGATGAAGATGGTGGTTACAAACGGTCCGCGGCCACGCCAGCAGGTCCCGACGACGATGAAGGTTTACGAAGGTTGCGGCAGCGCCAGCAGGCAGGACGATAGTTCGCAAGGCAGAGCTACGGCAGCGCCAATAGCCCGTCAAGGATGAGTTCTTCTCTGCGTCTCTCGACTCCAAGATACAACTGCCTTCCTGCTCTGGAGCTGCCCCAGTTATAGGGCTGGTGCCCTTTGATGTCCGGACCCTCGCACTTGGAGGTCGGGGGGTCCGGGATGAAGGAGTCCAGACACCCAGCAGGGGGTTGGAGCCAGCGCCCGGGGAGGTTGTGGCCGAGCGGTACCTGGCGGGGGAGAGCCATCGACACCTCTTTCTCCCATTGACCTGCCAAGTAGTCCGCTCACCTCCTGGGTGGATGGTGGTGCCGGGATGTCTGAGGCCTGGCCAGGCCCAGGGTTGGGGTCGATCGGGAGCCATGCGGCATCGTGGTGGAGGGTCCAAGATGGCGCCCAGGCTGGGTGCGCGGGCCGGTAGTGGATCGGGCCCACGAGGTCGATATGTTCAGAGGCAAGGGTCCCGGAGGGGACGGAAAACGTGAAGTGGTGGTGTGTGACACTTGAGGGGCCGGGCTCGGGCCTGGTCGGGCAGAGGGGGAGCGGCCCTTCACGTGGCCTGTCCAACAGAGAGTAGATGTCAGTGCAACTGTACCAGCTTTCATATTTGCACAGAGAGAGCAGGTATTCTCAGTAAAGGTGTACCCACGCTGCATATCTGCACACAGAACAAGTAATGTCAGGGCAAGGGTCCCCATCTGCCCTAGCTACAAACAGAGAGAAGGCAATGTCAATAGAAGTGCTCCTCCTCTGATCACACTGACAGTAGAAAATGTCAGTGCAAGTGTACCCACGCTGCCACATCCACACACAGAGAGCAGGTTTTGCCTATAAAAGTTTACCCACTGTGCCCTATCCGCATAAGAGATGACATAATGTCAATGCAGGTGTACCCAGGCAACTCTGCAAACAGAGGTCGGGTAATGTCGGTGCAAGTGTACCCAGGCTGCCTTATCTGCAAACAGAGGGTGGTACCCACACTGCGGTATCTACAGAGTGGGCAGATATTGTCAGTGATATTGTACCCACACTGCCATATCTGCAAACAGAGCAGGTACTATCAGTAGTGCAATCTCTTCTATGCTGCACTACCTGTAAGCAGAGAGTGCACAGACACTGCCCCCAATGCACAGGCAGTTCCAATCCATAGATGCCTCAAAGCTTTATGTACAAGAAAGCAGAGGGAGTGTCATTGTAAGTGTACACATCTGCCTTCTTTAAAAAAAGATCAAATATGAGTTAAAACGTGCCATTTGCGGTATTGCACCGTTACAACGCAACTTTTACAACGCACTACCATTACATCGCAACTTTTACAACGCAAATACCATTACAATGCATGCCATTACAACGCATGTCATTACATAGCAGATACTATTACAACGCATGCCATTACATCGTAAGTATAGGTAAGTATATAATTTTTATTTAATTTTATTTTACATTATTTTATTAATTTAAGTAATATAAAAATTAAAATAAAATATTAATATATTAATTTAAGTAATTTTGGGGTATTTTTAGGTTTTAGGGCTGGGTTTGGTTTTTGGGGTACAGGGGTATTTTTAGGTTTTAGGGCTAGGTTTGGTTTTTGGGGTATAGGGGTATTTTTAGGTTTTAGGGCTGGGATTGGTTTTTGGGGTACAGGGGTATTTTTAGGTTTTAGGGCTGGGTTTGGTTTTTGGGGTACAGGGGTATTTTTAGGTTTTAGGGCTGGGTTTGGTTTTTGGGGTACAGGGGTATTTTTAGCTTTTAGGGCTGGGATTGGTTTTTGGGGTACAGGGGTATTTTTAGGTTTTAGGGCTAGGTTTGGTTTTTGGGGTACAGGGGTATTTTTAGGTTTTAGGGCTGGGTTTGGTTTTTGGGGTACAGGGGTATTTTTAGGTTTTAGGGCTGGGATTGGTTTTTGGGGTACAGGGGTATTTTTAGGTTTTAGGGCTAGGTTTGGTTTTTGGGGTATAGGGGTATTTTTAGGTTTTAGGGCTGGGTTTGGTTTTTGGGGTATAGGGGTATTTTTAGGTTTTAGGGCTGGGTTTAGTTTTTGGGGTACAGGGGTATTTTTAGGTTTTAGGGCTGGGTTTGGTTTTTGGGGTACAGGGGTATTTTTAGGTTTTAGGGCTAGGTTTGGTTTTTGGGGTACAGGGGTATTTTTAGGTTTTAGGGCTGGGTTTGGTTTTTGGGGTACAGGGGTATTTTTAGGTTTTAGGGCTGGGTTTGGTTTTTGGGGTACAGGGGTATTTTTAGGTTTTAGGGCTGGGTTTGGTTTTTGGGGTACAGGGGTATTTTTAGCTTTTAGGGCTGGGATTGGTTTTTGGGGTACAGGGGTATTTTTAGGTTTTAGGGCTAGGTTTGGTTTTTGGGGTACAGGGGTATTTTTAGGTTTTAGGGCTGGGTTTGGTTTTTGGGGTACAGGGGTATTTTTAGGTTTTAGGGCTGGGATTGGTTTTTGGGGTACAGGGGTATTTTTAGGTTTTAGGGCTAGGTTTGATTTTTGGGGTATAGGGGTATTTTTAGGTTTTAGGGCTGGGTTTGGTTTTTGGGGTATAGGGGTATTTTTAGGTTTTAGGGCTGGGTTTAGTTTTTGGGGTACAGGGGTATTTTTAGGTTTTAGGGCTGGGTTTGGTTTTTGGGGTACAGGGGTATTTTTAGGTTTTAGGGCTAGGTTTGGTTTTTGGGGTACAGGGGTATTACGACTTTGAATAAATTAAATTAATTAAATTAATTTAATTAAATTTAATTAAATTAATTACAATATTTACAATTATAAAATTAATTGAATTACATTACTTAAATTAAATTAATTACTTTTTTTATTTATTTAATTTATTATAATTAAATATTATTATTTACAATTTTTAAATTAATTAAATTCCATTAATTATATTAAATTAAATTATATTAAGTATTATTTTAAATTTAATTAAATTATATTTATTGTAATAAATTACATTATATTATTTACTATTTATAAATTTATTATATTTCATTTATTATATTATGTTAAATATATTAAATGAATTACAATTTTAAGATTAATTATATTACTATAATTAAATTAAATTAATTACTGTTTTAAAATTTTTTAAAATATATTTATTAATTTAAATTAATTAAATTAAATTAATTACATTTTTAAAAAAAAGATATACTTACCTATACTTACGATGTAATGGCATGCGTTGTAATAGTATCTGCTATGTAATGCCATGCGTTGTAATGGCATGCATTGTAATGGTACCTGCGTTGTAAAAATTGCGTTGTAACGGTCTGCGTTGTAAAATAACGCGTTGTAACGTCATAGATCCGCCATTTGCTGCTTTGTCTATAAAGAGCACAGGTAATAGAAGCCCAGTCATGTCTTGAGTGTGCTGTCTGCAAACAGAGCACAGGTAATGCCATTAGAAGTGCACCAATAGTGCATGCTCTGCAAGTAAAATACAAGCACTATCAATGTAGGCATACCCCCACTGGGCTTTATGCTGGGAGTGCACTGTCCATGTTTCTGCAAGTGTACTCAGAGAGCAAAGAAAAGGTGTGGACATCATTTAGGGGTCGCCAGGTATTATTTTTGAGACCCCTGGAGTCAGCAGTGACAAGATCAGTGGCAGGAACAGAAGCAGCTCGTCCTTATGGATGTCGGTGGGGGCTTCACTCAACTCGTTTTTCGACAATTTTTTATTGTACTAATAGTGAAAAATATTACATTATATACTATTAATTTAATAAAAAATGGGGTACAGAGCAGGAATATGGCTTTCCCTGGCAGATGGTGTTATTCTCAAAAATGCTTTCAAATGTATGTATGTTGTGTGCATGCTTGCCGTTTTGAGTGTGCTTATGTAAGAGAGAGTTTATGCGTGAATGTGTGTGCTTGTGTAGGCAGAGTGCGTGTGTTTGTGTGAATGTGTGTGTATGCATGTGTATGTAGATGCATATGTATGTGTGAGTGAAAGTGAAGGTCAAGGCGCATGTGAAGTCACTTCCGCTACCGCTGGCATTTTGATGAATTGACGTCCATGGTGTGGTACCACAGTATTGACATACAACAATATCGACTTGCACAATATCGTCAAGGTAGGTAATTATGGCATTAGAATAGCACACTTATACTCCCCTATAAATGTTTACCTTGATGACGTTGTGCAAGTTGATATTTTGGAGTCTATATTCTTGAAGGTTGATATTTTTGTGGTCAATATGCTGACATACAACCCAACAAAGCAGACTACAGACCCTTAACAAGCTGTCATTGGTTGCATGACATGGTTGATTCTAGTTTAATATTGTCTTGTTACTTACCAGTAATCTTCATTACCCCAATTAAGGTCCTGCTCGTCTCAGCCCTTACCAAGTGAGGCAATCCTGCCTTACGACAGCCAATAGGAACACCAGTATTTTTTAAATTAAATAAGCCCCTCTCACCCACCGCAATGCCTCATCAACAAGTCCAGACACAAACACAGCGGGAGGGAGGGAGGGAGGGAACAGGACTGGGATGAGGAGGACCTTAATCGGGGCAATGAAGATTACCAGTAAGTAACAAGACATTACCCCTCATATGTCCTCCTCGTCCCAGTCCTTACCAAGTGAGGAACTCACAAGCAGAAAAATAAGAAGAAAAACAAAAACTCACTGCATTGTAGAACCCCTCTAAACAGCAAACACGGCACAGCACACCAGAGCACTGACCGACGTGTCGAGAGAGCAAAAAAAAAACAGGCATTGTGGTGGGTGGGAGGGACTTATATAATAAAAAAAATACTGGCGTTCCTATTGGCTGTCATGAGGCAGGACTGCCTCACTTAGTAAGGATGGGGATGAGGAGGACATGTGAGGGGCTAATGACCTTAACCTGGTATCTGTCCCAGGAGAGCCAAGGACCATAGCTTGCTCCTAGAACAGTGAGGCCCTCAAAATGGCTGAAATAGGTAACTCTGATGTGGTGGTCAGAGAGGTGAACTAACTCTCGTCAGGGTGGGGCCTTCCACCAGGTGCCTGGCTCTGGCTCAGCTCAGTCCCCCTGGAGCCTCATGCCCAAAACGGGTGATGATGTAGCATAGCAGCTACAGGTGCGGACAGTGCAGCATGGGAAGACAGGTTTGAGTCCCGGCCTCGCCTCACGATCCTATACATCTTCCTGTGCTGAAAAAAGAAAAGTGTAAGTAATCTAGGTCTGTTGTGAAATGCTCTTAAGTCCTTGGGGTTGTGCTGTGTAAAACTGTCAAAAAAATGTGCATTCAGTCTGTCACCCACACTCTAATCTCATCTACCAAGAGTTAATGTTTCATGTCAGAAAGAGAATGCCACCTAGTGGCTTAATTTGAAAGTGAAACTGGAAATTCTGGGATCAATCCTGGATTCACTGCTTGACCAAACTGTGTGAGCCTAGGCAAATATTATATTTCACGAGCCCTCTATTTGTTCATTATCACATGTTCGCAATAAAAATACTTTGTTTTGCTTGAATAGCCTATAATGTTGCTCCATCTATTTTAAGAATCGAGGCCACATAAAGGGTGCACAAATGACTGAGTAGAAGACGGAGGAAAAGAAACACAGAATATCCATCAACAAGGGAGAAAGCAGACACCTTTAAGAGTGAGATAACGTGGCAGGGAGTGACAGGCAGTGAATTAAAGAGGCCTGAGGTGGATTCGGGACTGTGCACCCTTGCTAGTCACGCTCTGACATCAGGGGCAGCTTTAGGCTCATGGTGGCCCTGGGCAGGGAGCGTAGGTAGGGGGCCCCGGAAGAGGGGGTCCTGGTGGGACGGAGCGCGGAGGCCAGTGAAGAGGGGGGGTCAGGGTGTTTGGAAGCGGAACAGAACCGGAGGCCGCCAAATCCCTGCCAGGGGCCGCCACGCAAATATGTATCCATCCTCAGATGATTATTATATTAAGGATATATATTGGTGTGGTGGCCCCTGGGGTTTGGTGGCCCTGTGCAGGTGCACAGCTTGCACATGCCTAAGGCTGCCGCTGCTGACATTTCCTAGCGCCTGCCGCGGGTGTCTGAGCCGCGCTTTGAGCACTAGCACCTATTATTTCACATATAAAACACTGCAGAGAGCCAACATAATTTACAAAGAGTATGTGAAGATTTGTTCATTGGTTTTTTGAGTGAGGCTGGGTTTTGCTGACTGACAGAGGGATGTTGTTCAGGACCTGGGATTTTTGTTAGAAAGGATGACAGAAACATAGGTTGTGCACAGCTATTGCACAATGGGTGATTGTAACTCCCTGACTATGACAGTGCCAGTTCCGCATCATGAGGAGGACATACATTGTTTATCGACTGGGAAGACTTGGGGGCTTATTTACAAGCCCCTTGCGCCGCCGGTGCATCACTTTTTATGATGCTCTGGTAGCGCAGAGTGTGGACCCATATCTGCGAGGCCACTCGAAGCCACTTTGCAGTGCTTTCATGGCCTCGTAGATATGGGGTAAGGCAACACAGTGCAAGTCGCTGCTTTGCCTTACACTGCATCAGGGAGGAGTTCCGTGGGTGTTGCAGTGGGTGTTCCCAGGCAACACCCATGGGTTTTGATGGATTCCCAGATTTACATGGATCTGTAAACCTGGAAAGGCATAAAAACGGTACGCCTCCCCAAACAGGACCGGGCGGGCCGCAGCAGGCACCGGGTATTTTCCCAAGAGACTAGAAGGGTGGGGGCCGCTTTTGGACCAGTGGGGGCCAGTTTTGGTATAGGGGGCCGGTTTTGCAGCGAATAGCAATATTGCTCCCCCTTGTACCAAAAGCAGCAGCAGTGTTTTCCACCAATCCCCTCTCCCCCACTCGGGCCGGTCAGACTTAATTGCCAGGGCCGGTTTGCATTCCCAATCCGGCCCTGTCCAGATGCAGGTGTTATGAGGAGAAATATCACACCGAAAGAGGAAAACACATCCATGGATTGTTTTTGTGCAGTTTTGTGGTGTCCCTTCCTGCATAAGAAACACACTGACAACAATGCAGACACCTTTGCACCATGGTGCAAGGGTACCTGAGTCGGTGTTAGGCTCCAAATTGCGTGGACAGGAATGCTCCGTATCTCGTAAATACAGTGCATTCCTGCCATTTCGATTTGGCATAGGGCAGCGCAGCAAAAAGACTTGCGGGGCTGCCCTACGCCAAATCATTGTAAATGAGGCCCTTAGTACAGTTTGTTCCTCATCTGTGCATATACATATGCATCCGTGCTCAGCTTCTACACTTTACACTTTTGGGGAACTCATGTTTTGCCTTGTATTACTACGCTGCATCTCCACTCTTCATTATTTGCCAGTGATTCTAGCCTGTGGTCATCTGCAAAGCTTTTTTGTCTGATTATTTTATGCCTAAAGCAGTGTGATGGATTTTCATTGCCAAATATTAGGTAGGGCGCCCTTACAGTATTCTGAGAGGGTTAGGCACCCAGAGGATATTTTGTCTATAGTGCAAGCACCCCCACTATGTCCTATCTTTAAAGGAGGCATAGTACAGACACTGCAAGCTTTGCCATACTGCCCTGTGTCCAAATAAGACACAAGTGCAAGTCCAGGCTTATCCGCTCTGCACAGAAGAAGAACACACAGTGTGCATGTTAGCATAGCCTCATGTCTTACAAACAAATATATGACTACTGGCTCATTTAGAGTGCCAAGTTACTTCTCGGTTTAGAAATGTGTGGGGAAATGTGGAATAACAAGCAGTACCACCGTTACCTTACACTTTTGCATATTTACCCCCCCACATAATTGCATTTTTAATTCTGAAGTTAAAGGAAATTGTGTTTTTTGTATGCTTGATGCAAGTTATCCACTTCTCTAATGTGGGAATACTACAGTACCCATAGCAGTCTTACTATTATAGTCTAAATGCTTGAAAATTGGAAAAGAGCTGGGTAATCTGGTTACAGCATATTTTTCCCTATTAAATTAGGTAACTATTTTAGATGAGATTGTGGGGATGATAGTACAGGTTAATTCTTAAAACTATTAAAACCTAAAAAGAACAGGCCACCCTATTCACCCACACCGTCCTATCCCTAAGTAGGATGCCACAGGGGCATTGTTGGGGCAAGCTTACCCATTCTGTATTCTAAGCCACCAAAGTGCAGGCAGTGTCAGTACAAGAGCACCCACATACCCAGTCCAGCCCTCTCTTGATGAAACGATCACGTAGGCGGTAGGAGGGAAAGTAGGGTTCTCCTGCTGCTGATCATACCATCGTTTACATGGTAGGAGGGAAGGTTGGATTCCTACTCTTGATCATACCACATCTTAGGTGATTGGAGGGAGGATAGAATTCCCCACTCTTGATTGGATCACCACTTAGGTGGTAAGAGGAAGGTAGTATTTCTTGCTCTTGATTGGACTTCCGCTTAGTTGATTGGAGGAAAGACAGGCTTCCCTGCCCTTGATTTGATCATCACTTGTGTGATTGGAGGGATTGAACCACCCCTTCGGTGTTAGGCGGGATGGTAGGGTTCCATGCCTGCTCAGTCTCTATTCTCTCTTCTGAGGCTGCCAGCTAGGGAAGTGGTGGGTGCCTATTGGGATAGACTTTCTTGTGAAATCTGTTATATTCAAAATTAATTGCATATTGTATTTTTCCAATTCTTCCCCTTCTTGAGCAAGATAAAAAAACATGCAGTGTATTTTTAAAAAAAATAGTTAATAAAACATTGGAACTCTCTAACGCCATATTAGGATTAGAGTTACAGTCCGATGACAGGGTTCTGAAAGCCCAATGATCCTAATGTGTTATCAAAGGGAACAATTTTAGAGGAATTTTCTTTATTCTACATGTTCGTTGGCTACTCGAGTCAAAAGATATCACATCTGTCGCGTGCCAGCTCTCTGCTTGAAATTGCGAGGAATCCACAGACTCGCCACAAATGCTGGCTCAGCACGTCATTGTAATATGTTTACTGGAAATGTAGTCTCCCTTACGTTTGTCTACTGTCAAACTTCAAAAGGCTGAGGATTCTTCGACGAAGTAAACTTTGCCATCATTTTGCTTTGAATTCACAGTCTTTCATCGCTGTCTTCTGTTTAAATTAGCAGCCTGGCCAAAGATTAGAGTTCATCTCAGCAATGTGACTGCTGCCAGACATCCAAGATGGCAGAAAGCGTTATTCAGCCGCATTGTCCTTATGGTATGGAAGTCCTACCCCACCTCATTATGCTCTTCTGCAAACGTTATAAGTAAGCAGAAAGAAACACAACGCTAATGAATGAATATCACATTTTGCAAATACCTTTGCCTGCCTTTGAAATAGTTACTTTTATGTATATTGTTTGCAGTTCTATATGAGTTAGATATCGCCCTTAGGCGCAACGTAGACTCAAAAGACGACTAAAATGCAAAGTAAATATCCTAACACTGTAGCCTTCAGCAATGTACAGAAGTACAGTTCAAAAGAGTTTGAAAGATTAAACTTAAGACAGTAGCCGACAAATGTGCATACATTTCTGAGCAGGTCAGCCATCATAACTATCATCAGTGGGGATGGGCTGTTGAACTCTACTGTTAGGGTATGACAGATAATCGGGGCCAAAAAGAACTGCTTTTGGATTTTTGTCTTCCTTTTTTGGGAAGGCAAATAGAAGTACAAGAGTGTCATTGGCTCAAGGATTCCCAGCAGTAACAATTAAAAACCTGTTGCTCAGGTTTAAATGTTGAACTGCTTTGTACACAAGTTAATAAATTGGAATAGGACATGCATTCACTTGTGACAAGTGCACATACTGTAATGCTGGGGAGATGAGTTTAAACAAGGAAGCATCCAAGACCATTTGATTCACAGAATATTGAATCCCGATCTTATCCGAAGAACCAATGCTAACCACATGGCCCATCATCGTCCCAGAAGAAACCGCCACCACCATGACATCCATCCACGCCGGGACCCCATCGGACCCCTGCCCCACCACGACTACTCCAGAGATCGACAACCCATAGCGCCATGCTCAGATCCATTCTAAATGCTTCAATCTCTTCTGCGACCTTCCCTGATGCTTGGAAAACACAACTTTAAGCCCACTGCTAAGCAAACCCTCTGTGAACCATTTAATGCTTGCCAACTACAGACTTATCTCCCTGCTACTAGTTCCAGCCAAGTCTTAGAGAAAATTATCAACAGACACCTCACCGAAAACGTCGGCATATACTTTAATTTTAGTCATCTCACTGATAAGCAACTCTATACTACTTTCTGCACTTAAGTCTATGGCTAAGGGCCCTATAAAAAAGGGCAAACCGTATAGGTGAAAGGGAGTAGCCATGTCTCGTTTCCCTATTATCCTTACAAGAACTAATATCAATGGAATTAATAATCAATCCAATATCAACAGAATTAATAATCCATCAAGCTTCACCTATTTACAATTGAGATATAATCTGTATAAAGCCAGTGTGGAAACTGCATTCGGTTTTTAAAGCCTGGTCTGGAGAATCAGAAGAGGGTTTTTGTATATTTTCCAAGAGTATCATGCTGTGGGTGGATATAATATTAATTGGTTAAAAACCGAGATTTTATTATGTAACTGCACGTTGGACACTTTATCCTCTGAATTTCCCCCTCTTGTTAACTCCAGTCCAAAGTGCTTCTTAAGGATTTATATGACGGTGAACATTAACGATCTATATGCACTAAAGAACTCCCCTCTGATTAGTAAAATTAAGGCGCTTTATATGAGATGGGTCAAACTACCAAATAGATAATGGGGCGTATTGCACTGATGCGTATGTCGATTCTACATCTGCGCAATTTCTTGTTTGATTCAATCCCATGTGCTTTTCAGATTACGTTTTTTGGTCTCAGGTATAATGTATGCATGGTGGGCGTTCCCACGCAGGAAAGCCTCGTAGAAGTGACGCAGTGAAATATACAAGATTTCACTGCACGACTTCTAGGATGTCACTATGTCAAAACCTTAAACCTGCTTGAAGCAGGTGTAAAGAGTGACGCAGTACAATGAGTATAGGCCTCCCCATGCATTGCTGGACTTGCGTCATGCTTAAGACGCAACTCCAGCAATGCGTGACCTTTATGCCAATAGATGTGTCAGAATTTCTGACTCATTTGTCAATCCTTGCGTGAAGGTGCGCTGTATGGTAAATACGGCACATCCATGGTGGCGCAAGGGTATCGCAGGCTGGCGCAGGGAAACTGACGTATCTCTACAAATGCATCTGTTTCATGTTAATCTGCCCCATATTATCTGGTCTGAAGTTTCCAGCCAGAACAGTAAAGATTTGAACTATCTCTGAAAATGGAAAGTTGTTCCCTGCTAAGCATGGGCGAATTTTGCGAATCTGGCGTTTGCAAATTTGCGTATTTGCGAACTCGCAATCTGCAAAATCCGTGAATTCTCGCGAATTTGCGGATTTTTTTGTTTTTATAGTGTTCGCAAGGGTTTCTGCCAGTTCGCGAGGATTTTGTACCAGTTCGCGATTGCGAACTTACTTGTCGGCACGCAACGGTCGCGACTATGTTGTTTCTACGTCTGGTTCATCATCACAGGTTCACAGCACCCTCTGTTTCAACACTGCCACCCTCTGTTTCACCCATGCCACCCTCTGGTACATCAATGTCACCCTCTGGTTCATCATCATCACTGTAGATTATGGGGGGAAAAAGCAAGCACACCTGCCCTGCTTCAACTGACATGAATTAATTTGGGGTTGATTTATTAATGTGTCACTGTTTTAAAATTCCAGTCTGGCACCTGCTTCCTTATCTGTAATTTGCTTTCTGTTGCAGTGCAATTTTTTTTTCCAGGACCTTTGGGGCCTACTTGTAGCTATTCTATGATCCGGCTGTGAGGGTCAGAGCAGGGTCATACAATTGTTGCAACTAGCAACTGAAATCTGGAGGGGCCCCAGTCAGGAAGCACTACAGGGAATGGTTACTAATGATGAATTTGAACTTTTGCACCTGCTGCTGAGTGCTTTCAGTTTAGCAAAACTCGTTTTTCTGCAGAACAGCAAATGTAATGCCCCAAACAAACTTACTTGTGAAAGTTTATTTCTAATCCAAAAGTGATCCAAAGAAAGTCAAAAGGCCTCAAATCCAAAAAAGGGCAGGCAAATGTCAACCTGAGGACTTATTCTGATAAAAATCATCATTTTCAGAAGGTCTATGCTGCTTGCTAGTGGATTTCTTGTGCAGAATTGCAAATTTTGTAATTTCGCGAGTGCGAGATTGTTGCTGCCCGCCACACCTACAAGTTCGCAATTGCAAACTTACACCGCACGCCGCAAAATTGTATCACCAAGAAAAAAAGTCAGCTGCGTGCGAATTTGCGGATTTCCGGTAAATTCGCGAGCGTTCGCGGATCGCGAATTTACCGAAAATCCGCAAAATCCGCGAGCGTAACGGATTTTCCGCCCATGCTTATTCCCTGTTTTAGATACAGAGAAAAACTGGGGCTTCTACAGAAAGGTCTTTACCTGGGTGATGGAGAACCCTAGAGGCTGGATGGGCCGACACTGGTGTCTAGGCCACTATCAGAATGCCATCCATAGAGCAATAGACATACACTCTTCTGGCAATACAGAAGCTCTGCCATCAGCAGCAGGACTTTACTGAAGAGCCTTAGGCAGCCTTCAAGTGACAGACATTTATACTGGTAACTCTATCCACCTCCATAAACATGAGGAATTTCTGATGAACGTAGCAAATGGAAAGATGGAAATAAATGTCCAAACAATCAGTCCACAGTGTGTCCCAGACCTTTCTCTTTTCACTGATGTCCCAAAGCCCCACTCAGAGTATCAAGGTAAACAAATCACAGAAAGGCTCCCTAAACAGGACAAGTACTTTCTAAATAAGAGAAACCATCCACAGCAATTCCCTTTGAACAAAATCCAAACAAAATTGTGTGCAGATTCTGGAATCACAGCTTCCAGGTCTAAAGAACAGAGGGAATGATCAATGGGAGCATAGGTAGCTCCACAATACCAGTGACGTCATCCCTATTATGTAGAGAGCAACATTGCACCTCCTGTAATATGTGATGCCCAAGATCAAGCTGCATAACAGTTTCTGAATTCCATTTGTGCACCAGTAAATATTTCAATTTGAGACTATTATCTTACAGGCAATTAACTTTGAGATGTAAGAGTTCACAGCAATAGCAATGCCAGTACCCACTCAAGCAGTTGAATTAAGTAGGTGTATACTCGTTTAGTATCTGTCAATGCTTATGTTATCTGGGCTCAGAAAATGGGGAAGGCACAATCCTCTCCACACTCTTGCAGTCAAATAAATATAACTATTGGGAGCAAAGGCAATAGAAAAGAACTAGATCAGTAACAGGAGATATGTTCTGCTAGAAAAGCGTTGTGGGCAAAAGAGATCCGTCATAATGCAACCAATCAGGTTTGCAGCTCAGGATACAAAGAAGGACACCAGGAACAGCAGCATTCTGTAGGTAAAGAATAAAACAATTTAGCAAGCACAGACAATTACGGTATGTTTAGCTGTATACTAACAGGGTTCATTCACGCACACATGGAGAAAATACGCTAGCAAGGAACATGTATCTGACAATTTTCAAAAGTACCCAGAACAATAACAAAAAAGAAATAGCAGTTATTTACATGGAGCACACAGATCACGACTTGAAATTGTATATGGAAACACCAGCATTATGGTAGGTCTTTGGAAGGCAGCCCATTGATGTGATTACTAATTAATAGGAACAAGGTGGATAAATAGATAACATAAACAGTAGAAGAGAAAGCTCCACTGGGAAAGAAAGTACAAATGTGAGTTACAAATGTGCACGAGGCTGCAATGAATTAGAAGATTGGGCGGCGTAGCCGGGCTGAAAAACACCACAGGAATTCAGACCACAGATTTAGACAACTCTGTTTCTCAGGGAATCTGTGCCACAACTGAACTCATGGCTGGCTGGCTAGACTGCAGGCTATCTCAAAGGCACACATCAGAGCACTGGAAAATAGTTACAAACAGACAAAACTGCACATAAGCAGTACAAAGGCAAGGGCAAAAGTTCACTGCAGATACAGAGACAGACACTGTATACAAAGGGCTCTAATTTAAAACAAGGCACACAATACAAGAACCCCGCAATCAACGCTAGACCACTAAAGCAGAAGCAAATTAAAAAACTCAAGACAAAGCTGACAGATTTTACCAAGCATTTTGACTCAAACTGTTTTTCCCAAGTATTATTTGCTGTCTCCATTAAATTCTATGCGAATGTATTACATTATCTATGATTGGCCACATGTAGTGCTTGACTTACTCCAAGGCATTTGAGCTTGTTTTGTTACTATTAGAATTGCCGCAGAGGTAAGCGTGCATCCTGTAAATAGCAGTCGTCTTAATTATTTGTAGGTGTGTTTTTGTATTAATATGTCCCTACCTATGCCCCTCTTTAAATTTCAATAAATACCACCCATTTGCGAATACATTTCTGCCCATTCTCCGGCTGCTCCCCTCGTCCCTTCACTAGAAAAAAGTGTACCTATATGTGTGTATATAAATGCACATGAGCAGGGCTCGAGTCGGGATACCACGCAGGTGGACGGCGTCCCCCCTGCCAAACAGCTGGACTTCACTCTTTGGCCTCTCTGGGACGAGGAGCTCAGAGCTCAAAGCACGCTGCTCAAGCGCTGACTTCGCAGATGCAATCGCATCTAAGGGGTGAACGAGGGGAGGTAATGAGCCCGATGGTGCAAGGCACCTTTCGTGACGTCACTTCCTGTCGTGACGTCACTTCCAGTGACAGCGTCCCCCCACTTCTTTTTTTAGGACTTGTGCCCTGCACATGAGGCAGAGATCTCTGTATCGAAAAGGTAGGAGAGGTGTAGGTAAAGGTGTCCAGCCAGCGGTATGTGAATTCAATTTTGCAGAAAGCAAATAGAACAACCGGAGAACTGCTTTACATACTACAAAATGCAGCTTGTCAGTCGGACCCAATGTCCATAATTCTGTGTGAGAAAATCTTATTCTGAATGTTATGCCTCATTTTCAATTTGAAAACGCCGTTCAGGATATATTTAAAATGTGTGGTAAATACCTCACCCTGAGGCAATGATATTACATGTGAGTGGTAAATAACCCATCCCATTCTGCCTGGCCCATAGTGAGGGCCTTGGTGTGGGCCCTAGTGTATACTGCTGGTAGAAAACACACTGAAACTGGGGGATCACCTCATTTCGTCAGCTCAAAACGTTTTTTAGCTGTGTCGTGCATGCCCTAAACCCTAGAAAAGAACAGCCCTCTCCTTTTGAAAAATATTAATTAGCACTTGCAGTATTTAAGGATTACCTAACATGCACACATGCATTGGTTAATGGGATCAAACCCTTTCGATAATTATGCATTCCAAGCTAAACAGGAAATGTCAATAGCATCTATGTAAAAAGCACAGGAAGGAGGTGGCATATTGTCTGTGTCAGAGAGAGGTTTGACTTCATGCTCATGTTTGCACTGTTTATTGTTTTTGGTCACATCTCAGTTCAGATCGGTTATATGTTCATCACAAGACACGGTGAGCCTGCTTCTTGCTTCCACCTTCATGAAAATGGGTAATAATATGGAGTTTACATTTGCGTGTCACTTCTTTGTGTAATAATGTCAATAAAGACATCAATTCATTGATGGACTTTCCAAGAGATGTCCTAGTTTTGGTCTTACGAAACATCATGAGAACTGTGGCCCACATTTTCTAACACTTAGGGGCTTATTTACAAGGCTCTTGCGCTACTTTTGCGTCATTTTGAACATGAAAAAGGTGACGTAAAAGTGGCGCAAGGGGCTTGTAAATCTGCCCTTAGTGCTTGGTATTTGATACTGTAGTAACACAAACCCTGCGCAAAGTGTTGTGGTGGTATTTACTTCCAAAGCAAATCAGGATTTGTGTGGGAAAGCTTGCCAATTTTTGTCAGTGGGCATTCCATTGCTGGTACATGGGTGTTCCCATGCAACAACACATGGGGTTTCACACAAATGTCTATCCACTAACATTGATAGACAGGGATTTGTGCTTTAGGCATGATTAATAGAGGGAAAATGTTAACATTTTTCCATGCGTTTCAAATTTTGCATGTGTGCTGTATTGTACAGCACACATACAATGTAGGAAAAGTATTAAAGTATATATATATATATTCTTTTTACTGGAATGCTCCGTTTATGGTAAAAACATATGCCAGATAGAACACAGACACCCTTGCTAGGGTGGTCATGTTGGCGCTTGGTATCTTAACTCCGTCCCTGCGGGGGTAATTCCCTCACGGTGTGTGTGTGTGTGGGGGGGGGGGGGGGGGGGGGTGAGCGCGGTGCTCGTAACGAGACCAGCTCGTCATGAGTCACGGTGGAGCTGTGCTCATGACGAGCTAGTCTCGTCACGACCCCGCCCACTGATTAATTCGCCCGCACCGGCGGGGAATAATTTGTGTGTGGGCGGAGCGCAGCCGTTATGACGAGACCAGCTCGTCATGAGCACATCTCCACCGTGACTCATGACGAGCTGGTCTCGTCACGAGCACCTAAAAGGTTAAAGTGCGCCAGACCTGGAGAAGAGAAAAATAGTGTCATAGCTTAGTAGATATGGCACAGTTTTTCACTCTCCATTTGATGCAAAACAGCGCAGTGACTTTGGTTGCTGAGCAGCGTTGCATCTTATTTTGGTAACGTTCCCTCTATGTAGCTTTCTCAGATTAATGCCAAACGAGTGTGTGGGAACCTGAATGTATTCTTTCATGGGTGAGAACGACATACCATGGATCTGCTGTTCACTGTGATGACCTATTCCTGAAACTACATAGCAGCCTCTCCCTTTTGAAGTAATTGACCTATATAGTTTGAACCCCTTTTAAGATATAATATAAACAAGCATTGGCAAAGCCAATAGAGCTAGATTTAATATGCTAGCACAATGCAACAATAGCACATGAGAGAAAGCTAAATTGGAGGGAACCAGAAGAAATGAGAGACAGCTTTAGCTGTAAAGTAGTGCTGCATGTGATTCAATGCAGGCAGTTGAACGAAGATGGAAGGATACAGCCAATTGCATTGAGTGGCAGAGGAAGGTTCCTTTGGGGTGTGCCAAGGCATGATTGACGTTGGTGAGATGTGGACGGACTGATTTTAACGCCGTGGCAGTTACCCCCGAAGAAGGGCTTTGTCAGCCCGAAATGCATTGGGTTTTTAATAAACACTGCCTGGATGAATTTGCATCAATTCGTGTTTTTGTTAGAGGCCTGGAAGGCACACTTAAACATGGGAAACTTTGGAAATGGCAACTATTCCTGCGCGTGGATTGTACTGAGCAACTAAGAGTATAAAGATGATCATTTAACAATTTGGAAAACGTTGATGAACATGAGTAAAATGAGTGAAATTATAAATTGGAGCTAAAGAAGCTTAATTAGCAGTGCAACTGGGACAGGGGCGTATTGTCGCCCCACATATCGTAGTAATGATTGACAAAGCTTCAAGCCAGTGGCTGAAAGAGGCTGATTCAAGAATGCCAGTGGTTAAAAGTTGTGGAGCCAAAGCCTACTCTTATGCATATTCGCAAAAATATGTCTTTTTGACAGCTGTGCAGTTAAGACCCAGCCATCAAAATGTAATTCGAAGAATGCCATTTACTGACTCCCCCTAATGATTACCAGGTGAGAACAGTGACAGGCGTGACTGTTTTCATTACTAGAATGGATGTTACTTGAATCAGCGTTGAAAGTGGAATTCTTCACTAATAGCATATAATCAATGCCCCACAACCCTTCTTTAACAAAGATGGGACACTGCAAAAAGACTTATTGTCAGAAATTTCTATTCATTAAAATCACTTGCTACAAAAAACCAGGGCATAGTCAACTCATAGCAAGGCTGCTCGTGTGTCAGTAATGAACAGCGAGTGCTGTGAGGAGTTTTAGCAGTTCTTTAAAAAAATTACTTGATTGCAACATGTGACGCTTCACTGTCACAAGTGTTCAGTGAGTGCTGTCTCCCCATCAATGTATGGCATCATCAGATTTCCATGCATTATTGGAGAATATCAGCCCTTGAGCAGTGCTTAATGTGTAACAAAATAAGTGCTAGGGCCCTCGTCAGAAAGCCACTGCAGCTTGAGCCACCCATTGCCCTGCCGGTGCTGCCAATACCACTACCAATACCAACAAACTACTAACGATCCCACCCTACGAGTGTGACAATTCAGACTAATATTCCAGGCTCCCAAAGGTAGAAGAATGGCGTGGGCAGCAGGTATTAGTAGTTTTTAATGTATATTGATATAATAAATAACTGCTGTTGTGCTCATCAATAAGTTAGACAAACAGTGCCACCATGTGGCAGACTGTCATAAGTGACAGTGCTGACAAATAATTACTGGTACTGGGCACCAGAAACCACAGCCTCAAATTAAGCACAGCCCTACAGTGTATGGCATATGGCCATCTGGAGGGCATATTATCAAGGAACAGCGTTAAAATTATCGCCGCTTTAGCGGTAGGAAACTGCAGCTAAAACGGCGATAATGGTCTTGATAATATGCCGTAGAGAATTCTAATAGAAGCCCATGTTAACACCAGAACATGAGCTTCTATTGGAATTCTCAAGGGCATATTATCAAGCTCATTATCGCCGCTTTAGCGGCAGTTTCCTGCCTCTAAAGCGGCGATAATTTTAACGCCGTTCCTTGATAATGCCCCTTAGTTGGTAAAATATTTAGCAAACAGAATGGGGTCCTGTGGATGACCCCTGTTTGGATGCAGCTGCGACCACAGTTTGGATGCAGCCCTATTTACCCTGTACTGAAATAGACAACTTTAAGGAAGGATTTATATCACCAACTGAGAACGATCCTGAGTTACAAGACTGGGTCTTCTGTAAGCCACAGACAATAGACCGTTTGTAATGCTGGCAATGATGAATCTTTCCCACGGCTATCGACGTTGCACATCTTGACATACAGATAAACCACCTGAGGCAGCAGTGTCAAAGGCTTCCATTGGCAGGGAGCTTACCTCCTCATCCATGAGTGGGATTTGATTGATTTGGTGAGTACATGGCCCTCTAGTATTTCTGCCTAATCATTTGCTGTTCCTTGGACCCTCTGCCATCCCTCCTCTTCCTCAATTCCCACCAAAGGTTTTTTAGCGTGCTACCACCCAGCAGTGATCACTGATATTTATTGCACAAATAAAGTCTCAATTTTCTCTAGATCCAGATAGTAAACTGCATCCCAGTGTGTGTCATTTCAGTGAAGAAACTGCACACATTCTGACAAGTCCTCTGCTTTTGAACCAGGAGCTGTGATGGTGGTCCGGTCTCACGGGAAGTATAAGTTTGGCAAGGGCCGGTCGACATGCTATTAAATTAAGTGTTAAACCAGTGATCCAGCCATCCAAGGAAAGCAAGGCGTGGGGGCATTTGCCAAAAGCCACAACACTTCTTCATCTCTGCACTGAAAAGTACCACCGCGTCTGGGAATCCGGTGGTGACTCAACAACACAGAGGGCGATGGACAAACGTAAAACTCATTACCAGCATTTTTGCAGACATACCCACAAGGGTCATGTTTACACTACATAAAACTTTATAGATAAAATTAATAAATAAATCCTCTTCCAGCAGTAGCCAGCACTAAAAAAATACTGTGTTCTCGTATATCACTGTCATCATAGCGAACAATATTAATTGTCAGTATAAAAATATGCAACCTTTCTTTTATATTAAGTTGAGGCTGCTTTAAATCTAGATTATTTATTAGATTCTGAGTTTGCGCCCGACATGGGATTATTATTCATGTGCACAGGCGCATGGATTTTTCCAGTGCAAACCCTTCTAGCCATCTTACCTGGAAGAGTAATAATCACTTTTGGTTTTACTGTTTTATAAGTCCCAACATTGAAACTCAGGATCGGGTGCATAGCTGATACCAACATACAGGGCAATACACCATTTATTGTATGACTCAGTGAGTAAGTAAGTCAGAAACTACCTACTCAAAGCCAAATGCAATAATAGAAGGTTGACAAGTTTTGTACTGCTTCTTGGTTCTATGTTTAGGTTATTTAGGTGTCCTGTCAGCAGAGTGGTATTTAAGGAAGATGCAACATAATACGACCCTCAGGTCTTGCCAGGAAGCTCCCAGAATCATTGATGGATAGAGCCGAGACATTGAAAGCTCCAGGGAAACATGCAAACGGTGGAGGTGTATTACATGAATGCTGGCAATCATATAACATATCACTCAGGCATGTTGATCCATGCAACGTCCAGTCACAGGCAGAATTGTTAATTAATGTGTATTTAAGAGCCTAGAGTGCTCATGTTACTTAATTCTCACAAGGAAGTGGTGGGAAAACGTTTTGGTTAACTTATGGTGCCGTGTTTGAAAATTGGACCCCCTCACTGCTAGTCATGCAGAGGGAATTATTGCATGTGACTGTGGAGTTTTCTGTAGTATATATATCATATCTCTAATATACATTTTGAAAATATAGCCTTTATTTAGTAACTTTTGATCATACAAATAGTCTTGACTCACTCTCTTGACTTGCAAGTATTGCTTTTAAAAATATGTTCAATTGTTCTTCCCTGTAACGTTTAAGGGGGAAAGGTACTAACATATGATGCTTAACAAAGTTGCTACTCTGTGGTGTATCAGAGGGAGTGAGAAACAGCATCATGTGTACTAAGATAAGGCAGCACTTTTCCCTCCCTTTAGGCTGCCAAGAGCCAATGTACAAGCCCTCGCCCCATACTGCAGGGGTGTGTGTGCTCTGGCAAACATAGGTTTTGTACTTCCAGTACAACAACTTTGCTATAATCCTTTCCCCTGTTTGTATGTATACTTTATAATGCAGCGCTCATGCAAAGTTTTAGATGCATGAAGAACTCAAAGCCTTTCTTCTACATTACGCCTGCCTCATGGAGAAGAAAGGTTTTGGTGCAAATCTCATCCTTCATTTGTTAGCAGATAGGTAATTGTGTCAAAACCCATGGGCGGTTGCATGGGAATACCAATGTACCACCCATGGAGCGCCTACTTGTGACAAAGTAGAGCTACTACTAGTTTAATTTGGCCATCTTTCCTACACAAATCCTGACTTGTGTTGGAAAGTAAGTACCACCACAACACTTTGCATCTGGTTTGCAGTACAAAAATAACACAAACCCAATGCAAAGTGTTAACAAATCTGGTCTAAGGAGCCAATGATAACCAGATATTGTCATTAGCATCTGATGTGATGCCCATATTGAAAAGAGCTCTACAGAGGCCTCAATTATGAGTGCCCTAGAAGCGTACATGGTAGCTATTGCACTGTGAAAATCCAATTTCTCTGGGTTTGGCATTTAATAAGTGAAAATAATGAACACGCTTTTCTAGTTAAGACCTTGAAAGTGGCATATAACATGGGGATTGTGGTACCAAATTCTGCATCTCTGCATACTAGTCAGACAGTTAAGGCCTCATTGTGGGTGCCAATTTTTTTAAAGGTTGATCCCAGTAAAGTAAATGAAGTCAAATGCTTTTAGAGAGGGCAATGCCAGCCAGTAGTGTGAACCTAAGTACATCTTTGGGCACTGCTAGTTGTTTAAGATGGAGTCTGTTTTGGCAATGATCAGTTTATGACATGCCACAGCTAACTGTTACACAAAAGGTCCACAGGGAAGGCATTCTGAAACCTGTTGATGGGGTCCCCTGGCTTGTGTTAATTTCTGAAAAATATATATGTTAGTAACATTTATTTTAGTAGCATTTTAATAAACCAAAGATTAATCGAGATTCGTCCCATAAAACCAATGACGAATTGGAAACTAATATCGCTTACATTGTTCCATTTTGGTTGTCACAGTCATTTGGAATAGGCTTGTAATTTTGTGCTTTCGTTTTTTCTGCTGACATGCTGTTTTTTATGGTCTGGCTTGAAATTGCAGCTGTTGCCAGATTATTATGTGAGCCTTACTAGAAATGGGCTATAGCTCCCCCACATGTTGGGAGCCAGAAGTACATGTATTGATTGGGCACAAGTTGTGCGTTTCCACAAAAAAGGTGCTTGTCCTCCACTAGCTTTGGTCATTTTGTTTATTTAACTGACTAGAGGATTTTGAACTTTCAAGGGTACACACCTGGTCTTGTAATGCTGTAAAAGTGTCTTAGAAACTAGGGGCTAGATGTATAAGGCATTTTTGCATTCGCAAACAGCCCGATTCATACAATCGGGACATTTGCGAATGCTAATATGCTCTTTCTGATGTCTAAATTCATGGACATTCAGTAACTTGATACCGAATCACAATTTGGGTTTTGTGATTCGGTATTTGGAAAGGGCGTGTTGAAGGCATCTCTTCCTAATACCGAATCGCAGAGTTATATACAAATGTTTTGTGACTGAAATGCAGTCGCAAAACATTCACAATTTACTGCCAACTCAAAGTTAGTGGTATTCCATTCGCAATTGGGAAGGGATCCCCAAGGGACCTCTTCCCTTATGAGAATGGTTGGAAAAATATTTATAAAACATATTAAACTTAAACGTTTACTTTTTTTCCTGTTAAACAAAAATGATCTCCATTTAAAAAAAAAAAGAAAAAAGATTGCTTTATTTAGAAGCAGTCTTTACTTTTTTTTTTTTTTTTTTTTAAATATATTTTTATTGCAGGAAACACGTATGAGTACAACATTGGCACCTGAAATGTAATCCGGGTTCGAGTTGGTTACAGTAACATTACGCCTATACACGGCCATTCAGCCCACAACCCGGAGGTCGGGCGGCGTGTGCCATTCTGCTGTTGTTGATTTGTCTCTGTCCTCACCGGTTTTCATAGGTGATAGAATAAATCACTTGTGCTTTTCCAAACACCCCAACCCAACATATCCCCCCTCCCTCCTATCGCCTTGCCCCCTAGAGGAAGAAAAGTGTCCTTCATCATGGTACAGGATTCTAATGTTTAACGGAAGTGATCGTCGCTCCTCCCCCCCTATCCCCCACCCACCTCCCCCCTCGTCATCGGTAGTCTATCTCGAGGTTGCATGTCGTGTGCTGTTAGCTGTGATTGTCTATGTCGGGGGCTCTCCAGCAATAGCATCTTGTTGGGAATCAGGCTGCCCCCCATCAGTGCTGTCTGAATCGGTGAGTGTGTCAATGTCGCGCAGGGCCTGCACTATCGTTTCCCAAGCCTGCGCCGCCTCTAAGGCCCGCTCATCTCGTCGCCGTCCCGCCTGCTGGAATCTCAATGTGCTTTCGCTTCCCGCCCACTTGAGGAGTTCATTGCGCCATTTAGCGCCCGTTGGACCAACTCGCGCCTTCCAGTTTCTGGTAATTTCTCGTTTGGCCAAAAGTAAACCCAAATCGATGAACTTGCTAGTAAGTTTGTTTTTAGGGGTGTGTGGGAACCAGTGTAGTAACCCTGCCGCCGCATCTATCTGCAATGATCTGTCGGTCACCTCTGTCAGTGTATCTCCTACAATTGACCAAAATGGGGTCAGCCTTGGACAGGACCACAGCATGTGGAAAAGGTCCGCCGTGGCTGTCCTGCATCTAGGACAATCTGCCGTCTCCAGGCCGAAATATTTCTGCAGCTTCTCCGGGGTCAGATAGGCTCTATGCAATACATAGAAGTGGACCAGTTGAAACCGGGCGCTTCGCGTTCCCTTCCATGCCCGTTGCAATAGCTGGGGCCACGTGGTCTCTGGAATTTCCTTCCCCAAATCCGCTTCCCATCGGGTCTTAAGAGCCGTTAGGGGGGTTAGTCCCTCATCGATCATTCTAGAGTACAAGCACGACACTGCCTTGATTGTCCCTTCGTCGATCCTTCCCCCTCCCCAGTACAAAATCATTTCACTGTCATCCCCCCCCTCACTCAGGAATCCTTTCTGTCGATTCTCCCCAAAGTTAAATCTGGGTCCCCGGCGGATGTCTGCCCCGCTCGCATCCTACAGCAAATCTATTCTAGCTGCCCTGATCCCCCGATTGCCTTCCTCAACAGCGTTTTGGCACAGGGTGTGGTGCCCCCGGTACTAAAAGCAGCCACCATAGTACCCCTGTTGAAGAAACCCGGCTCGGACCCTTCTATCTCGTCCAACTTTCGCCCCATCTCCCTGCTGCCCTTTCTGGGCAAGGTGATGGAACGCCATGTTACCGCGGCTCTGAGCACCCACATTGAGGCGAATGGGGGGCTGGCTTCTCGTCAGGCAGGATTCCGCCCCAGGCACTCAACAGAATCGGTCGTAGTCGCCGTCCTAGACAACCTCAGAAAGGGTATGGATGACAACAACCACCAGGCACTGGTCCTCCTCGATCTTTCCGCCGCCTTTGACACGGTGGACCATACCATCTTACTCACCCGTGTCAAGGCGGCTGGCATTGGGGGATCAGCCCTTGTCTGGCTCTCCTCCTTTCTGAGGGACCGCACCCAGGCGGTCCGTCTAGGCGACTTCACCTCCACTCCCCTCCCTGTCACTTGCGGTGTTCCCCAGGGTTCCTCTCTCTCCCCCCTTCTCTTCAACCTCTACATCTTTCCTCTCATCTTTGCTCTCCAGCAGCTGGAGGTCACCGTCTTCAACTACGCGGATGACCTCCAGCTCATCTTTGATCTGTCCCCCTCCTCTCTCTCGGTCTCCAATTTCCAGTCTACTATGACATTCATCAGGGACTGGATGAATCACAACCACCTTAAACTGAACCCTGACAAAACTGAGCTGGTTCTCACTGGTGGTTCGTCCAGTCCCTGGAACTCTCTTTTCTGGCCCTCTTCTCTTGGCCCTGCACCCTCCCCCTCCACCACTGTCAAAACACTGGGTGTTAAAATGAACAATCAGCTCACTCTTCACTCACACATCAGCTCTGTGGTCTCCTCCTGTTTCCTCACTCTTCGAACCATCCGCTCTGTCTCCCGCTTCTTCACCCCTCAGGCCCTCAAGACCATCATGGCCGCCCTGGTAATCTCGCGTTTGGACTACGCCAACGCTCTTTTCCATGGCATCCCTGCCTATAGTTTGCGTAGACTCCAAGCCATCCAGAACCAGGCGGCCAGACTGATATTTGGCCTCCCACGCTATCACCACTCCACCCCCCTCCTAAAGAAACTCCACTGGCTCCCCGTGAAACAGCGTTCCCTCTTCAAAATCGGGTGCATGGTTTTCCAGGCCCGTCAGGGCACTGCCCCCGCTTTCATCACTTCACTTATCAAACCCTACGTCCCCGCAAGAAATCTCCGGTCCTCTTCCAAGTCCCTTCTCCTGATCCCCCGTTTCTCGCGCAAAAAATGGGGTGGATCCAATTTCTCTACTCTGGCCCCTTCCTTCTGGAACTCTCTCCCTGATAACCTCCGCTTCGCAACTCAGTACCTTTCTTTCCGTGGAGACCTGAAAACCTTCCTATTCAGTCAGGCTTTCCCCGCTTAAATTTTCTCCCCGGTCTTCCTTCCCCTCAGTCACTGAACCTTCAGCGCCAAGAAACCGCAAGGTGTATGCTGCGCTTTACAAGCATTTTAAATTAGAAATTAGAAATTATAGTATACTGGCAGGTTACCGATGTCTGTGGTTCCTCACGCCCAGTCCTCCAGTGTCCTCGGAGTGCCCTCGTGATCGCCGCGTGGAGCAAAAAGTCACCACTAGGGACGTCGTAGCGATCTCGAAGCTCCTGGAAGGGCAGTAGTGTTCCCTCTTCGTAGAGGTCGCCTATGGTCTGCACACCCATTTCCTCCCAGACCCCCAGCCGGGACCAATCTCCGCCGTGGGGCAACGCAGTGAGCATTCCCAGAGGAATCTCCGGGGCATAAGGTCTCGGTCTGCCCAATTTGCGGTACACTCGGTTCCAGCACGAACGTATGGTACTTTCCTCCTAAGTGAGGCCTCTCAGCTCGAGCTTTTGTTGCATCGCAATGAACGATAAGACATGTCTGGGTATGCCATTGCCTCGGGATTCCTCCGGACCTCGGAACTCCCGCGCCACCTCCTGGGTGTAGAACTGTAGTTGGGCCGCCAAGAAGTACTTCTCGAAGTCAGGCGCTGCTAATCCCCCCTCCGCTCTCGGCCTCATCAAGGTCCTAAGCGCCACTCTGCGGCGGCCCGAGCCCCACAAAAACGACACTATCATAGAATCCAGGCTTTGGAAGATGGATCGGGGGATCCATACCGGGAGTGTTCGAAAGTAGTACAGTAGGCGGGGCAGCGCCACCATTTTTAACAGTGCTATGCGCCCTGCCACCGATAAGGGGAGGGTGGACCAAAAGGACATGCTACCCCTGAGCGCCCGGATGGCTCTGGAGATGTTACCCTCTAGTATATCAGCAGGGCGGTGGTAGACATACACCCCCAGGTATTTAAAACAGGCCGGCTCCCATCTAATCTCCCTATGAGTATTAGGCTGGGGGCAACCCCTGCGGAGCGGAAATAGGCAGGTTTTAGCCCAATTCACCCGGAGTCCCGATACCTCACCAAAAGTCGTGAATACCGTATCTGCTCCGGTCAAAGCCGTTCCAGCGTTTTCAAGGAAAAGCAGTAGGTCGTCAGCATACAGGGAGATGTGTTGGTAACCCGTTGGAGATTGTAGCCCTCTGTAGTGGGCCCCCGTACGAATCGAGATAGCCAGCGGCTCCACCGCTAGGGCGAAGAGCAGCGGGGACAGTGAGCAGCCTTGTCTCGTGCCTCGCTCCACTGGGTATTGCTGGGATATCAACGGACCCCATTTCACCCGAGCCACCGCCGAGGCGTACAACACCGTGGTCCATCTCAGGAATCCCTCTCCCAAACCAAATTTCTCAAGGACCCTGTGAAGATACCTCCATTCCAGGCTGTCAAAGGCTTTCTCCAGGTCTATCGAGAGAATCATAGGATCGGGAGCATCTGCGTGATCGCCCTCCAGGAGTCGAAATAAGCGTCGGATGTTCATCGTGGTGTTGCGTTTCGGGATAAAGCCCGCCTGATCGATATGCACCAGTGAGCTCATGTGGTCAAGCAATCGTGTGGCCAATATGCTGCTCAGAATCTTGTAATCGACTGTGAGCATTGAGAGCGGTCTATAGGACGCTGGGTCCACTCCCTCCCGATCTGGCTTAAGTAAAGGAACCACCAGGGCCTCGCGCATCGAGCCCGGTAGCCGACCCAAGGTCTTCGCCTCTTTGTAAACCCTCACGAGCCTGGGGGCCAGGATATCTATGTATGTGGAATAAAACTCTACAGGTAGTCCGTCAAGGCCCGGTGTTTTATTACGTGCCATGTTTTTTATCGCGCTCCTGATCTCCCCCAGCTCTACATCTCGACCTAGGTCTTTCGCCTGTTCTTCCTCTAACGTGGGGATCGGCAGATCCTCCAAGAAGGTGTCTGTCGTGGTAGTGTCTGGCGGCAACCGACTGCGGTACAGCCTCTTGTAGTACCTCCAGAAGCAATTGAGGATTCCGGGTTGGGTGTAGACCTCCTCATTGCCTGTTGTCCTCATTGCCACAATTGGCGAGGTCCGTCTCGTAGGGTTAGCAAGCCAGGCCAACAGGGCACTCGACTTGTCACCCTCCGCCAGCGATCTGGTCATGTAAGCTTTGTGGTCATAACTGCGCAGGCGCTCAACCTCCACAGCTACCGCCTCCTTTGCCGCCAAAGTTTGCTGTTGAAGTTCTGGATGGCCAGGGCGTGAAAGTTCCAGTGCACGGAGGGCACGATCAGCTTTGGCCAGGTCCTCCAGTAGCACCCGGCGCACTCCAACTTTCTGCGTGATACAATAACCTCTAATCACCACCTTAAAGGCGTCCCATTCCATGGCCTTCTCTGCAGTCGTACCTTCGTTAACCTCAAAGTACCCAGCGATCTTGTCCTCTAGGGTCCCTCGGAACACCGGGTCCTCTAGCAGCTCGGGCCGCAGCTTCCAGGTAGGTACTTGCGGTGTACACTGGAGCCACCTGAGATCAATCAGTAAAGGGTTATGGTCGGAGAGAGTCCTCGACAGATATTCAGACCGCACTGCCGAAGCAACCACCTCTCCCGATCCTAATAGGCCGTCTAGTCGCACATGTAGTTCGTGCATGCCCGAAAAGTGGGAATAATCTCGAGTGTGTGAGTGGTGCGCCCGCCAGATGTCTGTCAGTCCCCAACTAGTCTGCCAGTGTAATCTACCCTTGGCCACCCTATGTGTCGGGGAGTCTGGGAGGGGAGGATGAGACCTGTCAAGGCCAATGTCCAGCACTGAGTTAAAGTCGCCCCCTAGTAGGATGGGACCTGAGAGGTATCGGGCCAAGGATCCCGACAGCCCATTTAGAAAGGCGATTTGGTCCACGTTGGGCGCGTAAAGACAGCAAATGTTTAGATCCCGTCCCCCTAGTCTCCCTGCTAATGCGACATATCTTCCTTCCGGGTCTATAGTATGGCTAACTACCTGCATGGGTACCCCCGCCCTTATCCATATTAGTGCGCCTCTTGCGTAAGCTGAGTAGGTGGTGCAGTATACCTGTCCCCGCCATCTACGCTGCAGCGCTATACCCTCAGTCTTGGTGAGATGCGTCTCCTGCAGCAGCGCGATCTGCATTCCTCTGCGCACTAAGTAAGCATGGACCTTATGACGTCTGGACATAGTGTGCAGTCCCCTGACATTCCAAGTAACACATTTCAGATTCGATAGGTCAGCCATTGTCCCATTCCACATCCTCCTGTCCCTCTGAGCCCCTTACAGCTATGGTGAAGTACCCACTGAAATCGGTACCGATGACGAGTTCCCCCTTTAACAACTGTAAAACAACTTGCAAACATAAGCCCTTGTCCAACCCCCCCAGAATAGGTTCCAAACAGTACCATCCAGTCCCCATCCAAACTGCGTTCTCTATATCCTCCCCTCCTATGAACCTAACGGTAGCCACCGTAGGCATGCCTTAAGGGCAACGTGGGGGCCCGAGCGACGACGCGGGGTCCCACTGCTAGCCGCAACGCGGCCGAGCCCGATGGAATCAAGCTCCGTCTAGAGAGCGCCTGCGACCCCTTCTAGAATCAGTGCACAGACAATTCCCCTTAAGGAGCCTAGTCCTCCCCGCATTTCCTCCCTCAACCCGTAACCCCGCAATCAGCACTGTCTCACCCGATAGCTTCATTGTTCGTCAAGCAAATCTTCGGCCGTCCCAGGGGTGACCTTCGGGAGCTTCACACTGTCCAGTTCAGAGCCCTCCGTGTCCGATTGTCCTCCACTCTCTCCAGGTTCCGATTGAGCATTTCCCTTGCCGGGCTGGGGACCAGACATGGATGAGACCATGACCAGCGCGTCTCTTCGTTCCGCCGCAGTCTCCGTCGTGGAGGGGCGGGCAGACCTGCCCCTGCGATGTCTGAACCTCTTAGGTTTCCGCTGCAGAATGTCCTCCCTCGTGGATTGAGAGGAGGTTCCAAATCCGTCTGCGCCCGCCCTGTATAGTTCAAGCCAGCTGCACACATCGTCTGGAGTATCAAAGAATTTGGTGGAGTCGTCCACGATGATGCGGAGGCGCGCCGGGAACAGCAGGGAGTACTGGATGCCTTCGGCTCGTAGTTCCCTCTTGACGGCCAGGAAGGAGGAACGACGTCTCTGTGTCTCGTAGGTATAGTCCGGGAAAATATTCACTCGGCTGTTGTCCACCTGGTAAGGACCGTTCTGTCCGGCCGTTTGCAACAGGAGGTCTCTGTCGCGAAAATGGAGCAGCCGCGCAACCACCGGACGGGGCGGTCGGCCCAGTAGCGGCGGCTTGGCCGGCACTCTGTGCGCACGTTCCAATGTATAGAAGGGGGATAACCCCTCTGGCGCCACCGTCGTCCGCAGCCAATTTTCAAGGAACGACACCATGTCCCCACCTTCACATTTTTCCGGAAGGCCAACGATTCGGATGTTATTTCTCCTGTTGCGCCCTTCCGCATCCTCCGCCCGCTTCTCCAGTGCGTCTATGCGGGTTAGAGCGTCTTTCATTGTGGCTTCCAAAGTTTTTTGCGCTGGTTCCAGTTGTCGCACCGATCCCTCCACCTCTTTCACTCTGTCGGATAACTTGCCATGATCCGCTCGGAGCAGTCCCAGGCCCGTCGCGACCTGTGCAATATCGTCTCGGAGGGCTGATCTAGTTTCAGTGATCGCCAGCAGGATTTTATCCAATTGTTCCTGAATTTGCGGGCCCCCTGGCCCCTCCACGTGCAGTCGCTCTTCATTGTCCGGCGGCTCCGCGTCAGACGCGGGTTGGGTGCCTCCCTTAGCGCCTCTCGGTTTCCCCATGGTGGGCAGGGCCTCCAGTTAGGCCTCAGCAGCGGTGGGGTCAAGCAAGTCGAGGGCCGGTACCGCAGCGGTGCAGCCCCCAGAACCTCCGCTCCCAGGGGCCCCCAGAGGCCAGCAGCGGTCAGGACGGGCGTCCGTCGGTAGGCCAATCCAGGAGCAGTGCCGGTCGACAGGAGCCCCGCACGTCCGGGCGTGGCGGCAGAGCCGGGGCCGTCCAGCCTCCACAGCCCCCCTGGGTCGTTCACTTGTCCCCCGGCTCCTCCCGGAGGTTCCGCAGCTGCAAAATGACAGCCCTCTACGGGGCCGGTGATAACGCCGGAATGGCGGGTCGCCACACCGAGTTCCCCCCTCAGCAGCGCCCGAGCTGGCACTCCCTACTCCACTCAGCTCTTCCACCCCAGTGGGCGCACCCCGGTCAGGGCTCCCCGCAGCAGTCGCTGTCTCTCCCAAGGGGCGCCGCACAGCCTCGCCTCGTGGTGTCAAAGGCTGCAGTCTCTTCGCGTTGGGGGAACGCGTGGGTGGTCTGCAGTGTCTCTCCGCGCTGCCAGGGTGCAGTCCATGCACCCCCAAGCTGTCAGGACCAGTGTTGCGGGCCGTCGTCGCAGCTAGGAATCCTCACCCCTCCCCCACTCCGCTCCAAGAGCGCGGGTGGCGTTGGTCACCTTCAGGGGTCACCAGGGGTCAGGTCGCAGGGTGCCGCTCCAATGGGGGGGGGCACGCTTGGTCCGTCGGGGGGGTCAGGGCGTTCGGTTCCCCCGGTTCCCCGTCCGTCCTCAGCTCCGAGGAGGCGAGAGAGGAGCAAGCGCCATCTTGGGCTCCGTATCGCCGAGCGTTCCGTCCGTCTACACTCGGCTCTGAGGTCGCCACGGACCTCCTTTCACAGGCGGGTGGTGTCCGGGTCTCCAGGGGACTATTCCCGGGGTGCAGGTGTCGCAGGGGCCCCCCGGTAACAGGATAAGTGAAAGCTCGGCCGCGGAGCCGAGACGCTAGGCGACCTCCGTCATCGGCGCTCAAGCCACGCCTCTTAGAAGCAGTCTTTACTTGCTACATGCAATGACAGCACATTACATTAGGACGACATGGGCACCACAGCGTGGTGAGCCTCCACAACATGACTTGGTACACTTGCTTTATTACTTGGGGAGGGGTGGTCACCTAGTGAAATGGCTGTATACCGGAATCCGAGCGCAGGCTTCCATCTGCCTCACGGATCTCCGTGGGAAATGGGCAGAAACTACTGGCACAGTAATCACAGACAAGGCATGGGATAGCATTCTGGAACACCCCAAGCGGGTCTCCCGAAATGCCAAGCTCCAGTTCATAAAGTATATGGTTCTTCATAGGGCGTACTTAACCCCGAAACGGATACACTGTATGTTCCCGGAGGCCCAGAGCTACTGCCCGAGATGTAGGGAAGAGGAGGCGGGATTCGTACATATGTTATGGACTTGCCCACACCTTAGGGACTACTGGGGACACATTTGTGCTATGTTGGGAGAGATCACACACCTCACACTGACAGACAATATCTTAGAGGGCCTGCTGGGCCTACACAAACGCACCAAGGCCCAGAGGGTTCACCTACGTTTCTTAGATCTGGCACTCATATTGGTGATTAGAGCAATTACTATGAGATGGAAATCTCTGAGGAGCCCCCCACTGAATTTATGGAGGGAGGAGGTAATCAGTTCGGACAGCGCGGAAAGCGCAGCACTTCAACAAGAAGAGGCGAGGGGTTTAAGAAAACGTCCCATCTTCATGGAATGGGATATCATGCTAGCAGAACTCACTCAAGTGGACATCCCACTTACATTTCCGGATCCACTCCTCTGATTAGTTAGCCACCTAGCACATAGCCGGCGACAAATAGGGTAAACGACGAGGGAAGGCCCATGGTACGCCAGAGATATAGGTTGGAATTTAAGTTTGTTTAAGACTATGTTACGGAATACCTGGAGACACACGGACAGACCAGGAAGAGGGGAGGGAGAGGAAGGGGTAACTAACTTAGTTAGGGAATAAAAGTATAAATACATGTCAAGGTACATTAGATAAGTAAACGGTTCATAGGTGAGATAATGCACGTTACATTCATTGCATTGTAATTTTCAAACCATGTAAATAATGATTGGCGAGGATTGGAATATGTATGTCTACTTATGGAGAAAGATGTGCTGATATTACACCTAAATTGAAAATGCCAGGACTCATTGTTATACTGGAATGTACTTTGAACAATGGCAAAATAAAGTTTGTTCCAAAAAAATAGAAGCAGTCACAGACATGGTGTTCTGCTGACCCCAGCATGCACCATCCCAGTGATGGCAGCAAACCCTAGTGAGTCGCAAATTGCTACTTACCTCACTAATATGCATGAGGTAGGTCTATTTGCTAACCACTAGGAACCGCTAATAAAACTCAGAAGAAGGAAATTGCAATTAGGAAATTGTTATACCTAATCTTCGTAAATCTATCCCTATAAAGTGTATGCTATTTCACCCTCTGAGGCGGAAAGCCGGAGGTTCTCACGCTCTTCTCCTTTCCTGACTGCCAGCAGCGCTACGCTTGATGTAAAACCATTTTATGTTCGTTTTAAAGGTAGTGTGTTAAAAACCTTGTCGCTTGATTTTAATTAGCGCTTGACTTGGGAATTGTCTCCTCACCTCCCTTTGCCGCCTGGGCCACTCTCAGCTGAGTGTTGACGCTGAGAGTTGGTCCCGGGGAGGCGAGGGTAGGACAGCGGCCATATTGGGTCGGGCTGCGCCGTGACGCGCTCTAGCCTTCCTTTAAAAGGGCTCAGTTCCTGGGCTCAGACCTGTATTTTCACCCTCTGAGGCGGAAAGCCGGAGGTTCTCACGCTCTTCTCCTTTCCTGACTGCCAGCAGCGCTACGCTTGATGTAAAAGCATTTTATGTCCGTTTTAAAGGTAGTGTGTTAAAAACCTTGTCGCTTGATTTTAATAAGCGCTTGACTTGGGAATTGTCTCCTCACCTCCCTTTGCCGCCTGGGCCACTCTCAGCTGAGTGTTGACGCTGAGAGTTGGTCCCGGGGAGGCGAGGGTAGGACAGCGGCCATATTGGGTCGGGCTGCGCCGTGACGCGCTCTAGCCTTCCTTTAAAAAGGGAAGGGCCTCTCCGCGTAGCGGACGCGTTTGCGGACGCGCCGGATGCCCGCCGGAGTCACGCCAGAGTCCAGCCCGTCTGCGCCCGTCCGCGCTAAGGTAGCGCCAGGCGCCAGGCATACTGTGCGTAATACCTGTAATTAAGGCGGTAAGATGTGCTACTCTAAAGCAGAGTTGCTGGGCCTCCAGCACCTCACCTGTTCTTGTGCAAGACGCAACCCTGCCCATATTTTACATCCTCTACTACACCCCTCCCAACTCTGCTCCTCTACCAAAATCAAATCCAAATCACCCCAGGCCCAGACTCTCAGGCTAGGTCACCTAAATGTTAGATCTCTGCAGAAACATCATTTAGAAATCCATGACCTCCTAAAAGATCACTCCCTTGATGCCCTGTTCATGACCGAGACGTGGCTCCTTGACGACATGGACTCGGTCTGCAACCTAGCTACCACTACGGGTTATACCATACACACTGTGAACAGGAGCACGAGAGGGAGCGGGTTAGCGCTCATAATTAAATCTCATCTTGACTGCCAATTAATTAAAGTGGACATCAAGGGCAGCGAAAGCGCTCGCTTTTCCATCAAAGCCAACCCACAGTTCTGCGCAACTGGCCTTCTGATTTACAGACCCCCTGGCGCAGACGCCCCTTTTAACAACTCACTCTTACAGTATTTGGATACCAACATTACCAAAACGGCTAACCTTACGATCCTAGGTGATCTCAATTTACATCTTGATAGAGACACCGAGCCCAAAGTTGCCACTTTTCTTGCGGATCTCGCTGCCTTCCAACTCAATCAACTCGTAAGTGGTCCCACCCACAGAGCGGGTCATCTTCTTGATCCCATTTTTTCTAACATTACGAGTGGATCCGCAGGCCCGCCTATTCCCATGACCTGGACAGACCACCATCTAGTAATACTGTCTATCTCCTGTAACTCGAGTCCCGCTGCGGTGCCTACTCCGTCAGTTAAAAAACGGCCATGGAGAAAACTTCGCCTTGAAGACTTACAAAACCTCCTGGTGTTAAATCCCCCTCCCCCAAGTGAAGACCTGGACGTAGGGTATGACCAGTTTTGCCTCTGGATCACCCAGGCACTTGACACCCTGATCCCCGCTAGATGGACCAAGGCCCGTACCCATACGGCTAGTCCCTGGTACAATTCGGAATTAGCAACTCTGAAAAAGGAATGTAAAAAAGCGGAGAGGGGTTGGAGAAAGAATTACGATGCCAACCTCAAACAGGAGTATGTTCTACTCCAAAAAACTTACCACCGTAAGGTTTGCAGAACGAGAGCGGCATACTATGCAAATGAAATCAGCAATAGCTCTAACACCTCGAAATCTGTCTTTAAAATCCTGAAAGACCTTACTGCAAAAAAAACTGTCATCACTACCACTACTTCCCCTGACCTCTGCAATAATATGGCTAATTTTTTCATTAATAAGATTAAGAAAATCTATGACACTTTCCCTAAACTCCCGCAGTCACCGGCCACTTTGGATCCCACCAGGCCCTCTCTCTCCTCCCTTCCTACACTTGAGAGAGAGAATTTTCAAAAAATCGGCAGAAAAATCAAATCTGGCTCCCCGGCGGATCCCCTTAAACCGGATACATTCTGTGAAGCTCACAAACTTATCACAGAACATATTCGGGACATCATCAACTTGTCTCTCTCTACCGCCAGAATTCCTTCTAAATGGAAGCAGGCTTGGGTTTCCCCCATCTTAAAAAAACCCACCTTAGACCCTACGCTTCCGGAGAATTTCAGGCCCATTTCCCTGCTTCCCTGGCCTGCCAAAATCATCGAGGCACATGTCAACAACATTCTGACAAATTTCCTTCTCACCAACAACATTCTGGATGACTCCCAACACGGGTTTAGCGCTGGTCATAGCTCCGAGACAGCCTTGCTCAGTGTTACAGAGGACCTTCGTACCATTCTTGACACCGGCGGAACGGCAGCACTGGTCCTGTTGGACCTCAGTGCTGCCTTCGATACGGTGTCACATGAGGTCCTTCTGAAGAGACTGGAGGAAATTGGTATTACAGGGACAGCTTTGGGATGGTTTAGAGACTTTCTCTCCAACAGGTCCTTTAGAGTCTCCACCCCCGTACATCTCTAAGGAGCATAACATTGGACAGGGAGTGCCGCAGGGTTCTTCCCTGACCCCTACTCTGTTCAATGTTTATGTCCGCCCTCTGGCAGAGGTGGCTAGAAAGAACGGACTAACACTGGTATCCTATGCTGATGATACCCAGTTGGTGGTGGCTCTTAAGAACAACAGTGGTCTGGAGGCCCATCACTTTAAACAGACACTTACGGACATCACCAACTGGATGACAGCAAATTTCCTTCAACTAAACGCCGGGAAAACAGAGATATTGCTCCTGGGAAAAAACACCTCGTTCTGGGGAGACAACTGGTGGCCTGAAGTATTAGGCCAACCTCCCGAGCCAAAAGAATGCGTCAAAAATCTGGGAGTCTGGGTGGACTCGGCTCTGAAGTTCACTCATCATACAAAAAAAGTAGCTGCCACTTGCTTCAGTATTTTACGTAACATCAGACCTATTCTGAAGTTCTTTGACTGCCGCACTCATCAGCTAATTGTTCAGGCGACCATTCTTTCTAGACTGGATTATGCCAGCTCTCTCTTACTAGGGGCAAATCTCGCCGAAACCACCAGACTACAGAGGGTCCAGAATGCGGCAGCCAGGGCCCTGGTAGGTCTCCCCCGCCATTCTTCGGTATCCGGAACCTTGAAAAAATTGCATTGGCTTCCGGTGGGAAAAAGGATCCAGTTTAAGGCGCTGTGTCTAGCCTTTAAAATCCTTAAAACTGCGTCCCCCCCTATGCTGTGCCCCCTCCTGTCAGAATACATTCCGAGGAGGTCGCTCCGCTCAGAGGGACAAAACCTCGCGAATATCCCCCGCACCAGACTGGCCAGAGTAGTCGGCCGATCTTTTAGCCTCCTAGCTGCCAAGCTATGGAACAGCCTTCCCGAAGCTATCCGCAGTATGCAGGACCTTTTTGCCTTCAGAAAGGCGGTCAAAACCCATCTCTTCCAATAATTTTTTTTCTTCTCTCCGCATCTCTTTCTTTCTGCATTCTGTCTGCTTGCAGCGCCGGGATGCCCCTTGGCTGGGGCAGCCGCGCGCTATACAAATCACCATAACATTAACAATAACATTGTCTTTCTCTGACAACAATACAGATACGAGGAGGCCAGTCCTTAACCTACATTGAGTTTTAGGTCTGGCTCGACAGTGCAACTGTCACCTGACCTTTTAACATACACCAATATTATTTTACAGTTATGTGCTTCCACACAAATACATATCTATCCACATGTTATGTACTTATGATGCTTCACATTACTATGCAAAATTCCTTTAAAGCCCGACCCAGCACAATTTTCAAGTTATACATTTTAAGCCTATATTAATAATAAATTATATGGACCAACCAAACTACAAAGATCTACCACCTAATATCACTGTAACTTATGAAGAAAATGCTGCCTTTTTTAATACATCCATAATGCTTGGAATACATTTTCAGACACGAGTCCCATAGGATACACCATTCCAGAAGAGCATGTTCCTGTCTCAGATTCACTCTGCCTAGTCACATCCTGAGGTATTATTTCCGGAAGTAAATGAGACTTGCTTCTCACAAGAGTTACATGAGACTTTTTAAATAGTGCTGTGACGTGCACAGCTGTCTCTTTACATCTGCCTACCACTGAATTCATGATTTTTTTTTAGCTGATTATTAAAATATCGTCCTCTTAATAAAAACACTGCTGCCAAGAATATTGCATCAAAAAACATAAATCAGAGACAATGCGCCAAAATTATGTTAACTGTAAAGATCTGTTAAAGAGTTGTGCTCTGGTAATTTTCACTGTAGACTTTTACACTGGATTAGGTGTGGCCTTTTTATCTTCAGTTTTTTTGTGCTGCTTGCAATATTGATTTTTGTAAAATGTTTTTGTGTTCAGATTAAGTAAGTATATTTTTTAACTTAGAGCAGTGTTGTTCAAATTTTAGCCCATTCATTTTACTGAGCACTGTGTAATGAAATAAAAAATATTACTGTGTTGAATAATAAACAAAAACTCACACGGAGAAATTTTGAAGATAAAAATACATATATAATGAAAGGCAAGAGTACTTGCAGGGAGCAGATCACGTCTTTTGCTCAAATCAGAGTTGTTCATGTGATCTCACCACACCGTCCTATGATGTGATACCGAGGGGCATATTTACAAGGCCCCTGCGCCAGCTGAGATTCATCTTTTTTGACACCCAGGTGGTGCACAATGCTCACCCATATTTACAAGGCCGTGCAAAACCACCCTGCATGGTTTTCCATGTCCTTGAAAATATGACCCCCTTTCATGCAGTACTCTGAGTCAAAGGGGCGTTCCATGGGTGTTTCTATAGGTGTTCCCACTCAAAACCCATGGATTCTGATGCATTCCCAAATTTACGAGGTTTCGTTAGCCTGAGCATGTGTTAGATTCCAACGCCCCCATGGGAGGCGTTAAAGTGGTGCACAGGGAGAAATATATGTATTTCTCCTTGGTTTTTGCTCTTTCTTTGTGTGCTGCATTCTCCAGCACACATAGAAGGAGGGGAACACCATCAATGATTGTTTTTGTGCAGGAAAGTTGCACTTCCTGCACAAAAACAATCATCCCTGCAATGCAGCCGCCCTTGCTCCATGGTGCAAATGCGCCTGCAATAATTGGCGCTAAGCAGCCAATTGTGCACCAATGCAGAAAAAAGCACAGGGATGCCTCGTATTGCTGTGAATACGATGCATCCCTGCACTTTCTTAATGATGCAGCTCAGCACAGCAAGATGGCTTGCAGCGCCGCACTTCATCATTTTCTAGTAAACATGCCCCCAAGTATCTGTGTTATCATTTTGTTGGCGAGAGTTTGAGCTTTCCGTCTGACTGGGTCGGTAGGGTGCAGTGGTACAGCAATGGTGTCATGGGTGCTGGTGCAAGCAAGTAAAGTGGAGGCTTGGATGCAGTGTGCCCCTAAAGCCTTAGGACTCGCTGTACCTACGGCACGTCTCAAGCAACCGGATATCCGAACCATCCCACTGTAGAAACCCATAAATGGCGCAGATTTTTAGGACTGACGCAGAGTCAATGTCAATGTGGTGATAGCGGAATGGGCCGGATGCATTAACCCCATAAGCGCTGCCGTCGGCCAACGGTTGTTGCGAGCACTACCTTGCCAGTGCTGCGCACGACCGTTGGCCGACGGGCCAGCGCTCGTTATACGTTCGACGCAGCTAAAGTGTTAAAGGCTTTGAGCCCACTACCCTCCAGATTCACTCCTGCGTCACTTTAGACATTTGCGTTCCTCTCAATTAGCATCTCCAAAGGTAAGGGCAATCCTAAAGCTGTGCTGTACAGGACACTCTCTGTGCTCAGCTTCTTCTAAACAAACTTCTGAACCAGCACAGACACCTGTGCACATCTCATGACCACAGCTTCGGACGGCTTGGGGGATATCAAGCCCTGGCCCCTTGAGGCTTCTCAATCCACTCTTGATTCAAGACTACTTAGAGACGGTTCCTTCTTTAGAATAAGCATTTATACATGTTCTCATTCATACACCGAGCAGCTGTGCTTTGTAGTGGACGCCCACTCATGCCTTAACCAGGAAACTCTATCTCCTGCAGTTGGGAGTTTAAGAGGGAAAATAACAGGACAACTGTATTGTGTGGCAATTACTGTGGGGGCTGCTGTGTTGTGGTGGAGATCTTTCAATCCCTCAAAACAGGTGCAGATTCTCAGCAACTGGGGAAATGTTGAGAAGTGCAGCAAGCAATCTTAAGGAAAAACTCAGATGTCACGGCAACTTGCAACAACCGTGATGGTCTATCATGCCATGGGCCACATTTAGGGACAAATTATCAAGCACGGCGTTAAAATTATTGCCGGTTTAGCGGCAGAAAACTACAGCTAAAGCGGCGATAATGGGCTTGATAATATGCCCTGGAGAATTCCAGTAGAAGGCCCATGATCCACACCAGAACATGGACTTCTATTGGAATTCTCAAGAGCATATTATGAAGACCATTATCGCCGCTTTAGCGGCAGTTTTCTGCCGCTAAACTGGCAATCATTTTTAACGCCCTTCTTGATAATATGACCCTTAGTTATTCTGTGACATTGCAGTCCAAATAAGTCATGATTGGATGCATGGTCTTGCAAACAATTATTAGGCTCATCTCTCACAGGCAAAAACCACAGTTGATGGACAGAATGCAGAACAATGTCATACATTCACCCCAGTACAGAGATCTGGGCCTAAATCCATCGTTTTTTTTGCACTCCACACCACCCCAGTTCAGACATGGCCATATGCAAATCAGTCTGACTCTGTGCCTCATGGAAACAGTCCAGCCCGAACTGCCAAGCCATGCCTTCCCCTGACCGGAAACAAGCTTCTGAGGACCGGTTTCTGGCATTCCAGCCGTCTTCAGCCCGGCTTGCTTGAATCCAGTGGTGTGGAGAGCATGAGACTCACGTCTGAGCATACCCATCCCTGAATTAAGCATCCTAGGACCATCTCTCACAGGGCCACCAGATCACATGCTGTTTACTATCTTGAGATATACTGTGAAATCTAAATATATCACATACTAATACGCAGACCTTTGTCATATTAAACACTGCAGGGAAATACACATTACTTATGAAGTGTTTCCTTGATGTGTGCCCTATGTATGTGTGTGTTTCCACGTGCCACCATGTTCTCACTCCCCTTTGTACTGCCAGGTCCATGTTATGCCATGCCTCTGTGTGCTTGAGGCATTCCTTGTCCCTGTGCTCCATTTGCACTTCATTGCCTGTTCTTCAATGCTCCCCTGTCCTTGCATGCTCCACTGTGTTCCCGTACCCCAGTGTGCTCCCATTCCCAAGCGCACCCGTACCCCTGTGGACACCCCCCCCCCCCTCATTTCCTATTGCGGCATGCCTGAGCTGGCAGATGTGCTTACAGTGCATTACTAGCTCCTGCTACATTTCACTCTGGAGCCAGAGACCCCTTCTGAGAAAGTATAATGTTACTGGAGCTTCCTGACCACCTGCTCAGTCCATGAAGAGGACAGGGAGGCGAGGAAGCCGAAGCCTCAGCGGATAATGATGGAGATCGGAGGGAAACCTCATGGGAAGTTTCTGCTGCAAGTAGGGTGACCCAAGTGTTAACCTAATTAGCATAACATGGGGATTGTATCACAGACTGCAATGTGATACTATGTGTATGCCTTTCATGGCTAAACTCACACTTCCTGTCCCCAGTCACAGCTGGCTAGCTAAGGTATTGTAAAACTCATTTGACTTCTGTATGGTTCATCCTCCTTTATTTGGGTTTGACAAAAAGATTAATGAAGAGAATTTAGCTAACTCAAACTTGTGAGTTAGTTGCTTCCTTGGTGCAGAAATGTCACTAGTTACTATCAAAAGGTCTGAACCCATTAAGTCACTCCACTTGTCCCATGATTTGTGTTTCGGTCTGTCCCCATATTTCATGTGACCAAAATGGTTCTATAAGCACCCTACATAGCTTTTTAATCCACATCTGGATGAAGAGTGCTAAAGTAAACCTTGCCTCCTGTGGATGCCAGCGGTGTGCTGTTGCAGGATCCATATTATGAAAAGGCTTTTCCACATATATGTCTATCTGGCCAATTTTGTTGGGTAGCCCTGGGTAAAAGGGAGTAATGAAGCCTAGATATACCATTTGATTTAGTAGGCCAAGGCAGCGTAGTATTATACGGTTCCTACAAATTTAGTAGAACTGTTTATTAGGTCAACAAAACTTCACAATAAAGAGACTGTTCTGCTCATGTCATCAATAAATGTTGGTTCAGCTAGCTCATAGTATGGCATCTAAACTCCTGTACCTCCAGAGTTTTAAATGCTGTTGATAACCCTGAACAATTACTATTCTTATTCACAAGGAATTAGTGGAAACAGATCTGACCCTTTCATTTGTCACTTTTGCATGTCCAAAGTTTTCAAAAGAAAAGAAGCAATAATACATTTGAAAATGTTTATTGAAAGGTCCAATCCTTGTGATTAAAACATGAGACAGATTAGACACACCATTGTCATAAGCATTATTAGAATGGTGGGGAAAAAAACAATTCATAAATGAGTGCTAGATTTTACAAACATTTTAAGTGGTTTATGAGCTGTAGATACTATTCATGCATTCACATATACTAGTTCCCGTGACCAATTTTTAAAGATCATTTAAGATGTTATGCTTGCCTACGCATGTGTTTACTTAATCTCCCTTTTCCTAAACAAATGTGAAATATATTAGTGAAATCCCCATTTGATGTGCACAAGCTTGTGAATCAACTCCCAACCCCCTCATGCAGTGTACAGTGTTCTGTTGCTTCCTACCTAGGTTTTCGCTGCATGACTACTAATACATACAATGAAGACAGTCAACTATTCCTCCAACTGTATATTTGCATTCTGTAGGTAATGCTTATATCACTCATGTTTAGGGTTGTTAGGAAATGTCACCAACTTCTAAAATATTTACAGTTTAGTGGTTTCTCCTTTAATAATCAATACTTTTGCACATATTCTCCCACCTGCTCACATCCTATCAATATTATGTAAAAACGCGATATTGACTGGTACACGTTAGTGCTATTTTGTGAGGTCAGTTCATGTGTAAATTAGGTGCTCTGAGACGTGCCTTGTGAATTTCTTTCTAAATATGATTTTGTAATGCAGATCAGCAGTTCTTAACCTGTGGACCGGGGACCACCATGGGTCCATGGCACCTATTCAAGGGGTCTGCAACTGCTTAGAAAATTAAATATTATTTACAGATTCATAAAGTGTATGTAAATAAAGAAGCACAATGTAAACCTTCTTAAATGTGAAGAAATTTGAAATTGGAAGCTAACAATTAAGTTGATTTGTGGGAGCAGAGTAAGTGCATCAAATTGAATAAAGTGCAACCAATGGGTGGCCTCAATTGAAAATAGAAAAGCACCAGCACTTTTCATTGAAGGGTAGCACTTCAGTCCTATGTCGACTCTTGCCTTTTTACTGTATGCTCCTCCAGTGGCTTAAAAACATACGTTATGGCCACTGTTTTTAACACAGACTTACTTCTTCTTTGGTTTTGGCCTTGTTTTCCTACTAATGTTGCTCACAGTTGAGTCTTAGGTTGTTAAAGTTATGGATTGTGTAGCCACCACATATACACAGTCATATCAGAACCAGATTAGAGTGCAAAAGAAGCCCTCCTCTCTCTTCTTTGTCCCTCCATTTCTGTCTCCTCTCTCTCGTCTAAAGCACTATCTGTTTCTGCTGTAATAACCTGGGTGAGCTGTGAAAAGTGCAAGAAGTGCCATTAGTGGCCCACTGGAATAAACGGCCAATCAAGCCCAGGGTCTCGTGCATTGACTATATATCATTAAAATGTATTTTAAAAGCTTTTCCTTGTGGTTTGAGTTAATTCCTTAGAGAAGCATGAAAGTCTTCTCGTGCCCTTCAAAACTCTTTTAGTCTTTGTATACTCTGTGCTTAACTCCCTGGGGCATATTTACAAAAAAATGCAGGAGAGCGGTGCTACGCCAAATTTGGCGACATCTTGCTCTGACACTTTTTCAACGCATGGATGCGCCATATTCACAAGAATATGATGCACTCCTGTGTATCCCCTAGCACTGGCACAAAAAAAGCTGCCCCAGCCAGCACAGGCACCCTGCTGCCATGTTGCAAGGGTGCCTGCGCTGCATGGGCAATTGTTTATGTGCATGGAGGGACCCCTTCCTGAACATAAGCAATCAATAATGCCGATTTGCTCTTTCTGTGTGCGCTGCAAAATGCAACACACATAGAAAGAGCAAAAAACGAGGAGAAATTAATAATTTCTCTTCGCATCGCCATTCTAAGACCCGGTATTCCCTGGCTCTGCCTCAGCCTTGTAAATCTGGGAAAGCGCCAAAAAGCGATGGGTGTTGCGATGGAACGCCCCCTTGCAACACCCATTGCAGGCCCCTGTGCTGCCAAGACCTGCAGCACAAAGGGGCATATTTGCAAGGTGGCATTAAGCCACTTTAAGTGGCTTAGCGCCACCTTGTAAATATGGGAAATGGTGATAGGCCACCGGAGCTTTAAAAAAAGGGACGCTTCGTTGTAGATAGGGGCTTGTACATATGCCCCCCTGCTTGTTAGATTTGGAGTTAAGCTCTATGACTGCTCTGGCAGGCTCTCTGCATGCTGGCTGCATCACCTCTCTTCCCTGGGTCCCTTTGCATCCTTACTTCTGAAACGAAGCACTGGTGAGCAGCTGCTATTTTTACCCTCGACCCTCTATGCTTTGCTCAACATGTCCTAATGTTCGCACCGACTTCGCCGTCCTAACGAGCATGAGGAATGTTTCTTTTTTTTACTCCTCTCTTTAACAAACTTAAAATAGCCTCTACCTCCTCGTTTAACAAGCTTCAGTGTTTACCTCCTGGTCTAGTCTCACATTTGCTCGCCTGACCACCTGCCCTGCACCTCTCTCAGCATTCCCCAGTACACTGCACTCCCCCTGCTGCTGCCACTCACGGGCATCTCAGCTGTTGCCTGCAGTTTTTTTTGCTCTTTACTTATTTTGCTTTCTTCTCAGTGTTAACTATGGGAAACCTCGACAGTGGCTCCTGTGCTGATCTCCCATTAAGTCTCTCTTCTGATGCATTCAAGCACTTTCCTACTTCCAGGGCTTGCTTCAACTTATCCACTGTAGTGTTTATTCCTTGCAGTTACAGGTTTCTTTTCCCCATAAGCCAGTGTTGCCCTTTTTAAAAAATTAAAAACAACGTTCTGTTCCCTCTTAAACCAGGTACAGGGGAGGCTGGCACAAAAAACAGGCCTGGGCACCAAAGTAAAAGTGCCTTCCATTAGTGAATCCGAGAGCTACAAACCTGGGCCATGCCTGTACATCAGACTAGTTTAGAAATTTTATACACACTATATATTGCTTGACAATCTTTGTCTTATGGTGCAGTAATTGATGAGTAGGCGTTGTGTTTTACAATAATGCTTTCATCCTTTCCCCAGTCTATATCAAGTTCAGGTCGTACTCTGTTGTTGTATATAATAAACATAGATATGATATACATGTATCAATATACATGTATTAATCTTGCAAATTCTGCAAGGAGGGGAAATGTGTGAAATTCTACTTCAGTGCGTGGCAGCATGACGCATGTGGAGGTTCTAGAATAGCATGTATGGAGGCTTCCAAAATCACCCATTTTGCCAGTCAGATGTAATTTCTGTTCCCAACCAGTTTTACATGATACAACTTTTCCCATACCACTGCCTTGTCCTTGTTACTTATAGGTGTTTTACAATGTATTGGAGACTCCCTGCGTGTATGCTTGCTGCAGGCAATGCTTGCGGTAATATTTGTATTATAAACAGTACAAACCGGCCAATCGGACCATAGCACCACATATGGGCAAACAACTGGTCTACATGCTGGCCTGTGAGACCAACCCTTCTGGCACTGCCATACTGTCCTGTAGGCCACCCTGACCACGAATAGGAACAATCTTTCTAACTATTTCTTAACGTTGTACATGATCACATGACCAGATCTAACCGTACCTCATTGCATTAATAGTGCCTCACTTCATGTGAGCTCTGTAACAAATTCCCAACAGGTCACCCCCACAAACAGACACTGTGGTAGGGGATCTACATAATCTCTTCCCTTGGATGCGGAAGGCCCGTTTATGCTTTTATCAGTGTTTGTCAAATAAACGTCTCTTATTATGTAGCACCCCTATTTATGTTTGATGTGTAATGGTGTTTGTGGCATTTGTGGCAAACAAAATGTATTCAATCCATCTATAAGGGGCTTTGCTTCAGCCTTCTTCGGCCATTGGCTTCTCAGGTGCAGGGCCCTCCGGCTATTGGCTTTAGACATAGTCCATCACATCTTGGCTCGGCTCACAGGAGTATTTTAGTCTCTCTTTCCTTTGGCTGTTTGGATGTATCCCATCTCCTCCATTGTCATGCCCTGCAGACATCTGCAAAGTACACCCTGTCATTACATATTTTAGGTCAGATGTGTAAAGCTTATTTGAGGTCTGAAAAGAGCCAATTTTCAGAATCAGGCTATTTGCAACCGAAAAAAAGCTTTTAGTAATGTGCAAATATCAAATTGTGATTTGGTAACACGTGAACGAATCACAATTTGTTTTGGCTACCAAATGCTGATTCAGTATTTGGAAGGGGTGTCCCTTCCAAATACCAAATCAGAATGGTATGTATTAATGTTTTGTGACCAAATTCTGGTCACAAAACAGTCAACATTTAACACCAATTCAATGGGACACCTTGCCCTTTGAGAATGTTTACCAAACGTTTTAAGGGCAGGCCCACAGAGCACTGCTTACTCTTAAAAAATAAAATGCAAAACTTTTATTTTATTTTTTTAAAAGCCGCCCATTTTCCTTTAAGGAAAACAGGCTGCATTTAAAAAACAATAGGATTGCTTTATTAAAAAATAATCCCAAACATGGTTGTCTGCTGACCCCAGCAGGTCCCCATCTCTGTGATGGTTGTCAATTACTAGTGGTCGCAAATTGCAACTTGCCTCATTAATTTTCATGAGGTAGGTTGCTTTACAACCCACTAGGAATAGTTAATTTAAAAATAAAATAGTAACGCATGCGGAATTGCGATTTCCAAATTGCTATTCAGTCAGAATCCCAATTTGGAAATCGCAGTTCCTAACGTTGAAACATCTGGCTTTTCGTTCTTTATCTCAGCTAAGCAACACTCTATATTAGTTTTGAACTGCAGTGGGCCTTTTCTATTACTTTTGCCAGTGTGCTAGTAAGAATGTGAACGCTATTGGCTTTATTTTAAATTCTCACAGTCCTCACATCGCCAAGAATAACCCACATATAAGTAGTCAAATCAGAGGCCGCCGGGGCATCTGAAGGTGCTGGGGGACCATTGAGGGAGGAGAGGTCTTGTAGATCAATGCTGGAAATATTCCACTGGCACTCTTTCTTAGCACCTATGTACCAGGCCTTTCAGAGGCTTGTATCAGCAAATTATCAACACACAAACACCCCATACTTTCCCTCTGGCTAGTCTTGCCCAGCAAACAAATTTAGTTATTTCCTCCTACACCAAAGCTTTAGTGATTTGAGCATTTGAGAAGCAGTGGATGGTAGGGAATGAGGGTGGAGCGGTTGGGGAGGACATATAAAAAATATGAAAAATACCACTCACCTCATCTGCCGGTCCCTCTCTCCTCTGCTTCTCCGTCAACAGCGGTGAATCCCAAAACCAGGAAGCACCCAGGCTCCCCATGACAATGGCAACTCTGCAATGCAGCATTGTGATTGGTCTGAGCACAGTGGATCGGCACTGAGATGGGGACTGGAGGCCTGGGCATTTTCCCCACCAGGCAGCATTACACAGCCTGGTGGGTCACATGCAAAGTGTGCATGACTATTTGGCTGGCCCGAGATGGCCGGCCAAGCAGTCGTACACACTTGGAGTGTGCAAATCTCTCCTCTCCCTGTGCTACTAGCCCCGCCCCACTCTAACCAAGTCCTGAACCTGCGAAAAATAAAATTATAATAACCGAGGGCCATATTATCAAAAAAGGGCGATACATTATTGCCGCTTTTATCGACAGGAAACTGCCGCTAAAGCAGCGATAATGGGCTTGATAATATGCCCTTGTGAATTCCCATAGAAGCCCAGGTTAACACCAGAACCTGGGCATCTATGGGAATTCACAAGGGATATTATCAAGCCCATTATCGCCGTTTTAGCGGCAGTTTCCTGCCGATAAAATTGGCGATAATGTATCACCCTTTCTTGATAATATGTTATTTTCATTTTATTTTTCCTTCTCAAAGAGCAGTGGGGCGACGCTGCTTGGCCGCCCCTGCATTTGAGACTACCTGTTCTCGGGGAAAGACCAAGCCTTTTCGTGTGAGAAAGCAAAACAAATTAAATGTTAGAAGGACACATGAATACGATTGTATAGGCATGAGTTTCTCATACTGTGATTTAATAATATACAAAGGAACCTAGAAAGAATATCAATTAGTGAAGTGTCTTGCAGGATATATAAATAAATTAATGCTACCCGTAATACAGAATATTTACGAACGTAAAAATGCTACATTTACCTTTTTGCACTATGTGCTCACAAAATATTCCTGATCACATAAAATTAATGCTTTATTGATCTTTTTCTATTCCCTTCAGTACCCATCTACGTGCCATTCCTCATCGTTGGCTCTGTCTTCGTAGCCTTCATCATCTTGGGATCCCTGGTGGCCGTTTGCTGTTGTCGATGCCTGCGCCCCAAACAAGAGCCTCAACAGAGCCGAGCCCCTGGAAACAACCGGATGATGGAGACCATCCCCATGATTCAAAGCGCGAGCACCTCACGCGGATCCTCCTCGCGCCAGTCGAGCACGGCTGCCAGCTCCAGCTCCAGCGCCAACTCAGGAGCCCGACCGCCTCCCACAAGGTCACAAACCAACTGCTGCCTGCCAGAGGGGACCATGAATAATGTATATGTCAACATCCCCACCAACTTCTCTGTGATGAACTGCCAGCAGGCTTCACAGCTTGTCCCGCATCAAGGGCAGTACCTGCACCCGCAGTTTGTTGGCTACGCGGTGCCACACGACTCTATGCAAATGACTCAAATGACTCAAATGCCGACATTTTTGGATGGGTTGCAAGGCGGTTTCAGGCCAATGCAGTCACCCTACCCCCACAGCAACCCTGAACAGATGAAATACCCACCGGTGACAGTATGAAGTATTAGGTAGCGTCTGATCACTGAAAAACAGAAGAGCACTTTGGAGGAAGTTACAGTGCTTAGCGCATCAAAGAAAGTGAACTTCTGGCGCTTTGGACAGCGCCTACTAAGCTTTTCTTGTTTTCATTGGAATGAATTGCTAAAAAACCCGGTTGGAAAAACTTCCTGAGTTGACATTACCAGATAGGCTTTCATTCCAGTGGATTCAGTAGAGGATTAGCTACAGGGCAGAATTTATTGTGCTCAAAATGGCGGTGATGCCTTTCAAATGACTGAATGTTTGCTATACGGTAAAAGCCCGAGCCATTAAGTATCCCTGCGGTACGGCAAAAGTAATTTTTTCCAGGTCAATGCAAGTGTTTTTTTTAGTGTACATGAACTGACAAATATTTAGATAAATAAATCCCCACACCTGTTTAATTCTTAAGACAATCATGTGCAAAGAGTAGAATAAACAAAGGAGTTATTGGCTGAAACAAATTTCCTTCCCAAGAGGAGTTCTGTGATTTAAAAAAAAAACAAAAAAACTTAATTAAAGTGAAGCCATATGTACTATTCTTCTTTGTATTTGTATGAGCAGGTTGTTCGGTTTCTTTTTGAGTGCGCTTGTTTTGTCATTTTTTAGCACCTGCCACTAAATTCATGAGCAGGGACTAGAACACCTGGATTATGTGGGCATAGAGATGTTGTGTGATTTGTCCAAAAAAAAAGTTCCCCTTAATATGGAAAGATCCCGGATTGTCGGAGTGGTGGGGTCAGTAACACCGATTGAAGCGTCAACATATGTTGTTAAAAGAAATGACAAATTCTGATATCTGGGTAGTGAAAGCACCACTAGAATTAGCAGGTGTTAAAATACAAGTAGGCTTTGATTTCTCATTCCACTTCCCATTGGAAATTAATTCCATGTGCCTTCAACAGTTCGAATGTGATGAGAGGGAAAGGCCGATAATTACTACTCATAAGAAGGTTGTCAATATATTTATTCATGCCTGTCTCACCCCCTTTTAGGCTGAAAATCATAACAACTGTCCAAGGCAGCTTTAAGGTCTGTCTGGATACCTTCACAGCACTTACAGTCAAATGTACAAAGTCATTTTGCAGTCACAATTTTCTAAATCACAGGGTTTGCAACCTCAAAATATGTTTTTTACAATGTACTAAATTAGCATTCGCGATTTGGAAAGGAGTTGGTAACTCATTTGCAAAGGGGAAACTGTTCCCATTGCACACCTTCCTTTTTGGGAATTATGTTGGACAGGCTCAGAGGGAACAGGCAGTGATCAATAGGACCATTGCCTTCTTCCCTCATGTCTTCCTAAATGGGAAACTTTTTTTAAAGCAGCACCTGTTCCTTTAAGGAAAAAGGGCAGTTGTAAAAACAAAAGTTTTCCATTTGGCAATGTAAAGTCCGAGATGGTGGTCTGCTGTTCTCTGTATGCAGTGCTTAATTTGTAAAATAAGTGCCGGGCCCCAAAGTTGTGCTCAGGATCTCTTAGGCAGCACTATCGAAGGTTGGAGTGCCGAATACCAAGGATGCGTAGTCTGGATTCCGCCTCATGCCTCTATAACGAATCCACCACCAGACACTCAGACTCTGTATCTCACTCTTAAAGGTTCTTATTCATTCCTCCTTTCTTGCTTTGCCACTGTCTTTTTGTCTTTCTCTTCCTACACTTCCCCCCTTATGTATTTTTCTCACTTCTGCTCTGGATCAGTATGTTGCGGCAAAATAAGTGCCCGTCCCCAAAAAATGATGGCAGTGGGCCCCACCTGCAACCACCACCTCAAATTAAACACTGCCTGTATGCCACCATCTGTGTGTTTTTAGCCAAACATGTAGGCTCAGAAATGGGAACCTGCCTACTTAATATTTATTCAGCAGATTGATCTGTGATGGACATTTTGTGACAAGGCCTGTTAGTGCATAGATCACATTGCAAAATTAAAGCAGGTCACAAAAAGTCGTTGCAAAAGTTTGCAGACACTATTTGCACCCTGCATGTAAATACATCTGGCCTACTGTATGTACACGAATAGCAGCCGTTAAAGTTTGCATTGCAAGCCTTCTGATTGGCGAGACAATCTCAGAATTCACATTGGTTGCAAGTACACATTATGAGTGATTGAATTAGTCGCCTTTCTTCTCAGTTGCACAAGGTAGTATGAGACTGGCGGGGCAGAGATTCAATATTTCATGATGGGAGAAGTAATTCTTGTAACCCTAATCACTTCGGCTTGCGTGCCATGCATTGCCCTGGGATGCTTGTAAGAACTGGGAGGCTTCATTTGCCACTTACCAGCATGACGCAAAGCCCACTTTGAGAGTTCCATTGTACCATATCTCTTCATGAGCTTGAAGATTGCTCAGTCATGCTTTTCTTCCACAGTGCATAATGACAAATGTAATTGACGAACATACTCCTGTGGGACATTGGCTTGTGGTTCCATGTACGGATTCCATCCGACCATCAGTGTGTTACATGGTACTACACCAATCTCAAATCATCAGATTCCCACAGAGAGCCTTAGGTCTCATATCAAACAGTATCATGAATCTAATCATGCATATCCGCGAACTCTTGAGAAGAGTGTTGGTTAATGAATGATGAATTACAAGTCTATTCCTCAACACCTTCTCCCAATGCACTTAGTAGTACTTTAGCCACCATCATTATTCGAAACTGGCCTCCACGACTGAGCGCATTGCAGTAGGGTTGGCAAATCACTAGACTTCGATGACGCAGTGCTCAAGACTCACTATCACGGATGTGGTTTTCTGCCCCAAAAACTGGGGTGCTCACAAGCAAGCTCCACTCCAGTTATACATAATGTACAAGAATGAGCATTTACATGTTTCCTTGAAGCAGTATGGAGAAGGTGTCAATTTCAGTGTCACAAGTTCATTTTTTGTCCTATAACTTCCACATATGCCGTATGAAGGAATGCCACATCAGAGGTAGAAGACATGACAGTAACATGTAAATAATGCAGTGGAATGTGGACTGTATAAGGTGTAAGAGGCCATTGTCACATCACCCCGATAATTATTGGGCGATTCGGAACTGAATTTGCTATTCTGTTACTGTCAGACCTGAGTTTTGTCCTCTAAAACACACGTCGACCTGAAAATTATATCTCATAACTTCTGATGCTGAGAAGCTATTCACTGTTTATCAGTTGACCAACCGACCATGTACAATATTCCCATTTCCATATAAATGTTTAGAAGCAAAAACGACATGTATGAATTACACTTCTTAGACCCTAGTCCATGGAGAGAGTCCATTATCATTTATGGCACTGCAGTATGCTTGCTTCTGTTGCTTCCAGGAGTAGAACAGAACACATTTTATTGAGCAAAGAGTTTCAGCTGCATCACTGGCTAGAATCCTGTAGGTAAAGGAATATCTCTTTTCCGACCCAGAGTCACTTGTGCAATGCAAATTTTCCCATCCAAGCTAAGAAAACCTTAGTACAGGCACTCATCCTTACCAAGATAGACTACGGTAACGCCCTTTATCTGGGCGCCCCTAAGTATGTCTCCTCAAAACTGCAGATTGTTCAGAACTCGGCGGCAAGAATGCTTACAGGAACCCAGTATTGCTGCTCAGCAAGACCGGCACTCCGCGCCCTCCATTGGTTACCGGTGCAGGAAAGAATCAAGTTCAAGGCATTATGTGTCGCCCACAAGTCCCTGGGGGGAACTGGACCTCCTACCATTAAATCCATGATCTGGCCCTTTAAGGCGAACAGAAGCTTTCGCTCGGATGAGATGCTCCTTGCGGTATTCCCAAAAATCAAGAAGGCCAGAAGTGGGGGCCGGCTCTTCTCGTACAATACATCTAAATTGTGGAACGAACTGTCTTTGCAGTTACGTAAATAATCCAATCACTTAGCCTTCCGCAAACAACTCAAAACACTGCTTTTGGCCTAGAAGGTAGGCCACTCTAGTGTCTTCTCAGCGCTGGGATGCTCCCGGGTAGCTATGCGCTATATAAAAATCCTTCTATTCTATCAATACGGTATCCCTGTAACTTGCGCAATGCACTGTCCTCATTGCACCAACCTAGTCACAAACACCTCCTCGGCTGACAACATTCAGGTGAAACGGTTTGTATATTGTTTACTTGTAAAAAGAAATACACATTTAAATATATCGAACATGTGCTACAGCTGATCTGGGGACAAAATATTTTAAATTGTAAAAAAAAGGTTTGTAAGAAATGTGGTGTTTTAAACGTTTTATAATTGTAATGTATAATAATGTAAAACAAATGTTGACGTTTGCTATAGTTTTTAATTATTATAAAGAGCACTTGTGGCAAAGTGTTTTTTTAAAACCAAGAAAAACGTCTCCAATTCTTAATAAATATTTTATGGTGTGATTTGTTTTGTCTCTTTAAAAAGACGGGCCTTATTCATGTGAAAAGATTTTGTCAAACGAACCATCTGAAAGTTAGGGGAGATACAATGACAACATTGTCATTCTTTTCAGTGGTAGTGCCCAGCCTGTCTGCTTCTATTACCTATTGCTCCTTCTCCTATTTCAGCCTCCAGTCTTCTGTCACAACTTTCTCAAGTACCCACAGAACACTCTTCCTGTCAATCACACCCATTCTCTTTCCATTTTCTCTTTCCTCTTTTACAACACATTTCCAACCATCATCAACACTGCGTCTGCCTAAGCATATGCAACCCTACCTTCCTGTCCTCATACTGAACTGCACTTGACCTTGTTGGCCAATTGGGGCTTGATAAACCTAGATACTCCTTTATGTATCATTCTGCCTTTTTAAATCCTAAGCCAGTGGTTCTTGACCTGTGGTCCGAAGACCCGTGAGGGCCGTTGAGGCCTACTCAGGGGGTCAGCGACTGCTTTACACAATTAAATAATATTAACATTAATAAAGTATATACAAATAAAGATGCAAAATTGAAATTCTGAAAACTTATTTTTTATATTTTGATAGAGCGCATAGGTCACCCAACTAGAATTTGTAACAATACTCACCTGGGCCCATAATTCCAAATTGTATACCTTAACATTTATTTAGGTAACTCACGCTCTACTACCAGTATATTGTAATTTTATCTCTAATTCCTATACCAGTAACTTACCAATCCTTGTCACTAGATACCTAAACACGATGAATCAGGGAGTTAAATTAAAGGAAAGGCACTCAAAAATACCATAACATTTGTATTTATATAATAACCACAGTCTCAGGGTAGGTTCAAACCTTTTCTCTAATCATCATCATCAAAAGTCATAAGCCACAGGTTAAATGCAATTAAACTATCAATAACCAAAATCAGAAACAGCGTATAGCTAAGTAAAAGATAGATTATGCCAACCATTTAGCAAACTTGAAATAAAAGATAAGGTAGAAACAAGGAACACGCTAAATTTAGAAACCAGACTTTCTCAACTTGATTAAAGGAGGGTAAAGAAAGGGAACACACTAAACCCAAAGACTTTCGTAACTCATTGGCAGTTGGAAAGGAGAACAAAACTTATGCAATTCGATTATTCAGATTTTAGCTCAATAACTTTAGGGAAGGTAAGATTTGGAACATACTATTAAATTCAGCTTATCTCCTCAAAGGGGAGGGTGAGAAAAGGAAAATATACTAATATAGAAAAATTTAGCGTTTGACTAAAGGTGGGTTGAAAAGTGGAACACACTAATAAACAATAATACTTGAAAATCTCATTACTAAGGGACGGGAAAAGAAAAGGAACATATGCAATCAAAAGCTTTGCAAAATCAGGGAAAGTAAGAAAAGGGATGCAAGTTATTTAACAATCACACACACAGACTTATATTTACCTAGGATAGTATGAAGATCAACCCTGGCCACGGGTCAGTTGGAAAAGACAGGAGGAACCCCAAAGACTTCAGTGCCAGTAGGCGAGCAGGTGCAGCTCATGGACAATCAGAACAGGATAACCCCAGAATTTGGATCAGGACCGGACCACCGAAGGTTTAGACCAGCACCCGCAGTTTCAGTTGCAACGCCTGCGCTACTCCCTCTCTGTAAGGAATCTGCCAAAACCACGATTGGGTTATACCTTTTATCAGCAAAGTGCTTCCCCAGCACTTTCACTTCCCAAAAACCCGATTGGGTTCTCGAACCTCCCATCAGAGTGCTCCGCAGCGCTCTGCTTTCAGTCACCTATTGAGTGCGTTGGGTCAGTGACAGGTCAGCTATTCAGACAAGTCGGAAAATTTCTCTAGCTAAACCTACGCTCATTATACTGTTTTCAGGTCAGCGTACCACCCCCTAATGTTGCAAGTGTAAGGATCCCCAATTTTGATTGGACAAAGGAGGAGGACAGGCCATCACACCACCTAAATTTTAGACTTTCTCCATCTCTTTATTCAAATTCCGTCTACGCCCCTTAAATTTCAGGTTCTCATGGCATCTTCAGTCCTTCAAACAATGGATGTTCTATTTACGAATACAATGTATTTGTCCAGGGCAGCTTCCCAGGAGCATCTTCTAGTCAGTCAGCTCCTTTGCAATAGTCCTAAGGTCACTGCTCCGGAGACTTGCGGTTCTCGCGCCGTCGCAGTTTCAACAAAGATGGAGTACAGCATTACACCACAGGCCAAGAATCACAGTGTAACTTGAAATGAAAGAGAAACAGTTTTAGAGTACAAAATAAATGATTATACTGTATACCATGAATTTCTACACTATACCCATTACTTTATAATGAACTATAGCATTAGGATTAAGCAGAACGAACAGCTTAGTAAAAGCAGCGATGCAAGCCTCTCGCATGTGAGAACACAGAACAGACATTTTAGCACTAGTGCGCAGATCCGAAAGGCTTCCCTCCAAAGCTGCGAGTATGTCATGTCACATGGGTATGACAGACACATGCGCAGTAGAAATTCCCGCGTAGCAGCAGCCATATTAGATGCAAGCGTATTAGGATTAGAAGACACATAAGCAAGCTTCTCTCGGATTCCCCATGTAAGTGTAAGATGTACGAATTTAGTAAGACAGGTTGGTTATTTCGTTATTTGTTATTCGAGGTTCATGAGTACGAGCAAGTCGCTTCGTATGCGAATCCTTGCTCCATCAATTTCATTGTGAATCAAACAAAATATTTCAATATTTGAGTATTTGTTTGGTCTATACTTGTTTTTGTATTTTTATGTATTGTTTTGAGGCTCAAATCATAGAAATGTCTTAGGATGGGAGTCCCCAGTTTCCAATAATGACTCAAAGGAGTTCTGAGACTTCAGTAAGGAATCAGTGGGGGTCCACATATGCCAAACTACTAAGAACCACTGTCCTAACCCATTGCCATTGTCAATTCTCAACCTCTTTCACTGTTATAAGAATCCTTATATTTCCTCTGGTCATATACCATCATCTCCTTGACTCACTCCTTGGAGCATTTACTCCTTTCTGAAACCTTGACTTAACTAGGGTTCAAAGTAGGATTTCTGCCACAATCTATTTAAAAGATGAAGAACATGGAATAGTGTTTCTAGTGGTGTGTTACACCCATATGGTATCCATGACCTCTGCCCGCCACTTACATCCATAGACCCAAACCAAATGAAAGTTCCCCTCATCACTGTTACAACTTGTGTGTCAAACCATTATACATATGATGGTACAGTGTTGTAAATTATTATTCAATGCTAAGCCTCGCTACAAAGTCTCACATTTTATCAAAATCTGTTTATACACCAGTTTTGCTCATTAAACACTGTGGTGCACTCTTGCTCAAGCACCTCCTGCAATAACTGCAATAATATCATGCTCTCTTGATTGACAACACCTAATTCACCAACCTTACTAAAATGATCTAATAAATATCCTGTTTATATTCATGTATCTTGATATTGCGGTAGTGTTTACTGGGCCCTTACAGAATTTTCACTCGTCTTACGCCACTCATATATTGAATTGGTCCTCCGGTGGATCTTGCTCTGTGCTGAAAGGGGTTGGATATTCGGTGAATGGACACTTACCCAATGAGGACCAGGAATAGGATAATTGTATCTAAACCCAATTTCAACAACTCAAAGATACATTTTCCCCAATACATAGATAACTCAATTAATGTTCACTCAAGGAGTGATGAGACAGAACAGCAGAATCAGATTAAATATTAAAGTTTAGTTATTCAATCTAAAGGTTGAACAACATTTGCATTCAATAAAGTGGCATACAGCTCTAAAAATCAATTAGTAAAGGTTTTAATGAAATGTACTAAGGGCCTCATTTATGAGAAATTAAACATCACTGCGTGAAAGCAGCGATGCGTCACTTCTCAGTGCGCACTCCTTGCGACATTCCTGATGCGTCATATTTAATGGATCACTGACATAATATCGAGGGACAGAATATCGACTTGCAAAAATATCGATGACAAAATACAGACAGACAGAATATCGGGTTTGTATCTACAAACAGGTAAGTACAAAAATATCGAGTACAAAATATCGTTTACAAAAATATAGTTTATAAAAATATCGACTTTATTAAAAACAGTGTGATATTAAATTAATATTAACAATTAATTACTAAAATATACTTAAAAATACTTAAATTAACTTATAATAATTAAATAATTAATGAAAGTTATAAAAAATGTTTTTTACAATCATATTTGTTAAAACATATATATATAGTAACATAATATAATTAAATAATATCCAATATTATTACCGTACGATAGCAGAAGTGTAAAAAATACTATTCCCACTCCAGAGAGTGCAACAGTAGGGAAAGTGTTGGATAGCGTAGGGGTTAAAATTACTATTCCCACTCCAGTGGGTGCAACAGTAGAGAAAGCGTTGGATAGCGTAGGGGTAAAAATTACTATTCCCACTCCAGTGGGTGCAACAGTAGGGAAAGTGTTGGATAGCGTAGGGGTAAAAATTACTATTCCCACTCCAGTGGGTGCAACAGTAGGGAAAGCGTTGGATAGCGTAGGGGTAAAAATGACTATTCCAACTCCAAAGAGTGCAACAGTAGGGAAAGCATTGGATAGCGTAGGGGTAAAAATTACTATTCCCACTCCAGTGAGTGCAACAGTAGGGAAAGCGTTGGATAGCGTAGGGGTCAAAATTACTATTCCCACTCCAATGAGTGCAACAGTAGGGAAAGCGTTGGATAGCATAGTGGTAAAAATTACTATTCCCACGCCAGAGAGTGCAATAGTAGGGAAATTAAATACTTCATATATTATTTCAATAAATATAAATTAATATCTTTAAAAATTAATTAAAAGTAATTACCAATTTTATTTAATATAATAATTAATCAATTAAAATTACAAATTAAAATTAATTATTACAATTATTTACCTATTAATACAAATTAATTACAAATTAACAATTAATATTTTAACATTTAAAAATTAATTAACAATTAATTCAAATTAAATACAATTAAATAAATTGATTTATTTAATTAATTATAAATAAATTACTTCCCACCCTATTTCCCTATAAACCCACAACCCGCTACAGAAAATAAATTATTAAAAGTAACATAATTAGCAATTAATCAATTAATTAAAATTAATTGCCAATTAAAATTTAATTAATTACCAAATATAAATGAATTAACAATTCATTAAAAATGAATATCAATAAAAAAAATTACATATTTCATTAATTGTAATTAAATTACTTCCCACCCCATTCCCCTATACACTCACAACCTGCTACAGAAAATAAATTCGTAAAATTAACATAATTAACAATTAATCAATGGGTCTTTCAAGCCTCTGCGGCGCATTTCCCGCATCCTCCGGGCCGGCGGTGGCTTCCGTCGGCCCGGAGGATGCGGGAAATCCGCCATCGTAATGACCCCCTAAGGGTCATATTCACAAGAAAGGACACATCGCTGCACTAAGGCAGCGATGTGTTAAAATTTCTTGCACCTCCATCAAAAAAGCTTATGACGTCATGGTTGCGCCGTATTTAGAATACCCGGCTGCATGGAGCAAGATACCAAGGATGCATCAGAAATTCTGACTCCTCCATGGGTAGGATGCCGCAAGGCATCCAGCCCAAAAGTGGCACATTGCTATAGTTCGTCATAAGACTGAAACAACTACAGCAATGCATCAGAAATCAGATGTGATGCATCAGTTTTGACTGACGCAAGTAGCCTCATGTGTGGGGACTAATATAATAGAGTATGAAAAGAAGAAAAACTTACCTTGCACTGTATTACATTGGTCCTGAATGTCACGCATACATATGGGCATAGTATGTGTACCACTATGCATACGTAGGTTTGACATATCATGTGAAAGTACAATGTGAGTGCATGCATTCAAGTCTGTGATGGTGTGTGATATGATATTTACTTTGTTACCTACCTTATGTGTTCACTTACCTGTTAAGGAGATGTCACTTAATTGCAGATTTCACTGTTTCAAGCCACTTCAGCTGGTCAGATGCCTATGCCACATCCACCAATGCATCATTCCTACGCCTGGGTTTTAGAGGCATAGGAATTTTGATGCATCTCAAGCTCAGCAGTCTGCTTGCCGTAGATGTGTCCCTTTTGCAAAATGTCATAAATACCACTGCGTCAGTTTTATGGGGTGTTTTAGGTGGGAACGCCTACTTTGAATATATTAAAACTAATGTGACTTAGCCAATTCAGACGAAGGTAAAAACCAACACAGGCAGACGAAAAGTAAAGCATCTGCCTAAATGGTCACCTGATAAAAATGGAGCATAGAAAGCTCAGCCGATGCATAAAAAAAAGCAGCAGCAGTGGTGCAAGCTCTTTGTATATATGCACCTAAGTTTAACTGTGCTCACCCTCTGGTAGCTTGACTCAGAGCAGTCAGGCAAAACTAAAGAGGCAAAGTATTTGTGCTCACAGACAAACACGCATAGTAACACAGTGAAAACATCACAAAATTACTCCACACCAGTTTAGTAAAATAGCAAGTATTTATCTGAGTTAAACAAGACCAAAATGACAGAAATCCAATATACACAAGTCAAGATATTAATTTTTCAAGATTAAATGGAGCTATAGCACTTACAAAACCAAAAGTTCCAGTTGGAGTTATCTCGACATGCTTGACAGGGATGAATCCACATGTTCAGGCAGACGCGATGGAGTGCGGGCCGGCTACGGAGTCACTCAGACCCGAGTACAGTAAATCAGAGAAGTTGAGAATCAAAGACAAGGCAAGGCACTGGGAAGGTGAGGCATCGCAGAGGCAGTTGTGGCGGTTCCTTACTGCTATGCCGGTCATTGGTGCATTGGCACTCGGAGACAGTGGTTTGTACAACGGAGGTGAGGTTTCACTGAAGCAAGAGAGGTGTCAGTTCTTGGTGGAGGTGCAGTCGTTGAGCCGTTGACAGTCAGGGACGATGCGAGGAGAAAGGGAAGTGATGCGGCGGTTCCGGCGAGGTGTCGTTTCCAATGGCGTTGCCGTGTTGAAGAAGCATTGTGGGAAGACATCGATTTTGTGGCATTTGTGTCACACCATGGGGCCACAGGTGCTGCGGCGGAGTCAGAGTTGGGCATCACAGACTTCGGTGAGGCAGTATTAGAGACTCACATGGTAGGGGTTCCTCGGAGGTCCTGCTGCAGCATTGCCGCTTGTGTTGTAAGTTTGCGAGACCATGGCTTTGGTGCTGGCTTCGGTGACGGCTCCAAAGTGACGCTTGAAGGCACCGCTTGCCTGGTAGGGCTCTCAGCAGAGGAGACTAGGTGCTGCACGTTAGGTCTTTGATGGCCCTGAGACTTCCAAAAGGAGTCAAGCTCAACTCAAGCCCTTGGAGACATTTTAGAAAACAGGATGCAGAGAGCAAAGTCCAGTCCTCTCACTCCCAGGACCGAAGCAGCAGACTATCACAGCAAAGCAAGCAGCAAAGTGTCAATCCCTCCTGACGCCACAACCGCTCTTCTCTTCTTCCAGGCAGAATGTCCTCAGTCCAGAAGTGTTCTGAGTATATGGTTTCAGAGATCCAGTATGTATACCCATTTTAGCCTTTGGAGTAGGAAGACTTCAAAGAAAGGTCTTTGTAGTGCACAAGACGCTGCCCTTCGTGCCGCAAGCCACTGTACAGGAGGGTATGCTCTTTGTGTGAGGACAGGCATAACCCTATACAGGTGCAAGTGTCAGCTCCTCTCACCACTCTAGCTCAGAAAGTCTCATCAGCCTGGTGATGGGCCATCAGGATATGCAGGTCACATGTCAGGTCCCTTTGTTTGGGACTGTCTAAAGTGAATTCACAAAGTCCAACTGTCATTCAACTCAGACATGTATTCTAGGGACAGGCAGAGGCACAAAATGGTTAAAATTAAGAAAATGCCAACTTTCTAAAAGTGCCAGTTTCAGACCTGCAATTTAAAAACCAATTTCACTAAAAAGATTTGTTTTTAAATTGTGAGTCTTGAGACACCAAACTCCATTTTTCCCTCTGCTCCCAATTGGAAGATACACTTGTAAGCTCCAATGTTATCCTATGGAAGAGATAGACCTAACTGTAATGAAAAACACATTTTTAGTTTTTCACTACCAGGACATGTAAAACTCAAATCTACATTTCCTACCTTTTAAATACATTATTCCCTGCATATGGGGCTACGTAGGGCCTACCTTACGGGTGCCCTACAAGTAGTAAAAGGGTAGGTTTGGGCCTGGCAAGTAGATGAATTTGCCAAGTGAATAAGGCAGTGTAAAACTGTGCACACAGGCTTTGCAGTGGCATGCCTGAGACAGGTTTGAAGGGCTACTCATGTGGGTGGCACAATCAGTGTTGCAAGCCCGCTAGTAGCATTTGATTTACAGGCCTATGGCAAATGTAGTACACTGTACTAGGGACTTATTACTAAATCAACTATGCCAATTATGGGAAACCAAATGCCATTACATTTTAGGCACAGAGCACATGCACTTTATCACTGTTTAGCAGTAGTAAGGTACCCAGAGTTCTAAGACCAGCAAAAGCGAAGTTCAGCACACAGTCAAAAACAGGAGGTCAGAAGCAAAAAGACAGGGGAAAACATGCCAAAAGATGCCAGGTCTAACAATATTTAACTGCAAAATTACCCTTTATGCAAAGTAAGCAGGATTGTGGTATCATATTCCCTAGTACTATCCCACCTACAATTACATTAAAGTGGTACAGTACCAGGAAGCATGGGGCAACACTTGCAACAACACAAATTACAATTAGAAGGAAACATATTTATGTACCAAATTATATTTTAGCGCCAAATTACCCCTTGTGCAACACCAACAGGAGTGTGGAACACTTTTAGAAGCATACATATATTTAGATGCAAAATCACCTTTGTACACCATCAGCAGGAGAATGAAAATATTTGTAGGAGCAAAGATTAAGTAAAAACAAGCATTTACAATGCAACGGTATTGCCTTTGCAACAATTAGAGCTATTGGCATAGTAAATGACAACATTTTTATTTATGTGTTGGTTTTGAAAACAGATAAATAAATGGCATTGTCATTTACAATGCCAATAGCTTAATCTCTCGCAAATGCGAGACCTATTGCATATGCACACACACAGAGCCACACACACACACATAGAGCCACACACACACAGTCACACACAAACACACAGCCACACACACACAGAGCCACACACACACACACAGAGCCACACACACACACACACACACACACACACAGCCACACACACACAGAGCCACACACACACAGAGCCACACACACGCACAGAGCCACACACACTCACAGAGCCACACACACACACAGAGCCAAACACACACACAGAGCCAAACACACACACACAGAGCCACACACACACACAGCCACACTGTAACACAGAAGCCTCATGCAAGAAACCGTGAGTTAACAGCACTAAAGACTATAAAACACTGAAGAAATGAGTGTGCCTGCAACACAAGTACTCCAAGGTAAACATTGAATTTAAAATCACTACTACAAACTTCTAGCATTCTTGTAACCAATCTGTCTAAAACACTATAGTTGGCTCCTGAGTTCGCGCCACAGTTATTTTTCATACCAGAGAAAAAGCACATGATCAAGATTTTATCGCATCCTGGGAGTCTTTTGTCAGATATTTCCACTAATGCAGACACATTATTGAATTTCCTACAGAGCGGTTTCACCTCTTATTATCTGCTACAATTGCGTCTGTGGGTGTCGCGCTGCCAAAGTGCCAATCATGTAACTCCATGAAGTGCAAAATGTTGCTGCCTGCCTGCCTCTTAGCTGAAGGTGAATGCATGACAGGGTGCCTGCAGTAACGTCACTGTGTGCATGGGTGTCAGTTGGTGTTCTTTGCATGTTGGACCTGATTAATGTTCTGTGTGAACTACCATGGCTATTGCCCTTTGTGTGCACGTATGGTTTTATGTGTGTTGTTTGTTCTATATGTGTTCACACGTGCGTGAAGTATATTGCTGGGTGTATGGATACTCTATGCATCACTACACAAAGGCCAAACCTGTTTACTTTGTCATTCAAAACCTATTTGGCTATAGGTCTGTTCATTGTGATCCAAAATTAAACGCCGTAGAATTGTAGAAGCCCAAGTGAGTGTAAAGTTCAACTGCTTCTCTTTTCACTTTTGCTACCCTGTAGTAGCATGAAGACGAATTCTCGCCTCTTACGTCACGTACTTTATGTTGTGTGCACTGAGGGAAGAGGCATTCCTAATGTTTTAACGTATGTACTGGCATTCTTAATGTTACTATGGAACGTAGAATCCCGGGGCTGGTTAGTAGGACTTTGCCAGCAGGTGCCAGTTGTGTACTTCTTGTCCTAAATAAACTTAATACTCCTTGTGCATGGGCCTATAACTTCACACTTGTCTTGAATTTCGCAATATTAGTATTTCAGCTCCACCTCAAAGAAAAATTATGTCATAAATTATGTAAAAAAAAGTAAAAAGAGCTCCCGGATCGAATAGAGAATCTTCGATTGTATGTGACATTCCTTGTGATGTAATAATATATTGTTTGCCTTTAATGGAAAAACAGATCTCACTTTGGGTCACTCCACATGATGCACTAACCTTTTTTAACCATCACCCTCCACTGTGCTTGTTTGTGCTCCGGCTGAAGTGTGCTCCCCACCCATCTGACACGAAGTAAGCTGTTGCAAGAGTCGGACGCGCTGGTGGGGAGTCGCGGAAGTTGGGCAGAGGCGAGAAGAACGCATGCTTCCTCCCGCAATCCTGACCCCTCAGAAAAAAAAGAGGAAGCCTTGACAGGCTTCAAGCGACGAGCATTCCCTCGTGCAGGGCATGGACGTCGAACCTCTCGTCGGCTCAGCCACGGCACACCTTACGAAATGCAGTGGACATACTCCTGCAGTGTCGCCAAGGCCTTGGGCACTGCCCTCCTCTGGCTGTCGGTCCTGCTCAGCAGAGCACGGTGCCACGGAGGGGAATCCTTCAAGCCAGGGTACCCGATAGCCAATGTCGCCATCAGCCAGAGGCATGTTTTCATCACCTCTGGGGATTGGCTGTACTAGCTGGACACCCGGCTGCAGCTAGAGCGCAACGCCTCAGCTGGCAAAACAAAGCAACACCTAGGCCAACAACCTGTTGCTGGTGTCCCAGGAAGTATGCGTGGTGTACACGGACTAGACCTGGGATGAAGGCAGGATTGAAAAGCGCAACCTCAGCGATGTGGGGCAAGTCTTAAAGACACAAACAGAAGCGGTGTCGGGCACCGCAGGCCAGCCCTCTCACGGCAACGTGTTCAAACTTGAACCAAAGACCTACTTGGCCATAGCAGCACTGATCAGCAGTAAAGTCAAGTCAGAGGCGAAAAATGCTATTGTGATCTACGACGACCTAGTTCAGTCTGAGAACAACTATGTAAAATTGAATAACAACGAAACGTTACATTTTGTTGATGCTTTTGTGTGGAAAGAGGACATATTCACACCTTCCAGCTTCAACAGTACATTCCTGTCTAAATGAGAACAAATCCCTCTTTAAACAGGAGCCTTAGCAGGAACCAGCGCTCGGAACAAGCGCCTGACTTCCTGCTGACGTAAAATCTTTCTTATCTTCTTTATGGGGCCATCTGTTGGACCCATAAAGAAGATAAGAAAGCTTTTATGCCAGCAGGAAGTCAAGGAGCCCCGTCTGAAAAGGACGGGGCTTAGCGAGAAAGGATAACGTCACTAGGACCTCTTCTCCAATGGCTGGCCACCGTTTAGGAGGCCAGCCAATGGAGAAGAGGGGCAGGGTTTAACCTTCGCTAGTGAAGTACTCCTAAAAACATAAAATCTCGCAAGCTCGACTGCGTATGTGTGCAATACGCCACGCGAGACCTAAAAATAGGCTCATAATCATCTTTAGTCACAAAATCGCATTTAGTTGAAGAGACATCCATGGTGCAACATTGCATGATCAAGAGTGTAGATAAACTTTTAAACACATTTAGTTGCAAAATCACACTTAGAGGCAAAATCAACTTTGGCACTAAATGAACAAGAGTGTACAGCCACAGTTAGGTGTAAATCACATGGATTCAGAAGCACAAATTGCATTTACGTAATAAAACACCATTTGTGCAAAGCTAATAGGAGTATGGTATCATTTAGGTGCAACCGCACAAACCACAGAAAGAAAAAGCAGAAGAATGCTCACCCATTAGTTGTAAAAGGCTTGTATCACTGTAGTATCACATTTGTTTGACAGCACTTTTTTTTTATTTATGTTGAGCAGAATCGAGCACCAGTATACTTGCAAATGCAATTAATACAATATGAAAGACAGAAGATACACAATAAAAAGGTATAAAGTGTCCCATCAGGGCAAAATATCTACAATAAATATGGAAAGCCCGTACAGATGACAAAAAGAGGAGGAAGATCATAAAAGTTAGGATCAGGAAAAGTGGATATGTTTGGAATAGCAGAAATCAAATGAATTTTACTCAATAGACATACAAACCATAATGTGCGGTTGTGCCTCATAAACTCTCATAAATTAAATAATCCCAATGATATACAATGAAAGTAGGATAGCAGCAATGAATAAAACCAAGCTTGTAGTACCAAATTAGTAAAGCATGCCTGTAGCAGGAGCAAAGCATCCCTATGCCCCCTAGATCTCAGAAAACAGATAAAACAATTACAGTACCATATAATGAGCCTTGCCTCTCTACCCATACATGAGAACTTGTGGATATCATAGACCTTCAACACCACCCACACCCTCAAGTTTATCTCAGGTTGTACTAGAAGAAGGTTGGGCCCGCCTTTTCAATTAAATCCAAAAACTGCCATGAGGCATTATCTCTCTTTAAGCCCCCCAACCCGATTTACATAAGCCTCCAAAAACATTTTTGTTTTGAGCATTTTATTAAGCCACTCTTGGTATGTTAGAACCCTACATGCTCTCCACTTCTATAGAATCAATGAGAGAACAATTGAAAAAGCTATTGATATAAACACCTGCCCCCATTTGCCAAGCTATAGCCCTGGCTCTGCTTGAAAAGCCCGAAGAGTACCAAACAAGCTTCTGGGTCCATCTTAACCTGGAGTCTAAACCTAAGAGCGGAGAAAAACTTTCCCCAAAAATACCCCAACTTGTGGCAAGTATAAATTTTATGAAGCTAGACCCCCGGCCCCCACTGCTGGCATCAAAAGCAGCAATCCTTGACCAATGGGTACATTCTATGAAGGGCTGCAGTAGTGTAATAAGCCATACACCGGGATGAAAAACACATCCTCTTAATATTCGCAGCTTTAAGGGGCATATCAGCAACAGCCAGTGATAATTATCGCTAAGCGCGCTTAGCGCGAGGATAATTATTGCCGGCTATCGTTGGATTATATCGCCAGGATACTACGCTATCAGCAACGCGTATGTTCAATGCGATACAAAATGCAGCGATAGCGGCAAAATGTGAGATTATCGCTGGAAATCCAGCGATAATAGCACAGGGATAGGAGAATCCTTGTTAATAGGGCAGGGAGGGCTTATCCTCACAATCCACCTTCCGTAGGATACAATGGCTAAGTAAGATTAGAAGCAGGCGTAATGAGACCTGCGATAAGCGCGGTTAGCGCTACTATTATCATCGCTACGCAGGTTAGCGAGCAGACTGATAATAGGAGAAAGGTTCGTTAGCGACATTTTTCACGTTATTTTAGTTAGGTACGCCCACTTTGCATATCATTAGCGTTGCAAGGCGTATCATTAGCGTTGCAATGGCGTCCAGGAAAGTGACGCAGAGGCATAGAAACACTCGGTAGCGTGTCCTTGCTGATAGTGCGATAAAATTATTGCCACTTTTCGCCTGAAAACGGACGTTAAAGCGGCGATAATTTCATCGCGGGCCTTGATAATATGCCCCTTAATGCCTTATAACCTGTTACCAAGATAGTCTGTCAGTCCTCATCAGAGAGGTGATTGTGCAGACAGACATTTAAAAAAAATATCTTACCACGTACTGCCACACCCCCTGATTACATAATAACCTATACAAATTTCCAATTCCCTGGAACTTTTTCTTAAAAGCGAGCGTATAGCAGGATCAGTGTATTGACTTCCTGGCAATGGTTCCTCAAGAAAAGGATGACCTGCTGGAAGCCCAGGAAAAATGCTTACAGCGATCACCGCACTGAGCATGACGTTCTTGCCATGTAATGCATTTAAGTTACCCCTTAACAAAAAGTGCACCAGTTCCTTAAATCCACAAGCTTTCCAAACTCTGATCTTGGCCTATGGTATTGTCAGGCCAGCATAATGGCACTCCTGTGAGATACATGTAACCTAACGGAATGTGTTTAGATAGGTATTCTGCATCATTTAATCTAGGGCGAATGACTCTGGAATCTGGGATCACGGTTCGATCCCCGGCACCGGCGGCAGATTAGCCCAGCACCATGTGACTCTGGGCAGTAGCTTGTTTAATCTTCCCAACGGCCCCCAGCGCCTAGAGACCCTAACGGGTGATTGTGCGCTTTACAAAGGTGGATTATTATTATTATCATCCACCTTCCCTCCAATGTTCCTGCCAAAGCATCTAAAAAAGACGCTTCATAATATGTCTGAACATGGGGAAGTTCTAGCCCTCCCTGAGAAATAGCTCCAAACAAAATGCTTAAAAAGTATGTCCAAATCCCTAAAATAGCTCTTAATAGCTTAAATGGGAACATTCTAGAAAATAAATGAAAGAAAATAGACTTTTTAATAAGACCTACCTTGCTGACCAATGTGAGGTGAAGGAGTGCCCATCTAGCCAGAAATCCCTTAAATTTCTACAACATTGCTACATAGTTTATTTGATAGAACTGGGAGTAGTTCTTCATCACAAATATCCCCAAACAACCTATCGGGGCTATGGGAACCGGCTTGCTGCTGCAAGGAAATGGGATTACTAGCTGAATTATTGAAAAGAAGCAGCTCAGTTTTATTCTGATTTGCTTTGTACCCTCTCCAATCCTTTTAAACTGCTCAAACTCGTCCAGGACCCCCTTGGACAGTCTTCTTTTCAGGCTTCAAATATAGGATAATGTCATCAGCAAACATCTTTAATTTTGCCATACCAGACTTGGGGGGCCTTAATCACCTCATTACCCCGAATGCCCAGCAAACATCATCCGGGTAATGGAAACGTGAGCATTTACTGTTGTAAAATGCTCTGATACCTTCGGGTCTAGCTAGCGCTATATAAAACTCTCAAATAAATAAATAAATAAATAATGTGCAAGTGCCCGTAGAAAATGCATATAGAGCACTCACACCCTGGTGAGAAACCTGGCGGTTCACCTAAAGAAACCTCTCCACACACTGAGTCTGTCCATGGCTGAAGTGGCAAAATACTGTACGCTCTGTTCTGGTCAAAAAAAGACTCTCGTCCAGCGACTAATCATCCAACAGTCACCGTATCCCTCAGTCACCAACCAGCCCTCCGCTGTCGGATTACCGCTGCTTCTGCCGCTACATTTGCTGAGCTAGCGGCATTCTCGGGGGTCATGTGGGATCCGTCCACTACAGGCCAGCACATTGAAGTTCAAAATCACCTTTCGTCCAGGGCTCGAGTCGGGGTACCACGTGGGTGGACGGCGTCCCCCCACTTATTTTACCGAGGGGACGCCATCCCCCCTGCCAAACAGTTGGACTTCACTCTTTGGCCTCTCTGGGAATTGGAGCTCGGCACCTGTCGTAGCGTCACTTCCTGTCGTGACATCACTTCCGGTGACAGCGTCCCCCCACTTCTTTTTTCAGGACTTGTGCCCTGCTTTCGTCCAACATCGACATGAGTGTGGCCAACCTGCTTAAATCAGATTTAGATGCAAAAACACTTTTATCTGCAAAATCAGGCTTTGTACATTGTAAGCAGCTTTACTGCGGTATGTGTAGAGTCCGATCACATTTAAATGCAAAATCACATTAAGATGCCAAATCAGAAATGGTGCAATCGGCAGAAGTGTGGAAAAACTTTTAGAAGCACACATAAGATTTAGGAGCCAAAACACATTTAGGTGCAAAATCACATTTAGGTAATAAATCACCCTTTGAGCAGTGTCCATGGGAAAGTTCCTTCCAATACAGAGGCTTCAAACGGTAAAGTAAACTCCCCAATACCATAACGCATAAATAGAAAATAAATGTAATTGACTTTTATATGTTAGTAAGCAGTTTATTCATGCAGAAGAGACTAAGAACATTTTGCCTTGGTTCATCCAGCATATTGTATTAAAATACAAAAGGTAAAATATGGCAGTAAGGATGAGAAAGAACAGATAGAAGTCCGCGCTGTGGCAGGGAGATTCAAACGTACTCTAGAGTTCATGAAAAAATCTGGAGGTCATTTTCTACTTGTGCAAGTTTGCCTTTTGACCTGCATCAGATTAGTGGTACAAAAGGAAACATTGTGTGATTTTTAACATCCTTATACAAACCTCTTTATCTACACAAACCCTTGAGTTGCAATTAAAACTATTTGCAGAGATCAACTTCCATTTCAGCAATTGTCTTTATTTATTACGTTTTATTCAGAACAAAATATTTGTAATTCAGTGTAATATGTTGGGATCCATTCCTAGAACATACCTACTCTTCTGGTATCAGTAATAATAACTGAAGAAGTTCAGCCTGGATATTTGAGTAGTAGAGAAATATAGAAATAGAGACATTGAGAGAAATTGAGAGAAAATTGAGAGAAAATTGTAATCAAAATAAATGTTGGCAGAGGATTGTCGGTGCTTACAAATGATTATCAGTCAGGGATAGAATCCGCTTTAAGCAGACTTGCCAGGTTAACTCATGCAATTTATTGCAATGAAATGTTACTGAATCATTCTCATTTTCTGTCAGCTGTTCAATTCCTTATTTATGACTGGGGGGCAGGGGTGCATTTATTATCAAAGACAATCTCTGACACAATATTAAGCAGCTATTATAATGCATTATACATATAAATACCTCTTATAAATGCAAAATTCAGCATTCCACTTTCTGCTTTCACTATACTTTAAAACAAAGACAGATAAACACGTGTATAAATCAGTCACACAATTAAATATACTCCAATAAATGTCATTCGGATTCTTGCCTTTTGGAAGACTTCAGATTCACCACTATGCAGAAGTATTCAAGAGAACTGTAACATGATTCTGCACCCCTCTGGTTCCTGGGTATTCCTAACTTCACAGGAGGCATAGAAAACTATTAAGAGGCAGGTAAGCATACAGACCATAATATGAATGTACAGCATAGGATTAGTAGCAATTCTTGAAGTGAGCTCCCATGCTGCCTGAAAAGCAAGACTCACAATTGTTATAGCCTTTGTCGGCCCATAGTATCACTAAGGGAGTATTGAGTGGCCACACTATTGTGAACAGAATACCGGGGACCAAATATTAAAAATAGCAAGTCTGTATAGATTTTCGATATGTATCTTCAAGAAGTAAAATAGTAAATCATTAACTTGCCTGCCTAATATAGCACATCAGTTCCTCCTTCCAGCAAGATTACATCCTTCAGGACACATATTCACAGACTCTAGGGGTTAACTTTAGCTATTGCACTGGTCTTAAGGTACCTTCTGTACTCCACTTAGGCAAAGGGATTTTCCCCATCATTCTTCTAGTGTCATGCACTACTCACCTTTCAGAAAGCAGGCTCCACAGAAGGAGTCAAAGTGCTGTCCCTGGGGGTGAAGCCTTAAGGCCATCTTCAGCAGTGCCTTTTCAGGTCTTTTCTGAATATGAGGTATGCAAAGGTCAAGACAGCTCTCTTTGTAGTTCTCTTGGCCGGTTAGGTGGGTATTCATGCTTGAGTCTGGTAAGGCACCAACAGGTATTCCTCAACCAATCCCTAGCTTTGCTCATGTGTCACATACACCCTTTACTTTAAGGTGATATGGCTCAAACTGAAATTAAGTCTATTTTGGGAAGCTTCTTAGGCCACATCCCATCCAAACAAGATGGCAGAGTCCCTTCTTTCAGAGCAAAACTTCTCTTTTCAAAGCAAATCCACTGACATGTTAGAAATAAATTTCACAACTCCATGAGACTAGTATGCAGGCTGTTGCTTATGGTTCATGGAGCCACAGTGTGCACAGTGTGCTGAAGTGCACAAATGGCACAGCCTGAATTTCAGCTCACATCTGCTTCACAGACTTCAGGCCAGGCCCTTGAATCCCCTCTGACTAATCTCTCTATTGTGTGGGAAGTTCTTTAAAGCCAGCCGTGAAGGCAAGTGCATGCTGAAGGCTTGGCTATTCCTTAATGGCCTTCCCTCTCCATTGTATTAATGCAATTAAACCCCCATCCCTTCTCATTCATTCTCTGGATACAATAATTAAGCATATACCTCTGATCACTATCGAATATAAGGCAATGTAGAGAAATGCCATATATTCCACAGCCATGAACGGTAGGTAAATGTAAATTGATACTTGTATAGCGCACTACTCACCCGCAAGGGTCTCAAGGCGCTTGTACGAATACCGCTGTGGAACCCATCCTGGCTTTCCCTGTGAGGTGTCCACTCCTGGGCACCCCCAAGGTGGAGGCCAGGCATCCTTAGCGTTGTGTGTGTTATGCACACAGGAATGATAGTCAGCAAAAGAAACATTTAACATCCTCTCACAACTTTGTGCATTTTTCTATGAAGTATAACCATATTATTTTCACCATTGACTGTGATATATAAGGATGACCCTTAACCATATTGTGAGGAATTGGATTGTTGGTTGACAGGAGCGTGAGCCCTGGTCAAGCAGCAACGACAGTCCCTGTCATGGTAAGACACAAACAAAGATCAACTTAACCTGTGCCCAACCTCTGGTAGCTTGGCAAAGAGCACTTAACTAGTGTCAATGTGTAAAGTATTTGTGCAACACCTCTAACAGAAAAAACAGTGAAAACACCAAACAATAAGATCTCACACCAAGTTAGAAAAATAGAGCAAAACGTAATAAATAAACCAAGACCACAGAAACAAAAATTCAAACAGTAGAACCGGAGATAAGATTTTTTTTAAAAATTTTTTTTATTTTTGAAAACCTTTATTGCACAGTATCATAAAACAAGTACGGGCCTACAACCATCCGGCCGGCCTCGACAACTTTTGGAGCACATCAGCAACAATACAGCAACGCAGTAGTATCTCAAAGCAAAATACAGTCAACCTGGGTTACACTGGAGATATTTGTACTACTGGGAAGCAGGAGAAGTTAAGGTTTATTTTAAAAGTTTTTTATGAAGAATATTAAAATAGTAAAGACTAGAAAGGATCAAAGACCACACGCTCCGTCCAGAACTGAAGTGAGCGACGCCCATCAAAGAAATCCAGCGAGCATTGAAACACAATCAAAATGGCGGCACAAGGACATCATAAAAGGATTGACAATCGCACAGTAAGTTGTGTGCCGGTCGCTACCCACCCCCTACAACCCACTCCATTGACCCAAGGAAGAAAGGAGAAAGGAAAAGAATGCAGGAATAAAGAAAAAATAAGGCCCATAGAAACCGAAATGGACAAAATAAACCCCCCCCCCCCCCTACCCCCCACCCTACACGCATGCAGAGGCTACGGCCTACCCCCCCTAGCAGTGTGCCTGTCGCCCAAAAAAGAGTACCCGAAATAAAGAAAGAAAAGAAAGAAAGAAAAAGTAGACATGTAAAACCGGAGGAGGGCCAAACGTGTGTGCCCGAAACAACCAGCATGCATATTATCGGCCGCCCCACCCCCGACCCCGAATCGAATCATAGCCAACGTCCAGCTCCCCCGTCCACCCATCACAGTCCTAGCAATGCAAACAACAGTAAGTAAAAAGGAAAAGCATCTTCAACCTTGTCCCTTGCGATCCAGTGTGCCAGCGAAGTACAGTAGTAAAGTAGCCTTCTGGAATAGGATAAACAGCCAGAATGACCACAACGGGATAAGGCACCGTCCATCAATATCCGCCCAACTCAGAGCCATGTGAGCTACAAATGTACAAAAAGGGGCAACACACAGCAGCAATCCTCCAAAATTAAACAACCAAAGCATAAGCAGCATGCCCAGAGTAGAAATGCAAGACTCGCCAACAGATCCCGAAGGAGTTGCCAGACATGGAGTCCAGAGGCGATCCCCCAGCCGCTGTACAAGTCCAGGAGGCACACTCCTCTCCACAGCTGTAACAGACAGTATCGCGGCGATGTCCAGCTCTCTCACCCTCAGCGCCTCCATGCATCTCTGGAGAGGCAGTTCACCATGATCGAACCCAGGGTGTGGCGAAGTGCTCCGCACGGGAACGCCAACTCGGCCAGTCAAGGAGAACGGGGGCAGAATGGCATCTAGTCGGCCCCCCAGGTCCTGGGCATTGTCGCACAAGGCAGCTCGCAAAACGTCCAGGGCGCTTAGAACATCGCCGATCTTCAAGGGCGCCTCAGGAGAGGAGGATGCTGCAGCTCCCTGCACATGGGGCTCACAGGCGTGTGGCAATCCCCGAGCCTGGCCGCCGGTATCCCTTTCCAGCAGTTGGTCATCGCAGCGGCGCCCTGACGAGCACAGCCAGGGCGTGGGGACAAGGGCAGCACACTCCATTCTGACGCCGCACATGGTTGCAGAGCAGCATCGGCCGTTGTAAGCACCCTCAGCAACAGACCGGATCGTCAATTGCAAGCGCTGAACGCTCCGTCCAAAATGGCCCCCTTCACTTCGCTTGAGGATGAAAAGACTCTCAGAGTCATCCGGGGGGGAAGGATACAAATGTTTCACTGGCAACAGCGATGCCGTGGAAGCATAAAGATCAAAGGATTAAATGGCTCGTTACTGTGGAAAACTCAGCGTGGCAGCCGCTTTCCACCGGCCGACTCCGCCCTGCCTTCAATGGCCGTTGTTGTCATAGTCAGGCCGGCCGCATCGGAGAACAAAGAACCGGTCACCGTCGTTGAGCACCAGCAAGGAAACAAGGGCGCTCTGTCACTTCTGTCGCAGGGAGACCGTCGGGGAGCACACCGTTGGAACCAGCATCACTTCCCAGGTCCGATACCTTGATGCAAATACAGGATAGCTTGCAGGATGAAGCGCGGTATGGTAGGAAAACGAACGGGTCGGCGGAGCCGAGGGTTTAGGCGGCCATCATGGTTGCAGGCTAGCCTGAAGACTCGAGATAAGATTTTTTAAAGAATAAAGTGTACAATAGCACCTAAAAGCAGAAAACGACAACCGTGGATATCTGGTCACCCCGGACCTGGTCAAAGTCAAAAGATCAGGCTGGCACAAAGAGCAGGCTGGGCTTTGTGAATGTGCAGGCTGGTGCTTCACGTTGGTGGTCACTTGCAGGCGGTTGATGCTGATGTGCGAAGAGACTGACAGGCAGTGGCTCGCACTAGATTTCGGTGTGAGTGGCACGGCCTCAGTGCAAACGGGTCTGTTTGTGGTCATGAAGAGCCCAAACACTTGATTTAGGAGCCACACCCAGGGTCCAGGAGCTGAGAGGCACCACTTGGGAATCAGGAAGCTGCTGCATCTGAGTCCAGGAGCCTTTTATGTCCCCGAGACTCAGACCAAGAGGTAATCAGAATAGCCCTTGGAGTCAATCTGGGTTCCTGGATTCAAGATGAAGTTGCAGTACCAGTTCTTCTTCCCCAGGCAAGAGGGCAAGAGGGCAGGAGTCAAACAGAGTGGCAGTCTGTGTAGCAGCACATCCACAATTTCAGAAATGTACTAAAGAGTTGGTGTCTGAGTTTCTTCTTTTATCTGTAGCTGTGTCTTTGAAGGGGGCAGAAGCTTCTACAGGCATGCCTTTAGAGTGCACAGGTGCTCTGCCTTCCTGTTCCAGGCTCCAGACTAACTACAGGGGGTATACAGCCTTTTGTGTGGCGACAGGACACATCCTAATCATGTGTAAGAGGGGCTGGGCCCAGCTCCTCCCAGCCATCCTGTCAATGATGGCCCATCCAGTCACACCTAAGCTCCCCATTGTGTGTGGCTGTCTAGGAGGAATAACAAAGCCCAACTGTCAGTTACACACAGTCATGTGACTCAGAGACAGGCTGCAGGCACCATATGGCAAGAAAATGCCAACTTTCTAAAAGTGGAATTTTCAGAATAGCAATTTAATATCCTACTTCACCATAAGTTAGCATTTTAAATTGTGATTCCAGTGGCACCTCCACAATTTGGCCATCCAAAAAGAAAGATAACTGATGCTGACCATTGATGACATTCTGGTGTACTTGAATGTCACAAGATAGTTCTCCAGACTGGACCTTAATAGACTATATTATCAACGTCAGCTAGACGAGTCCAGCTGGTACATTACACATTTTTCCACCGGTTTAGGGTTCCAATGATACTGCAGTCAGAACTTTGGCATCTCATCCATCACTGATGTGTTGCAGAATTCTACAAGAGTACTGAGAGACTCCAAGAGGTCATGAAAGTACTTTCATGCACCGTATCTCAAAAGCCACTTGTGGCAGCTGAAATAATTTCTTCTGAGGATATCCCACTGTGTGTTAACCCTAGAACAGAATATGTGTGAATTCCTAAAAGACCTAATACAATTGTTTGGATATATGTTCTCAGACCAAGGGGTAAAGGCTAAATGCACAAAAAATGAAGGACATGAAGATTGATGATCTTCCTCAGACCACCATAGATGACTGAAATTTCTTCAGGATTGCCAATGATGTTTAAGGGTTATTCCCAACCAGGCCATCACCACAGAACCATTATGCATCCTATGAGTAAGATGTCGTGGGTCGGAACGCAAAGTCAAGAAAAGGCATTCCAGCACGCCAAGAATACCATACTTTAAGATGTCATGAAATATTTAGATCCTGCTAAACTCACAGGGCTAGTGACTAACCCTAACCTATATATACTGAGTGGTTCTATGGGACAAGCAGTCACCAGAAATATTGATCCAATTGCATTTAATAGCTGTGCCTTACCAGTACAACATCGTTGTACTACTAGATTGAGCTGGAGGAATTGGCCATCAAGATGGAGTGGCTACACTTCCTCAAGTTACCATCACAGATCACCATCTACTTCTACTGCTATTTCAGGGCATAACACTTAGTCTACACCCTGAATAGAGAAGGGAGACTTGCAGCTGCAACAATACTATCTCAACATCCACTGTTGCCCTCGTATAAGTAACCATACAGACTGGGGGCCTCATTTTTTTTTTTAAAACGCATCGCTGCGAGGAAACATCGATGTGTCACTTTTCATTGTGCCCTCCTTGCGACACCAATGATGCGTCATATTTACAGTATGACGCATCATGTCACAAAAAGTTACAGATACGTCCGTATTTCGGACGTATCTGTAGGCGCAAAAATTACGCATTGCTGGAGTGTGTCACAAAAGTGACGCAACTCCAGCAATGGGTCATTACACATGGGCAAGTCGCTTGTGAAATGTGCTTGCGTCAGTCTTACTCTTGCCATGAGGCAGGCGTAAGATATTGAAGCATTTGCGTCCTAGAAGTGACGCAGTGAAAACATTAGATTTCACTGCTTCACTTCAACGATGCTTACTTGCGTCAGAACGCCCACCCTGCATACATGATACCTGGCGCAGGTATAATGTGGTGCAGGGGTTTAAAAAGTGACGCATCTACCTAGATGCGTCACTTTGTAAATATGACGCACCATGGTACATTTTTTACCCTGCAGGCGCATCACAAAAAGTGACGCACAGGCGGGCCAAAAGTAATGCAAGGGCTCATAAATAAGCCCCTATGTACCCAGGAACCAAGGACCATCACCGAAATCTGGATACCACAAGCAATAAGCAATGAATAAAATATCAACCTGTGGCTTGCCAAAGGCCTTGAGCCTTGAACCTTAAGCTTTGAAGGCAACAACTGACCTTAGAATGCTCTTGTCAAGCACAGGTCTGCTGAGACATGCTTCTTGGCACATTTAGGGCCCAATTATAACTTTGGCAGCGCGGCACTAGGCCTACCAGATTAGGCCTTTCCTACTGTCTGGCGGGCTGGTTTTTGGCATTCCCATGTCAATGCCTCTAAAAATGGGCACCACAATTGCAACGCCAAAAATTATTCCTGCACGGCATGGACAGAAAATACTATGCAATGCAGAAACTGTTGCGAATGCACACAGGAGGGCACATGTTGTGGCCCCCTGTGTGCATCCCCATGCGGAGGAGGCTTGGGGGTTCTGCAGGGCCCCCTTTGTTTCATCTCTGCCATGGTGTTTATCTAAGAGGAACTTCAGTGAAACCTCCGGCGGAGAGGAAACTCGTAATATGCTTGGTGGGACCATGGCGTTTCCGCCAAGCATATTGCAGCTTCCTGACTGCCACAACACCACCAGGGAACTGTAGTATCCTAGCGGCTGCCGCTGCGGGCCTAAATCCACCGTTTTTTTTGCACTTCACACCACCCCAGTTCAGACATGGCCATATGCAAATCAGCCTTGACCCTGTGCCTCATGGGAACAGTCCAGCCCGAACTGCCAAGCTATGCCTTTCCTGGACCGGAATCAGGAATACTAAGGCCGCTTTCTGGCATTCCAGCCGTCTTCAGCCAGGATAGCTTGACTCAAACTATCCAGGCTGATGAGGGCTGAAAGCCCGAAACCGGTCCTTGGATGCTTGTTTCCAGTACAGGGAGGACCTGGCTTGGCAGTTCGGGCTGAACTGTTCCCATGGGGCACAGGGTCAAGACTGATTTGCATATGGCTGGGTTCAAACTGGATTGGCATGGTGAGCAAAAAAACGATGGATTTAGGCCCATATCTCTGTACTGGGGTGAATGTATGACATTTTTCTGCATTCTGTTCATCAACTGTTGTTTTTGCATTTGTCACATTTTCATGCAGCATTTTCCATTTTTTAACATGGCAAGAACTGAGGATGCTACCCTCTAGGAGGCTGGTGGCACTGATAGAGGCGCTGTCCGGTAATGTGGCAGAAGGGAAAAGTTAATTCTAATGAAGAGGAAAATTACATTTTCATTTCGGAGGTGACAAAGCAAGAAAGGTTTCTCTTTGTCACTTCAATTACCCTTATCTAAGAAGCATACTTTTTGGAAGCAATTGTGGACAAAATGAATGTTGTGCCACTAACATGAAGCCTTTAGTGGAATGCAAGAAAAGGTGGCATGATTATAAGAACAGGACTAGGAAGAAACTTCCAGGAATCTGAAGTCTGCAATTGTCACTGGAGGAACACTAGGACTTCATGTCAACTTGACCCCAATGGAGGAAAAGGTGGCAGCACTCATTGGACCAGAGTTGGTTGCCAGTGTCGAGGGCACTAACACCACTGATCCTGAGACCATGTCAACAATCAGGGTAAGTGTAAAACTTTTTTACTACATACTGGTAATTGTAGGTATTGGCTCTCACCATAATCTAGAATGCTTTAAAATTGACACTTGTCAAAGTGCTGTAGAAAGGTTGTTTTTTTTACGTTATGTTTGGCTTAAGGTAGCTATGCACTGCCTGCACTATGCTGTCCTTTTATAGAACAATGCACCAGTTTCTAAGGATATGTTTTAAAATATCTTATTGGTGAATGACGAAATTTGTTTATTTTGTCACAAAGTAAGTGACAATTCAATTACTCCAAATGTTTTGTAAGTTATCAATCTAGCTTTAAAGTGTGCGGCTGTATTTCAAGGTGTATGTAACATTTCATACAATGCTTTAAATATCTGTTTAACATTTCTTCCTCATTATGTGACCTGTTCTTAGTAGGGCAAAGAGCACATCTGAAAAGGTACAAGGTCAAAAATGTGTTCTTTTTTTATTTTATTTGCAGGAAGTAGACTGTAGGCCACACTGTGCAAATCAGTCTTTAAAGTATGCTTCCTTAGACTTTATTTTAGAATATATTTGTTTTGTTAGGTATCACAAATAAAGCCTTGCCTGTTACATATGTGTGATACTAATGATATATGTACACATGTCTTTGGAACTAATACTATAATTATTTGGTCATCTCAGACTCATATATTGTAAATCTTTCACATATCTCACAGCACACCTTCGAGATGTTTTTCTAATTGAGACTGGTAAGATATTTCTAAATCATGTATCTGTTGCTACAATGTTTTTCTGTGAACATATGTTTTGTGAATAATATGCTAACTGTTCTCATAACCAACAACACTTTTAATATTGAGAAACATTTTTCAAATTAGGAATTTTAACTGAATGATGTTCGGCCATTCCATTGTTATAAAGCTATTTGTAAGTCATTATTAAGTCTTTTCCTTGTGCTGCATAGAACCACCCTCGTTGTATGATGCACCTTTCATTCACTGACCAATCTATATACCATCAGAGGTCGAAAAATAACAAATACCCCTGTCTTTGCTCTTTTTCTATTGCACATGTAGTTGAATAATTCCAAATACGTGGTGCAATACTGTAGAACACGCATAGTTGTTGCTGTGAGTTGTGTCACCTGCGAAAAGTTAAACTTTGCAATATTTTCACAAAAATTGTGTATTTCTGCTCTCGCCATTCATTGCAACACTTTGTGCCAGCTTGTGCCAAGACAGGCACCCTTGAGTCATAGAGAAGGTTTTTATTTTTCAAATTAGGGGCACCTTTCCTGCCCAAACATATTATTTTTGCCTTTCCCTCTATGGATGTAGTTATTTTCAATTAGTGGAATAATCTAACATATTTTCGCCCCAAAACAATTACATCTGTAAGTATTGATAGAATGGTTGTGCATATATCTTTATAATGTTGTCCTAATTTATGGAAATCCCAAAATAACAATTTAATCATTGTTATATTTCAGAGGAAGAACATGGTTCTCCTGAGGAAAGGTCTAAAAATGGTGTGCTTGCTGCCTTAACTCCAACCTGCCCACCATGGACACAGATACCTTCCCCTACCTCATGGAAGTTCTGGGCAGTTCTCCTCCCACCTTGGTAAAGGACAACAACGTGGTTGTGTCTCAAAGTGAACCGAGACAGATTTCTTTCCAATCAACATTTGCTTTGTATGCTCCTGTAGATCAAGAAGACCTTGAAGTCAACTTCAAATGTAATGGATGGTGGAAGAGTTCAAGTCGTGGATGGAGACGTTGACTTACACTCTTGAAGTAGTCTGTAATCGTCTGAGCCTCAACAAGGCATTTGGCTCAGGTTGTCAAAGACTAATTCTTGGGTCCTTGGAACTAATGAGTCTCTAGCTGACATTGCTCAATTCATGAAGGAGAAGAGCGAACAACACCAGCCTTCTCCTTCTGTTACTAGTGACCTAGTAAAGCAGCTGGAGCTCATCAATTCCTCTATCCAATCTTTAGAGTATAGAATGGAGGTCAAGGTGGAGTCCTTCATTTCTACCAAGAGCGTCCTCAACAGCAATGCTGTCACAGTTTCAAAAACGCAGATTTTGCCAAAAATGTCACTGTAACGTTCAGTGCACTCGCTGATGTTTTAGCTAGCATGCAAACTACAGTTTTTCCTCTGGGGATTCAGAATTAGTCACACATTGTCCTATGTCAAGATGAACATGAGGAGGAGGCTGAATAATTGGAGAAGAAGGTGTAGGAGTCACTATTGCGCATCGCAGGGTAGCTAAATGAACATTCATGACTTCTTAGTGCTCAGTTATTCCCGTAGTCGGCATTTCATGTGCAGTCCTGTGTTGGTGTTAAGGTGTATATTTTGTCCAGACATTGTTTACATAAAGCTTCCTTTTTAGATAATAGTAATTTGAAATGGTATGTTTTGTAATTGTTTTTGAGCACTTGGGCATAGATTTACAAGGCTTTGTGTCGTCCTCGCGTCGCTCAAAGTGACTTAGGGCAACGCAAAGGCATATTTGGAATTTACAAAGCCACGCCTGATTTGCTTGGCCTTGTGTGACTTTGTAAAGAAATGTAACACAAAGTAGTTGCTTGAGCTGTGCTATGTAGAATTCAATTTGGGAGGCGTGTCATGGGTGGAGCATGAAACGCCCTTGTAATTTGGTGCATTATCAGATTTACCAAAGCAAGTAAACCATGGATTGCCTTCCCCAGTGAAGCGTAACAAGGTAAAATATGCTTATTTCTCTTAGTCATTTATTCTTTCCACATGCCCTTAGTTCCACATCCCTTAGAAAGAGGAAAATACCTCTGAGGATTGTTTTTGTGCGGGAAAGCGTCCATTCCTACACAAAAACAATCCTGCCTGTAACGCATGCACCCTTGCACTATTGTGCAAGGGTACCTGAGTTGGTAGTAGGCAGAACACAGTGCAGTGCACCAGTGCAAGGAGAGAGCAGAAATACTACTCTCATGCAACACAGTGCAGCAACTTTCCTTTTTGCCTTGCGTTACGTGAATGGTTAGTAAAGAAGCCCCTTGGTGTTATGGCAAGCTTTCATTTATCTTTCAAAACTTTTCCTGTTCTCTAAAGTTGTGTCATTTTTGTTTAAAAAATTACACTGTTCCTTACCTTGTTGAAACAAAGAAAAGAAATGAACACACATTTATTTACTGAATTTTTATTTGAGCTCCATCTTTACTGTTTCCCAGCTATCCAGGAATAATTTATTTATAGTAATTTAATTATGTTAATTCCTAATATTACGTGCGTATATACACATTACATTAATGCCACATATAATGCTTTCAATAAGGCAGTTAGGCTAATGTGAACTTTCTTATGCAAATAATAATAATAATAATATTCTGAGCATTAAGCATGCCAAGTTTCAATTCAATTCAATTCAATTTCATCTTTATTTGGGCCAATTTGACCATCAAAGATATGCAGTAAAACACAAATAATACAATATAAAACCATCAAGGGTATGCAGTAAAACACATATAATACAATAGTAAACCTTTCCACCATAAAAGATAAAAGATAAGTACTTCTTAAGTAAAAGCAGATAAAAGGCCATACATTAAAATTCATATTCTTGTAGTTAAGTGGTCAACTGCGACTTTAAAATACGGGTGCGAGTATGCCAGACATTTGTAAGGAATTTGGCTAGTGCAAACACCGTTGGTCCCGAAACATCAGTTTTTAAAATTCTATACATCGGGAGGTATTCCCTACAACCAAAGTTTCTGATAAGGGGTAAAAGCCAGTATTTCCTAGCGGCCTTGTAAGTTGGACAAAACAAGACCACGTGTAGGTCGCTTTCCTCAGCACAGGTACATGCCGGGCATTGCTTGGTAGAGGGCGGTGTAGACCAGGAGCTGGTATATGACTGCAGAGGCAGTGTGCCATATCTCCATTGGAGAAATAGCTTCCTGGCCAGCACGGGAGTCATCCCATCCAGGACCCTCTCCAGCCTGTAGGAATCCTTGCATTGTGTAAATACAGATGTTAATGACCCCTTGCGCTGGCAATCTAAGACCATAGCCAGTTTCTGTTCATAATAAGCATTGGCCAAGACTCTTAGTGGGATCCTAAGTGACGCATTAGCTGGATCGGACCATAGATCTGGGAACCCCATTCTCACACAGGACTTTTTTATGTATTTTATCCAGGAAATCTGTAGGGCTTTGGGGTGGGTTAGAAACTCCCTCAGTTCTGCCTTGTAGGAAAAAAGTTCCTCACTGCTCCATAACCTTCGCCAGAAGGCTATGGGTCTGAGGCCCAATTCGTCTGCTATGGGTCTCAGGCCCAAGTCCATCCTCAAAGGGAGGAGCGGTGTACTGGACGGGAGTGCAACTATCTGTCTAATAAATTTGTTCTCAGTTATAGACAAATTGTGGGCAGGTGTATGACCCCACAATTCCGCCCCATATGTGGTGGCACCCCTAGCCTGTACCTTGTAGATCTGGATGACCGGCCCCAGTGGTCGATATGTAGAACTTTTCATCATCCGTAGGATGCCACCTGTGGTCTGCACTAATTTGAGGTTAGCCCTAGTCTGGTGTGGACCCCAGGACATGGTTTCATTCAGTGTTACACCCAGATATTCAAAGGTGGAGACTCTCTCTAAACGTGATGATCCCAGCAAGGGGTTCGGGCGTGATCTTTGGGTTGGGTTCAAGACCATGAACTTAGTTTTTATAGCATTGATCTCTAACCCCCTTTCCGTGCAGAAAACCACAAAAGAATCAAGGATCCTCTGTATCCCCATGGGGGTTTTGGACTGCAGCAGGGTATCATCTGCAAACATAATTGCAGGTACCCTGCTGCCGTTCAGTTTAGGAGCATCGGTGTATTCAATGCCATTGAGATGGGCGATTACCCCGTTGACAAAGAGGAAGAACAGGGTCGGTGCCAGTACACAACCCTGCCTCACCCCTCTGTCAACGGGGAATCTGTCCGTTAATTCCCCAAACTTCCCGCACCTAACCCGGGCATAGTTGTTTTGATGCAGTCTCTCTAAAATTGCCAAAATGTCCGGGGGGACCCCCATCTCGGCCAGAACACTCCAGAGTTTTCCTCTAGGCACCAGGTCGAAGGCGGCCCGCAAGTCCACAAATATGGTGTACAAGCTGCCGCCCTCGAATATCGCCGTCCTCCAGTAAATAATGTTCAAACGAAAAACCTGGTCCACTGTGGAGACTTCCTTCCTGAAGCCCGCCTGGTATGGACTAAGGGCGTCGGTTTCCAACAAACCTTACAATCAGCACCATCATGGTTCTGTAAACATCACATTACATAAGGATATACCCAGAATATAAATTATGTAAACATTCCGTATAAACACATTATCTACAATTTAAAGTATGTTATAAATAGGAATGATAAATTAAGTAGCACACATGTGAGCATGCCATTTGGCTGACTATTAACATGTTCCTTCTTAATGTCTCGAAAAGAGTATTACATGACATATTTTTTGTATACCAACTTTGATATCTCACTTATACATGAGGATGTAATTTGTGCAGAATCTATTTCCACAAGCATTTAGATTTGCTAGTCTACTGTAAGTAGATTGTGTTAAATGTAAGCCAATGCATGTTTTTAATAAAAATATTCTTTGCTTACAACGTACACACAAGCATCAATTAACCCCTTCGAAGCTAATGACGAGCTGGGCTCGTCATGGCGCTTACCTGCCGTGCGCGGATGACAAGGCCAGCTCGTCATGAAATAAAGTAAAACATCAATTCCCAGCGCAGGACGGGAAAACGCCTAGCAGCCATGTGGTTAAAACTGATCACAATTTAGTTATACTTTGATATTTGGGAAATATCTATCTACAGGAATTAAATACGCAGGCAAATGAAACTTTCTAGCCATGCCATGCCAGAGAAGTTAAAAGAAAGTTAGATTTACATGTACTTGGCCTAACATATTAATGTTTGTATTTTATAATCTTATAATATATTTTGTCACTAATCATATCATTTAATGTTTCCATTGAAAGGCTGCTTAAACTATCCTTTTTACCATAGCCTTATTAAGCAACATCTGTGTGTTTTCATGTTCATAGTTTAATGTACTCTAACATGTACATATATGTGTACAAATTAAATTAAGTAACACATATTTGATCATTTAGTTTTATATATTGACTTACCGAGTTGCATGATTTTGTTAGTCATTTGCGTAATGATGCATCACTGTTTTCCTTTGCATTGTGACACATATACAGATTTCACGGCATTGTGCTCAAAAACTCATGCAGAACATCGCAAAGTAGTAAATTATGCAAAGGGAAGCAACACATTTGAGCACACATTTTAAAGTAGCTTTCACTCTCTCTTTTTTTGTGCTGGCGTTTTGGAGGTTTTTGAGTGTGGTGTTTGGTGGTTATTTGAGAGGGTTAAAGTGCCTTTATAGCAGTGATTGTGTTTTTGTTGTGTACTTTCTTTAGTTATTAGAACATTGGCATGTTGTGAGCTCCACTGAAAACAATGGAGACTCTCTGGGCTTTATAATGGCTGGTATAAGTCCGGAGCACAAACATTTCAATGCTTGTCTTCATGATTTTCCCTTTTAAATTTAGAACACTCTATATTTAGCAGGTAACATGTTCTATTAGCCCTATATCCTTCTGCCTCTGGCTAAACCAGATGTTAAAGGCCCTTTTCATATTATAGCTATAAGTGTGGTTCAGGGCTTGTAACAACAGGTATAGCCCTTGGCAGTGGGCTATAAGGCTATATATTTGTCTCCTTTGTCGTTTATTTTGTGTGTTTTTGTAGTTGTCTGTTAGTCTGTCTCTATCTTATGTACTAAGGTAGTTTATAGGCTTGATAGTGTAATTGGGATGTATAGGAGTTAGGTTTGGGTAGTTTATTAATTAGCTGTGTGTAGGAAGCTGGCTCTGTATATACTATACCAATGTAAGGTATAGTGTGCACAGAGTCCAGTGGATCTCGAGAAGTATAGCGGAGGCTAAAGTAGATAATACCATACTCTTTTGTGGTAGTGTAGTTGAGCAGTCAGGCTTATCAGAGGGTAGTGTTAAGCATTTGTTGTACAAACTCAGACAAGAAATTATGCCACACACTCAAAGACTGAATCCAGACCAACTGTTTTTATAAAAAGTTGTTACTTTGATATTTTTATTACTAGAACCAAGATTTACTTAGTAGCAGGTAAGTGATACTTTTAATACAATAATACTTTTAATGATCCAGCATGTACTGTACTGGTTTTGTATAAGCATGCAAGTTAATTTGCAGTTGAGAAAATGGCTTGGAAACTCTTTAGAATACTTGTCATTACTTTGTATTACTTTCTAGTTACTTTTTAGGTACTTTTCTAGTTTAAGTCAAAACAAATTAATAACACAGTTTAGGCATTGCAGTACATCAGCAAGCAGGTTAACTAATTTGAAGACACTAAGGGGCCTATTAGGATGGCGGGCGGACTTTCGTCTGCCCGCCACCCTAGCGGTGCTGGGACCGGCCACCAGTGGTGCAGCAGTCCCACACTGGCAATTAGGATGCCACTGCCACAGCACTGCCCGCCACAATGCTGTGGCTGCACTGTGTGCATTTGCATGCACAGCCTGGCAGGTACCGCATGGTGCCTGCCACGTTGTGCATGCAAATGCTGGGGGGTACCATGGGTCCCCCCCATGTGCACCCCCCAATACCCTGGGGGCCCACAACGGGCTACCAACTGAGCTATCCGCATGCCTTTCCATGCTGCTTCCCGCTCCCATTGTAATATGGATGGCGGTGTCTAGCAGACATCGCCACCATATCAGGCCCCTTTTCCGCCAGGTCACCTGCGTGACCGGTGGAAAACCGGCGGACGGTCTTTCCGTCTGCCGGGGTCCCCCGCCATACTAATATGGTGGGGGAAAATGGGATGCAGGCGGATGAGCATGTCGGGTGGATCGCCACCGCCATGCGGGTGGTGGCGATCCGCCCAACATTCTAATAGACCCCTGAGTTACTGTGTTGCAGTACAAGACAGAGTCAACACTTAGAAAATGTTTCTGAGGAAAACCCTATGGAGGAAATAAGCAGTGTTAAGTTTACAGGTAAATAAAGAGTTTCTGTAACTGAGTTTTGGGGGTTAGAACCAAGGTTCTCCAAGGTTCAGGTTAGCACTTCAAGTGCACCACCAGTGGCACTTGGGCGGCTGGGCGCAGAGTGACAAGGTTAGACAATGGGGCTAAGGGGACATCTGTTGGAGGCTGCTCAGGGGCTTGCCACTCGGTTTTGGGAGACAAGCTCCTAGGGTCAAGGTGAGGGCAAAGGGGATCCCAAGTTAGCACCAAGACTACCTCACCAGTGGCACAGGGGCAGCTGGGTACAGGGAGCTTTGGCGCTTTTAGAAGCCCAATGCAATCCGATGGGAGTTGTTGTCTTTGGATTTTGGCTGCAGACTCGGTCCAGAAAGTCTTCCAGGAGGAGCGAACAGCTGGGTAGGTAAGTTGGAATGTCCCTCGATGTCAGGAGACTTCAGAATCGGTCACCAGGATGCAGGGTCAGAGACTGCAGTGGTGCCTTTAGGCGTCGGGAATCCGCTTACCCGGCCAGTCGTTGTGAAGGGGGGTCATCATGAAGAGGCTGCAGGCATCAACACAGGACCTTGGAGGTGACACCGCTTGATGGTTCGGAGGTCAGAACTGCTGTGGAACCACTTCAGGACTGTTGGACCTTTGAGCCATGGTTCATGGACGGCAGGTGCAGAGTTAAGTCCTGGAGCAGGGTTTCTTGGGTCCACAGGGGCTGGATCTCCTTTAGTGGACAGGACCACTGTCCTCTGAAGTCGTAAGTCTTTATTGAATTCGGGATGAGTCCTCACCAAATCTGGAGGTTGCCAATCTTTTTTGGAGCTGTAGTTTTCTTTACAGCTGCAAGCAGGCCGGCAGGGCAGGAACCAAGTCAGTTGGGACTGGAGTCACTGCTACGACTTCTTTCCAGTCTTCTTAGGACATCAAATAACTAAATTCTGGGTTCGAGGCTGCCCCTAAATACTGTAGATAGGAGGCGTTTTAGGGGTCTTGAGGTAGTAGCCAATGAGTTACTGTCCCTAGGGTGCTCACCCCATGTGGGAGAGTGGGTACAATCCCTAACCCTGATTGGAGGGTGCCTTCCATCTGCAAGACGGCGGGCACTGAAGAGTTGGCTTCACCTCGCCTCCCCCACCCAAGGGGTTGGGTTAGCAGAGGTGGGCACACCTTCAGGATTGTCCTGATTTTTCCCACTTGTCTTCCTGCCAAAAAGGTAGTGAGACAGGAAAGGTGCCTCCTCCTGAGGAGAGGCTAGGGGTTGCATTGCAAAGGTGACAAGGCATTTGTAGCTCCCATGCCACAAATGTCTCTTTCTGACCCGGGGGAGGTGTGAAAACCATCGTTCAGGAAAGGATTAGTTTCTGGGCCCTGGGAGCGAAGGCTCCCACCCCAGAGATCCAGAAACCTGTCTCATGTTGGCAGGCTGGTGGTCACCTGTCAGAAATCCATCAGTGGTTGGTTTGATTCACGGGTTCTCTTTAAAAGGGACCCCTGAGTGCATGAGATAATAATAAATCTGACACTGGAATCATTGAAGGTTTATTATTCTGAGATGTTTGATAGTAAACATCCCAGGATTCAGTAAAGCTCTTATGGTGCTCGGAAACTCGTTATGACCAGTTTCTAGACCCTATACTCAGGATGGCTCTATCTGTGCTGGTGAATTGCTCTCTGCCTTGTGCAAATGTTCATACACGTGCGCCATAGTGCAAGTGAGTGTGTGTTAAGGTCAGGAAAGCTTGTATGCATGAAGAGTTCCCTTTCTTCACAGTTAATAACTTGCCTGTTTTTCACTTTTTGTATGTGTGATTCCGAATGCAGCACAGATTCAAATAGTAAATAAGGAAGAGAAAGGTCGTTGTCCTTGTTACAGCAGCCTCAGACAAGCACACAGTTGTGGATTAAAACCTTATCTAATAATGTTTGCAAATATGGGTTTATGAAGAATGTCATGTGTGCATACACATGAACATCCATGCCCCACCCATGTTATTCTTCCCTGATGCCAAGTAACACAAGTCAACGCAATGTGCTGTTTTGTTGTTACCATTTGCACAAAGCTGCACAAATTCCCTTTTTGCATTGCTTTGAAAATAACAGAAGGTCTTCATATTGGGCCTGTTTCCAAGCATATTATTGTACAGCCTTTGCAAAAAATGTGGGCCCTCTTATATAGATATGCTATAATGTATAACTCAAAAAACAACCAAGAAGGTAATATTTACTGGCCCCATGTAATAGGACATATCTCTATGTAGCACAACGTTTTAGATTAATGTGTGACATGGGGTCAATTTGAGAATTAGATTTGCAAATACATTTTAGAACAATTCGCTGTACTTCTAACCTCTATGGTGGTGCTTTCTCAATTCCAAGCAGCAACACAGTCGCCCTTGCAAGCTGGGACTTGAATCATTGCATAGCACCATCGCTGACATGAGTGCAGAAGAGACTTTTAAATCAGAAAATAGGCCATATATGTAGTTTAAAAATTGAGTGTAATATACATTTCATTCTTTAACATAAGTACTTCAGTTACTGTTGAATTTGTATAGGATGCTCTGGAAACATAACATCATAAACAGTAGAGAACAAACGCACATTACATTTTATTTTATTTGTTTTATTGTTGTAGGATGTCATAAGTTTAGATATTTAATGATACTGATGTTTTTGTTTATAAGCAGTCTGCCTGAGCAGTTCTATCGTCATCTATTAACAGAGAGCATTTTGGAAACTAATTTTAGAAATGTGGTGTCATTTATTCAAATTTATGTAGTGACAATATTGTATATACGCAATGATCTTAATGAGTTATTGTATGACATAGGGGTCTAGTTCGCAATAATTGGGCCATTCACAACTTGACTGACAGACACTTTTATTACACGGCACAGTCATTATAATTTCCCTTGGACCTCCCTACATCCAGGCACTCTCCTCCACCCCACAGGGTCGTCTAGTGTTGCCAGGCAGGCAGATGCTGGTGCATCACGCTCCAGGGCAGGTTGTTATATTAATGTTGTCTGTTGTTCCATCACTCTGCAGTATGAGTAACACGCATTGAGTGCCTGTCCTGCTCATAATATCCAGAAGTTGCCATGAGCTTTGCAAGGCTGATGTAGAAGCACCGTTTGACTCTCTTAAAAGTAGGAACAAACTGCTGCCATGTTAGTACACCTTTCACACAAACAGAAGTGATTTTCGTCTCGGTCTTAAATGTGTGGGTTGGAGTTGCCGCCTCATTTGAAGTGAGAACTGATATGTCCTGTCATTTGTCCAGGAAGCAGTCTGTGACAGAAGGAGCAACTACAACCTTGCTAGACACACAACACAGGCTAGGGGAGTGGGTACACCATCACACATCAATGTCATGCCCGCTGATAAATGCCAAACCAAAGGTCAGGGGAGTGGGTACACCATCACACATCAATGTCATGCTCGCTGATAAATGCCAAACCAAAGGACAGGGGAGTGGGTACACCATCACACATCAATGTCATGCTCGCTGATAAATGCCAAACCAAAGGTCAGGGGAGTGTATACACCATCACACATCAATGTCAGGTTCACTGATAAATACCAAACCAAAGGTAAACATTTGTGAATTCTTCTTGCTCAAGTATTCCCGTGGTTATTATAATGCCATCTTTTGGCATTTCATCTGCATTCCTGTGTTGGTGTTACGGTGTATATTTTGTCCATACATTCCTCACATAAAGCTTCCTTTTTGGGTAATGGTAATTTGAAATTGTATGTTCTGTAATTGTTTTTTTAGCACTTGGAAATATATTTACTAAGCCTAAGCCTTTGCATCACCCTTGTGTCACGCAAAGTGACTTAGAGCAACGCAAAGGCTTATTTGAAATGTACAAAGCCATTCCGGATTTGCTTGGCCTTGTGTGGCTTTGTATAGAAATGTAACATCCAGGACCCAGCCCTGCTCATTTAAATGTTCTGTATCTGTAGTGTTTACCTTATCAGGCCCACACTGTTAATTATGATGTGACCAGGACCCACGGATCACTGTCCTTTCCATAGTCAAGCTGCCCTTTTGAAATGCAAAGAGGATTCAGCCTTTCCCTTCCTCCTGTGTGTGTTTCTCCCAGGTTTCAGGAAAGCAGGGGATGCACAATCTGTCTGTTATGGCACCTCCACCTCCCCATGCCTTAACACAGGCCTGTTTTGAAACTATGGAAATATCAGTCCTACATGTACTGTACCATTAGCTGACACATAAACATCTTAGAACACGTGTGCTCTGCAGCACTACATACCAACATAATGTAAACTGAGGGAGAGTTAAGCTCACAGCAGCAGAAAATAACATAAGTGTACAGGCTGTGCCCACTCCTGTGACATGTCCAAATGACTGCTCACAATACTGTTCACTATCACCACCATGCTATTCTTCTGCCACCATGCTCGTGCTACCTAACTATTGGTAATGTCAGTAGCCATTTAGCATTACAAATGTAGCCCTTTGTGCTCCCCTCGTGACCTAACAAGATCACACTCCATGACACAGGCCTAGTTCATTGAGTACATGCAAGATCAGGATGTTCACATGTCTACAATTTGCTAGCAATAACACATAAATCATTGCAAATTGATCACCGAAAGCAGACGCAATGCCAGCTATATTTTCAATTGAACCACAATTTCACAAAGAAAGTGTCCCATAAGAAAGCATATCCTTACTTTGCTTAATTTTATTATGCATGTTCTATATTGAGAATGAAATGATCTCACATCTCACATTCTTAGCCAAACATTGCCTTACTGCATTCATTATGTAATTAACATAGAGTCTGTACAAATATGGCCAAAGAAAAAATTAATTGTTGGACATCAGAATCGATGTCAGGTTTTAGTATTAGGATTTCAAACATATTTGTAAGCCAAACCATTTCATCAGAATGTTTGAATTAGAAACCTTACAAATAATGCAATACAGATTACTTTTTTAACACACTCTTTTCTTAGAAACAGTCTACAATGTTTGGGGTCTTGGTGAATGCCTTGTCCAAGTGTGAGGAAATTACTACCCAATAAAACTCTAACATATGGTCGAATATTATTTGACACTGTGTAAGTGTAGGCAGATGTTGTCATATTTCTTTGATCTGGGTGAAATTGTAATTATGCTGTGGTAATTGGTGTAATTTTGCATAAATACATTTACACACAGTTACTGAGATTATGCCATGACACTACATCGCGTAATAATGGGGGGAAATTTTAACGCATTTCGGTAATTCTTTAACATGAACGGCATTTCAGGTAGATTTTTAATTTCAGTGGACCATTTGGGATATTTGGGAGCGTAAAACTACAAATCCCAACGCGAGCTGCAGTGTTTTGAATGCGAACGGCAGCTCCCTTAACATGGTTGGTCAATGAACATTTCAGGTACGTTTTTTTATCTAAACGGACTATTCTGGTAATTTTTTAGGGCAAAATTACCAATCCGGATTCGAGCTGCTGTATGTTGAACGCAAGCGACCGGAAATCAACTCAAAATTACATTTTGAGTTGAACTATTACCCAAATGGACTTTTCAGGTAATTCTTTGAGTGCAAGATGCATTTCTCATAATTATGTATAGCGTTTAGTAATTATTCGCTAGCTTTGCACAATATGCTACAGCAAAGTATTGAACACCACTATTGTTTCTGAGCATGTAAAAACACTTAAACACATGAAACATTGAGGCATTGGTGATTCATTATTGTAAGCCTTGCTGATCCCTTTTAATGGTAAGCTTAATGCTTTCTTCAAAATTTGCTTGTAATAATACAATTTGGTATGTGTGTTTTTTAGTGTAGCACACATGCGAAGTGTGCCGCACAATATATTGACCATGTAACTTAAAGTTTGTTACAGATTTAGGCACTGGATTTCTCTTGCATGTGTATGTATTTACTCATGTATGTTGCTCAATTTACAACTGATGAAGCAGATACACTGCTGAATCCTTACATAACATGCACAATTGGTGCTCATCTTACTTTGAAGATCTTGCAAAATTGATGATAAAGAGCTTAGTTACTGCATCGTAAAAGCATGCAGAAAAGAGTAGACTAGATGGAAATTACTCATTTGAGTGACATAGGTCTGTGTCTACTAAGGTTCCATGGTATTCTTTTAACGTGAAATAGAAATGTGAAAGTTATGACTTAATTATTTTAATCATCTAATGCTTGCATACTATTCAGTTATACTTGTTAATTTTTTCTTACCAGCCTCTCATTGCTTCTTCCCTGCTCCGCCACAGCTCCTGTGCCGATTGCACGGAGGGATGAGGAGCGTTAATTTTCCCATCCACTTCCGGTTTCTGGTAAGCCCAGTGCTTTAAATGGGCCGGTACTCACCGGTACTGAGTACCGTCACTTCCTAAATTTATCACTTTGAGTACCGGCACTTCTCTTCTTCAAAAGGAGAGTACCGGTACTCATAAAAAGTTGGCTCGTGGCTGTGCTGGTGAGCCGGAGTGGGACATGTCACTGGCAGCCGAGGCGCCGCATCTGCAGCCCCCTCCCATCCATCAGAGCCCCAGCTGAGCTATTCAGTAGGGCTCTTTTGTTTAATGTCCGGTGCTCGCCGTCATGCTGTGCTTGAAAGAGGTGGGTCGGGATTCATTTTACCTGCTAGTGTGCGCGTGTGATTTTCAAAGCGCCTCACTTCAGGTAGTGACAAGTGAAAAGTCAGTGCAGGGTAACACTTTGAACACAAATGTTATCAGACAAAAGGGCGGCGGAATCTCACACGTCCTTTCTCTTGATGTGAGTGTTAATGCCCAGACAATGCTATTGAAGAGGCCCCTGGAGCGCTAATCTGTTATCTGCATTGAGGCGCCTACCTTCCTAACACCAAAGGCCTCTATTGGCCTGTCTGCTTCTTATATGCCAATGCTGTGGCAGGATGTTTCATGCCAGCCGGGCCCCAGTGCACCCATGAAATTCCCCTGCTGCCTGGAGTTGAAGGAAGAAGCCAGTGTTTGAGAATCAATCACCTGCTCACCTCCTCCTGTTATTGCTGTGCCCAGTACAGCCCGACTTCTGCCCAGACTCACCACGCAATCGTGAGTCTCATAGTGGGAGCAGGTGGCACAGGCAGAGACACTGCAGCAGGGCTCGCTGTCTGACTCTCTGAAGAAGAGACAGGCTAGAGATCCCCGCGGTGTCAGCCAGCAGCTCCTCGTGGATCCTCCAGACAGCCGTAAAGAGATCATTTAATATTCTCCTGCTGGTGGCTGCTGCGGACATGTAAACTGTTTGTTACAAAAATGATTAGGGCTCCAGCACTGCATAGGTCCTTGCAAATGGGCACACTAGAGTTGTCTGTGTGTGCTGAATATGCGCTACGTTTTGTCTAAACTAGAAGTTTTGCTGATTTATTAGTAGTGCAAAGTATTTAACATCCCTGCTTAACAGGGACACTACAAAGCAGCACCCTTTATTTTCTCAGCACAGTTAGACTTGCTAAATCAGAGATAACTCATGGGATTATTGTTGCTGCTGTCGAGAAGTCAAAGTTTTCTCTACTGACAGTTTGCACTCTGACCAATAAGTAGCTTAGGTGGTTAATGCGCCATCAAAAAGGCACATTGTACTGTACTGTACTGTATGTGGATAGCTCAGTGAGTTGCTGTTTTTGTCACAGAAATACCTTTGTTATATGTGGTTTGGCCGCACCTGAAGCTGAGGTTGGGGTGGACGATGCTGATTTTTATTGAAATTAAATAATAGCTTCAAAAGCACCTGCTGCTGAGTTTGACTTCCTTGTTGCTCAAATGAGTGCGATTTCTGATATTTGTCTACTTCCATTGACTTCATACCATGGTTATGCTCGCAAGAATGTGCCCCTCTAAGTGTTACACATCCAGTTGTTGCCCGACTCTCGTAAATCCACTGATTCTATGAAAATGTCACACATGCAATCTGAAACAGCAGCTCGACTCAAATGTGTAATTTTTTAATATTTATATGATTCCCTCATTTTGCTAGTGAGAAAGTGTCACTCACATCGTTGAAATGTCACTCATAATTACAATGAAAATATGAAAATGTCACACATAACAATCTGAAACCTTGGCAGCTCTGGGGTCCATTCTGGCCCTGTGCTGTCAACACATTCACACTATCCTCTGCATTTGCGTAAACACAGAAATCTTGGGAATCCACTGGCAGTGGCAATTAAAAAAGCCATACTGAAGAGTATAACATGGCTTTTAACATACCAAAATCTTTTGTGTGTCTGCTTATGTTTGTCTCTTTGCCTGCATTTGTAAGCCTGTTTTTGTAAGAAAAAGGTGAGAGAGAAAGAATCAAGACACTCTCAGGAGGTATTTTAAAGAAAATGGGTGGCCCTTTGTGTGTACATGTCTGCTCGGAGACAAAGGTTCATAAATAACGTAGTAGGGAGGGTTGGTGAGTGAGTGGATGGGTATGTCGCGCTATATAAATATTGACTTGACTTGACTTGACTTGAATGGATGGGTGAAAGAGAATGGATGATTGGATATAAGGGCCGATGATGGGTGGATAAGTTAAATATTGGATGGATGAATGAAAGGTAGAGATGGATGAAAGGGTGGATGATGGATGAGTGAAAGGAGGGATTGATTGAAAGGGTGGATGGAATGAAAGGGCGAATGGTATTAAGGAGTGAAAGGGTTGATGGACAGATGAGCGAAAGGATTGATGGGTGAGTGAAAAGGTGTATAAAGAGATGGATGAGTGAAAAGATTAATGGATAGGTTTAAGGAGGGATGGATTAGGTTTAGATATGAAGGGTGGACAGACGGAATGGTGAAAATCAACTGAATGATGGATGAAAAACTGAATAGACAACAGAATGTAAACGGTAAATGGTGAACATCAGCAGGTAAATGGTTGGATGAAAGGATGAATGGATAGATCGATGGAAGAGACAAGAGATATCTTCTGGGGAGGGTCATGATGATTTGCTTGGTGCCATAAGAGCTTTGGTTCGAAGTGGGGGTATTTTCAGTTTCTTCCTACTCACTTGCTCAAAAATATATAGTATTTTGCTAAACAACAGCAATTAATAGTATGGCATTAAGAAGGTGCATCTATTGCAAAAAAAAGTAAATGTTAACATATTATTGCATTTCTCTTTCATTTTGTGTAATGAGTTAACCTGCTTTGTTTAAATAACCGCATTTATCATGTGTTTTGGTGTGTGCTGCAACTATCATAGAAGTCGTTAAGTATCATCATGACCTGCCCTTAGCCCCGCCCCTAGCCCCGCCCACTCACTACACCTCTAGCGCATTTTAATGAGTACCTGCACTTATTTTTTCCCATTTAAAGCACTGGGTAAGCCCGTTTGCACCCATCTGCGTCCGGCCTGGGCCAGGGACCAGAAACCCTGGTAAAACACAGCCAGAGATAAGGTTGTACACCTCTACGTTCTTCCATTCCTTGCGGCCGACTTCCAAAGCTTGCAGCCAGGGTATTTGTCCGGAAGTACCTTCCCTGAAGGTGCTTCCGGGAACTGCTTGAAATTTTGCTTCCTCAACGCAAAAAAAACTCAGATATTCAGAAAGCCACTCGTCTGCCATCTAACTAGGTAATAGGAATGGAAGGTGCTGACGGCTTGGGTGTGGAGCAATACAATACTCAGGTATATGATTGCTTTAGTCTGAATTGTCGTTCTCTCCCTAAACATCAGCAACACCTTTTTAATTTCCTCTGTGATTTTTAACCCTGAGGTAGTATTTCTTACTGAAACTTGGCTCCATGATGGCTCTCTGCCTGATATTATTTCAGCACTTCCTGCTAACTTCTACTCAATTGGTATAGATAGACCACAGACAACGGGTGGACGAATTTCAACTATTTAAAATAAAAATGAATAGTTGCAAAATTGAGCAAAGTTTGATATTGGACTGTGAAGCTTTGCGATTTATACTTTTCTTCACACCGAAATTCACGTTCTCTGGGGTTCTGATCCACCGCCCCCTGTTTACCGGAATAAATGGTGTACCGCCCTCTCTGATCTACTGGCTCCTCATATCTTGCGCTTTGCCAACTTCATGCTTCTCAGGGACATTAATCTTCATCTTAAGAAATTAAACTGCAACCAGTCTCTAGCCCTCATCGAAGATTTGGGTATTCATAAACCAGCACTTCTTAACTCAGTGCCTACTCATTCAGCTGTGCATCACTTGGACCTAATTTTGTCCAATATAAAGAACTTGCTTATTGACCCTCCTCTCCAGCTATGCTGGTCTGACCATTTCACTATGCCTTTCAAGATTAAAGACCCTTCTCATCCCTTAGTGCGGCCTGTTTTGAAATCTTATGTCAGAAACTGGTCTAAACTTAATATCGCTGAACTAAACTAGCAACTTCTTATCACAAAACCAACACTTCTACTACAACCTAAACAAGATGAAACTATCCTATATCAATGACTCAATGAAGCAGTTAACACTGTCTTACCATCTACTAGCAAACATGTGGGTAGAACGCACCCTCCAGCTCGATAGTTTAATGATGTACTCCGATCTGAAAAGAAGCGGTGTAAAATCTTAAAAAGAAATTGGAGGAAACGATACAATGAGGAGGCTAATTCTGATTATGTGGTGGCACAAAAGAAATACCATGCCCTTTGCAAATCAGCACATGCCACTTATTATAAGAAAAAATCCCCACCGCCCAACACTGCCAGAAAACTCTCTTTAAAGTGGTGAAGGAATTATCAGACGGTATTAACATCGCACCTGCACAATGTCTCTCCCAAAGTCAGTGTGACGGCCTAACTGTTTTGTTATACAATGGGTGGACAAAATTCACCTTCAATTCGCTGAAGAATCTATCAACATCAATTCTAATGTACACCGAGACTCATGCGCTCCTCTCTCAATGAAGGCAACCCCTAGAACTATCGAGCCAACAGTTACAGCTAAAATGAGTGCATGGCTGCTTATAGTTCTTCCATCTTTTTTGACGGCATTGTGCTTCATCAAATTTGACTCTCCATTGGATCCTCTGGATCACTGACATAATATTGATTACACTAATATGGAATTACACAATTATCGAAGATAAAATATCGAATACAAAAATATCGAATTCCTATCTACAAACAGGTAAGTACAAAAATATCTAATCAAAAATATAGTTTAAAAAATATAGTTAGTTAAATATCATTTTTTTAAATGTCTTAAAAATAATTTAAAATTAATGAAATATTAAAAATAATTAACTAAAATATACTTAAAAAATCTTAAATAACCTTAAAATGATTAAATAATTAATTTAAGTTATTAAAAAAATCTATTTTATTTTTCAAAACACATATATATATATATATTAACATAATATTAATTAAAAAAAACAATATTTTTACCGTAGGATAGCGGGAGGGTAAAATTTACTATCCCCACTACAGAGAGTGCAAAAGTAGGGAAAGCGTTGGATAGAGTAGGGGTAAAAATTACTATTCCCACTCCAGTGAGTGCAACAGTAGGGAAAGCGTTGGATAGCGTAGGGGTAAAAATGACTATTCCCACTCCAGTGAGTGCAACAGTAGGGAAAGCGTTGGATAGCGCAGGGGTAAAAATTACTATTCCCACTCCAGAGAGTGCAACAGTAGGGAAAGCGTTGGATAGCGTAGGGGTAAAAATTACTATTCCCACTCCAGTGAGGGCAACAGTAGGGAAAACGTTGGATAGCGTAGGGGTTAAAAATACTATTCAAGATAAATACCATTAAAAAAATCAAAATATTTAATCAATTATAATTAAATTACTTCCCACCCTATTCCCCTATAAACCCACAACCCGCTACGGAAAATAAATTAATAAAATTAACATAATTATCGATTAATCGATTAAGTAATATTAATTGCCAATTAAAATTTAATTAATTACCAAATACAAATTAATTAACAATTATAAAAAAAATACAAATAAATACATTTAAATATTTAATTAATTATAATTAAATTACTTCCCACACTATTACCCTATAAACCCACAACCCGCTACAGAACTAAATTACGCAAAAATTTAATAACGATAAAATTCATTACTTAAAATAAATTATAAAATAAATATACACTTTTCACACATATGCTAACATACAAAACACTTAAAAAAATTCGATATTATTAAAAATTCGATATATTTAATACCTATATTATATACTTCGATATTTTGACTTTCTATATTTATGAAATTCGATATTAAATTACTTACCTTAAATTCAATATTTTTGTTGACTATATTCTGTCCATTCGATATTTTGTCCATTCTATATTTTGACTTCGATATTAGTGGTATTCTATATTTTTGATTTGATATTTTATCTGTATACCGATCCTCTTCCACCTGCTAAACTCAGATGCTTGGATGCCTCTGTTTTAAACATGATTGTTGCGATCCTTAATACTTCATTGAGGGCCGGGATCATACCACAGAGGTGGAAACATGCTTTGGTTCTTCCCCTGCTAAAAAAAAACTAATTTGGATCCCTCCAGCTGGTCGAATTATCCCTCTATTTCTCTCTTTCCAGTTTTTTTACAAAATCTTGGAAAAACATGTTAACGTCCAACTCTCAACATTTATTGAGACTCATTCGTTTCTTCACTCTTCTCAGTTTGCATTTTCCTAGTCTAAATGAGAGAATGGGAATTCTAATAGAGAGGTTTCTAGTCAACAGGTCCTAATGTTACTATTTTGCATAGTTTAACTGAATCACTTGTTTGTATGATCCTAGAGCGTCTAAATTTCTTCAGGAGATTTGGTTTAGCAATAATAATTTTGTACTTGTACAGCGTAATATTGAGATTCATATACATAAATCTAATTACTAGCTTATAGGTGAGTTATCAATTTCCTGGTCCTCATTGGATAGCTGATTGTATCACCTATATCTGACCCCTCTCGGCACGCTTCAAGATCCATTGGAGGGCCATGTAACTGACTCTGAGGTGTAATGCCAGGTAAATTAAGATCAGAGTAAATGGGCCTAGTAACACTATAGCACAACAAAAATATTATTAAAGTTAAGAGACATGCAAGAAATGTAGCATTTTTGGAGACATACTCTAATTGACATTTGTAGCAACGTATACATATTGTGAATATGACAGTAGTGTCAGCATCCCTTTTAGGCAAGGTTTCAACCCAAAACAATTAATACCTGCTTTTCGTTTTAGGTAAATTAAATCAAATGTTATAAAAAAAATGAATCTTTGTTTGAACTACTGTTTACAATGTAGCATTAACACAACAAGGGGCCGATTCCGATCCTGTAAAAAAGAAACATCAGTACGATTTTCATCCGGAGCCATCGCTGTACAATTTGTACCCGTCCGTCCGATTTGCGTAGTACGATCCGTATTCCGTCAATCCGTCCGAATCGTCGCGATCCGTACGTATTGCAAGGCTGAAACAGTGAAGCGTATGACTCGTACACATGCTGTACGACCCGACGAGTACGATCCGGACCGGGGTATGAGGAAGCGATTCGTAAGGTCCACGTCAGGTAAGGGCGATTCGTACGGAAAAGCACACAATCACTTACACACCGTACACTGCGTACACCCCATGAAAGCAGGGGTACGGTGCGTACCCCTGTTATCTTGGGGTGTACGCACCGTACCCCGCGATCGCAGGGTGTACGCACCATACACCCAGCAAACATGGGGTACGGTGGGTACACCCCGTGATTGCAGGGGTACGCACCGTACCCCTGCGATCATGGGGTGTACGCACCGTACCCGGGGGGGCGTTCCGTACCTGTTTCGGGGTGAACTCTGCTTTTACGGCTGTTTTCAGCTCTTGTAGATAAAGGGTCGTACGGTGCGTACCCGACATGAATCGTACTTGCCGGGTCGGAAAAAGCAGCTGCGAACCGTACAGATGTCGCGTACAGCGGATTCCGAGGGAGATTTGTGCTGAGATTTGAGTCGTACGGTCTTTGTACGATTCGTACGGAGTTCTGCTCATGCTACGAATCGTACTTCGCCGTACGTACGGGGGACGGTGCAGGGTACGATTCTTACTGGAAAAACGCTCCGAACATCTATTCGGAGTGGTTTTTCCCGAATCGGAATCGACCCCTTAATGTCTGCTTATCAATCTTTTGGAGTATAATGTATTTTTTTCTCTTGGAAGCTTTTTGAGTGTCAGTCTACTGATGATGAAGTCAATAATACGTAAATCATTTTTACAATATACCAAATTTGTTTGACCTGTCCAAGTTCATCACACAGTTCTTACCTTCATTTCTAAAAAAACTTTTTTTCTGGATTTAACATAAATTATTACAACTTGGAATTATATTGTGATAATATTTTATTCACTAGATAACATGAATGAGCAACAAAGAAAACACTTTTGAATAGGGACGGCTAGATTCCAAAGACTGTAACCTATTGTGAAAGGTTTTAGAAAATGGCCACAATTTGTGATGGCCAAAAAGCTGAATAGATTGCAGAAAGATCAGCACAAACACAGGGAATAACATCTCAGGCTACGCAACCTAGCTTATCATCTAGAGTAACAGCACAAAGGCAACAACAGCTTTCCTCACCTGTTGTGGTAAACATCCCTAAAGTCAAGAATCAGAAATGCAAAGTTTTTGTGCACATGGAAAATGCAGAAGCATAACAGAAAATTTCTCAAAAATCTTACAAAATATTCATGAATTCTTTTTTTTTAAGTTTAAATAATTTTATTGAAAATAATTTGAAGTGACTAAACACAATATGCATTGTAAATTGTACATCATCACATTCCAAGCTCATTACATAAACAATAAAAGCATCGGACTAATAATGTAAAATTGAAACAGAAGAATGCTAAGTAAGTGAGAAATGTATGCCTTCTAGGTACATAGAAGAAACATATGGCACTATTTGGGAGTCTAGGGTGGTTTAGGACCTCCTGTTGAGATGGTTTTGGTAAAGAACATTGTTTAGCACTTGTATCAATAAATATTGTGACAAGCGACCATAAGTCAGCACGTTTTGTAGCCATGTGAGGAGGCTGTACAAAGGCGGTATCTAACCTGTGATTATGGCATACAGTGTACCACCAAGCCCTTTATGAAATTTTCAAAAAATCTTTCCAATTGACAGTAATTTGTTGAAAGGCAGCCGCCAATAATAAATTAATAATCTTGACATTAAGAGGAACGTCATCCCAGATAGGGGAAAGACTGCCTAAGAAGATTTGAGTAAAAGAAAAAGGAAACTTAGTGTCGTAAATTAAGTTAATTTGAGACCATACTTGTTTCCAGAAGCTGTGTACCTGTGAGCATGTGAATAACATGTGAAATAAGTCAGCATTGGGAGAAGAGCATGTCCAGCATGTATCTGAAGTAGATGAGAAATGTTTAGATAGGGTAGCTGGTGTGAATAAAAGTCTATTATAAACAAAAAATAATGTTTGGGTGGTTTTGCTGCTCTGGAGGCCTTGCACAATTTGGTCCATATGGTTTTCCATAGTGATAATGGCCAACATGTACTAAAGTCTCGCTTCCATGCTTCTTCAATTTTTGTCTTCTGTCTATTAGTGCCATTGCCTTGTAGGTATCTGTAAATAATAGAAGCTTTGGGTGTGGTCATTAACAAGGTCTGAAAACTGGTGGAGGATTCTGGGGTGTTAGAAGTGTATAGCATGGTGGGAAGGTGGGAGAGAGATTCCAGCTCAGTTTTTTTGAGTAAGTTATATTTATTGATAAAGGAGGTTGGCAATTGAATGACTGCATGAGTGTAGCGAAAGGTATAAATTGTGATTCTGAGAATAATTGATAAATCGATATTAAACCTCTTTGTCTCCAAGTCTTCCAATAAAAGGGTTTATTTTGGATCAGCAACTTTTTATTATGCCAAATCGTTGAGTTTAAAAAGGAATCTCTAGAATCGTGAGTAGAGTGTGAAGGTAAATCAAGTAATTTGGAAGTGTGCTTTATTTTGGGCGTTGAAATGGATTGTGGTTTGCAAGAAAAGGAAAGATATTCACAAAATGAGTAGGGAGGTAAGCAGAGGCGTTCTGTTGAAGTCCAGAGAGGGCAATCGTCTATAGAGTCAAGCAACGATAGAGAAGCCTGACAGAAAAGGAAAGCTTCCTGATAAGCCTGGAAATCTGGGAAATTTACTCCTCCTTCTGATTTGGGGCGAGTTAATTTTAGGAGGGACATTCTGGTTTTTTTATTGCTCCACAAAAAAGAGGATAAATGGAGTTAACTTTTTAAAATAGTTTAGCTGTAATTGGGACCGGGATGTTCGAAATAGTGTATAAGACTATGGGCGATAACATCATCTTTATGGTGTCCAAACGACCCCACCAAGACAGATACAGAGGATGCCATTTAGAAGTCAATTCTGAGATCTTTTAAATACTCTTATTCATACATAATGTTACCGTTTCCGAGATTGAAGATGTAAAGTGTAGGCCTAGATATTTGATATTATTCGGACTCCATTTGAAATGGGGGGTTTGAAATTCTGAACTACAAGTATATTTTGTTAAAGGGAATATTTTGCATTTATCGTTGTTTAACTTGTAACCAGAAATAAAAGAGTAAGATTCCACCTCCGCTAAAAAAGCAGGAATTGATTCTTCTGGTCTGGACATAAAGAGTAAAATGTCATCGGCGTATGCTGCAAGTTTGATGTGGACATTCAATGTTTGAAACCCATAAATACTGGGGTTTTGATGTAATTTAGATAAAAATGGTTTAAGGGCTAAATTAAAGAGGAAAGGCGAAAGAGTACATCCTTGGGTATTAAGAGCTTCGAAAAATGGGTATAAAATTCAACAGTAAAGCCAACCAGGCCAGGAGCTTTGTCTTTTTTTAGGTTTTGAAGAGCGTTTAGGAGTTCCTGCTGGGAGAGATCAGATTCTAATTGAGACAAATCCGGATGAACCTGCTTAGGCTTTTGGATATTAGAGAAAAATTGCGATAATGAGTGATCCGTTGGCTGAGTTTCTGAAGAATATAGTGATTTATAGAAAAGAGAAAATTTGTTTAAGATTTTGGCATCTTTAAACTTTAAGACTGAATGTTCATCGAAGACAGAATCAATGTTTAATTTGGGTTGGCGGTGTGGAACCATTTATGTAGGGAGTACGATCCGCAGCTTGAAACTAAGGATACAGGAACCCCGACATGCCATAAAAACAAGGGACACAAAATGCCCAATTACTAATCACTATGTTAATGAACATCTGGATGACTTTTCCTTTTGGTTTCATGCCATAGACCATGTCCCTGTGCCAAAAAAAGGTGGTAATAGGGAGTTATTATTATGACAAAAGGGGTCAAAGTGGATTTGCCGTCTGAGGGCGACCAGTTTGGGGCATAATACAGATGGGGAAATGCATTACTTCTTGTGATTGACTCCGAAATAAGCAGTGTTGAGTGTGCTGAGCTCAGCGACACTTCTCTGTATGAAGATTTTTCGATTCGTTTGAATATGGGTTCTCTGTCCATGAAAAGTTTCTCTTCATTGATATTTGATGTTTTGTCTCACTCTCCTTCTCTTTCTGAAAATTCAGTCTTTCTTCATGACACGGGTAGGTATTACTACTCGTGTGGACTTGGAAATATATACTATATGCGACGGTATGTTTATCATTAGCAGGATTCAAACTCTGATATGCCGATGTTTATACTTGGAAACATATTAGTATTTCAGATGTCATCTGCTAGAATTGTTTATTTGTTCTTTATCTATCGCCAAATTTGGATTCTCTTGTATCCTTACATTAATTATCTCTTGATTATAGCTTACACTGCCTTCTGCGCTGGAATAAGCTTCATACTACTATTCCAATATGGCGCGGTATCTTTCCAAACGCCTTATTATTATTATATCTAGGGCTTTTATAATGGCGGCTTCACACGCGGTACCGCTTCCCTGTGTTTTTGTGCACTCCTGATGTATTCGCTGATTTATTTCAGTAATTACCCTAACAATCGAATATTAATGGGTCACAATATTCTAATACCCATGTGGACCATAATAATGGTGATATTTATTGACTATTAACGTAATTAAATTAGACTTAACTCTTGCCTGAATTAAATGTTTTCGGGGTAATAAAACAATTAAGAAGTGGAGAATAGGTATTTGAAGGAATGATTGATGCCCGATTAAACCTGCGCAGGAACAACCCACGAGCTGTTACTCAAACATGGTGCCATATCTTTCCGGACACCTCCTTATTATTGTATCTATAGGGACCTTACATTGGCGTTTTTTACGAAGCATTGCTTCCTCGCCGATCGATTTTATGAATTACTTTGACTTCCGGACATCAATGGGTCTTAATATTTTAATACCCATGCTGACCGTAGTAATTGCGAAATTTATTGAACAACAACTCAGTCTCATTTGACTCAACTCTTATTCTAATTAAATTCTTTCGGGGACATATAATAAATTAGGAAGTGGAGAAGTGGCTTCCTAATGAATGATTCCTTATGTCGGGACTATCTTTTCTACCCCTTCTAAGATGGCGCCGTTGTGGACACGCTTCCAGTTCAGTACATACTCACGTGATTGCGTATGTGCACCATGGCAACGGAGACGCCTATTTAAGATTGGAAATTGACATGGCGCGGTTCGCGGACCGTTTACACGCGGGTAACTGGGGACGATTGTTCGGTATTGTAGCACGTAGATTTTCTGAGACGTGTGGGAGATGTGGGACTTAGTAATTATGTCTAAGGTCGCGCACCCAAAATGTTGATATTGTGTTAAATATTAGGTTGGGGAATGAATTTCCCGACGGTAACAATCACAACCTGGCATTGGAACTATGATATCTAGAACATTAAGGGTTGGGGGTATGGTCGAGTAATTATAGTCGCCACGCCTTAGATCGTCTGTAAACTAACTGACGTTTTTATGCTTATCTTTTGGCTACCCCGGGCATTTGTAATTAGGACGTGCGGCTGCTACACTAGTCGGCGGTCCTGACATTACCTTCCTTGGTCTCCTACAGTATATATTTATTCAGGTAAGCCGATGCGTACTGGTCTATAAATGGGTGGTTACCTTACTTAAGGGGTTGTAACTCTCTTTTCCCGCTTTCTGAATTTTTTTTTTTTTCGTTTAGACACGTATTAGGATAGACGGCAGCTATCCCTGTTTACCTATCGGGACGCACATGTGAAGGTTTGACAGTGCCCAAAGACATACACCTAACAGGTGTGTAGGGTTGTATTCAAATTACATTTAAATAGTTGTCACTGTACATTTTATACCCTGCAATATCTTATTGCCTCTTTCTCTCTCACTGTTTTGTTATTTTTAAGGCTTATGGGCTGAGTATTGTTATTGTTATTGTTATCTGGGTTTTATATCGCGCCAAATCACCGTCAGGTCTCAAGGCGCTTCTGACAGATACAGCAACAAGAAAAAGATAAGTAAGCAGGGATACGGATTATCGGCCTAACTCACAGAGAGTATTCTCAATTATCTTGACAGATGTGATTCTTTCACAAGCGGTCGTGTATTCTAAGTTATAATTATGTCACTATCTTGGTAGTGATTCTCGCACGAGGTATTATAATATCAACTGCTTAGTATACACAATTGATTTTGTTCGTGTTTTCTCCAGGTTATGACAACTTATTTTTCATTTGAACCTGACATTTTGGTTTACTTTGCAACAGATTTGTGGCTTATTGGCTATTTCTTGATCGATTTTGACTACTACCACCGAATTGGTGAAGTCTAGCGCTCTACAAATTTCACAATAGGATTGATAACAAAAGGTGAGACTCACCTATTTACGACAACCGCCCACAGTGCTTTTTCAATTGGGCATGGTTTAGAGTCCACCTAAATTTGTAATTTATTTTGTTTGTTTGTTTAGAACGAGGCATATTCCAGACATCTTCATCTATAAATTTCTTTCCGGACTCATTAGCTCCATATAAGGTGAGAGATAGGGATTGGCTGCTCCTTCTAATGACTGAGTGCACCAGTGATGTTGTTTTCTCTAGTTTGGGACCCCACGTATCATTTCGATTGACCGCTATCGCCACTTTTTTCATGTATGTGAATTCTGCGATTGGGGACCGTTGAGTCTCGAATTCTTAAGCAAGTGCGATGTAAATACCTGCTGATTGTGTGCTGCTATTGTCAATGGGCCTTTTGCCTTGGATTATTCCTTTTCTCTCTCTCTCGTCTTTTCCCCCCTCTTTTTCCCCCTTTTTTGTACTATTTTCCTACACTTTTTCCATTTAATCGATTAGGTATACTTTAAAGAAGTGGTAGAGATGTTCTGTACAATACCTTTTGTGACTAAGGAGTTATGGATAACAAACGTTCTGTTTTTTTATTGAAAGATGTGACATCACATTTGTGGTGTATTTTTATGTGTGTTATTTTATACATGAGGCTAACAGCACGTCTATCTGAGACACAGATTTATGTATGTGAGATTGTTTGGTATTCATATTAGTTTTGTGAGTATTTTTCCAAAATGTTTTGATTATGTCTTCCCATACCTACGATCTTTGTTGTAGTTAAATTTGTTATGTTATGATCATTGTAATTGCTTTAAACCTTAAAATGTGTGTATTAATGTTGTCTTTATGTATGTAGTATATATATATATATATATATATATATATATATATATATATATATATATATATATATATATATATATATATATATCCAACGAAAACGAAATGTCTGCTAGCAACCTGCTTTCGTTGGATTTAATTACGGCTGTGGCTCAGCCGTGGAGAGCTGCCCACCGCTTGGGAGCGGGTCTTTGCAGGCTCTAAGAGGTTGCCTGCAGTCATGGGATGAAGGAGTACAGCGCCAGTGCAGGATGGCGCTATCTCGTGGCACGTTGTCATTGCTGAAAACAGGGCAGGCAGCACCCTGTGTAGTGCTTTCCCACTTGGAACTTTAAGTCTGTTCAAATTGAAGGGACTGGAAGCTGCCCCACTGGGGGAAGAAGGTTGGCACACTACAAAGCCCAGAAAGCTTTGTGAATGGACACGCCCACTGGGGCAGGTGTTTGAAATCTTAACGAAAGTGCGCAATAAAAACTGCTCCCAAACCCTTTCAGAATGATTGCCTCTGAGGAAAGGACGAGATTCCTGAAACGCGTCAGGCACATATTAACTTCAAAGACTGCATCTGTGAGCTGTCTGCTAGCAATGAAATGGATCCAAATACGAGTGCCGAGTGACTTCATGTGGCTTCGCTTCTTTTGGGGACCAACCTGCTTTCGTTGGATTTAATTACGGCTGTGGCTCAGCCGTGGAGAGTTGCCCACCGCTTGGAAGCGGGTCCTTGCAGGCTCTAAGAGGTTGCCTGCAGTCATGGGATTAAGGAGTACAGCGCCAGTGCAGGATGGCGCTGTCTCGTGGCACGTTGTCATTGCTGAAAACAGGGCAGGCAGCACCCTGTGTAGTGCTTTCCCACTTGGAATTTTAAGTATGTTCAAATTGAAGGGACTGGAAGCTGCCCCACTGGGGGAAGAAGGTTGGCGCACTACAAAGCCCAGAAAGCTTTGTGAATGGACACGCCCACTGGGGCAGGTGTTTGAAATCTTAACAAAGTGCGCAATAAAAACTGCTCCCAAACCCTTTCAGAATGATTGCCTCTGAGGAAAGGACGAGATTCCTGAAACGCGTCAGGCAGATATTAACTTCAAAGACTGCATCTGTGAGCTGTCTGCTAGCAATGAAATGGATCCAAATACGAGTGCCGAGTGACTTCATGTGGCTTCGCTTCTTTTGGGGGCCAACCTGCTTTCGTTGGATATATATATATATATATGCATGTTTTATATCTGTATACTCAGGGTGTTTTATCTATGTGTTCTTTCAGCCCTGACGAAGTTCCAAGTGAACGAAACGCGTTGGCTGAGATTTTAAAGATTGAAAAGAATAAAGGAATTGTGGATAAATACGAAGCCTTCTTGTATTTTACCTTTTGGTGCACCATCCATTTCTCTATAAACTCTTGTATCTGTGTTGCAGTGGAGCATTAGTGCGGCGAGCTCCGGATGTGTCTTGCACAAACCATGGACTTTTAGTAGTTACTGTGAAATTGAAGTGCCTAACCTTGGTCACCCGCATGGTTTGTTTCTAATATTCAATGTTTAATTTGTTTTGGCGAATCTTTAAATAGTTGGCTAAGATTTTCCCTGCTTCTTTTTTACCTCCATAGAATTTTGCGCTGGATTTTAACAAGTAAAGTGAGGCGTCTTCTGTTGACTTTTTATTAAGTTTCAATTTAGCGTTGATAAGGGCTTTTAAGCACTCCTCTGAGTGGGATGTATAGTATGAATTTTCTAGTGTCTTAATATCTTGGAGTAGATCTGTGGTAATATTACGTGCACATTTTCGTTTCTTTTCAAAAAAGTCTATAATAAAGTCTCTTGCTGACGCCTTTAAGGCATCCCAAATAGTTGCTAGCGATAGAGAATTTAATCCCCTAATGTTCCATGAGATCAATTTAAGTGGCATAACAAATTAAAACAAAGTGCAATTAACAGTTTAAAACAAAAGTCCAATTCAATAAAGTGTAATGAATAACAATAAAAGAGTCCGAGCTTGTAATACTGAAGTCCAAATCAGTACAAAAACACTGTAGAGTGTTAAAAGGGAAATGAGAAGATCGGAGGAATAAAGTGAGCTTAGAACAGTGAGAGTTATAGAAAATACATGAGCAAAGCCAAAGATGAAGAGAAAATAAAGTCACATGTGGAAGAATTAGTGCAAAAGTTAGATGGTAAAGGTATGAGATATAAGAGTGTGTTGCAAAACACAAAACAAAAGACAGAACAGATAACATACCAAATGGAACCTGAGTAACTTGGGAGTGGTGTGCAGAAAACCAACATTGAAGGAATAAAGGATCAAGGGGGAGATTCAACATTCAACCCATGAAGGGTTAGGGATTATATGACATCAATACATTTATAAATTCAAGAATTATCCGATGTAGAAGGTCGTTGAGTGTTCATAGCATTTGGATTACATGAATTAATGAAACTCTGTAACCTTACTGGGCCTTCATAAGTTATTGTTCTGTTATTGTGTGTAACCTTAAACAGGCAAGGATAAAGGATAGTTTTTAGAGTTAGTTAGTTAGTATTAGATTAGTGTGGTATTTAATATCCTTTTTTGTATTTTTAGGGATTTCAACAAAAAATGGGTCAATTAAAAAAAATTATTCCTCATAATTTTCAATATATTATACAGATTCCAGCACATTATCATGCCTAACATAATTCTGGTCAACTCAATTTTATATTAAACTAAAATATGTATTATTTGTTATCTAATCTTCAAATTAATCAGGCAAAGACAACATAGAACAACATAAAGATAATGTAGGAACACAGGCCCGATTAACAAAGACTTTGCTTTATATTTGCATAACATTTTTAAACTGACCCAATACAAAATCCTATTTTGTATTTAATAAGACACATACATTTTGATTTGCATGATTTTGTCTGAAAAGTTATGTAATGCAGCACATTACGCTGCCTTGTGTTACCTTGCATCTGGTAGGTGTTACATGTGCGGTGTATGGACGCTCTCAACTGATTTTGATTCCAACCCATATTTAGAAAGACTTGTAAACATTGTGGGTTATATGTGAGAGCCTTGCGTCAGTCTTGCACCACGTAAAGTGGTATATGCGTGACGCAGGGCTCTGAATCAGATTATGAATCCGCGCAAAGGCAACCTGTGTGACTTTGAGTGACCTCATAAATCTTGAGTAAGTGGCGCAGCGCAAATCATTGCATTGCTTTACTCTGCACTTGGGAGGCCTTCCATGGGCGTTGTGGTGGGTGTTTTCCATGCAACACCCATGGAATTTGATGCTGCTTCAGATTTACAAAATCATGTAAACCTGAGGAAGTGCCAAATACTTGCGCCTCCCGATGTGAGGCATTACAGGGAGAAATATCTTTATTTATCCTCGTTTTTCCTCTTTTTATGTGTGCTGCACTGCCAACTCACAAAGGCATAGTGGCTACAGGTGCCTTGGAAAGTGGTGGGGCCTTAATATTGATGACAAATTCCATAGATTGATTGAAGGAAGCAAACAAGACCAATTGTTCTGAGTAAATTAGGAATACTAGGGAAAATTGTGTAACTTACAGCACAAATTTGATGATGAAAATTCAGTTACAATGCAATACATTTAAAAATCGATTCTGAAGGAGTATTATACCAGTAATTATTAAATGGACAGGGAAGCTGTAACTAACAAAACAGATTATAAAGAAGGTACATTACCTTTCAAGAAAACACAAACAGGCTGGCACAAGTAGTATGGCCTTTGAACTAGACACACAGTTGAAAGTTGTTATTGTATAATAACTATTTATGAATCAGGGTCATCTACAAAAGGCAAGAAATTGCAATGCAATCTTTTGGATTCATTGCCTTTTCCTTATATGGATGCATTCAAGTTTGCACTTAAATTGACAAAGTTGGGGAAATCGAGAAATTTAGCAGCATTCTTATGAATTAAAAGGGTGGTATCTCAGGGGCAGACATGTTGTGCATTAAACAGACTCTTCGAGAGCCCAGAAGGCTTCTCATGCTAGTGGGTCTAATACATGACTGCTTTGCTTAGATGATCATAACCCTTCTTCTAATCCTTAAAACCAAAGCTGGCGAGACTGACTCAGCTCCCGCCAAACTAGCCTTTTGGAAGTGGCTTGCTCTGTGATTTATTTGTCTCCTCCTCTACAGATCTTTCCATAAGAAGCCTGCCATGGCAGACCTACCTACAACCTTATCCGATGTCTGTCTGCCATGTCTCTGGTTTTCAGAGACACGTGCCTTTCATGAATCTTCATTATTGCCTTGCAGGCTGGGTTGGACACCTTCAATAGCGAAGCCAGAAACACAGATAGGGTCTCACTCCCATGGGCAAAAAAGGGTATAAAGGAAAGGGCACACGTCCTATCTAATTTGAAATGAACAAGTAATAATTGAAAACATACTGAACGGGCTACACTTTATGAGACAGTTCTGAAAAGTGCTGAACGTATCAAAGGCAATGCACTTCAATTAATATATTCCATGTAACCGCAAAGGATATCTGGCCTAGGTAATCCAATTAATATGGTCATATGCAAGTTTAATTATTTTCACGTAATACTCACATTCTCACACACCAGCGCAGGCTTTTGGAGGCCACTTTTAGACTCATCAAATACACTTCAGGAGGTGCTCTATCACTGATACAGGCAAAGCAACTCTCAATTCACATCCTCGCGGCTTGTGCACAGTGGTGTCAGTTTCACTTGTCGCCGCCGAACACAAGAGAGAAACACGTCCAGGGAGGACCTGGGCTGGCAGTTCGGGCTGGACTGTTCCCTTAGGCGCAGGGTCAAGACTGATTTGCATATGGCTGGGTCCAAACTGCTATGGCATGGTGAGCAAAAAAACGATTGATTTAGGCCCACATTGACATCATCTGGTACGACAGCCCTCAACAAATTCAATTGAAAATAGCGTAATATTAGAAACTACTACAATAAAAAAATTTATATATGTGATGACTTGCATCGCACTTAAGAGGTCAACACCCTTACACCTCTATGGATGAGCCACCCCTGCAAAGACATTAATGAATGCGTGTAGTAGTACTAAAATTGTACTTCTTCACATACTTATAAATGACTTTATAAATTGGTCCCATAGTTCAGTGACTGATCTAGAAGTAGAGGCATAAGAAATTACATCTTTGTTTGTGGAGTTGTGTAAAATAAATACCTTTATCACTGCACCACATTATATAGTGTGTCCAATTTGCACAACTTCACCAGATAATTTTTCGGTAAAAACAAGATTTTGTAAGAGACGTTTTTGTTGGTACAATAGTTCACTAAAAGTAGACACTTCTGTTTATTTCTACTGCAAGAATTACCTTTTGGTAGATTTTTGTTTTTTTTTGTTTTTTTTAGAAATAAAATGTTGCCATGTAGTGAGACTCCCAACATTGCTTCTGCTCATATTGAAAAATTGCAGCTAAATTCATACCTGTCTTCCACTAACATCATTCCTCCTTAGATTTATGTAAGCCCTCTTTTAACAAACAGTTGGCCTATTTCACATATACTTAGAGTAGAATTTGGGTCTGGACCTTGCTCATGATTGGATAGATTTATTGACAACCTCGAGTGTCTGCTCCTGATTCTATGTCTTTGTTCCCTATTGCTCAGGTTTTTAAAAATAAACTAATGATTAAAATAAGTAAAAAATAAAATTAAAATGGTATAAATGAGAACCTTGCAACAAGGTTTTCAATCTATAACAGTTTGCAATGAAGGTCAACATATGAAAATAACACAGTGTTACATCTGTCAGACTATTCTGCCCTCAAATATATAATGCTCGTATGTTTGTCCAAAAACCTGCAATTATTATTATTATTGAGGTTTTATAAAGCGCATACCTACCCCTAAGGGTTTTCCTGCACTATGTATCAGGAAGGGTAACCTAGGTTTATACATCTCAAAAAAGCTACGTTTTTCCTTGCAGAAAATGGTAAGAGAAGTGCAACATTTCAGAGATTTCGAAAGGGTATTCCACATTTTAGGGCCAAGGAAAGGAAAGCGTGGCTCAATGGTTAAAGCGGCAGACCCTGATGCAGAGGTCTGGCCCAGGACCAGGGTTCAATTCCCGCCTCTGCGGCTCTTGGACTTAATCTCCCCGGATCTGATAATTCTCGCCTCGGTGCCTAGTCTATCATGGGTCCCGCTCTGTGACTCTGGGTAATAGCTTGCTTAATCTCCACAATGTCCCCAGCAGCGCTTGGATGCCTGGCTTCACCTTGGGGGTGCCCAGGAGTGGACATCTCACAGGAATGCCAGGAAGGGTTTCACATCGGTATGAATACAGCACTACGAGACCTCTGGGTAGAAGGCGCTATATAAATACAAACACATTTACATTTACATTTGATTCTGGGGACTAGTATGTACAATGACTGTGTGGGCTTGGGAGGTGTGGTGGATATGGGGGTGGTAACAGTAGGAGGCTGAAAACCAGAATGTTTTCTCAAACTGGGTTTTATTATCAGGGTACGCCGGGTTCTGAAGGTAAGTCTCTCTCTGGCAAACTCCAGCTTGTCCGTTTTGGCGGAGTCTCTTGGTCGCAGTGGCTCTTGGCAGATATCTTCTCCCTCGTTGCGGATATGCCGTATCCTGACCCTGGCAGATATCTTCTCCCTCGTAGCGGATACGCGTCTCCGGACCCCAAGGAAAAAGGAAACCAACAGAGGGAGCCGTTAGTTTACGCCTGATACCGGCTTGCCCGCATTAGGACCGAGTGATTGTGAGGGGGCACCCGTGGTATCTACAAGCCTGACGTGTCCGTGCTCAGGAAGGAGGAGTGGTGTGAGGAACGCAGGAAGGGGAAGGATGGGTGGAGGGGGGAAAGGAAAGGACACGGGAAAGGCACACACAGGGGTATTTACAGTATCTACAAAGGGGCGCTCTTTCTCCCCACCCAGGTTGCCCAACGCCGCCGTACCTGGGAAAGCCACACTCCTCCCTCGGGAGCATGGCACGGCGGATCACGGGGTCGTTGGCCTCCTGGCTCTCCTCCGCTCTCGATTCTCTTGTCCTCTCCGTTCTTCTCTCGTGTTCTCCTCGGTCCTTCTTCTCCGGTTCCTTCTCCGCACTCCGGGGTGATGTCACACGCCGTATACAGGACTTCCTGTCCTTTCACCAAATCGGAGCCACCGACGTCAGCCGGGGGCGGGGTCTCGTTGTGGTCATCATACGCCCAGTTAAAGGCGCCGGGGTCGAATTCACCGTCCTGTTCTGAACGGCTGTCCCAATCCGCCCTCGAAGAGTCAGTCTGCGGGTAAGGAGGGGAGTTAGGGTCATGTGTCCACCAGTCCTCGAGGCCTCCCGCCCCGACACTGTTACAGACTGATTGCTCGAGTGGAATGCGCGAGAGGGGTGGTTTAGGGATACCAAGTTTTGAAGTTGTTGTGGTCCATATCGAGCGTTAATTTTGGGCATGTAGCAGAGTGCCTTAAATTGGATGAGTTTATCTATCGAGAGCCAGGGCAGGTCACGGAAGTAAGCCAGATGCTGAAGCATGTTTAGGAAGTCGATACAATGTCCAGAGACCACAAGTGAGGGATGGCTTAATTACATTTTTCATTGTGTAACACCCGTCATTACCTGAAAATGAAAAATTAAAGTAATAGATGTTGGTTATGAAGGAAAGATGCAAATTTTTAACATGTCAAACAAGAATTTGAGTTTAAGGATGGGGTCATTTCTGAATATTGGAATACCTATTTCAGGTTACTCTGAGTGAAAGTGAATAATAAGTATTTTTGTTGACATTCAAAATAGGAAAACAAAAAATTGGAAAACTCAATAAATGTTCTACCATCCTGCATTCCCACGTTTATACTGATAAATGCAGTTTATTGGGAGGAGTGGGGCAACACGGGATGGTAGGACTTTTGCGAATGGCCCTAAATTCAGGAACTTTGCAAGTCTTACAAGTTAGGAAATTGTGTTTTTTTAGAAATAGTTTGATGTTTGCTGGGCATTCCAGATAGACAGGGATAGACGTTTGCAGGGCTGACGTTTGCAGGGATATCTGAGTAAATAAAGGCTAGTAATCTACAAAAGGAAAGCTCCCTGCATTTTCCCAGGCTCTAATTTTCAGAAAGGCCTCAGGTTGGTAGGGTACTTTAGGGACTGGATGAGTGGATCCAAAGACTGCAGTCTGTCGCCATTGGATTGTGAGAAAGTTTTCTCACCAAATACTAATATTTAAATGGCCTTGAAGGTAAATAAGATCAGTGGCTTCTACACATTCCACACATTTTCCTGGGTCTCTAGTGTTCAAAACGTTTTGGGTTTGATAGGTAACCTGAAGGCTGACCTACACCATGTGTAACTATTACGTTTAACCCTCTTATGAACTGTGAGGGAATTACACTTTTACATCATACTTTGACATGTGTAGCAAACTCTTCACAAGAAAGACCTGTGGTGTCTACCCATCCCTGGATTCCACTATGTATTTGCTTTTCAGAAAAGCCTGTGATTGGTAGGGTTCTTTGCTTGGTTCTGGATAAATCTGTGTGCAAAGGGGCATATTTACAAGAAACTGGTGGAGTGCGATGTTACGCCAAAATTGGTAACGCCGTGCTTCAGACAGTTTCAAAACGCAGGGATGCGCCGTATTCACAAGAATGCAACACACACCTGTGTTACCCCTAGCGCTGGTGCTAAATAAGCTCTATAGTGCCAGCGCAGACACCCTAGCGCCATTTTGCTTCAGGGGATATAGCTTATGTGCAGAAAGGGGCACCCTCCTGCACATAAACAATCTTCACAGGCGGTTTGATGTATCTATGTATGCTGCAGAATGGAAAGAGCAAAATAAGAGGATAAATAAAAAAATTCTCGTCATATCTCCTGCTTAAGACCAGGTGTTCCCTGGTGGTATTTTTGGTGCTGCCCCATACCTTGTAAATATGGGGCAGCAGCAAAAAGCAATGGGTGCTGCATGCCCCTTTCACTCTAAATGCTGCGTGAATGGGGGTACTATTTACAAGGTGGCGTTAAGCCACGTAAACTGGCTTAACACCGCCATGTAAATAAGGCGAAGGAGTTAACACCACCAGAACATCAGAAAAAGTGGTGGCGTTAACTCCTTCATTTTGCAAGAGAACATTGTGCCGAACGGAAATGGATTGTTTCCTTCCATGGCCTTTCAACATTTGAGAAATGGTGCACCTCTTGTTCCCGCGCTGCCGCGTATCATTTTTTTCTCTAAACGCCCTTGCGTTCAAGAATGCACTCGACAATGCTCTCTCCCTCATGTGAAGCTCATGATTGAGGGGCGAATGCCTTGAAACGCGTCGAGCATGATTGCAAAGTCTGGACAGAGAGAAAGCGTGCTACAGCAAGGCTACCAATACCCGAAGGGCGAGAGCATTGTCGAGTGCATTCTTGAGGGCAAGGGCGTTTGGGGAAAAAAATGATATGCGGCTGCCCGAGCCGCGGTAACAAGAGGTGCACCATTTCTCAAATGTTGAAAGGAAATGGAAGGAAACAATCGCTTTCCGTTAGGCACAAGGTTCTCTTGCAAAATGAAGCATGCAATCTCAAGATGTCCCTACTTACTGAAGGACCTTACACAGCTTTTTATTTTTTGACACAGGGGCAGGGAGCCCACTAAAGGAGTGACACTAATACTTACCTGCGGAACTGCAATTACCATCATGCTATGTGGCGTTTACTGCAAGCCACCCCCACTGAGGGCTGCCTCATTCAACAATAAAAATTAAGTGAATAAACCGGTGAACCTTCAGTGCCTTTGTGTGAAGCTCATGACTAAGGGGCGAATGCCTTGAAACGCGTTGAGCATGATTGCTAAGTTTGGACAGAGAGAATGGGGTCCTGGGGGGGGCGGCCGACCGAAGGGAGGCCTGCCCCGCCCGGGGGAATTTGGGGCCGGGGAAAGGGGGGGGGGTAGAGATGGCGCCGCCCGGGGACGGGTTTAGGTGTTTTGGTAGCTTTTGGGCTGGGGGGCGGGGCTTGGTTGGGCTTCTTTTGGGCTGGGCTGTGGTAACCGTCCGGCCACGCGGCAGAGACACCATTTTAAGTGAGGTGTCTCGGCCGCCGGGCGGGGGGTGGCGGTTGGACAAATTTTCGGTTGGACAAAATTTTCTTCGTGGACATTTGTTATTCAAAATCATCCATTGTCTCAGGCGAGTGGATAGCCTGCGCCAGAATGGACTTACGGAATGTGGTGGATGCATGGGGACATTGCAGGCTTGGGTGACACCAGATTTTCCCGGCAGGCTGGACACTTCGCTGGTGCAGGGACGGGCCGCGGCAGGAGGTATGCTGGACACATCGCAGGAGGCCGGAGGAGCTCGGGAGAGCAGCATGCGGCTCCACCCGGCCGAGCGGATGGGCCTGTTCTGCCTGGTGCGGGCGGTCAGGCTCCCACGTGGGACTAGGTGAGTCCCGCTGCCCCTACCCGAAGGGTCCATACGGCCGCCTGGGTTTATTTTGGGGCAGGGGAGAAAAGACGGATGTGCTTCTTGGGGGGTGGTAATTTCTAGTCTCTCCGCATAAGGGGTTAGCTCAAGTTATGGTGACAATTATTTTGGCAGGAAGTGCAAAGAGGTGGGTGGTTTGGGTATGTGGAAAGAGATGGGGGGGTTTTGTGTACTCCCGCTTTACATAAACAAATGAGTATAATTATTAGAGGGAATGTAAATTTGTGATTCTAGCGCATTAGGTGCTTCTTGGGGGGTGGAAATGTTTAGTAGTGCACGCTGGGGGTATGGACGTTGTTGTGAAGTGTATTCACCGTAGGACGATCTATTGCTCAAATAAAGGATGTCCACAAGGCTATAATGGGTGGGGTGGGGGGTTGGGGGGGGCGGGAAGAGACGGGGGGAAGGGGCGCTACGGTACCTGTGACCGCTGTTAAAATGAATTCCGGGCGGCACAGTACTTCATTCAAGGAGAGTCTCTTCGTGTAAGGGGTTAGCTCACGTCGGTGGTATATAGTATTGTGACAGGAGATTGGATTTCAGCTGGATATCAGGAAAATGTTGAGTATGGTTTTCCAAGAGTAGGCCTGCACCATCGCTCATTTGCAATACATGCTTACGACATGAGGACTAATACACCTACAATGATACAGTGAAGGTGAGCCCGGTACGAAAACGCTAGTCTGCTCCGACGGCTTAGCTCGGCATGACCCGCATTTCTCACAGGGAGCTAATACAACACTGAAATTGGTAAATATGGGAATGACACTCGTGAGCACTTTGGCGGAATTCTGGCAAAATCCCGCCAGAGTGCTACGACAAGACCCGCTACCCTGAAATTCCCCAACCGAGTCTCACAGTCGAGAGGCTGAGAAAAGGGAGAGTTCAAATGCATTTATATTACAGTGGATTGGTATTTTCAGCTTTCTTAAAACCGCGGGGATATTTAGTCATGGTAATGGTCTCCGAAGCTGCTTGTCCCAGCTTCTTATGTCTGCGAGGTGACTGTGGTGGATGCGTCAGGGTGGAAGGAAGGAACGGCGCAGAGTGGGTTTAAGGACCCACAAACTATTCGTGGGTTCCTCAGTAGAAACGATGTTTGCACTCTCGGTACGTGGGACAGAACAGCGTGGTGCTCGGATACGAACAGTGCCCACATTTTAATTTCTTATGCATTGGAAATGGGGGGCAGTTATTACTGGCTCACGTTAGGCGGCACGTTCATGGCGGCGAGCTTGTGACAATTTTCCTCATTCGCAAAACGCGCATTATGCTTCTTCCTTGGGTAACATGGACACCAGGAAGTGTGTCTATGACCACTTATCTTATACACAAGGGGAACCGTCTGGTGTGCACTGGTATTATATGGCATACAATGACTGACGACATGAATATTATTACACATGATTTTCCAGCGGATTAATGGGCCTTTGGCCAGACTATTCGTTGGTCATCAGTACTCTAACCAGGCATGCACGAGGTTTGACCTACCGTTATCCAGATGGTGAACCCTCCTTCCAACAGATGGATCACTTTTAGAAACCCTTCTGGCGGTAAAAGGCGGAAAGAGTGCAATAGGCCTTCAGATGTGCAAAACGTAAGCTCCCGCAACATGACCAGGGAGAACTTGTTTGTGCCCACCACAAGTATTTTATGATATTTAGGCCAGAGGTGGATATAAAATGCCCCCCCCCTCTACAATCGAGAATGTGGTGCTCCCCGGCTATGGAGGATGCATGGCTTCATGCCCATTCCATTAGATTTGTCGCCGCGGGGGCACGATAGTCTTACGAGGAGTTTGCTTGGAGGTGTTGACAGGTCGCCGCAGTGGAAATAAGCAGTCTTATTCACAGTGTCCACTAGCTTCCGGTGCAACGGTGTTAGTTGCCTCAGGCTGATGAACACACAGTTGGCAACGTGCCCCCACAGTTTTAGTGGGCCGGGCCCTGCCGGTGCCCAACACTGACAATTCTTATAAGCAGGTACCGAGAGGGGTCCCTGCCGGGCTCAACTTTTTCGGCCTAGCTCTCGGACCGGAGAGGAATCTTACCTCTGCGACGGTACACGGTTGTCGTACCTTTTCTTGTTTGCAGTTATATATGTACAACGCGAAGTGCTTTCCCTGAGCATATACAAAGCCTTATTCATTGATTTGGTAGGCACTGGCGATTAATTGATTCGCTCAGACACACTGTACCTTGAGCTGATGCTGAGACTCGACCCTGTTTCCGGGTCCTCTGAGTTTGTAGCTCTCTAGCCATTGAGCCACAACCACTCGCACAGGAACCAATGCAATTTCAATAGTATATACAACAAAGCTATGGTGTTATGTATGTAGGTATGTGGTATGTTTATCTTATCCAAAAAACAACCTTTGGCAAAGCCGTAAGTCAGGGCTGGTTGTGGGTGTAATGTGACTTGTATACTATAAGGGGAGGTAATAACAGAAGCTGAGCACATATTGGTATGGATAAGGGGGAGCCAGGTGCAGGGGAGATTGTCTAGAGTGTCTGGGCGGGCTATGGCGTCTTGGGGGACTACACGTTGCATGGAGCGGCCTGGGTGAACGTCTGGGGGGGGGCTGGAGTTGTATGTGGGACAAGGGGGGCATTGCTAGGGGAGTCGTTCGGGCATCAGGCGGGCTCCGGTGCCGCTTTGTCGGTAACCTGGGGTTCAAAAGGGGGGTGGAGTCTACACGCCTAGCAGGGTAGGGTTTTTTTTGCGGAGCATACTGGATCTTTTGCTTGCGGTTATGGTGAACATGGGGCGTTTTTAGGTGCTGTTACTTTTTGAGGTGTCGGCCTAGGGGCAGGTTTGGGGGGGCTCGAGCGGGCGGTACGGGCGTTAAAGGCGCGAACAGGGACAGCGCCTCGGTTGGGCCGCGGGCATTTCAAGTCGTGCGTGGGTGAGAGGTACGTTCTTTGCAGTGGGCTTTTTCCTGGCGGACAGGCTCTGGGGGTGACGCACTGTGTGGAGGACTTCTTCCTGGGCGCCAGGGAGGACGCACGGTCCCATGTCGGTGTGGTCATTCTCCGTAGTGAGCTCGACTCCATGGTCAGGGAGCACGCCCGCCGGAGGACAGGGGGGTCGCAACGCGCAGTGGGGTCTGACGCGGAACGGTGCCGCTGCCATGTCGGGGGCTGCGGGGTATGGTAGGTGACGGGGGGGAGTTGGGGGCACTGCGGCAGGGGTTTCTTCCTGGCGGACGGGCTCAGGTGTGGGACACGCATCCGGAGGGCTTCTCTCTGGTGGGACGGCCGGCTTCGGCGGACTGCCTGCAGGCGCTGGGCGGCTTCTCAGGCCTTGTGTTGACAGGGGGGGGCCCTGGGCGCCAGAGAGGGGGCACGGCCCCGGTTCAGTGCGGCATACCGCGTAGGGAGCTCGATTCCGCGGCCAGGAAGCACGCCCCGGGGGTGACGTCGACTGGGGGCATGGCCCTATACATTTAGTGACGGAGGGCATGGCCCTATGCATGGGTGACTGAGGGCATGGCCCTATGCATTGGCGACGGAGGGCATGGCCCTATGCCTTGGTGACGTAGGGTACGGCCCTGTGCATTGGTAATGGAGGGCATGGCCTGATGCGTTGGTGACGAGGGCAGGGCCCTCTGCTTTGTGCGGGGGCATGGCCCTGTACATTGGGGACGGAGGGCATGGCCCTAGGCATTGGTGACGGAGGGCATGGCCCTATGCATCGGTGACGGAGGGCATGACTTTCTGCATTGGCGATGGAGGGCATGGCCCTATGCATTGGTAACGGAGGGCATGGCCCTATGCATTGGTGACGGAGGGCATGGCCCTATACATTGGGTACAGAGGGCATGGCCCTATACGTCGGTGACGGAGGGCATGGCCCCATACGTTGGTGATGGAGGGAATGGCCCTATACATTGGTGACGGAGGGCATGGCCCTATACCTTGGTGATGGAGGGCATGGCCCTATACATTGGTGACGGAGGGCATGGCCCTATACAGTGGTGACGGAGGGCATGGCCCTATACGTGGTGGAGGAGGGCATGGCCCTATACGTGGTGACGGAGGGCATGGCCCTACACATTGGGACGGAGGGCATGGCCCTGTGGTTAGGGGGGAGGACCTGCAGGCGGTTCGAAGGCATGGACCGGACAGCACGGGGCTTGAGGGGGGTCCGCGGCACGCCATATAGTTAGGGGGTGGTCCTGCCGAATGGGTCATGCGGCACGTCCCGGGTTAAGGGAGGGGGAGTCCTGGGGGGGGTCGAGGACCGTTAGCACGTCCCTCGATTGGCGGTTCTTCCTAATATATGGGGGAAGAGTAGGAGAACTGTTTGGATTATCGGGGGGTAGGTCAAGCACAATAAAGTATTTAGCCAGGTGGAGAGGCAAATTGACGTTATGCTAATTGTTACTTTTTGTGGATTGTGGGAATCAGTTAGGGGAGGGGGTGAGGCAGGAAATTACATATTTATGAGGTTTAGATTGTGCGGCGCAGGCCAAGGATGTTATTGTGTAGGATGCACCTGCTTCCAATAAAGCGGCCTTTATCACACTTACATTGAGTCTCGGGTCGGTGCTTTCTTCCCCCCCCCCCCTTTCTCCAATGGGCCCCAATGGGGTCCTGGGAGGGGCGGCCGACCGAAGGGAGGCCTGCCCCGCCCGGGGGAATTTGGGGCCGGGGAAAGGGGGGGGGGGGTAGAGATGGCGCCGCCCGGGGACGGGTTTAGGTGTTTTGGTAGCTTTTGGGCTGGGGGGCGGGGCTTGGTTGGGCTTCTTTTGGGCTGGGCTGTGGTAACCGCCCGGCCACGCGGCAGAGACACCATTTTAAGTGAGGTGTCTCGGCCGCCGGGCGGGGGGTGGCGGTTGGACAAATTTTCCCCTCCCTCCCTCCCTTGGTCATGATTCGGGGGGGGCCCAAGGGCAGGCATCGCTCCTTACGGGGGAGCTTCCTTTGCGGGGGAGTTTGGGGGCGACGGGGATTTTGGGCAATGTTTTGTTGGAGGCTGGTGCAAAAAGGGGGTTTTTGGATTGGGTGGGGGGTTTTCGCATGTCGCTGGAGCAGGTGTGGGGTGCATTCTGTATGTAGGGGTGGTTCTTCCTAATATATGGGGGAAGAGTAGGAGAACTGTTTGGATTATCGGGGGGTAGGTCAAGCACAATAAAGTATTTAGCCAGGTGGAGAGGCAAATTGACGTTATGCTAATTGTTACTGTTTGTGGATTGTGGGAATCAGTTAGGGGAGGGGGTGGGGGTGAGGCAGGAAATTACATATTTATGAGGTTTAGATTGTGCGGCGCAGGCCAAGGATGTTATTGTGTAGGATGCACCTGCTTCCAATAAAGCGACCTTTATCACACTTACATTGAGTCTCGGGTCGGTGCTTTCTTCCCCCCCCCCTTTCTCCAATGGGCCCCAAAGCGTGCTGCAGCAAGGCTAACAATACCCAAAGGGTGAGAGCATTGTCGAGTGCATTCTTGAGCACAAGGGCGTTTGGAGAAAAAAATGATACGCGGCTGCCCGAGCCACAGGAACAAGAGGTGCACCATTTCTCAAATGTTGAAAGGACATGGAAGGAAACAATGGCTTTCCATTAGGCACAATGTTCTCTTACAAAATGAAGCATGCAATCTTAAGATGTCCATACCGACTAAAGGACCTTACACAGCTTTTTATTTTGTGACACAGGGGCACAGAGCCTACCAAAGGAGTGACATTATACTTACCTGCGGAACTGCAATTACCATCAAACTATGTGGCGTTTACTGCAAGCCACGCCCACTGAGGGCTGTCTCATTCAACAATAAAAATTAAGTAAATAAACAGGTGAACCTTCCATGTCTTTGTGTGAAGTTCTAAGGGGCGAATGCCTTGAAACGCGTCAAGCATGATTGCAAAGTCTGGACAGAGAGAAAGCATGCTACAGCAATGCTAATAATACCCGAAGGGCGAGAGCATTGTCGAGTGCATTCTTGAGCGCAAGGACGTTTGGAAAAAATATATATATATACATCTTTACTAGGTACGTAGATGGGGGGTAGGAATAGTAAATCTGTACTTACCTTTTGATATTTTGTTCTTCAATATTTTGTTCATAAGATTCTTATATGATGATATTTCTGTCTTCGATATTCACTAGTACTATTTGTCCTTCAGGAATCAAGTAGGAGATAAGGGAGCACCGTACGAAGCATCCTTAAATATAAATGACAGTAGAAGGTAATAGAATTATTCTGATCTGGAAAGAATAGCAAACTGTCAAAGATCACGCAAACACTTCTGGCAGATTGGATGGAGTAGGTGCAGAGTGCCACTTTGAGGACTACCAAAGATAACACCAGTTGGACCAGGTCCTCTCTGCAGGGTCAACCCTAAATGTTTTGCCTTAACCCTCCACTTTTTTGATAAATTCGTTTCTGTTGGCCTTAGGACTCTGTGCACCTTACCAGTGCTAAGGCGCTTGTGCGGTAAAATCGGCATATTTAATTTACTTATGATGGAGCGTGAAAGTTTAATAACAGTTGCCTCTTTCAATTCTGACCATTAAATTAGATTTACCATAATAATTCTCGATGAAATCATGAATATGGCTGAAACAAAAAACATGAGATTTTCTACTGCATCGTAAAGGCATGCAGAAATGTTTCAAAACATGAAAAATGTGCAGTCCAAAATAAAGAGAGAGAAAAAGTTTATTTTCATATGCATGTAATCACGTGTTTGAGAAAACTAAACATAGATAACCTAGAAAATGTGCTGCTGATGGCTTTTAAATGTGACAAATGAAATAAATGCTTACGTAATGAAACACTTGAAACGATTAAAATGCTTAGTTGAAAGGTGCTTGATAATATGAAGATGTGCAGTTTTACAGTTAGTATTGTATGATACGAAACCTGTATATCAAAAGTAAAGCAATTTGTTTGAAAATTACTAACACGTGAAACCTTTTTTTAGCAGGGCCTAATATTGAAATGTAACATTTAAGGGAAGAATAATGAGTGACAAAGAAAACTGAAATATTCATATCAATGTTTGTTTTATAATAAGTCATGCCGTGGTAATGATTCAGCAAGTTGTCCTGTAGGCCTCAGATGCTTTTCTTTCCTAGTTTATAAGACAGAATCTAGCTGAAGTAGTCATTCTAGACGTTGTGAGAACTTTTCATGAAGTTTCTTTCTTGTGTTTACAAACAAAGGACTCTCTTTTAATTCAGCAAACTTTTGATAGAAATGTATCAATATAATTGCAAACCCAGGGAGAGTGTCTGGGAACAGACAGACAGTGAACAAAGTGGATTTTCTTACTTCTGAGGAAAGGATGGAAATATAAAAATTATTGAATCTGATGATTTTGCAAAAGGATGACTAAATGCTTCCAGATTTCCTAGTGAGGTATTGATCACACCAAGAGCAGCCCTCTGTGGACAACCAGTGGAAACCATATGGAGTGATTCAAAAGATACTTTGCAGGTGTAAATTGAAATCTTTTGGAAGTACAATTGCCCCAGTTGGAGGAGATAGGGGCTGGTTGTCATTTTTCAATATCCCTGCCTGGCATGCAGTCCGACTGAACTCTGATTTCCCTTTCTATACCAAACCCATGTGGAATTTACTTTTTGAACTGACTCAAACCTGTACTTTGCCGGTTGGTAAAGTGTGCAGGTATAACTCTTCGGCTGAAGAGTTTATGGACTCTTTCCTGTGATTCATTGAGCTTCAACTCTGCATATTTGGTTTGTATAACCTAAATACTGAAACTCTATTTTACCTATGTTTTCTCTCTCACTTCGGGGCATATTATCAATGGGAAACAACACTTACAACGCAACTTTTACAATGCACTACCTTTACAACGAAACTTTTACAACGCAACATCCATTACAACGCATGCCATTACAATGCAACCATTACAAAGCATGTCACTACAACGCCCCCTGGAGTTAGAATAGTAATTTTTACCCCTACACTACCCAACACTTACCCTACTGTTGCACCCCCCTGGAGTTAGAATAGTAATTTTTACCCCGACACTATTCAATACTTACCATACATGCAATGTAATAGTATGTGTTGTAATGGTATGCGTTGTAAATGTAGTATGCGTTGGAGTGGAATGCGTTGTAAAGGTAGTTTCAAAGAATTCGTTGTAATGGCATGCGTTGTAATGTAATGCGTTGTAATGGATGTTGCGGTGTAAAAAATGCGTTGTAAAGGTATGCGTTGTAAAAGCATGCGTTGTAACGACATCCATCATCAATAGACGGCGATAAATATTGCAAAGCACGCTTGAAGCTTTTTTATTTATCGCCGTCTATCGCTGGAATTTATTGCCTGGTTAGCGCGTTATTAACAACATGTATCACTGAGGCGACAAAAATTCCAACTATAGCGGGGATATTGCCGTTTTTCATGGAACAACGCTGGTTTTTCAGCGATGTTCTGCAGAAAACGGCAATATGGTTGATGATAAGGCCTTGTGGTCTTAGCCCCACGATCTACCTCCCATGTTAGTTATGCCTTAGTCAGGAATTTAACAGACATTAAATTCCTGCGTTAAGGCCGGGTTAGCGTGAAAAAGATCAGTGCTACACCGGACGGGGCCACGTTGTAAATACCGCAAAGCCCCGTTAGCGATATTTTACACTGAAGTTTCACGAAGCACGCCTACCTTGCATCTCATATGCGAGGCGAGGTGGAAAGAACCGGGTGCTAATGCAAGGAAACACACGCTAGCATGTCCTTGTTAATAAAGTGATAAAATGATCGCCGCTTTTCACCCGAAAACCGACGCTAAAGCGGCGATAATGTCATCGCCAGCCGTTGATACTATGCCCCTCAGTTCCTTAGGTAACCAGCAAATGTCTTTCTTGTTGAATCTGTATGGCATTGTGTGACTATTTGTACTAAATGATTCCTGTAATCTGATTATTAAATGTGATTTAAGTGCTTGACTATTCAGATTGAGGCTCAGATAAAAGGTTTACATGAGCTAACATATCGTATTTGAGTCCTTTTTGGTGTGAACCTTCTTGCAGTAAGTCTTATCTGTCTAAAGTATTGGTTGTTTGTTGTTAGCATGAATTTGGCATTTCCATATTCCAGGTCCTCATAAGGAATTGCCTCACGGTCTCCGAATATCCAAGTCCCTGTTAGCTCACATAAAGGACCCATTGGAGGACCAATGGCAGATTAGTGATGTGTTATGGGCCCAGAGAGGAAATAGTTGTGTTGAAATATATCTGATGTGAGAATAATACATGTTTGTCCAGTTTTCCGCTGCATCACTTATATGTCCCTTGTAGAGAGGCATACCACACCAGGGCCTGTAAATTAAATGCTACTAGTGAGTCTGCAATACGTATTGTTCTACCCATTCATGTAGCCACCTAAAACATGTCCCAGGCTGCCATTGCAGTCTGAAGGCAGTTTTAAACTGCCAATTTGACTTGGCAATATAACCCCTTTGCCAAGCCTTATTGCATATAATTCACCTATAAGGTAGGCCTTAGGTAGCCCAGGGGTGCAGAGTGTATTGTAATTAAAAGGTTGGACATGTACTTTTAAGTTATATATGCCCTGGTAGTGGAAAACTCCTAAATTCATTTTTCACTACTGTGAGGCCTACGTGTCCCATAGGATAACATTGGGATGCCTTATTACTTTTAATAGATGCTACCTTTTGATTTCTTTAGAGGTAAAGTTGGATTTTAAATTACAATTCCGAAAATATCACTTTTAGAAAGGAGCAATTTTCCTGACATTTGGCGCCTGCAGCCTGTCCTAGGTCACATGACTGGGTATAGTTGGCTGTTAGTCTTTGTGAACTCCTCCCAGACAGTCCCAGAATAGAGAGATTATATGTGTCTGAATGGTCCATCTACTGGCAGAATGGGGGGCAGAATTGGGCACAGCCCCAATTGCAGCTGAATGGGCTGTGCTCTGCCTTCACACAAAGGGCTTGTCACCATTGCATTGTCCCTGCAGCCAGCTTAGAGCCCGGGCAGGGGAGTCAGAAAATTCCAAGGACTTGAAGGGAAGCCCTAGAAAACTTCTCCTATTTCAAAGAAGGAGCCAGGTATAAAATAGGTCCCTCAGACCCACTCTTCAGTTAACTTTTTGATCAGAGCTCAGGGCCATAAAAGGCTCCCACCATCTTCAACCCCCATCTGGACCCCCAAGTGGGGTTCCTCCAGTCCTGGGCCCTTGGTTGTGGTGTTAAATGTTCCCAGATAGCCAAAATCCCAAACTTGAGACTTAGAAAGTGTTTGACTATAAACTGCCTTGAGAACCAAGGTAAGACTGTGATGAACCTGCTTGTCCGTCTGCCCAAGGTGGTTCGCTGGTCGGCCTGACTTCATGGTAGCTCCCTCTGCGGTCTTCTCTGCAGCAGCAAACCCTGTACAGCAGTCCCTCGGAGAATGGGAATCAGGCCTCCTGGAAATCTTGTTGGCTCCAGCCTTCAAATGCAAATTATCGACCTGCATAAAAGTAATCCAGTCCGAACATAGAAATCTTCATCACAACTTTGTCCAGCAGCTCCCAAATGACAACGCTCCTTCCGCAGACACTGCCTGCAGCTTTGTCATGCTGAACTTTACCTTCTCAGAACATTGTCTTTAAATTTCTTCCAAGTTGATAGGTAAGCTCTGACTAGGCCAAATTCATTTCTTGTATCTACCCGCGCTCCATTGGTCTGCCATATTTCTCGACTTTGAATCGGTCTCACGTGACTAGATGTCTGCAGTTGGCATTTCGATAAAAACTTGAAAATTGATAACTTATGTTCTACTGATTGAGTTTTGTCGTTTTGGTATCAAATAATTTATTAAATGTTATTTTATTTTTCTAAATTGGTTTTGGATTTTTCTTGTGTTGTGTTCTCAATCTATTACTGTTTGTGTGCTGCATAAATACTTTACACATTGCCTTTAAGTTGAGCCTAACTGCTTTTTGTGCCAAGCAACCAGGGGTTAAGTACAGGGTAATTTAGTGACTTTCTGTGGTACACCCTGCCAGTGATTATGGCTGTTGCTTCCCCTCGGCTAACACAGCAGTCAACCAACAACCCAATTTCTCACAACACCACAAGCAGTGAGCACCTCTGTCTAGTTGCTATTAGGATTAAGTGAATATCAGTCATCCTGGTGGCAACCTTAAAAAAAGAAAATGTCCTCTAAAAAATGTGAATTTTCATTTAGGAGATGAGAGTCTAGGTGTCAGCAGTGTAAGGTATGATGGAGAAACAAAATTGTTTAATAAGAAGTGTTAGTGGACGTGATAAATGTTAAAATGGATGGTACTAAGGGAGAATGCCTCTATGGAGGATGGATAATACAGGAGAGTAGGATGAGATATGGAGTCAAACACGACACTCCAGTTCTAAAGTATTAGGGTCACCCTGCTGCCACTATCCAGGATCATTCAGAGATCAGCAATGGCAAAAAGGCTACATCTGAGCTTTACGATTGGTGTGTCACCATATTACCTTGGTGACATCCCTGCGTTTTGTGCACACCATTGGTGTTCAAGTAATGAACCTCCACTGTATGGATAGTTGTCACAATTTATTGATGCGTCATCTTTAATTCGTAAGACATTGTGTTCATGCTTTACATATTAGACGTTATTGAAAACTGCTCCAATGCATTTCGGGTAATATACCCTTCATCGGGGAGCTTCTGTGAACAAAGACAGAAAATATAGCACTAAGGGTGGGTTTGTGTTCTAAGGAATGGATTATCGTAACATGCAGGTCAGGTGGGTGCATGGAGTGACCTGCTTAGTCATAATGTGATCGGAATCAGGGTCAAATAATGGTGTGCTCAAATGTGTCTGGTTAATGGGCGAGGTCGCGATGACTAGTTATTAAGGCAATTGTGTGCTCGGATGTGACTCTAAGTGCCTAAATACGCTGGTGAGAAAAGGGATTAATGCGTTCTTTTCACTCACGTGTCCGCGGTGCGTGAAGAATCTACAACAAAGTTATAACGACAAATATTAGTCTTGGTGGGTAAATTCATTTCCCATTGCACATCAGAAGCGCCTATGTGGGGGAGGTTGGCGGGATCTCGGCGCGTTACCTACTTGAAGTTAATGTGCTCCGTGCTTGCGATGTGCTTCTCCGATGTTTTTCTTTCCCGCGAAACCAGGAAGTGAGTAGGTTACACCCGGGTGAGGTGCGGTAGTTATAGAAATGGGACTGGTGAGACGGCCATATTGGGAAGATGAAGGACGTGTATGTGGGGGTTCGATACCACCGGTGGGAACGTAGCAAAAATAATTAAAATAAATAAATGATATTGTATACATTGTGATTAAAAAAGAGTGAAAGAACCATATCATTGGGAAAACAATACACACGAAAATCAAATTGAACTAAACATAGAAATTTAAATTAAAATTAAAATTGAAATAAACCAGTAGCAGCACATCAGGAATGTCTGTAGGCGACATAAGGCACCATGGTTAGGTGATTCATAGATAGCAGGAAAATTCCAACCGGTCATTCAGTCCCATGGGTTTCATGGACTGTAATTTAAAAATCCATGTCATTTCTCTTCTAAGTAATTCCTTGTTGTTGTCTGTACCTTCACATCTTTCAACAACTTCCACTATCAAGAATTTCAATTGCGAGATGTTGTGTCTCGATTCTGTGAAATGTACTGCCACGTTGGATTTGGCGTTTTGTGTCCGGATGTTGGACTTGTGCTCGTTGATACGAGTTTTAATTTTCCTTTCCGTTTTGCCGATATATATCATGCCACACGGGCATTTGATCAAATAAATGACGTTCTGCGTGTCACATGTCGCGTTCACTTTCAGTTCTATTTCGTTCCCTCTCATGGGGTGGTTTATGGACGTGCCCTTAATGATGCAGTTGCAATTACCGCAGTTCATGCACGGTTGGGTGCCTTTATAGTTGCCTTTTTTGTGTGTTTTTTTGTTGAGGATCTCTTTGAGGTTTGCGCTGCGGGTGTATGTGAATATGGGAGGATTTATGAAGGTAGTTCCAAAATCCTGTTCTGCGGTTAAGATTGGCCAATGTCTCAAGACGATTTTTTTGTACGTTGTACTGAGTGTGGAAAATTTGGATACAAGGACTATCCTGTCTTCCTGTGGTTGAATAACTCTTGTCAGCAGTTTTTCTCTTGGAGTTGTCTGGGCTTTCCTTTTGGCCTCCTGGATTATTCCTTCTGGGTATCCTCTCTCTTGGAATCTTCTTCCCATTTCGTCCAGTCTTGTCTCTATTAACGACGGGTTGGAGATGATTCTTCTCACCCGTAGAATTTGTGATGTTGGTAAGTGCTGTTTCAATGATCCTTGGTGAAAGCTTGTATAGAGAAGTGCATTGTTTCTATCTGTTGATTTGTGGAAAAGGTCTGTTTCGGTGCCGGTTTCGGTGATGGTAATTTTTACGTCCAGAAAGGTTATGGTTCTGTTGTTGATGTCCCAGGTGAATTGGATTCTATCATTGGCTGAGTTCAGGGCCACCAGTGATTGTGTTAGGGTTTCTTCAGTGCTCTTCCAAATGATAAAATAGTCATCAATGTACCTGGCGTACATTACTATATTTTCTGTCCAAATCGGGTTGTTGTAGATGTATTCCTCTTCAAAGAACTTCATGTAGATGTTGGCATAGGTCGGTGCGGCACAATTGCCCATAGAGGTCCCGGACAGTTGGAGATACCAGTTATCTTCGTTACGAAAGTAACTATGGCAGAGCGTGAAGATCATGAGTTCCATCAAAAATGTTTGCATTTCTGTTGCTATATCACTCTCAAGGATTGCCTTTTCAATAGCTTCTATCCTTCCGTTATGGGGGATTGAGGTGTAGAGGGATCGTACGTCCGCTGTACATAGGATTAGCTGTTGGTTAGTGTTGATTTCAATACGAGCAAGCTTAGTTAAGAAATCTGTGGTGTCCTGAATGTGGCTTTTCATGGTTCTTACAATAGGCTGTAAGTAGCGATCTATGAATTTCCCAACTGGTTCATGTAGAGAACCCCTCGTTGAGACTATGGGTCTACAGGGTGGGTCCATCAAGTTCTTGTGGATTTTGGGAATCATCGTAATTGTAGGACTTCTTGGAAATGGTTTTATTAGATACTTCTTGGTTCGATCATCAATGACGGACATTTCATGTGCTTTGTTTACAATTTGAATGAGTCTTTCTTTGAATTGGTTAGTTGGGTTATTTGGGAGTTTCATGTATATTTGTTCATCATGGATGTGTTCATCCATTTTTCGTTTATACATAGTGGAATCCATTACCACCAGTGTGCCTCCCTTGTCGGCCTTAACACATTTAATGTCTGTGTTTCTAGTGATTCTCTGTAGGGTGTCAAAATCCTTTTGTGTCATGTTCCTGTGTGGAGATTTATTGTAGTTGAGTTTCGAGATGTCCTGCTTTACCAACGTTTCAAAGAGGTCTATACTTTTGTGGCTTGTGGGAGCTTCAAAAGTGCTGGTGGGTCTAAGTCCCATCAATTGGTCCGGTTTCCTGGTAGTTGGAGGAGTCACATGATCGAAAAAATATCTCAGTTTGAGTTTCCGTATGAATTTGTATGTGCTTATTTGAAGTTCTAGGATTAATACGGAGGATCGGAGGGTCTTCGGAGCTCCGAGCTCACGCGGCCATCTTGGTTGCCCGCGAAGCTCCTCCTCAATGCAAACATTTTTGATGGAACTCATGATCTTCACGCTCTACCATAGTTACTTTCGTAACGAAGATAACTGGTATCTCCAACTGTCCGGGACCTCTATGGGCAATTGTGCCGCACTGACCTATGCCAACATCTACACGAAGTTCTTTGAAGAGGAATACATCTACAACAACCCGATTTGGACAGAAAATATAGTAATGTACGCCAGGTACATTGATGACGTTTTTATCATTTGGAAGAGCACGGAAGAAACCCTAACACAATCACTGGTGACCCTGAACTCAGCCAATGATAGAATCCAATTCACATGGGACATCAACAACAGAACCATAACCTTTCTGGACGTAAAAATTACCATCACCGAAACCGGCATCGAAACAGACCTTTTCCGCAAATCAACAGATAGAAACAATGCACTTCTCTATACAAGATTTCACCAAGGATCATTGAAACAGCACTTACCAACATCACAAATGCTACGGGTGAGAAGAATCATCTCCAACCCGTCGTTAATAGAGACAAGACTGGACGAAATGGGAAGAAGATTCCAAGAGAGAGGATACCCGGAAGGAATAATCCAGGAGGCCAAAAGGAAAGCCCAGACAACTCCAAGAGAGAAACTGCTGACAAGAGTTATTCAACCACAGGAAGACAGGATGGTGCTTGTATCCAAATTTTCCACACTCAGTACAGCGTACAAAAAAATCGTCTTGAGACATTGGCCAATCTTAATCGCAGAACAGGATTTTGGAACTACCTTCATAAATCCTCCCATATTCGCATACACCCGCAGCGCAAACCTCAAAGAGATCCTCAACAAAAAAACACACAAAAAAGGCAACTATAAAGGCACCCAACCGTGCATAAACTGCGGTAATGGCAACTGCATCATTAAGGGCACGTCCATAAACCACCCCATGAGAGGGAACGAAATACAACTGAAAGTGAACGCGACATGTGACACGCAGAACGTCATTTATTTGATCAAATGCCCGTGTGGCATGATATATATCGGCAAAACGGAAAGGAAAATTAAAACTCGTATCAACGGGCACAAGTCCAACATCAGGACACAAAACGCCAAATCCAACGTGGCAGTACATTTCACAGAATCGAGACACAACATCTCGCAATTGAAATTCTTGATACTGGAAGTTGTTGAAAGATGTGAAGGTATAGACAACAACAAGGAACTACTTAGAAGAGAAATGACATGGATTTTTAAATTACAGTCCATGAAACCCATGGGACTGAATGACCGGTTGGAATTTTCCTGCTATCTATGAATCACCTAACCATGGTGCCTTATGTTGCCTACAGACATTCCTGATGTGCTGCTACTGGTTTATTTCAATTTTAATTTTTATTTCAGTTGGTATGTTTAGTTCAATTTGATTTTCGTGTATATCGTTTTCCCAATGATATGTTTCTTTCACTCTTTTTTAATCACAATGTATTCAATATCATTTATTTATTTTAATTATTTTTGCTACGTTCCCACCGGTGGTATCGAACCCCACATACACGTCCTTCACCTTCCCAATATGGCCGCCTCACCAGTCCCATTTCTATAACTACCGCACCTCACCCGGGTGTAACCTACTCACTTCCTGGTTTCGTGGGAAAGAAAAACATCGGAGAAGCACATCGCAAGCACGGAGCACATTAACTTCAAGTAGGTAACGCGCCGAGATCCCGCCAACCTCCCCCACATAGGCGCTTCTGATGCGCAATGGGAAATGAATTTACCCACCAAGACTAATAAATGTCGTTATAACTTTGTTGTAGATTCTTCACGCACCGCGGACACGTGAGTGAAAAGAGCGCATTAATCCCTTTTCTCACCAGCGTATTTAGGCACTTAGAGTCACATCCGAGCACACAATTGCCTTAATAACTAGTCACCGCAACCTCGCCCATTAACCAGACACATTTGAGCACACCATTATTTGACCCTGATTCCGATCACATTATGACTAAGCCGGTCACTCCATGTACCCACCTGACCTGCATGTTACGATAATCCATTCCTTAGAACACGAACCCACCCTTAGTGCTATATTTTCTGTCTTTGTTCACAGAAGCTCCCCGATGAAGGGTATATTACCCGAAATGCATTGGAGCAGTTTTCAATAACGTCTAATATGTAAAGCATGAACATAATGTCTTACGAATTAAAGATGACGCATCAATAAATTGTGACAACTATCCATACAGTGGAGGTTCATTACTTGAATACCAATGGTGTGCACAAAACGCAGGGATGTCACCAAGGTAATATGGTGACACACCAATCGCATTTGTACAAGACGTGTGCCGGACGGACACGCCACCTGCTCGAAGCACCCAACCTTTAAAAGAGACAACTAAACAAAACATCACATTGAACTTGCTGTGCGCTCCCCAACCACAGTTACATACATCTGAGCTTTGACACAGGCAACTGCCTGCTTGAGCCCTGCCAAAACAGCCATTTAATTCCAGAAATTCAGACAGTTGTCTATTTAATTTCCTAAATGTAATATATTTGCTAGGAAGGGCAGTAAAGAAATGGCTTAACATTTTCTGTGTGAGAAGGCCTGCTATAGGTTTCTATAGAAGGGGAACCACCATGGCTTACTTTGCAAGAGCAGGGGACGTTGCCTTCTGTAAAAGAATAAATGCAGGGAGGCCGGAATATAGAGCCAATTGTGTCAATTGCTCTAACGGAAATGTGAACAGAACAAGGATCAACAGAGGAGCCTTATTTGCCTGAACGAATGTGAGAAATAGGAACTTCAAAGTAAACAGAAGGGAAATACCTGCGTTTAAGGTAAAAAGAAATTACACCAAATCACATCATGCGAAATTTCCAAAAATATTATGCATTTCACATAACACAAAATTCAGGAATTTCGTAACTTTCACCACATACTTAAAATTTCACCTAGGTCTACCTACAAAACAGGCTTTGTGCAAGTAAAAAATATTTTTACATTTATAATGATAATTACAAAAAAGGTATAATACATTCTACAGTTACAAAATTACCAAACGAGAAGGTGTCACAATAGGACTGGTTCACCATTAGCAGTGTAGTTGGTGGTCTCACTTGGAGCAAGCAGTGGTGGAGGGGACGACTGTCTGCTCCAGCTGATCTCTTTTCAAATAGCAAATATCTTTTTTGTAACACCAGCATCTGCTCCTATCAGGAAACAGATGCTTTTCTAAAATTATTCAGTTAGACTATTAAAATATAAAGGAATAGTTGGCTAACGTGTGTTAGCTGTCTTTTCATGCCTCATGATGAACAACATGACCAGTGTCTGGCTCTGAGAAACTGTGTTAATATCAATTGCAGGGTATTTCTGGCTCACACTGCCATTGGTCATTTACTGCATCAATATTCCATGTGTCAAATGCAGATATAACATGTCCCCAAAGTACTACTACTTCATGTTACTTTGGGCTACTTTCCAGTGCAAAACAAGTAGTATGTTTAAAAGTAAATCCCAATACTACTCTTTGTGCTGGTTTGTTTCACTTTTGTAATGCAAACCTGCTGAGAGCTGGTGAAATGAAGGGAAGAAATGACAAAAATCTGACGCAACACAGAACAGCAACCAATGTTGCTGCACTGCTTTGCATCAAAGGGAGTGAACAACAGTGCCATATCTACTAAGATACGGGGCTGATATTCTCTTCCCCAGCACTGGTACTCTTTAGGATACTATGTAGAAAAGCACACACCCTTGCACAATAGCCCATGAGTGTGTATGTTCTGTCAAGCATATGCTTAGTACTGGAAGGAGAATTGTCCAGTCAAAACCTAAACATTTATACTGTTTCCAGTTTGTATGTGTGCTGTACAATGCAGCACATATGCATGATGTAGAGGGCCTCAGCCAGACCAACTAGTGCAAGGGGTTCGCCCTTCTCAGCACAAGTCCTCAGACCATTAGGAAGAAGTTGGCACAGAAACTAGAATACAAAAAGTAATGTTTATTAGACCTCATGAGGTGGTACTACGATTCAAACAGCACCCTTCGGCATTGCAAGAAGTAGCACACCGAGCTAAGAAAGCGTGGTTTATTTATACCCACACAGGGGCTCAAAAGAAGGCGGTACAAATACAAGAGCACAGTTTGTGTACATATAAGGTAATATCGAGAGGCACAATCGATCAGTGGGAGGAGCTATAGGTTTGGAGACTAATACACAAGAGCTCCTTTGTGGAGCTTATCACTAACAGATGTGGACCCCTCAGGATACGTGCAGAAGCGGGAGATGCCAAATATAACCTGTTGCCGGGCAGATTTCAAGCGCCGTGGACAGGAAGATAGGACAAAGCACATGGTCGACACGAGGCAGCGTGCAGCAAACAAAATGGCTGCCGGGAATACAAAATGGAGTCAGCTAAATGTCAAGTAAACAGCTAAAACTAAGATGTCTTCTGCTAATGCTTAATCTAGTCGCTGTCAAATTACTTCATGCAAAGTTGGAAAAGTGTTGAGGAATTCAAATATTTCTCCCCTGGTCAGCCTGCCTCGAGGAGGTGCAATGTTTTGGCACAAATCCCTGTATACAGTTAGTAGGATCAAATGTATTAACTGTTCATGCAACACAGTACAACATCCAAAGATGCTGCAATGAGTTGAGTTAAAGGGCGAGAGCAGAGCATCACCATATCTATAAAAATATGGTAATCTTTTCCTCTCTCCCTGGCTATGGCTTGCACGCTTTAGGCTGCCACGGGCCAACATACACAACCTTGCACTATAGTGAAGATTGTGTGCTTTCTGACAAATATGTACATTTTGTACTGGAGTATAATAAACTATGCTTTAAGTCTTCACCCACTTTGTATGTGTGCAGTACACACATTCAAAGATGGAACAATGGGAGAGTTTTTAAATATACTCCACATTTACTCCTGCTGCCTCAAGGAGGTGTACGTTTTTTGCCCAAATCCCTGTCTACCAATGTTTGTGGATAGGTGTTTGCATCAAAATCCATGGGCGATTGCATAAACACCCATGTACCCATGGAATGCCCCTTTGACGCAATGTTACGCAAAGCCGCGTTACTTACTTTTCCATCGACATTCCTGATCAGCGTTGGAAAGTAAATACTACCAAAATGCTTCACCATACAAACGTAACACTAGCCGGGTGCAAAGTCTTAGTGAATTTATATCAGAATGTTTGTGAAGAATCAGTGTCAACATTCTAAACAGAATGCGCTTGGAAAAGAAACTATGTGATCGACAGAGAAGTTGGTGAAAGGTGTTGACAGGAAAAGTAAACATGGGAAGGAAAAAATGAGTTAGATTGAACCAATATAATAAATACAATAAAATATTATAACAAATATTTTATGCGAAATTTAGGCGTCAGTAGTGAAGGATTAGTTTTAAACACGCATCTTACTTTCATAGAACAGAAAAAAAAATAGTACCTTCCCTGACACAAACAGGTGTGGTGTTTTTGGTGTCAAAGTAACAGGAAGTCGAGTTTAAGTCGATTCACGGTTGGTTATTTATTTTTATGTATATATTTGCTTTTATCCCAACGGTAGTTATGAATACGTGCTAAAAAGTTGTTCAACTTGGCGCAGAGCCACTAATGCCACACTGTCACCGTGTGCTACTTTCAAAGCCGGGGTCCTGGCCAAGGGGCACACGGAGGCAGTGTTGGCAGAAAGTATACAGAATACATCGGACAAGTGAACATCGGGATTAGCTTGTGTTGCCACATGAGTGAACTTCAAGCGTTGTTCCCTGAACGCTCGCCGTGAGGATTTACCAGACAATGTGGACTTGTGCAGCTGCACAGAAGCACAAAACAAACACGTTTTGTTTGATTTCTTTCCGCATCTTTGCCCTCAGTTCTCATGAGTGTGTTTGAGCATGTTTGTTGGCGTTTCTAGTACCTGGGCGAAATCTGCGGCATGGTGACTCTCCGTTTTCCGACGCCACATTTTGCTTACTAGTATTGTGATCAAAGCACACAACATTTATTGTAGATCCGAGTAAATTATTAATTTTGGTGTAAATCAAAAAGTCTTTAAGTTTCTTGCTCTTGGAAAGAAAAACAATTTCCAAGTTACACAAGGCAATGTGGCGCTGCATAACAACTTTACTTTGATCTCTTCCAGTGGACTAAACTTTAACAACAAAACGTAGCTAGCTGAGGAGAGGGGCGTAGCTATAATTTATTTTCTTCTCAAGCCTAACATGTCCCATTCCTTATATTCTGAGGAGAGTCACACCTCTAACTGATAGCACGTGACCTTCTTAGCATCGCAGATTCGACTCCTTACCCTTCTTACTTGGCCTGAGCAAGCTTCCAAGCCCTGGCGGGTGGCCCAACGACGGATTGGGCGGTATGGCAGCAGGGCGGACCTGGCACCACACTACCGAACACGCAATCTGGCCCTGATTGTAATGGGTTCACAAATGCAGTTTACATTGCAGAGGAAATAGTAAAATCAACCCCTTTAATAGCCAACGCTACCCCTAATGTAGCTTAAATTGTAGTTGGAATAGTATATCTAGACTCTCTTTTGTGCAAAACCTTCCCTAATGTATCTTAGATTAGAGTGTGAGTAGTAAACATAACCCCTTCAATGGCCAACACTTTCCCCAATGTACCTTAGGGTTGAGTGGGAAGAGTAAACTTACCCCCTTAAATGTCCAAAACCTTCCCCAATGCAGCTTAGACTAGAGTGTGAATAGTAAAAATCACACCTTTAATGTCCATCACATTCTTTAATGTAACTTAGATTGGAATGCAAATAGTAAATCTACCCCCTTATGTCCAACAGCTTATCTAATGTAGGTTATTTTGGAGTGAGAATAGTCAATTTAACCCAGTCGATGTACACTGCTTTCTCCAATATTGCTTTGAGGGGAATGGGGATAGTAAACAGAATTCCATCGGCTCCACCCACTCTGCATGAGATGACACCTGGTGGCCCTCCCCTCTCGGAAACCCACCCAGCTTGACAGACCATGCATGCAACCTTTGCCTCATCCTAGACTCATCCCTCACCATGAATCACCAGATCAACGCTGTCTCCTCTGCATCCTTCAACACCCTCTGCATACTACATAAAACATTCAAGTGGATCCCCTCTGACTCCAGGAAAACGGTCACTCACGCCTTCATCACCAGCAAACTGGACTACGGCAATGCCCTCTATGCTGGAATCAACATAAAACTCCTATGCAAACTCAAGACCGTCCAGAACGCCTCAGCCAGACTAATCTTCGATATCCCATGGCACAACCACATCACCTAACACCTACGTGACCTCCACTGGTTCCCCGTCAAAAGAAGAATTACTTTCAAGCTGCTCACTTACACCTACAAGGCCTTCCACAACATCAGACCTCAATACCTCAATGACCGCCTCTCCTTCCACGCCCCCAAGAGAAACATTCGCTCTGCTGACATCTTCCTAGCCACCATCCCACGCTTCAACAGGACCAGAGCAGATGGAAGGTCCTTCTCCTACCTCGCAGCCAAGACCTGTAACGATCTCCCCCTTCACCTTCGGTGAAGCCCAACACTGCACCAATTCAGGAAAGGCCTCAAGACCCGGCTCTTCGAATGACCCCCAACAGAGCTGCTCACACCCTCCCTTCAGCGTTTTGAGACCCTAACGGGCGAGTAGTGCGCTCTACAAAACCCTGATTGATTGATTGAAGTCCAACATATTCCCCAATGTAACTTAGAAAGGAGGGGGATTTGGAAATGTTACCCTTAAAGTCCATCACCTTCCCCAATGTAGTTTAGATTGACGTTTGAGGAGTAAATGTAATCCCTTAAATGTCCCATACCTTCCCCAATGTATTGTAAATTGGAATGGGAATAGTAAATACAATTTAATTAATATATACAAGTCTGTTAATATTGGGTTGAGTGCAGTATTTGTATATTTTTACAAGTAATATATAGCAAGCAATTCAACAACATTTTTATTTTTACATATGTAGTTTGTTGAAATATGGTGTTACATTGTTTATCTTTTTAAATGCTTCTTATTACAAGTAACTTTTTAAACAATTTTTCAATATATTGCAATTTTGTCCATATTTTGTTACAATCTTTTTTCACAACTGTTAGACCTGTCTGGCTTTTTGGCGAAGTCCCTCCTAATTTTTATTTATTTTGTCCCCTTTTTGCCCCTCAAACCCTTGTTAATTTTTGTGTCTACTGACTTTTTGTAGGTGTTGGGCAGGGGGATAGGTGTTTTCTTCCCCCCTCATAATCTTTTACCTCAGGCCCAGAGGCCTGTTCTGACAGGAAAGTTGGCACCACCTAAAATGGTGGCCACCAACTGCCCCAACTGTCACCAACAGAACCTGGCCATAGCCTAACATAGGGCATTCCAGAACCTTCTGGTCCATTCTGGACCACTGAAGGGCAGCCTATATAAGGCGGAATGCTGGACAGCCATTTTGTCTGTCAGTGAGGAGCAGCTAGAGTGAAGGCTGAGGTCTAGTGGGGGTAGGATTCTGAAGGGTGGTTCCCTCTACAAGAGTAGCCCTCTGTCAAGGTCTTCCGCCTCCTTGGTCCTGTTGTCCTAGCCAAGTTAGCTCATCCTGCTGATCCTGGGCAGATAGGTGAAGGGGTTAATTCTGGTAGTTTTGGAAGCTAAGAAGAGCCCTGTCCTGGGAGCTGAACTAAGAATTCCCTTGAGCCCTAGTCTGTCCAGTAAGGAGGAATAGGGGGTTAGTGTTAAGGAAGTACATATTGGCTTTTCCTGAAGAAGCTTTCCCCCCCCCCCCCCCCTCTTCGTTTTAGTGAAGAAAGGAAGTAACATCACTGAATAACTGTAGTATTTCCTTACCCTGGACTGGTCCTGTGGCGTAGGGCAAGCTCTTCTGCCTGTTGGGTGAAAGGTGTGAGGTGAACTGGGAGCAGGACCTTGGAAACACCGACTACGCTTTGTGCCATCACCTCCCCGGGATCCACTGAGCCTGAGAAGCCTGTCGAGGCTTCCCTTCGTGAGCGGGACCCCGGGGGCGCCTATCGCGCTTGAGTCGCGTTGCTGGAAGTGACCCATACTTGAAGAAAGTAAGAGCGCCATCGCGCATGCCCCCTCTGAGGTAGATATCCCCGGAAGGAGGGGCAAAGAAGTGAGCAGGCCCGAGCGTGTAGCGTCTCTCCCTGGAGCGGGATCTGTGGGACGCGACTTCGGCAAGAACGCTTCTGCGCATGCCCGCTGGAGAAGTGTCTGCGGAGATCAGCGCTGAGGAGAAGCGCCGGAGGGTTTTTCAGCTGGCCGAGTGATCGGCTTGGTCCCTCCTGTTCGAGCGCCGCGCTGAGGAGCCGGCCCGGGCAGGGAGGGAGAGTTGCAAGGCAGGTAGAGGTCTGGGGGCATTGAGGCTTCTGCCTTCGTAGTTTCCTGAGCGGGAGCAGCGCGGAGGAGCAGGCTTGAGCTGAGAAGTCTTGTGAGGCGAGAGAGCCTCGTCAGCCTTCCTTCCCCCAGCCCCTCGCGCTTGATAAGCCTTACCCCTGATGCTGGTATATCCCAACAACGACAGACACAAGTAAGGAGGTGGTTACCTGGGGGATTGTCTGCACAGGAGCAACTGTATAAATTGAGACTCTGACTCTGGGAGTACAGCGTCTATGGGGAATCCCTTACCGGGTACTGTTGTAAGCTGACATACATGGGTCTTAACCCATTTTTCTTTTACCAGATAAGAAAGTGAACTGAAATGCTATTTATGTAAAGGGAAGTGTTACCCTGATCTAATTAAAGGGGCTGATCTTACCAAACTGGAGAGTAATACTGAACTGAGAAATTATACAAAGTAAGCTGAGTATAGTAAATGCCTAACTGAGCTATAAAAAGTGTAAGAGATATCTGCCAGTTGTGTCTAAGTGAATTGTCTTTACTACAAATGCTGGTTGTTAATATGGTCTAGAATTGAAACGTATTCTTGCTTTATTCCACACAAACTGAAATGTAATTTAATTGTGAATCCTAAAAGTAAAAATACAAAGAAATTATTTTTATAAACCAGAACGTATTTTTACAACAAATTGGTGTAGCGTCCTTTTTAAGTGCTATTGCGTGAATTTACTTTTGGGTGGTCTGCAACCTTCACACTGTGCCTCTAGAAATTGCATGTCTTACCCTAGGCCAGGCTACCCTAGGTGACCTGTCATCCCAGGTTCCAACATTTGGTGCCTAGCGGTGGGATTACGGACTTGGTTGCAGCTACTTACTAGTAATTTGGCGTAATACACCCAACCTACACCAGGAGTTTTCTCCTTGCGGCCCTCCCAATTAGTCTTTTTGTTTTTTCTAAATTTATTCCTGGTGGTGGGTGGAGTTGGCTTAAGGTTGCCTTTGCCCCTCTGAAATTTCTGGTGTGTATCCAGGTTTGCCAGACTCACAATGGAGTTTGCAGTGGAAAACCTGGAAGTCTATTCCGTGCCCCAATTGAGAATGTTCTGCCAACAAATGGGGGTCTTTTTCAAACATGGTGCTAGGAAGGGGGAGCTCCAGACTAGCCTTAGGGCCTGGGTGGAGGCACACCAAGAGACAAAGGAGGAGGATGAAGAGGTTGACCAGGGCACGGAAGGGGGGGTGGAAGAGTTATTCCGCCATGAGGGGGAAAACTTGCTCACCGGACCAGTGTCCTACTCCAGAAAGGGCAGTAGCATTTCTGGGAAAAGCCTAACGGAAGCTGAGCTCACCGATAGGAGGGAGAAAAGACAGCTAAAGTGGGAGTTGGCTAAGTTGGAGCAGGAGAAAGAGGAGAGGAGGATGGTCCACGAGTTTAGACTGAAGGAACTGGAGCTCCAAAGTCTGCGACGGGGGTCCTCTCCTGTTAGGAATGGTGGCAGCGAACCAAAAGAGTCAGCCAGGGAGACCAAACCCTATATCCCAAAGGACCTGATAGCGAGCTTCAGTCAGGGGGACGATGTAGCTAAGTGGCTGGCCGCTTATGAGGTTTCTCTGAAGGTTCATGGAGTGCAGGAGAAGCACTGGGGGGGGTAGTTTGTACAAGTACATGCCTCCTGCTGGTCGGGACACCTTGCTGGCCCTGGATCCAGAGGAACAGACAAACTACCCCACCATGAAGCTGGCGTTATTGAGGAAGTTCGGGCTCACCCCAGAAAGGTACCGACAGAAGTTTAGGGGGAGCCACAAGATGGGCACTCAGAACTGGGTGGACTTCCTTGATTACGCCAGAAAGGCCTTAGAGGGTTGGGTCAAGGGCAGTGAGGTAAAGGATTATGAGGGGCTGTACGATCTGTTTTTGAGAGAACACCTCCTCGAGAAATGTTTTCCCGAGCTGCGCCAACACCTGGTAGACAGCAAGCTGACCAATCCCCGGAAGCTTGCAGAGGAGGCGGACATCTGGACAAGTACCCGGGTGTCCACCAAGGGGACTGGAGGGGAATCTCAAAAAGCCGGACAGGGCGCCCCCCAGAAGAAGGAGGGGGGGGAGAAAAAGAAAGAGTTCTCTAAAGGTCCCCAAAATAACTTCCAAGGGAAGGGAGCAGGTTTCACCCCTAGGGCAAACCCGCCCCGGAACCCTCATCCTGGCCAGAGCCAGCAGCCCAGGGTTCTCCACTGTTTTGAATGCGGTGGCGTTGGACATTTTAAGGGAGATGTCAGATGCCCAAAGAGACCACCCCCTCCCACCGGAGGAAAGTCACCGGGAGTAGCTAGTGTAGCGCTCGGGGAGGAGATGCCCTTAGATAAGGGGGGTGAGTGGGCGGGTGTCACCTTAGTGTCCCTGGGAGAGCGGGAGATGGTGCCAAAGATCCAGGTGCCCCCAAATACTACAAAGTATGGGCAATGGGTTACCATCAATGGCCAGAGAGGGGAGGCTCTGAGGGATACAGGAGCCAGCATGACTATGGTGAGAAGTCAGCTGGTGTCCCCAGAGCAGGTTGTTCCTAATGTACTCCACCCCGCCGCGATGGCTGACGGCAGAATGGGCCACTATCCAGTGGCTGAGGTTCCCTTTGAGTGGGAGGGGGTTGCAGGTTCACTTCGAGTTGCCGTAAGCCCTGCCGTGCCAGTCGATTGTCTGTTGGGGAATGACATGGAACACAACACTTGGAGAGAGGTGGAATACCGGACGCATTCTGCGATGCTGGGTACACCTGACTGGACCTGTGTCAGCACACGGTCTGCGACTGCCCGGAGAGGGAGTTCGCCTGGGTTGGAGCCTGGAACAATGGCCCAACCCGCTGCTAAGAAGGGACAGACCCGGAGACAGAGAAAGCCTGCTCCGGCTTCCACACCCCATGAGACAGATCGGCCACCTGCGGTGGTGGACCAGGAGTCCGTGGAGGGGGAAGTAGACTCTCTGGAGGATTTGCCCATCCCTGCGGAGTGGCATGTGGAGGGAGGTCCTACCAGAGAGGAATTCTGTAAGGGGCAGAGGGAGTGCCCCACCCTTGAGGGACTGAGGCGACAGGCTGAAGCCCAAGCAGCAGGTGATGTTACGGGACATTACCATATTTACTGGGAGGATGGACTCCTCTACAGTGAACCCAAGATACCCTCGCCTGGTTCATCGAGGGCCTTGGTAGTCCCGCACCAGTACCGAGCCTTTCTTTTGGAATTGGCTCATGCCATACCCCTGGCAGGACACTTAGGCCAGGACAAGACCTTTGCACGGCTTGTTCTCCACTTTTACTGGCCTCAGATGAAAGCGGCGTCCAACACATACTGTAGGACATGTGTAACCTGCCAGGCCAGTGGGAAAACAGGGGTGAAGCTAAAAGCTCCCCTGGAACCACTTCCAGTCGTTAGCACCCCCTTTGAGAGGGTGGGCATCGACATTGTAGGGCCTTTGGATCCACCAACAGCAGCTGGTCACAGGTTTATCCTGGTACTGGTGGATCATGCCACACGGTACCCAGAGGCAATACCTCTGAGGACAGTCACTGCACCTGTAGTGGCAAGAGCCCTAATGGGAATCTTTACCCGAGTGGGATTTCCCAAGGAAGTTGTGTCCGACAGGGGGACCAACTTCCTGTCAGCTTACATGCGGGCCATGTGGAAGGAGTGTGGAGTGACCTACCGGTTCACCACTCCTTATCACCCCCAGTCGAATGGACTGGTTGAGAGGTTCAATAAGACCTTGAAGGGCATGATCAGAAGTCTGCCCGAGAGCCTGCGGAGGAAATGGGATGTCCTCCTACCCTGTTTACTCTTTTCCTACAGGGAAGTGCCCCAGAAGGGAGTGGGCTTCAGCCCCTTTGAGCTTCTGTATGGGCACCCTGTACGCGGTCCTCTCAGCCTGGTGAAGGATGGTTGGGAGAAATCTCCCAGGAAACCCCCCCAGAATGTGGTGAGCTACATGCTGGCCTTCAGGAGCCAAATGGCGAAGTTGTGGAAGCAAGCTTCTGACAACTTGGAGGCCAGCCAGGCAGTCATGAAGGAGTGGTACGACCACAACGCTCACCAGGTGGAACTGGAGCCTGGACAGAAAGTGTGGGTGATGGAGCCTGGAGAGCTTAGCGCCCTCCAGGATCGCTGGACAGGCCCCTTTGAGGTGTTGGAAAAGAAGGGTAAGGCCACATACCTGGTGGACCTTAAGACCCCTCGACAGCCCCTACGGGTGCTACATGCCAACCGACTCAAGCCCCACCATGAGAGGCCCGAAGTCATGCTGATGATGGTGACTGACGGGGGAGAGGAAGCGGAAAGCGAACCTCCCCCAGATCTCTTTTCGTCCCAAGAGAAGGATGGTGAAGGACTGGGTTCTTTTGGACCCAGCGGTGCCAGGGCACAACACCTGAAACCTTCGTGGGTAACCTGCTCCGGCGTACAAGTCACAGAGACACGGGACACTTCCTTCGGCGTCAAAGATTCAAGGTTTATTTGCTGCAGGGAACACAGAAGTCACAGGAAGTACATCAAGTGTAGTTCGGGGAGACTGCTTCAAATTGGTTCTGTGGATCGCTCCTTTTATACAGTTTTTACCCATAGGATAACATTGAACACAAAAGTTTATAACCCGGTTCCCACAATTAGCCCCCAGAGGGGTCGCTTTGGTCACTTTGAAATACATGAGGTCCGGAATATAAGTGCGGAAACATTTGGCGGTTCCCAACTGTAAAAACCATCTTCCCACCATTAGCAAATTCCAATCAGCAGTAAAATAGATCGAAATAGGAACGAAGACAGGTGCAGAGGAAGACGGAGACAGTGGGGAGATCGGAAAGGGTGTAAAAAGGGGAAGGTATCGGGAAACACGAGATACAGGCATCAAAGGGACGTGCCTAATGAGATGCACGGCTGAGACAATAAGCCCGTGCGGCAAGATGAGCCTCGAGCGGCGCCATCTGCCTTACAGCAGCAACCCCCTCGTCATAAAGACTCTTACAAAGAACATGTGTCTTCCGCAAATATCTTGGGAGTCCCAGGGTCGCGAAGCGGACAGCGTCCGTTCGCTGGCTACTTGAGGGCAAGAGACAAAATGGATGCCGTATCTAAGATGGAACCCGTGGGTACAGATGAAAAACCCACATAACAAACGAACGGTTTAAGTTAGCACAGCGAAACTGCGCACACTTACTAAACTCGTCATTTGCGGTTCATAGATACCAGACTCGACCATATTCGTGCGAGTCGAAAACACCACTTACAATTGTCACGGAACCTCAGACGCTCCTTTTGCCCTCATGTAGGCAAGCACTAGTCGGAATCATACTCGATATTCATCAGACCATCAAGATGTTGCTGTAGCATAGCTCTGTCCAATCGAGTCCCCTTGATAACAGATGGTTGTCTCATACACGTTGTAGCACAGAGGCCACATAAGGCAGGACCACACTGCACACAAAGGCAACACGTGAACAGGAACACTACCACAACTCCGATGATCATCAGAATTTTCCAACCCCAAGTCGACATCAGGCCCCAAAACCATCCAAGTAGCGTCCAATCCCCTACATCCACGTGTATGGATTCGGAGATCTTATGCAACCTCGAAATGGCTTGATAGACGGTAGGAGCATTATCTGGAATGAAAATGCAGCAGCTCGAATGGATCACCTTACATACCCCACCGCGATCTGCTAAAATGACATCTAAAACCATACGGTTTTGTAACGTCATAAGTCTCTCCGCCTGAAGTTCTGTGGTGATATTACCGAGGGCACTGGCAGTAATATTAGCTGTCGATTCTACCACTCGAGTCAACTGTCTCAGGTTCCTACTATTAACCATAGGTCCCCAAAACGGGAGGAAACCCTTGAAAAAGTCTCCTGCCTCTTGACCGGCAGTGTCTTCTTCGCTAATTACGCCTCGTACAACTCTAGTCTTATGATAATCGGCATCTACAGTGAACGTCGGAGGCAACAAATTTGCAATGAAACATGTGCCCACGAAGTCTGCGGGCAACCATGTGTATGCACGATCATAACAGATAAAGTATGTACCCTTGGCGGCCAAAAACACAGGGGACGAGAACATCGGCAGAATGTAGTTTTCAGTGCAAGCACTTGCTCCAAGTCGGGCTTGCGAACTTCGACCACGACCCATAAGACACAAATTACCAGTGTGGGGTACGACCCATATTGGAGGCGAGCTTTTAAGCTGCTTTTCACTAGTGAACATACTATATTCCCCTCTACTTAGGACCTTATAGGCTTGTACCTCTTCTTCAGGGATAAGAAAAGGGTCATGGATCTCATCTTCCATATCCTCTATTGCCATCGATAGCAGCTTCTGATACGAGGTAGGACCAGAGTAGGGGGAACGTTGTTCTTGAATGGGGTGGAAACCCAGTGCACTTCGAAACATTGTTTGGAATGCTCGAGCTGACCCTTGGGAACTATACGGTAACACCAGATATGGGATTCCCTTATCCGTAGTATGTGGCATCAACCCACACACCCAACAATTAGTAGTGTTAACCACTAACTGATGCTGATGGAGGAGCTGAATAAAGGAATTGTTGCGGAATTCTACACGTCTAGCCTGCTCGTGTTCCGGTAACATGTGAAAGGAATGGGAAGAAGCAGTAGTGGTAAGATCAGGGTAAGGAGTAGGAGTAGGGGTAGCAGGTAAGAAGTAAGACATCGTGTAATACACCCCACCCGCCAATAATGCAGAAGCAGTCAAGAACAATACAAACAATTGGAATATGAAACATTTGGTACGGCTAAGTTGCTGCAGCTTGAATCTGTGCGCCTGAGCTCCTTCCAAATCATTCAGCTTCGAGAATGCCATTCCCTACGACCGTCCGCAACGTTTCTTGACGCACTTCGTTCTGTGCAGCAATAGTCAATCCCCAGGAGTTCCTAGGAACCGACGGCCTTTAACCTAGCGTCAAGACCTACTGTCCAGAAGGAAGTACGCGCGCGGCCCTACGGCCTTCAATACATATATATAAGCACAATGTCTCTCAGCTGTGGAAGTAAAAAGATACAAGGAAGAAGCTTGATATATGTACAAAAAATTTTCAATGATACGAATGTTCAAAACTGATCACGGGAAATCGGGGATAATGCAGTTGTCAATTTCAGCAAAGCAAGAAAATTTTATTTGTCCTTAGTGCGAGATCGCAAAGAATATCGATGTTTCCCGGGACGTGTCTGCTCGTCGAACAAAGGATCCGTTGAAGAGACAACGTCCTGCTGATCAGTTGGTTGATCTGGTCTTGAGTCTCTTGCTGACAAGTGTTCAACAGTGGCTTTCTGCTGCGCTGAGGGTTCTCCAACAAGCTGTGCGTCGCTGAAAGGTACAAACGCCGGCAATGTTTCTGTTTCTGTTGACGCAATGCCTTTCCTTACCCACGGGTCTGCCGACAAAGGAATAGGGACTCGCTTACAATGGGTAGCATGTACCCAATTTTTCCGCCCCTCGAGACGAACGGCAGTCCTCGTGGCCAGGAGCACCTGGTAAGGTCCGGTAAATCGGGGGTCCAGATTGTTCTTGCGTGAAAAGTTGCGTGTTACTACCCAGTCTCCGGGCTGGAGCTGGTGGCCTGGACCCTCCGTCTGTGTCGGCAATGCGTCGTAAACCTGTTGGTGAATTAACCTCAGTTTAGCAGTCAAGTCATGTAAGTAGTCAATCAACATCGGATACTCAAGATCAGAAAATATTCCTGGCCTAGGAACCCCCCACACATTCGCAGGACGGCCGAACACTATCTCATAGGGACTAAGCCCTATTCGGGAGTGTACAGTCGCCCTAGTTGACAGTAATGCTAGGGGCAAAGCGTCAGGCCACGAAAGACCAGTCGTAGCCTGAATCTTTGCTAGTTTTAGTTTAAGGGTGCCGTTGTACCCCTCAACCAATCCAGCTGACTGGGGATGATTGGCGCTATGGAATTTTTGGTTTATTCCAAGGCCCTTACACACACTCTTCATCACACTTCCAACAAACTCGCTTCCGTTATCTGACCACACGACTCTAGGCATTCCATACCGAGGAAAGTATTCCTTCAGTAGGATTTTCGCAGTAGACAAAGCAGTATTGTCTTTGAGGGGATAGGCCTCGATCCATCGGGAGAATGCGCAAACCACAACCAAAACGTATTTCAGGTTATTGCATCGCTCCATATGGATGAAGTCCAATTGAATCACCTCAAAGGGATATGAAGGAGGAGCAAAACTGCCAGGGGGAGTTGGGGTTCCTTTGCCAGGATTGTACATTGTACACACCATACAATTCTTCACCAGACGTTCAGCACATTTCGTAATTCCATCATTCTTCCACACAGCAGCCAGCAACTTGCAAATGCCTTTCGCGCTAATATGTGCTAACCCATGTGCCATTGTCACAACGGCCAGCACATACGCATCAGGCAACATCCATCTTTTCTGATCCGACAAATCAATCCAACAACCATTCGCATCCAACTTTCCCGTACTCTCTTTCCACTTCGTCTTTTCAGTCTCAGTGGCCTCATTCTGAATTGCTTTCACACTCTCTATGGTATCCTCACACATACTTGATTCTGCAGGCCACCTAACCGAACTCGTCACATACATTCGAGTGCTAAGGTTCCGGGCAGTCTCCTTAGCAATCTCATCTGCAAACGCATTACCACGACCAACATCATCCGTCACTTTACGATGCGCACTACACTTAACAATCGCAACTTGTGTAGGCAAAGTCAATGCATCCAAAAGATCGTTCACAAGCTGGCCATGCTGTATCTTCGTACCGTGCGACGTCAAGAAACCACGCTCTCGCCACAATCGTCCAAAACTATGCGCTACACCGAAAGCGTACTGGCTATCGGTGTACACATTCACACGTTTCCCTTTTGCTAACACACATGCTCTAGTGAGAGCAATCAGCTCTGCAGCCTGGGCAGAATTCTGATTCAATCTTGCAGTCTCAACAACAGTATTCAACGTTACAACAGCATAAGCAGTAGTCACATCGCCATTCGGCAACTTAAAACATGACCCATCCACATACAGAGTGCCATCTGGATCTTCCAATGGGGTGTTTTTAAGGTCCACTCGACCTTTTGTTTCCTCTTCTGTCCGCAAGTAACAGTCATGTTCTGCTACTTCATCTGACTCTGCACTAATTGGTAACAAAGTTGCCGGATTTAGGACATTACAACGTTTTATCTGAATGTGGCTTGCCAAGAGCGTCAATTCGTACCCAGACAACCTCGCACTCGTCAAGTGCTGAGTTTTCGTTCTATTTAAAAGAGTATCGACTGCATGCGGAACCATCACCGTAAGCATATTATCCATGACCAATCCTGCTGATTGTCGGATGGAGACCGCAGGTGCCGCAGTTGCTCTCAAACAACTCGGCAATGCTCTAGCTACTGGGTCTAAGGTCTAAGGTCGAGGAAAAATATGCACATGGACGTTGCTTACCACCAAAAGGTTGCGTTAGAACACTCAAAGCACAACCTTCCCTCTCGTGAACATATAACGTGAACGGCTTGCTGTAATCAGGGGTACCTAACACAGGGGCCGAACACAATGAATCACGTAATTCAGAAAAACTTTTCTGACATTCTTCCGTCCATGGTAAAGGAGTTGAAACATCCTTGCACGTAAGAGCCACCAATGGTTTCGCTAGCAATGAAAAATTAGGAATCCATTGCCTGCAGTACGACGTGATACCTAGGAAGGCACGCACATCTCTTTGGGTTTTTGGCACAGCCATTCGCGCAATCGCTGCAATTCTCTCTGGGGTCAATCTCCTTCCCTCCTTTGACAATAAGTGACCTAGATAGGTTACTTCTTGACAACAATATTGGAGTTTAGAAGGTGACACCTTGTGATTTAACTCACAGAGATGTTGCAGCAACGACACTGTCGCAAGTTTACAAATGTCCTGAGTATCAGCGGCCACCAATAAGTCATCGACGTATTGAATCAAAGCCGCACCAACCGGCAACCGAAATGCATCCAGTTGGCCCTTCAAGGCTTGACTGTAAATAGATGGACTTTCACAGTAGCCCTGAGGAGCGCGTTTGAACCGGAAGCTACGTCCACCAAGAGAGAAACCGAAAAGGTCCCTGCTCTCTTCGGCAATCGGGATGCTGAAAAATGCATTTTTCAAATCAATCACCGAAAACCATGAAGCAGTAGCTGGAATCAGAGTTAGTAGCGCCGTGATGTCAGGCACAACAGGGAATTGAGGAACCACAATTTTGTGGATTGCTAACGGTGGCGCCAGAGAATCCAACGGATACATTTGTTAAGCCAGACAAAGGTGCGCCAGGGAGTTTCGAACGCATGATAGAACTTTTCGCTGCACCAGTGTCCAACAGAAAAGGCTCAACGACGCCCGATGTAGCAACTGCGACGTAAGGCCCTCTCTGATCAACCGGAACTGATACCACTCCCTCTCCTTGTCTTTGGCTGTCCTAGTAATTACTGTCGTCAGTTCCCTGATCGACGTAATAATCGTCTACATTGTACTGTGCAGATCGTCCTTGCGACGATCCACGTTGATCAAAACAGTTATTAGAATTTGATGAATTGTCAGAGCGATCATTCTGAGCACCACGACCTCTACCACGTGATGCGTGCTGCGAGCCACCACGACCTCCTTTAGACGAATTACCACTGTTACGTTCATTTAAGGCAGGGCAATTGAATTTAATGTGTCCTTCCTGTCTACAATAAGCACATTGATTGTACCCTAACGAGGATCTTTGGAAAGAGGAATCATTACGCGGCTGTGATCGATTCGATTGCGACTGTGATCTATTCTGTTGGGGCGCATTCTGATTGGAACGTGGCGGATACGCTTGTTGTAACAACACTTTAGTTTTTAGATCTTTCGTCTTTTTATCAACACGGTCATTCTCCTCTTTCTCTCTATTCTCGTAATATTGTGCCGTAGCCAATATCTGAGCTGAGGTAGAAACGGCCCATGCACTCTCTGAATTCTTTAATTTAGTGCTCAAATCGGGCAACAAGTTCGACACGAATTTATCCACAAACAACCTCTGTCCACCCTCAGTACCCATATCCTGTCCACTATGGTCAATGAATGCTTCCTCAAACCTCGTAAAGAAGTCTGATACACTCTCATCTTTCTTCTGCTTACAGGCTGACAATTTGTCCCAATTGACTCTCATGGCTGGCATAAGCGTTTTCATTAACGTTATGATTCGTTGAGGAAGAGCAGTAATCAGCTGCTCAGGTTTAGCGCCACCAACTTGCAACCCATCTGCCGCTACAATGGCCGCCCAATCACCACCTAGTTCGTTTGCGTGATTTTCCTGATGAATCTTAGCCCATACCGGTTGCGGTACGACATTACCGAACAACATGTCGATATCGGCAAGATTCATTATCGTAGCGTCTACGAGCTGCGATAATTCCTTGTAATACCCTGCAGGATTTTTGCGAGGGTCAGGCAAAGATTGCTTCACCTGTAACACTTCCGATCTTTTCCATGGGAGATGTATCCATACTCGCTGGAAATGCGGCGGAACAATAGGAATAGCATTAGCATCGCCGGGCATCCACACTGGTGGAACTTCCCGCATAGGGTATTGGCCAGACTCGTCTTGTTTTTCAATATCCTCAACAAACAGTGCATGAGGAATGGGAGCGGGACGAAGAGATAGCAATCGCTCAATAGCACGTCGAACATTAGTATCTACTATCAGTCCAGTTGCGAACTGAAGCCGAAGGTCAGACAGGGCGGTCAGCACCTCGTCAGGCGCATCGGCCGCTATCTGATCATGTAGGAACTTGCACATTTCGTCAAACACATATCTCTGGGTTGGTATGTTGAATTGACTAAACGTTTCAAGAACAACACGGGGTGGATTTCTCTGAGGATTTACCATCCAACCCATCGCCATATTATATAGCGCAACACGTTCTCTGTTACCAGGAAGCTGACTACGTCTCTGAGGACCATCAGAACCAGCAGACCCATGAACAGGTCCGAGCGACTGAAAGAAACTTGTCGCAAGGGGAGAATTACGATTACGAGTAGAGGGAGAAGAGTAAGACACAGGACTAACAAGAGAAGGAGTAGAAACAGTAGCAGCAACAGGGGTTAACAACACAGGAGCAGTAGCGGGAGCAGGAGTATGTGGAAGCGGAGGAGCAGTAGGAATAGAAACAGACAAAGGAGCAGGAACAGTCGGAAGAACGGGTGCAGGTTGAGGAACAGGCGGAGGAACAATAGGTGGAAAAACAGGTACGGCAGGGACCACAGGAACTGCGGTACCCTGTACGTACGGAGGTGGCGACTTCATAAGATAGGACATTAAAGGATCCTCAACTGCCTCTTCCTTCTTATCCGACTCCGTAGGCAAAGCAGGATAGCATTTATCTATGGTCATACGCTGTAGTCTCTCAAACACTTCCTTATCCTTATCCTCCTTATCACGCTGAAACTGCTCAGCTTTCTTCACTATGGTAGCAACATTATCTCGCTGACTACGTTTATTCTGTCTGATTTCTTTCTGTCGGGCTTCTTTGCGCCACAACCGAAAGGCATCAAACATGGCCGGCCTTGATTTACGTTTGAACAATTTTATTTCTAGATTGTCTAAGATCGACGCTTCGAAGCTACCGTGAGGTGGCCAACGAAGGTCGCCGTCTTTCTTTGTATATTTAATCCAATAATCGTTAAAAGCAATCGGGCCTAGCCCATGTTTGCTATATAAATCATAAGTAGGAGTTCCAACCGGAGGTATCGGACATGAGTCCTCCAGCAGGGAATCCGCACCACAAGGTCTAAAACAACTGAACAAAGTACTGCGACCAGGCATCTTGCACGCTAGCCGAGTTTCACAAACTTCAAGGGTTACGGGATTTACCAAGTCCCAGCAAAGAACAAAACCCTCGGTTTTTGGCGGCTGCAGTCGTCAAACAAATACAACAACAAAGTACGCTAGCAAAGTGTCACCGACAAAAACACTCACACAGCGTTAACAACAAAGACACTCGCTAAAGTGTCAACAACCAAGAACTCTGGGAGCGACCCACAAATACTTAACTCAAAGATCGATGGCGTCCTCAGGAAGGCCCGTCAATCGTCTCGCTATACCAAGGTCTACGCCAGGCCCCAAAACAGGTCTACAGTCAGGGCAGCAGTCCGTCGCAGCCATCAGGAGGCGGGAATCTTCGCGGGAAAAGTCTTCGGGCCACTTATTTCGACAACAGGATCGATGAAGCGGGGTGCACCTTCCCTCGGAGATTTCACACGAAGTTCCTCACGATCGTCGGGCTTGGACCGGTACCACTGATGCAGCCCCACGTTGGGCGCCAACTGAAGGACTGGGTTCTTTTGGACCCAGCGGTGCCAGGGCACAACACCTGAAACCTTCGTGGGTAACCTGCTCCGGCGTACAAGTCACAGAGACACGGGACACTTCCTTCGGCGTCAAAGATTCAAGGTTTATTTGCTGCAGGGAACACAGAAGTCACAGGAAGTACATCAAGTGTAGTTCGGGGAGACTGCTTCAAATTGGTTCTGTGGATCGCTCCTTTTATACAGTTTTTACCCATAGGATAACATTGAACACAAAAGTTTATAACCCGGTTCCCACAATTAGCCCCCAGAGGGGTCGCTTTGGTCACTTTGAAATACATGAGGTCCGGAATATAAGTGCGGAAACATTTGGCGGTTCCCAACTGTAAAAACCATTTTCCCACCATTAGCAAATTCCAATCAGCAGTAAAATAGATCGAAATAGGAACGAAGACAGGTGCAGAGGAAGACGGAGACAGTGGGGAGATCGGAAAGGGTGTAAAAAGGGGAAGGTATCGGGAAACACGAGATACAGGCATCAAAGGGACGTGCCTAATGAGATGCACGGCTGAGACAATAAGCCCGTGCGGCAAGATGAGCCTCGAGCGGCGCCATCTGCCTTACAGCAGCAACCCCCTCGTCATAAAGACTCTTACAAAGAACATGTGTCTTCCGCAAATATCTTGGGAGTCCCAGGGTCGCGAAGCGGACAGCGTCCGTTCGCTGGCTACTTGAGGGCAAGAGACAAAATGGATGCCGTATCTAAGATGGAACCCGTGGGTACAGATGAAAAACCCACATAACAAACGAACGGTTTAAGTTAGCACAGCGAAACTGCGCACACTTACTAAACTCGTCATTTGCGGTTCATAGATACCAGACTCGACCATATTCGTGCGAGTCGAAAACACCACTTACAATTGTCACGGAACCTCAATGGGTCAGTGGAGGGAGTGAATCTCTCTTCTACTCTCACTCCTGAGCAACGGGAGGACTGCCGCCAGATACTGGAGCAGTACTCTTCGTTGTTCTCCCTTGTCCCGGGAAGGACCCACCTGTGTACCCATGATGTGGACACAGGAGACAGCCCACCAGTGAAGTCCAAGACCTACCGGTTGTCTGACAAGGTGAAGGCTAGCATACATGGAGAAGTTGCCAAGATGCTAGAGCTGGGAGTAATTGAACCTTCCAACAGCCCTTGGTCCAGTCCGGTGGTGCTCGTGCCAAAAGCCGCACCACCAGGCACCACACCTGAACTGAGGTTCTGTGTGGATTACCGAGGACTGAATTCAGTGACAAGGACTGATGCTCATCCGATCCCTAGGGCGGATGAATTGATTGACCGGCTGGGAGCTGCCCAATATCTAAGTACCTTTGACCTCACTTCAGGGTACTGGCAGATCTCCTTGACAGATGGAGCAAGGGAAAGGTCAGCCTTCTCCACGCCTGAGGGACACTACCAGTTCTGTGTGATGCCCTTTGGGCTCAAGAACGCCCCTGCCACATTTCAGCGGCTGGTGAATCAGGTCCTCTCTGGAATGGAGGGTTTCTCTGCTGCTTACTTGGATGACATTGCTGTCTTCAGTAGCAGTTGGGAGGACCATCTGCAGCATTTGCAGGCCGTTCTCCAGGCCCTGAGACAAGCTGGATTGACCATCAAAGCCAGCAAATGCCAGATTGGGCAGGGGTCGGTTGTGTACCTTGGACACTTGGTGGGTAGGGGGACTGTGCAGCCCCTGCAGGCGAAGATTGAGGCAATCATGGCCTGGGAACCCCCCAAGACACAGACTGAGGTCCGAGCTTTCCTGGGCCTCACAGGATACTACCGTCGCTTTGTGAAGGGGTATGGCACTATTGTAGCGCCCCTCACAGAGCTCACCTCCAAGAAACAACCTCGACGGGTAGTTTGGACAAAGGCTTGTCAGCAAGCCTTTGAAAAGTTGAAACAGGCAATGTGTGTGGCACCGGTCCTGAGGGCCCCAGACTTCTCCAAGGAGTTCATTGTCCAAACGGATGCATCAGAACATGGCATTGGGGCAGTGTTATCGCAACTCAATGAAGAGGGCCTGGATCAACCTGTAGTCTTCTTATCCAGGAGGCTGCTTCCCCGGGAACAGAAGTGGAGTGCCATTGAGAGGGAAGCTTTTGCGGTGGTGTGGGCTCTGAAGAAGCTGCGGCCATACCTCTTTGGCTCGCACTTCCTGGTTCAGACTGACCACCGACCCCTTCGTTGGCTGATGCAGATGAAGGGGGAAAATCCCAAGTTGTTGAGGTGGTCCATCTCCCTACAGGGAATGGACTTCCGGGTGGAACATCGGCCTGGAGTGGACCACGCCAATGCAGACGGTCTCTCCAGGTATTTCCGCCTTAGTGATGAGGACTCCCAAGGGGTTGGGTAGTTCTCCCCACTTTCAGCTGGGGGGGACGCGTGTTAGACCTGTCTGGCTTTTTGGCGAAGTCCCTCCTAATTTTTATTTATTTTGTCCCCTTTTTGCCCCTCAAACCCTTGTTAATTTTTGTGTCTACTGACTTTTTGTAGGTGTTGGGCAGGGGGATAGTGTTTTCTTCCCCCCCTCATAATCTTTTACCTCAGGCCCAGAGGCCTGTTCTGACAGGAAAGTTGGCACCACCTAAAATGGTGGCCACCAACTGCCCCAACTGTCACCAACAGAACCTGGCCATAGCCTAACATAGGGCATTCCAGAACCTTCTGGTCCATTCTGGACCACTGAAGGGCAGCCTATATAAGGCGGAATGCTGGACAGCCATTTTGTCTGTCAGTGAGGAGCAGCTAGAGTGAAGGCTGAGGTCTAGTGGGGGTAGGATTCTGAAGGGTGGTTCCCTCTACAAGAGTAGCCCTCTGTCAAGGTCTTCCCCCTCCTTGGTCCTGTTATCCTAGCCAAGTTAGCTCATCCTGCTGATCCTGGGCAGATAGGTGAAGGGGTTAATTCTGGTAGTTTTGGAAGCTAAGAAGAGCCCTGTCCTGGGAGCTGAACTAAGAATTCCCTTGAGCCCTAGTCTGTCCAGTAAGGAGGAATAGGGGGTTAGTGTTAAGGAAGTACATATTGGCTTTTCCTGAAGAAGCTTTCCCCCCCCCCCTCTTCGTTTTAGTGAAGAAAGGAAGTAACATCACTGAATAACTGTAGTATTTCCTTACCCTGGACTGGTCCTGTGGCGTAGGGCAAGCTCTTCTGCCTGTTGGGTGAAAGGTGTGAGGTGAACTGGGAGCAGGACCTTGGAAACACCGACTACGCTTTGTGCCATCACCTCCCCGGGATCCACTGAGCCTGAGAAGCCTGTCGAGGCTTCCCTTCGTGAGCGGGACCCCGGGGGCGCCTATCGCGCTTGAGTCGCGTTGCTGGAAGTGACCCATACTTGAAGAAAGTAAGAGCGCCATCGCGCATGCCCCCTCTGAGGTAGATATCCCCGGAAGGAGGGGCAAAGAAGTGAGCAGGCCCGAGCGTGTAGCGTCTCTCCCTGGAGCGGGATCTGTGGGACGCGACTTCGGCAAGAACGCTTCTGCGCATGCCCGCTGGAGAAGTGTCTGCGGAGATCAGCGCTGAGGAGAAGCGCCGGAGGGTTTTTCAGCTGGCCGAGTGATCGGCTTGGTCCCTCCTGTTCGAGCGCCGCGCTGAGGAGCCGGCCCGGGCAGGGAGGGAGAGTTGCAAGGCAGGTAGAGGTCTGGGGGCATTGAGGCTTCTGCCTTCGTGGTTTCCTGAGCGGGAGCAGCGCGGAGGAGCAGGCTTGAGCTGAGAAGTCTTGTGAGGCGAGAGAGCCTCGTCAGCCTTCCTTCCCCCAGCCCCTCGCGCTTGATAAGCCTTACCCCTGATGCTGGTATATCCCAACAACGACAGACACAAGTAAGGAGGTGGTTACCTGGGGGATTGTCTGCACAGGAGCAACTGTATAAATTGAGACTCTGACTCTGGGAGTACAGCGTCTATGGGGAATCCCTGACCGGGTACTGTTGTAAGCTGACATACATGGGTCTTAACCCATTTTTCTTTTACCAGATAAGAAAGTGAACTGAAATGCTATTTATGTGAAGGGAAGTGTTACCCTGATCTAATTAAAGGGGCTGATCTTACCAAACTGGAGAGTAATACTGAACTGAGAAATTATACAAAGTAAGCTGAGTATAGTAAATGCCTAACTGAGCTATAAAAAGTGTAAGAGATATCTGCCAGTTGTGTCTAAGTGAATTGTCTTTACTACAAATGCTGGTTGTTAATATGGTCTAGAATTGAAACGTATTCTTGCTTTATTCCACACAAACTGAAATGTAATTTAATTGTGAATCCTAAAAGTAAAAATACAAAGAAATTATTTTTATAAACCAGAACGTATTTTTACAACAAATTGGTGTAGCGTCCTTTTTAAGTGCTATTGCGTGAATTTACTTTTGGGTGGTCTGCAACCTTCACACTGTGCCTCTAGAAATTGCATGTCTTACCCTAGGCCAGGCTACCCTAGGTGACCTGTCATCCCAGGTTCCAACAACAACTGAATTTTATTTATCAATAAAGGTTTGCATTTTGTGGAAATACACCAATACATACATTTATATTAACCTCTTAGGTGCTGCGTCTGTTCCAACGGCCGACGGCACCACTACCTCAAGAGTGCTGCCGTCGGCTGTTGGACGTTCGACCCTCACCTGCGCAATGGAACGTTCAGCACTGGAGCTGGACGTTCCATAGCTGCTAAGAGGTTAATAAGTCCTAAAAATTCATAAAATATTTTAGTACAGTATTTTTTAATATATATTCTTTTTATATATGTTGTTACATTTTTATAACATTGCTAAACTTGTAACATGACTAAAATAATAACATTTATTTTTGAATAACCATTCATTTGTTATAGCCTATTAACCTTATATTTGGATTGTTCCTGTCACACGTGGTCTTCTGCTGCAGCTCTACAGATCAGGTAGGACTACTTTTAAGTTACTTTTTGGGTATTTGGGGTTTGGGGTGTGTTAGCGTTAGTAAAGTAAAGGGGATATGTATAAGAAAATGTCAGAGTGCGGTGTGACACCAAATTTGGCAACGCCGCGCTGACATTTTCAAAATGCAGGAACAGGCCATATTTATAAAAATACAGTGTCCCAAGCATTCCCCCTAAGGAAAGTGAAACCATCCTGCACATATACAGTCTTGTTATGTTATGTTAAAAATTTTATAGAGCGCACAGCTGCCCCAGCAAAGGGGCGTCCCAGCGCTAAGAGGCAACTGTCTTAGGCAGACCAGGAGCTGCACAGAGAAACCAATTATGCAGGAAAAAGAAAGGTTTTTATTACTTTACGGAATAGCACAAGTTTTTTTATACTTATAATGCTCACATAGAGGGAGCTCCAAAGCATCGGAGCAAGAGCACGAAAGGAGTGCCCACCTGCCCATACTCTCTCAACCTGGGGAACAACAACCAGTTGCTTACCTGTGGAGCTCAGCTGGGGGGTGGGTATGAAGGGCGTAAGGAGATTAGCTAGAGTATCAAGGGATTGGCGATTCATGATTCTGTGGGTGATACAGAGAGTTTTAAACTGGATACGTTTCTCCACCAGGAGCCAATGTAATCTGCGGATAGAGTCGGAGGTGGAACAGGGTCTCAGCAAGCCGACAAGTATCCGGACCGCAGCATTTTGTGCACTTTGAGGGCAAAGTATCTCGGCTCTATTTGCTCCTAGGTATAGGGAGCTAGCATAATCCAGCCTGGATAGTATCGTGGCCTAGATGATCACCTGACATAGGAGCCCAAAGCAGACCCCAGCTACCGCTTTTCTTCGAGCCTCAAAAGTAAGAGTGGAATCCACCCTTATTCCAGATTTTTGACTGTCTGCTTTGGGGCAGGCAGGAGGCCCAGAGTGGATGGCCACCAATGCTCACTCCACAGATGAGTATCTTTACCCACCAAGAGGATCTCAGATTTACTGCCATTAAGTTGGAGGCAGTTGGCGGTCATCCAGTCTGTGATAGCTGTTAGATCTTCCTTAAGCTTGAGCACATCCTGCGCAGAATCGTGTGATAGTGAACCACCAACTGTGCATCATCTGCATAGGATACCACAGTTAATCCTCTTTAATTTAGGTGTTAAATAGGGTAGGGCTCAAGGCCAAGCCCGGAGGAACCCCTTGTTTGACAGCATGCACCTCAGAGCAGAAGGGGGAGACAGACACTTGGAAAGGTTCTCTCCAATAGAAAGGGGGTGAACCAGCCCAAGGCAGGGCTGCCGATGCTCATATCCTCCAAGCGCTGCAAAAGGATCTGGTGGGACAATGTTTCAAATGCAGCACTTAGATCCAATAGGATCAGAGCTGAAGTACGTCCTATATCTAATGAGCACCTTAGATGTTCTGCTACAGGCAGAAGGGTGGTTTCAGTGCTGTGACGTGGGCAGAAGCCATTTTGGGAAGGGTCCAACAGGTTATCTTTGATGAACATAATGAGAATACAATTGATGTAGGCTTCAGTAATCTTAGATATCAACGGGAGGAGAGAGAAAGGGCAAAAATTCTCCGGTTTCGAGGCATTCAGCATAGGTTTTTTAAGTAAACGGACCACCTTGGCATGTTTCCAGGCTGTAGTGACTACCACAAAGGACATAGATAAATTGATGAGTTTGCAGAAAGGAGAAAGAAGCTGAGGTAAAAATATCTGAAATTGATCCGGTTTGAGAGGGTCTGCTGGGGATCCTGATTTAAGTTTATTGCAGATCGTGCTCATCACTTCTTGAGAGAGTGCCAGAAAGACAGAGAGTACAGGAGTATCACTGGGCTGCTGGGGGCCTGTTCTGATCTCAGTGTTGGGGAAAGTTCTGTAGATGTTCTCGACCTTGTTGATAAAGAAGGCGGCGAGGACTTCGTACTGCTGATTATAGTAAAGAGGTGAAGTTTTTGGTTGCCCTGAAGATTTTAGATCTTTAAGTAGTGGGAAGATACATTGAGCAGAGATACTGCTGTTTCTGATTATCAGCAAAGTAAGTAGCTCTTTCCTTCTGAATGGCCTTATGATAGTTCTTTATGGCTACTCGATATTGTATTTTCAAAACTGGATCATAGTCCTGCCTCCATGCCCGTTCCAGGATTTTACAAGTTTTCCGGGCTGAGACCAGGTTGCCATTGTACCACGGGCTTTACTGGGTACTGCGACTCGGGGACCACCTGGCAGGAATGAGGGTGTCAAGGGAGTGTCTGAACCAGTCAGATAAAGTGCTCTCGGCCCCATCAGGGTTGTCAGGAAGGCTGGGTGTGTGACTCAGGAGGAGGGCACGGAATTGCTCGGTATCAAGTTTATGCAAAGGACGCCTTAAAAACAATTTGCGGGTTGTGGCCTGGAGGGGTCCATCTCTGTTGGACAGGCCTCGTGAAAGGGCCGCTCCCTCCCCGCATAAGAAGACCCGAACACCGGCTCTCCCGGTGTCACCAGAAGAACCACCCCGGCAACCCACAGAAGCAACCCGCAACCCGTCTCCAACGGGACGCCTGCTCCCGAACACCACAACATCGGCCGGCCCGGGCCACCTTCAGCAGCAATGCCCCGGCCCAGCCGCCATCTTGGACACTGCACCACGAGGCCGCGTGGCCTCAGCTCGACCCCAACCCTGGGCCTGGCCAGGCCCCGACATCGAGGCACCACCATCCACCCAGGAGGTGAAGAGACCACTTGGCAAGTCAATGGGAGAAAGGAATGTCGATGGCTCTCCCCCGCCAGGTGCTGATCGCCCCCGGCCTCCCCGGGCGCTGGCTCCACCCCCCTGCTGGGTGTCGGGACTCCCTCACCCCGGACCTCTTGACCTCCAAGCGCGAGGGTCCAGATGTTGGACAGGCCACATGAAGGGCTCGCTCCCTCCCCGCATGACAGGGCCCGGACACCAGCTCTCCAGGTGCTACCCACAGAAGCAACCCGCAAACCGTCCCCTACGGGACTCCTGCTCCCGGGCATCTCTGCATCACTGGCCCGGGCCACTGTCAGCTCCATTGCCGGCCCGGCCGCCATCTTGGGCACTGCACCACGAGGCCGCGTGGCCTCAGCTCGACCCTAACCCTGGGCCTGGCCAGGCCCCGACATCCCGGCACCACCATCCACCCAGGAGGTGAACGGACCACTTGGCAGGTCAATGGGAGAAAGGAGTGTAGATGGCTCTCCCCCGCCAGGTGCCGATCGTCCCCAGCCTCCCCGGGCGCTGGCTCCACCCCCCTGCTGGGTGTCTGGACTCCCTCACCCCGGACCTCCCGACCTCCAAGTGCGAGGGTCCGGACATCAAAGGGCGCCAGACCTATAACTGGGGCAGCTCCAGAGCAGGAAGGCAGTTGTATCCTGGAGTCGAGAGACACCGTGAAGAACTCATCCTTGACGGACTGCTGGCACTGCCGCAGCCCTGCCTTGTGAACTGTCGTCCTGCCTGCTGGCGCTGCCGCGGCCTTCTGCAACCTTCATCCTCGTCGGGACCTGCTGGCGCTGCCGCGGCCCGTTCCTATCTACGACCACCTCGGGACCTGCTGGCGCTGCCGCGGCCCGTCCTTCTCGAACGCCAAGCTCGAGGATTGTGAGCTACCATCGTCTCATCGCAGTACCAGATTGGTAACAAAGACTGTCCCGCTACCCCTTTTCCCTGTCAGAGACTAGAATTGAGAGGATCCTCGTGTCCTGATCTCATTGTACCGTACTACCGTACTTCAAGAATTGCCTATAAAGAACGTTAACCTTATCCTTGTGTGGTGTCCATCTGTGGGGGGGGAAGTTACTTGTCTGTACGATCGCTGGAGACGGCCCTCACCGGAGGCCTCTCCCCTTGTCCTCGGCCGACCCTCCCGGTCCCCGTCTAACATTGGTGGCCAGCGGCGCGATCCGAACCAACTCGTAATCGTACAGAAAGTAACTCACCCCACGACTAAACCACAATGACGACCAAAGAGAGCGGATCTACAGAGAAATTCCAAATGGAAAAACTGGAGGAGTACAGCCATCAAGAATTAAAACAATTTTGTATGGAACTGGGCATTGCTACCACCGGTCTGAGCACAAAAGATGACTTTAAACACGCCCTAGAATCGTGGGCGGAGACAAATGCCGCCGGACCCCGGGACCAAAACATCGAAGCACCGGAGACGAACACCGCTCCGTCCGAAGAAAGGAGAGCGGGTCTCTCCCGGGAAGAGATCCAAGAACGAGAAAAAAGCAGACTGCACGAATTAGAGTTGGCACGGCTCAAGTTGGACGGAGAACTAAAACTAGCGGAACAAAAAATGAACCTAGAACACTTACGGCTCCGAGAAGAGCGGGAAGAAAAGCAAAGACAAAGAGAGCTCGAAGAAAAAAGACTGGCATACGAACACGAGCGCAAGCTAGCAGAGATAGAACTACGGAAGCAGAACAAAGACCTGGGGGTGCCCGAGCAACCGCGCACCCCAGGAGCTACAGAACCAAAGGTCCACATCCCCAAAGATGTCGTCCGAGAATATTTCCGAAACGACAACATACAACAGTGGTTCAAGGCCTATGAGATCGCCATGACCTCCCACCGGATCGATCGAAGTGACTGGGGAGCCGGCCTATGGGGGAGGTTCGTCAATGAAGGCCGCGATGCCCTGCTACAGCTTCCAGACCATCAAATGACGTCCTATTACCACATGAAGGCCGCCCTCCTCACTCGATATGGGCTTACACCCGAAATGTACCGCCAGAGGTTCCGCGACTGCACCCGAATCCCGGGTACAACTTGGGTGGAATATGTGAACTATTTCAGCCGAGCCTTCGAGGGATGGATCAAGGGAAGCCACGTAACGACCTACGAGCAGCTCTTCAACCTCATTGTGTGGGAGCACCTCTCCAACAACTGCTTCGTCGAGCTCAGGCAGCACCTCCTCGACAGTAAATTGACTGATCCACGGCAGCTCGCTGCCGAGGCTGACCGATGGGAGAGCACCCGAGTGGGCCGGAGTGGGCCAAACGAACAGAACAGAAACAACCAAGGTCATCACCATCCCCGAGGAGGAGGCCAGGGCCGGGGCAGAGACGCCGTCCCGGCCGCTCCCGCTACCAACACCCCACCCCCGGCCGGCCGGGGTAACCCCCGATGCGCCCGGGGTTCCGAGCCAATGTCACTTGTCACCGATGCCAGCGAGTCGGCCACTACGCCAGTGACCCGAACTGCCCCAAGAACCAGACTCCCGGGCCCCGCCAGGTAGCTGCCGCCGCCCTAGGAGAAGAGCAATTCTCCGAAGAGCATGAGGAATACGAACAGGAGCAACCAGAGTGGGAACCGGCCGCCATGGTCCTGGCGTGCCTAGGGGGAAGAGACATGATCCCGCGGGCTCCCCTACCCGCCAACACCAGAAAATACAGCCAGTGGGTGAACATAAATGGGCGCAAGGCTGAAGCCCTGCGTGACACGGGGGCCAGTGTGACGGCCGTCCGCTGTCACCTGGTGACCCCAGAACAAATCCTGCCGAACGTCCTCTGCCCCGTCCGTTCAGCCGACAATTCTGAGAGCCTGTGTCGGATGGCCTGCGTCCCCTTCAAAAGGGGAGGAGTATCCGGCATGTTGAAAGTGACTGTCCGCGACGATGCCCCCGTGGACTGTCTCCTGGGGAACGATCTCGAGAGTTCCCCGTGGGCCGCCGTGGAAAGAAGAGAGCACCTGGGGATGTTGGGCCTCCCGGACTGAGCATGCGTAACCACCCGGTCCATGGCCGCCCGCACCATCCCCAGACCTGAAGAATCCGAATGGCCAGCACCTCCTCCCCCGATCGCTCCCGTGGGAGACGCCGACCATACCGACCCCCCGGAACAAACCCAAGAAGGGCTCTCTCAGCCCCAAGACCTTCCAGATCTGGCTCAGTGGCGTCAAGAAGGGGGACCCACCCAGGAACAATTCCGTCAAGAGCAAAAGACCTGTCCCTCCCTCGAGGGACTGCGACAACAAGCCCTCGCCCAGAGCGCGGGAGATACCGCCGGGGCCCACTGGATCTATTGGGACAATGACCTATTGTACAGCGAACAAAGAATCGCGGAGTTGGGAGCCGGTCGAGTGTTGGTGGTGCCCCTCCGTTTTAGAGACTTCCTGTTGAACTTGGCCCACGATGTCCCCCTGGCTGGACACTTGGGACAGGACAAAACTTACAACCGCCTGGTGACCCACTTTTACTGGCCAAAAATGAGAAATGACGTCCTCAACCACTGCCGGTCCTGCCCCACTTGCCAGGCCAGCGGGAAGAGCGGCCGCAAACTCGAGGCACCCCTACAACCATTCCCTGTGGTTACCACCCCGTTCGAAAAGGTGGGAATAGACATTGTGGGGCCCCTGGACCCCCGAACGGCACAAGGGCATCGATTCATCCTGGTCCCGGTGGACCAAGCCACCCGCTATCCCGAGGCCGTTCCCCTTCGAACTGTAACAGCACCAGTGGTCGGCCGAGCCTTAATGGGGATCTTCTCCTGAGTGGGCTTCCCCCGGGAAGTCGTCAGCGACAGGGGCACGAACTTCATTTCAAAGTATATGAAATCCCTCTGGCAGCAGTGCGGGGTCACCTACCGATTCACAACCCCCTATCACCCGCAAGGAAACGGACTGGTTGAGAGGTTCAACCGCACACTCAAGGGAATGATTATGGGGTTGGAAGAGCCCCTACGCCGCCAGTGGGATGTGCTACTCCCGTGCCTCCTCTTCGCCTACCGAGAAGTCCCCCAGAAGTCCCTCGGCTTCAGCCCCTTCGAACTCCTGTACGGACACCCCGTTCGAGGGCCCCTCAGCCTAGTCAAAGAAGGTTGGGAAATGGCCCCCCTGAATACCCCTCCAGACGTCTACAAGTACCTCCTGACCCTCCGCAATCAAACCAGACGATTCAGAGAGATCGCCAAAGCCAATCTTGAGGCCAGTCAGGAGGACATGAAGAAATGGTACGATCAAAATGCCTCCTCCATTGAGTTCGAACCTGGCCAGCAAGTATGGGTGATGTCCCCCATCGAACCATGTGCCTTGCAGGACAAATGGACGGGGCCCTTCAAGGTGGTCGAGCGCAAGAGCCCCGTCACCTATCTCATCGACATGGAATCTCCCCGGAACCCCCTCCGGGTCCTCCACGCCAACAGACTCAAACCCCACTTTGTGCGCTCGGAGCTCAGCCTACTGATGGCTACAGACAGTGGAGCGGAAGAAGACTCCGAGCCCCTCCCTGACCTACTGAGGACCAGTGAGAAAGATGGTTCAGTGGACGGGGTCCGATTCTCCGATGCCCTGACCCCGGAGCAGCGCCAAGACTGTCGGGCCCTCCTGCTGCAATTTGCTACCCTATTTTCCCTCACCCCCGGGTCACCCCCTGGTGCTTGCACGACGTGGACACTGGGGACAGTCCCCCTATCCGACACCGAGCGTACCGCGTACCAGATCGGGTACGCGCCTGCATCCAGGAAGAAGTATCAAAAATGCTCACACTCGGAGTCATCGAGCCCTCGGACAGCCCCTGGGCCAGCCCAGTCGTGCTGGTCCCCAAAGCTGCTGCCCCAGGCACCACCCCTGATCTCCGATTCTGCGTCGACTATCGGGGCCTGAACGCTGTCATCCGAACCGCCGCTCACCCCATTCCCCGAGCAGATGAACTGGTCGACCGCATGGGGGCTGCCCGCTACCTCAGCGGGCTACTGGCAGATCGGCCTCACCCCCAGGGCCCAAGAACGATCCGCTTTCTCCACCCCGGATGGACACTACCATTTCAAAGGGATGCCATTCGGCATGAAAAACGCTCCAGCCACTTTTCAACGACTTGTGAACCAGGTATTGGCGGGCCTTGAAGAGTTCAGCGCCGCCTACCTGGACGATATCGCGGTATACAGCCGCCACTGGTCAGACCACCTCCGCCACCTCCGAGAGGTCCTGCAGGCCCTCCAACGGGCCGGCCTCACAATCAAGGCCAGCAAATGCCAGATTGGCCAGGGGTACGTGACCTACCTCGGACACCAAGTGGGAAGCGGTCTGGTGGCCCCCCTCCAGCTCAAGATCGCTGCCATCCAGTCCTGGCAGCCCCCCGTAACGCAAACCGAGGTCCGAGCCTTTTTGGGGCTCACTGGATACTACCGGCGGTTTGTAAAGGACTATGGCAGCATTGTGGGGCCCCTCACAGAGCTCACATCCAAGAAGCACCCAAAAATGGTCAACTGGACTCCAGACTGTCAAGCGGCCTTTGAGACGCTGAAGGCCGCCATGTGCACCGCCCCTGTGCTCCAGGCTCCCGACTACAGCCGGGAGTTCATCGTCCAGACTGATGCCTCCGACCATGGCATTGGGGCCGTCCTCTCCCAGCTGAACCCCGATGGAGTTGACCAACCAGTGGCCTTCATCAGCAGACGCCTACTGGCCCGAGAACAGCGCTGGAGCACCATCGAGAGGGAGGCCTTCGCAGTAGTGTGGGCCCTCAAGAAGCTCAGGCCCTACCTCTTCGGTACCCACTTTCGGGTGCAAACAGATCATCGCCCCCTGCAATGGCTAATGCAGATGCGGGGGGAAAATCCCAAACTATTGCGATGGTCCATCTCCCTGCAGGGGATGGACTTCACTGTGGAGCACCGACCTGGCCAGGATCACGCCAACGCGGATGGCCTGTCACGCTTTTTCCGCCTCGACGAGGAAAGTCCCCAAGAGGATGGGTGACTCTCCCCGCCTTCAGCTGGGGGGGACGCATGTTGGACAGGCCACATGAAGGGCTCGCTCCCTCCCCGCATGACAGGGCCCGGACACCGGCTCTCCAGGTGCTACCCACAGAAGCAACCCGCAAACCGTCCCCTACGGGACTCCTGCTCCCGGGCATCTCTGCATCACTGGCCCGGGCCACTGTCAGCTCCATTGCCGGCCCGGCCGCCATCTTGGACACTGCACCACGAGGCCGCGTGGCCTCAGCTCGACCCTAACCCTGGGCCTGGCCAGGCCCCGACATCCCGGCACCACCATCCACCCAGGAGGTGAACGGACCACTTGGCAGGTCAATGGGAGAAAGGAGTATAGATGGCTCTCCCCCGCCAGGTGCCGATCGCCCCCAGCCTCCCCGGGCGCTGGCTCCACCCCCCTGCTGGGTGTCTGGACTCCCTCATCCCGGACCTCCCGACCTCCAAGTGCGAGGGTCCGGACATCAAAGGGCGCCAGACCTATAACTGGGGCAGCTCCAGAGCAGGAAGGCAGTTGTATCCTGGAGTCGAGAGACACCGTGAAGAACTCATCCTTGACGGACTGCTGGCGCTGCCGCAGCCCTGCCTTGTGAACTGTCGTCCTGCCTGCTGGCGCTGCCGCAGCCTTCTGCAACCTTCATCCTCGTCGGGACCTGCTGGCGCTGCCGCGGCCCGTTCCTATCTACGACCACCTCGGGACCTGCTGGCGCTGCCGCGGCCCGTCCTTCTCGAACGCCGAGCTCGAGGATTGTGAGCTACCATCGTCTCATCGCAGTACCAGATTGGTAACAAAGACTGTCCCGCTACCCCTTTTCCCTGTCAGAGACTAGAATTGAGAGGATCCTCGTGTCCTGATCTCATTGTACCGTACTACCGTACTTCAAGAATTGCCTATAAAGAACGTTAACCTTATCCTTGTGTGGTGTCCATCTGTGGGGGGGGGAGTTACTTGTCTGTACGATCGCTGGAGACGGCCCTCACCGGAGGCCTCTCCCCTTGTCCTCGGCCCACCCTCCCGGTCCCCGTCTAACACCGGACATCAAAGGAGACCAGACCTATAACTGGGGCAGCTCCAGAGCAGGAAGGCAGTTGTATCCTGGAGTCGAGAGACACCTTGAAGAACTCATCCTTGACGGACTGCTGGCGCTGCCGCAGCCCTGCCTTGTGAATCATCGATCCTGCCTGCTGGCACTGCCGCGGCCCTCTGCAACCTACACCTTCGTCGGGACCTGCTGGCGCTGCCGCGGCCCATCCTCGTGGACCATCGTTCCTGCCTGCTGGCGCTGCCGCGGCCCTCTGCAATCTACACCTTCGTCGGGACCTGCTGGCGCTGCCGCGGCCCATCCTCATGAACCATTGTTCCTGCCTGCTGGCGCTGCCGCGGCCCTCTGCATATACACCTTCGTCGGGACCTGCTGGCGCTGCCGTGGCCCATCCTCGTGAACCATCGTTCCTGCCTGCTGGCGCTGCCGCTGCCCTTCTCAAACGAGACTTATCATCCTAGCCTGCTGGCGCTGCCGCGGCCCGACCTTCCAGAACTCCAAGCTCGAGGATTGTGAGCTACCCATCTTGCCACCCCCGTACCAGACCGGTACCAAGACTGTCCCGCTACCCCCTCAGAGACTAGAATTGAGAGGACCCTCGTGTCCCGACCTCACTGTACCGTTGATACCTTTGCTTCAAGAATCGTATATAAAGAGTGTTGACCTCATCCTTGTGTGGTGTCCATCTGTGGGGGGGAGTTACTTGTCTGTACGATCGCTGGAGACGGCCCTCACCGGAGGCCTCTCCCCCTGTCCTCGGCCGACCCTCCAGGTCCCCGTCTAACAATCTCCCTGTAATGTCATGGATACCAGGTAGCGGTAGGACCAGCTCATAGGGAGAGGTGTACTGACTGTAAGAGAAGGTAGGTTGGAGAAAACAAGATCCAACAAATGTCCAGCTGAGTGTGCGCAGCCTGGGACGCGCTGGGTAAGTTGGAAATCGATCTTTAAAGTCGATTTGCTGTTTCTATGTGTGCTGCATAATGCAGCTCACATAGAGAGAGCAAGATACGAGGAGAAATTAACAGTTTCTCCATGTATCGCCGTCCTGAGACCAGGCTTTACGTGGCCTTCGCTTTCGGTGCTGCCCCAGTCTTGTAAAAATGGGGCAGTGTCAAAAAGGAATGGGTGTTGCGGTGGGATGCCCACCTCAACACCTGTTGACCTCTCCTTTGCCACATCGTACTGCTGCAGAAAGGGGCATATATACAAGGTGGCATTAAGTCACGTTAAGTGGCTTAACGAACCTCGTAAACATGGGGTATGGAGCAACGCGATGGAGCGTCAGAAAAAGTGATGCTCCGGTGGCGTTAGGGGCTTGTAAGCATGACCCTAAGTTTAGTGTAGTGTTGTGGTATGGTTCACTGTTTTTAGTTTGAGTTTTTGTAGTGTAGTGTGGAAGGCCTTACTATATTAGATATGGCCTAGTTTAGAGTATTAATTAATTGAACTATGTGTTTCAGATGTTACTCTGTGTGAAATATGTATGAGGTAGTTGTTTTGTATGTGTGGGCTCATTGTTTAAAAACAGATTTTCGTTGGAATGGAGGATTTTTCCTAGTATTTTATAAATTTTGACAAAAAAAGGAAATGAGGTTGGTTATGTTATAATCAGCATTCATTTTTAATTTTGTTAATTTTTTGGTTTTCATGGACCATTTTTTTAATTTGTATTTTCGGGGTTTGAAGGACTTTCAAGGACTATGCTTTTTCTGACTGGGTATTCTTTTTTTTTTACATGTTTATGTTTTGCATTTTTGTTGGGGTTATTTTTACTTATTAGGTCTCGGCTTCGAGACCTATTGTCACGGAGTTCGCTCTCAACGGAGACAGAGCGGTGCACGAGCGCCGATTGCACATCGTGGACGCGCACGCCGAGCCTCCTGGAGCCGTGCACATCTCTTGCTCCACATTCACACTCACGGAAGCACCCACTCACGCGCACACACACACACACACACACACACACACACACACCCTCCCTCTCTGCCCACTCCCTCTCTGCCGCCCCCCCTCTACCCCCACTCACCGGGCTCTTTCCCTCGCAGCGGGTCAGTCATGGCAGCAGGCAGACTCGGTGTCTTCTCAGGCGATCTTCAGCTGATGTGCACGCCCACGCTGGTCTCGTGCGCGCCCGCCACGCTGTTTCGCGCCCGTTGATCCTCAGCTTGTTGCTTACAGACAGTGGGTTGAACTTGAATGTACTCGACAAAATATCCTTATATAACTAAAAACTGAGCATCATCTTCATCTCAGGTTTGTAAAGGTAACCATGAACACCAATTGTGTTAAAATATATTGAATACCATAGATCACCTTCCACTCGCCCATACATATACTTTAAATTCCTTATTCATTATTTATTAGAACAAAGCAACGCAGAAGATAATTTTTGGTTGTCTGTGGGTGGGGAGATGGGGTTAGCACTCTCTGCCCTCTTTTCCTATCATTGACTCTTTGGCGCTTATAGGAAAAACCCAAGCTGCTTATAGTTTAGAGGAATTCTGCATAAGGATTATTATAGTGTGAGTGCTGAGTGCGCACAGTTCAGAGTGCGCAGAGTGCAGAGTGTGAAGTAGTGAGTGAGCAGAGTGAGTGAGCAGAGTGTGAGTGCAGAGTGCGCAGAGTGCAGAGTGTGAAGTAGTGAGTGCAGAGTGAGTGTGCAGAGTGTAAATGCAGAGTGCAGAGTAGTGAGTGCAGAGTAGTGAGTGCAGAGTGGTGAGTGGAGAGTGTGAGTAGTGAGTGCAGAGTAGTGAGTGCAGAGTGTGAGTAGTGAGTGCAGAGTGTGAGTAGTGAGTGCAGAGTAGTGAGTGCAGAGTGTGAGTAGTGAGTGCAGAGCAGTGAATGCAGAGTAGTGAGTGCAGAGTGCAGAGTAGTGAGTGCAGAGTAGTGAGTGTAGAGTAGTGAGTGTGCAGACTAGTGAGTGCAGAGAGCAGAGTAGTGAGTGCAGAGTAGTGAGTGCAGAGTAGTGAGTGCAGAGTACAGAGTAGTGAGTGCAGAGTGCAGAGTAGTGAGTGCAGAGTTCAGAGTAGTGAGTGCAGAGTAGTGAGTGCAGAGTGCAGAGTAGTGAGTAGTGAGTAGTGAGTGTAGAGTAGTGAGTGCAGAGTAGTGAGTGCAGAGTAGTGAGTGCAGAGTAGTGAGTAGTGAGTGTAGAGTGCAGAGTAGTGAGTAGTGAGTAGTGAGTGTAGAGTGCCGAGTAGTGAGTAGTGAGTGTAGAGTGCAGAGTAGTGAGTGCAGAGTAGTGAGTGCAGAGTAGTGAGTGCAGAGTTGTGAGTCGAGAGCAGTGAGTGCAGAGTAGTGAGTAGTGAGTGTAGAGTGCAGAGTAGTGAGTAGTGAGTAGTGAGTAGTGAGTAGTGAGTGTAGAGTGCAGAGTAGTGAGTAGTGAGTAGTGAGTAGTGAGTAGTGAGTACAGAGTAGTGATTAGTGAGTAGTGAGTAGTGAGTGTAGAGTGCAGAGTAGTGAGTAGTGAGTGTAGAGTGCAGAGTAGTGAGTGCAGAGTAGTGAGTGCAGAGTGCAGAGTAGTGAGTGCAGAGTGCAGAGTAGTGAGTGCAGAGTAGTGAGTGCAGAGTAGTGAGTGCAGAGTGCAGAGTAGTGAGTGCAGAGTGCAGAGTAGTGAGTGCAGAGTAGTGAGTGCAGAGTGCAGAGTAGTGAGTAGTGAGTGTAGAGTGCAGAGTAGTGAGTGTAGAGTGCAGAGTAGTGAGTGTAGAGTGCAGAGTAGTGAGTAGTGAGTGTAGAGTGTAGAGTAGAGAGTAGTGAGTGTAGAGTAGTGAGTGCAGAGCAGTGAGTGCAGAGTAGTGAGTGCTGAGTAGTGAGTGTAGAGTGCAGAGTAGTGAGTAGTGAGTGTAGAGTGCAGAGTAGTGAGTAGTGAGTAGTGAGTAGTGAGTGTAGAGTGCAGAGTAGTGAGTAGTGAGTGTAGAGTGCAGAGTAGTGAGTGTAGAGTGCAGAGTAGTGAGTGCAGAGTAGTGAGTGTAGAGTTCAGAGTAGTGAGTGTAGAGTAGTGAGTGCAGAGTGCAGAGTAGTGAGTGTAGAGTGCAGAGTAGTGAGTGCAGAGTGCAGAGTAGTGAGTGCAGAGTGCAGAGTAGTGAGTGTAGAGTGCAGAGTAGTGAGTGCAGAGTAGTGAGTAGTGAGTAGTGAGTAGTGAGTGTAGAGTGCAGAGTAGTGAGTAGTGAGTAGTGAGTGTAGAGTGCAGAGTAGTGAGTAGTGAGTGTAGAGTGCAGAGTAGTGAGTAGTGAGTGTAGAGTGCAGAGTAGTGAGTGCAGAGTAGTGAGTGCAGAGTGCAGAGTAGTGAGTAGTGAGTGTAGAGTGAAGAGTAGTGAGTGTAGAGTGCAGAGTAGTGCGTGCAGAGTAGTGCGTGCAGAGTGCAGAGTAGTGAGTGCAGAGTGCATAGTAGTGAGTGCAGAGTGCAGAGTAGTGAGTGCAGAGTAGTGAGTGCAGAGTAGTGAGTGCATAGTAGTGAGTGCAGAGTAGTGAGTGCAGAGTGCGGAATGCAGAGTAGTGAGTGCAGAGTAGTGACTGCCGGTGCAGAGTGGTGTGTGCTGTTGAGTGCAGAGTGGTGTGTGCTGTTGAGTGCAGCGTGGTGTGTGCTGTTGAGTGCAGAGTGGTGTGTGCTGTTGAGTGCAGAGTGGTGTGTATTGGCAATTTAAATGACAATGCCATTTATTTATGATTTAAAGAAAAAAAAGAAATGTCATGAGCAATGCCAATAGCTCCACCTTTAATGATGCCGAGACTGTTGCATTGTAAATGCTTGTTCTTTTTTGTGAATTTATTGAATACCATGGACATCAGCTATAAAAATGTAAGACACATTGCTTTTTTATTTTTAATGGTTGTAACCTGTTTACTTGTTTCACAGTGTTTTTATTTTATTGTAACATTTTATTACCTGAAATTTATTTTGTGTATTTAGTGGTAATTAAATCAAACAATCAGGAGATTGTATAGGCTGGGTCTCAAGTTGCTTAGTAGTATGTGTTTAGTTTTTCTGTGCTGCTATATGTCTGTTTGTCTTATGTATTTATTTATTTCTCAATATATTTTGGATTTAATTTTGCTCATCAGTATTTATGTATTTTGTTTTTTATATTATTTAGACTAAATATCAGACTAAATATCAGGAATAATGTAAATAATTTTTGTAAAATACATGTGTTTAGGGTGTTTGATTTTTACAGTTTAATTGTAGCTTAGAGTGTTGATAGTAATGCTCTTGGTATGCAGTCTAGGTAGGGAGGCCTTTTGTTATTAATAAACATTTGTTCTTTGTATTGTAGGATTTCATACTTTTTTTGTTTGTTTGGATATTTTAGGTTGTATATTTTATTTGGGTAATAGATTTTTCTATTCTAAGTTGTTGGTAGCTTTTCTTCTTTTATGAATTCTAGGAATTAATACATAGTATGGTGCTTCAGCCAAGTACAGCCTTGAAGGTGCTGTGTCAATTTTCCATTGTGTTGTTTGTTTTGGCTAATTGAGTCATGGCGCTGTCATATACGTTACACCACAGTATTTGACATTTGGGTTGGCATCTGTGGCCCGGATGGTTAGGGTCATGGCCAGCAAGTTGTACCACTCCACCCCACACGTCCCCCACACCAAACCACTGGGTTGGCCAGGAAACTAGGGGCCACATTGACTTTTGGACAGGCCTCGTGAAAGGGCCGCTCCCACCCCGCATGATAAGGCCCGAACGCCGGCTCTCCCGGTGTCCCCAGAAGAACCACCCCGGCAACCCACCGAAGCAACCCGCAAACCGTCCCCAACGGGACGCCTGCTCCCGAACATCCCAGCATCGGCTGTCCCGGGCCCCCGTCAGCACCATTGCCCCGGCTCAGCCGCCATCTTGGACACTGCACCACGAGGCCGCGTGGCCTCAGCTCGACCCCAACACTGGGCCTGGCCAGGCCCCGACATCGAGGCACCACCATCCACCCAGGAGGTGAAGAGACCATTTGGCAGGTCAATGGGAGAGAGGAGTGTCGATGGCTCTCCCCCGCCAGGTGCCGATCGCCCCCGGTCTCCCCGGGCGCTGGCTCCACCCCCCTGCTGGGTGTCTGGACTCCCTCATCCCGGACCTCCCGACCTCCAAGCGCGAGGGTCCGGACATCAAAGGAGACCAGACCTATAACTGGGGCAGCTCCAGAGCAGGAAGGCAGTTGTATCCTGGAGTCGAGAGACACCTTGAAGAACTCATCCCTGACGGACTGCTGGCGCTGCCGCAGCCTTGCCTTGTGAACTATCTCCGAAGCCTGCTGGCGCTGCCGCGGCCCTCTGCAACGTGCATCTTCGTCTGGACCTGCTGGCGCTGCCGCGGCCCATCCTTTTGAACCATCGCCCTTGCCTGCTGGCGCTGCCGCGGCCCCTCTGCAAAGAAGTCATCATCACAGCCTGCTGGCGCTGCCGCGGCCTTCCTCACCGAGAAGCATCATCCTAGCCTGCTGGCGCTGCCGCGGCCTTCCTCACCGAGAAGCATCATCCTAGCCTGCTGGCGCTGCCGCGGCCCTCCTTGCCGAGAACATCATCCTAGCCTGCTGGCGCTGCCGCGGCCCGACCTTTCAGACCTCCGAGCTCGAGGATTGTGAGCTCCTTCTGGCCGCCCTTGTACCGGACCGGTACCCAAGACTGTCCCGCTACCCCTTACCCTACAGAGACTAGAATTGGGAGGATCCTCGTGTCCTGCCCCCACTGTATCGTTGATAACCTTGCCTCAAGAATCCTATATAAAGTGTGCAGATCGTATCCTTGTGTGGTGTCCATTTGTGGGGGGGAAGTTACTTGTCTGTACGATCGCTGGAGACGGTCCTCACCGGAGGCCTCTCCCCCTGTGCTCGGCCGACCCTCCAGGTCCCCGTCTAAGATTGGTGGCCAGCGGCGCGATCCGAACCAACGCGTAATCGTACAGAGAGTAACTCACCCTACGACACAACCACAATGACAACAAAAGAGAGCGGAACCACAGAAAAATTCCAGATGGAGAAACTAGAAGAGTATAACCACAGAGAACTAAAACAGTTCTGCATAGAACTAGGCATTGCTACCACAGGACTGAGCACGAAAGAAGACTTCAAAAAGGCCCTGGAATCTTGGGCAGAGACGGGTATGGTCGTACCCCAAAACCAAAGCCTCGAGGCACCGGAAACGAACACCACTCCGACGGAGGAAAGAAGATCGGGTCTCTCCCCAGAGGAGATCCGAGAACGGGAAAAAAGCAGGCTCCATGAATTGGAGCTGGCACGACTTCGTTTGGATGGAGAACTGAAATTGGCGGAACAGAAAATAACATTGGAACACTTGCGGCTCCGAGAGGAGAGGGAAGAGAAACAACGACAGAGAGAGTTAGAAGAGAAAAAGCTAGCCTACGAACATGAGCGCAACCTAAAAGAAATAGAGATTCGGAAACAGAATAAAAATCTCGGGGTGCCCGAGCGCCCGAACACTCCTGCCACTACAGACCCTAAAGTCCACATCCCCAAGGATGTCGTCAGAGAATATTACCGGAACGACGATATCCAGCAATGGTTCAAAGCCTACGAGGTAGCAATGACCTCCCACCGGATTCCCCGAAGCGACTGGGGAGCCGGGTTATGGGGGAGGTTCGTCAACGAAGGGCGAGACGCCCTGCTTCAACTCCCGGACCATCAGATGACCTCCTACGACCACATGAAAGCCGCCCTCCTCACTCGATACAGACTCACGCCCGAGATGTACCGCCAGCGGTTCCGCGACGGCAAACGGATCCTGGGTACAACTTGGGTGGAGTACGTGAACTTTTTCAGCAGAGCATTCGAGGGGTGGATCAAGGGCAGCAAGGTGACCACTTACGAACAACTCTTTGACCTTATTGGGAGCACCTCTCTAACAATTGCTTCGTCGAGCTCAGGCAGCACCTCCTCGACAGTAAACTGACTGAAGCTCGGCAGCTCGCCGCCGAAGCTGACCGATGGGAAAGCACCCGAGTTGCCCGAAACGGGCCCAGCGAACCAAACAGAACCAACCAAGGACCCCATCGCCCCCGAGGGGGAGGAGGAGGCCAGGGTTGGGGCAGAGACGCCGTCCCGGTGGCTCCCGCCAGCAACGCCCCGCCCCCGGCCGGCAGGGGAAACCCCCCCGATGCGCCCAGGATTCCGAGCCAACGTTACCTGCCACCGATGCCAGCAACCCGGCCACTACGCCAACGACCCTAATTGCCCGAAGAACCAGAACCCTATGCCCGCCAGGTCGCTGCCGCCGCCCTGGGAGAAGAGCAAACACCAGAAGATTCTGAAGAGTACGAGGCCGACCAGCCCGAGTGGGAACCAGCCGCCATGTCCCTGGTCTGCCTAGGGGAAAGAGACATGATTCAGCGGGCTCCCCTACCCGCCAATACGAGGAAATACAGCCAGTGGGTCAACATTAATGGGCGCCAGGCTGAAGCCCTACGCAACACCGGGGCCAGTGTGACGGCAGTCCGCTGTCATCTGGTGACCCCGGAGCAGATCTTGCCGAACGTCCTTTGCCCCGTCCGGTCAGCCGACAACTCAGAAAGCCTGTGTCGGATGGCCTGCGTCCCCTTCGAGTGGGGAGGAGTGTCCGGAATGCTGAAGGTGACTGTCCGCGATGATGCCCCAGTGGACTGCCTCCTGGGGAACGACCTCGAAAGTTTCCCCTGGGCAGCCGTCGAAAGAAGAGAGCACCTGGGGATGTTGGGCCTCCCTGAATGGGCCTGCATAACGACCCGGTCCATGGCCGCCCGCGCCATCTCCAGTCCCGAAGAACCAGAATGGCCAGAACCTCCTCCCCCGATCATCCCGGAGGGAGCCGCCCTAAGCGCCAACCCCCCAGAGCAAAACGAAGAAGGGCCCGTTCAACTCCAGGACCTTCCCGAACTGGCCCAGTGGCGTCAAGAGGGTGGTCCCACCCAGGAACAATTCCGACAAGAGCAGAGGACCTGTCCCTCCCTCGAGGGACTCCGGCAGCAAGCCCTCGCCCAGAGCGCAGGAGACACCGCAGGGGCCCACTGGATTTATTGGGACAATGACCTGCTCTACAGCGAGCAAAGAATTGCTGAGCTGGGGGCCAGTCGGGTGCTGGTGGTGCCCCTCCGCTTCAGAGACTTCCTTTTGAACTTGGCACACGATGTCCCCCTTGCTGGGCACCTGGGGCAAGACAAAACCTACAACCCCCTGGTAACTCACTTCTACTGGCCCAAAATGCGAAATGATGTCTCCAACCACTGCCGGGCGTGCCCCACCTGCCAGGCCAGCGGGAAGAGCGGCCGAAAGATCAAAGCACCCTTGCAACCCTTTCCCGTCGTCACCACCCCGTTCAAGCGGGTGGGAATAGACATTGTGGGGCCCCTAGACCCCCGAACGGCCCAGGGGCACCGGTTCATCCTAGTCCTGGTGGACCACGCCACCCGCTATCCCGAGGCCATTCCTCTTCGGACAGTGACAGCACCCGTGGTAGGCCGAGCCCTGATGGGGATCTTCTCTCGAGTGGGCTTCCCCCGGGAAGTCGTCAGCGACAGGGGCACGAACTTTATCTCAAAGTATATGAGGTCTCTCTGGCAACAGTGCGGGGTCACCTACCGGTTCACGACCCCTTATCACCCGCAAGGAAATTGACTGGTCGAGCGGTTTAACCGCACTCTCAAGGGAATGATCATGGGCCTGGAGGAACCCCTACGTCGCCAATGGGACGTGCTGCTCCCGTGCCTCCTCTTCGCCTATCGAGAAGTTCCCCAGAAATCCCTCGGCTTCAGTCCCTTTGAGCTCCTGTACGGACACCCCGTCCGGGGCCCCCTCAGCCTGGTCAAAGAAGGATGGGAGATGGCCCCCCAGAAGACACCTCCAGACGTATATAAGTATCTCCTGACCCTCCGCAACCAGACCCGGCGATTCAGGGAACTCGCCAAAGCCAACCTTGAGGCCAGTCAGGAGGACATGAAGAAATGGTACGATCAGCATGCCTCCTCCATCGAGTTCGAACCAGGCCAGCAAGTCTGGGTAATGTCTCCAGTCGAACCCTGTGCCCTGCAGGACAAATGGACAGGACCCTTCAAAGTAATAGAGCGCAAGGGCCCTGTCACCTACCTCATAGACATGGAGTCCCCCCGGAACCCCCTGCGAGTCCTCCACGCCAACAGACTCAAACCCCACTTTGTACGTTCGGAGCTCAGCCTACTGATGGCAACAGATAGTGGGGCGGAAGAAGACTCCGAGCCCCTCCCTGACCTACTGAGGACCCGTGAAAAAGATGGCTCAGTGGAAGGGGTAAGACTCTCCGAGGCCTTGTCCCCGGAACAACGCCAAGACTGTCGGGCTCTCCTGCTACAATTTGCGAACCTGTTCTCCCTCACCCCGGGGTCACCCCCTGGTGCCTTCACGACGTGGACACTGGGGATAGTCCACCTATTCGACACAGGGCGTACCGCGTGCCAGATCGGGTGGGCACCTGCATCCAGAACGAGGTCACCAAGATGCTGGCCCTAGGAGTGATCGAGCCATCCGACAGTCCCTGGGCCAGCCCAGTCGTACTGGTCCCCAAGGCTACCGCCCCGGGCGTTGCCCCCGAGCTCCGGTTCTGTGTAGACTATCGGGGTCTGAACGCTATTACCAGAACTGACGCTCACCCCATCCCCCGGGCGGATGAGCTGGTTGACCGCATGGGGGCTGCCCGCTATCTGAGCATCTTCGATCTAACAGCGGGCTACTGGCAGATCGGCCTCACCCCCAGGGCCCAAGAACGGTCCGCCTTCTCTACCCCGGATGGCCACTACAACTTCAAAGTGATGCCATTCGGCATGAAAAACGCTCCAGCTACCTTCCAACGGCTCGTGAACCAGGTACTGGCGGGCCTCGAAGAATTCAGTGCCGCCTACCTGGACGATATCGCTGTGTACAGTCGCCACTGGGCAGACCACCTTCACCACCTCCGAGAAGTCCTGCACGCCCTCCAGCAGGCCGACCTCACCATCAAAGCCTACCTCGGACACCAAGTGGGGAGCGGTCTGGTGGCCCCCCTTCAGCTCAAGATCGCTGCCATCCAGTCCTGGCAACCACCTGTCACCCAAACCGAGGTCCGGGCCTTCCTGGGGCTCACCGGATACTACCGCCATTTGTAAAGGACTATGGCAGCATTGTGGGGCCCCTCACAGAACTCACATCCAAGAAAAACCCCAAAACTGTCAACTGGACTCCGGACTGTCAAGCGGCCTTCGAGAAGCTGAAGGCCGCCATGTGCACCGCCCCCGTGCTCCAGGCCCCCGACTACAGCCGGGAATTCATAGTCCAGACGGACGCCTCAGATCATGGCGTTGGGGCAGTCCTCTCTCAACTCAACGCCGAGGGAGTCGATCAGCCAGTGGCCTTCATCAGCCGACGCCTACTGGCTCGAGAACAGCGCTGGAGCACCATCGAGCGGGAGGCCTTCGCAGTGGTATGGGCCCTCAAGAAACTCCGGCCCTACCTCTTCGGTACCCATTTCAGGGTACAGACAGACCACCGACCCCTGCAATGGCTGATGCAGATGCGGGGGGAGAACCCGAAACTGTTGCGATGGTCCATCTCCTTGCAAGGGATGGACTTCACTGTGGAGCATCGTCCTGGCCAGGACCACGCCAACGCGGACGGCCTGTCACGCTTTTTCTGCCTCGGCGAGGAGAGTACCCAAGAGGATGGGTGACTCTCCCTGCCTTCAGCTGGGGGGGACGCATGTTGGACAGGCCTCGTGAAAGGGCCGCTCCCTCCCCGCATGATAAGGCCCGAACGCCGGCTCTCCCGGTGTCCCCAGAAGAACCACCCCGGCAACCCACCGAAGCAACCCGCAAACCGTCCCCAACGGGACGCCTGCTCCCGAACATCCCAGCATCGGCTGTCCCGGGCCCCCGTCAGCACCATTGCCCCGGCTCAGCCGCCATCTTGGACACTGCACCACGAGGCCGCGTGGCCTCAGCTCGACCCCAACCCTGGGCCTGGCCAGGCCCCGACATCGAGGCACCACCATCCACCCAGGAGGTGAAGAGACCACTTGGCAGGTCAATGGGAGAGAGGAGTGTCGATGGCTCTCCCCCGCCAGGTGCCGATCGCCCCCGGTCTCCCCGGGCGCTGGCTCCACCCCCCTGCTGGGTGTCTGGACTCCCTCATCCCGGACCTCCCGACCTCCAAGCGCAAGGGTCCGGACATCAAAGGAGACCAGACCTATAACTGGGGCAGCTCCAGAGCAGGAAGGCAGTTGTATCCTGGAGTCGAGAGACACCTTGAAGAACTCATCCCTGACGGACTGCTGGCGCTGCCGCAGCCTTGCCTTGTGAACTATCTCCGAAGCCTGCTGGCGCTGCCGCGGCCCTCTGCAACATGCATCTTCGTCTGGACCTGCTGGCGCTGCCGCGGCCCATCCTTGTGAACCATCGCTCTTGCCTGCTGGCACTGCCGCGGCCCCTCTGCAAAGAAGTCATCATCACAGCCTGCTGGCGCTGCCGCGGCCTTCCTCACCGAGAAGCATCATCCTAGCCTGCTGGCGCTGCCGCGGCCTTCCTCACCGAGAAGCATCATCCTAGCCTGCTGGCGCTGCCGCTGCCCTCCTTGCCGAGAACATCATCCTAGCCTGCTGGCGCTGCCGCGGCCCGACCTTTCAGACCTCCGAGCTCGAGGATTGTGAGCTCCTTCTGGCCGCCCTTGTACCGGACCGGTACCCAAGACTGTCCCGCTACCCCTTACCCTACAGAGACTAGAATTGGGAGGATCCTCGTGTCCTGCCCCCACTGTATCGTTGATAACCTTGCCTCAAGAATCCTATATAAAGTGTGCAGATCGTATCCTTGTTTGGTGTCCATTTGTGGGGGGGAAGTTACTTGTCTGTACGATCGCTGGAGACAGTCCTCAACGAAGGCCTCTCCCCCTGTGCTCGGCCGACCCTCCAGGTCCCCGTCTAACATTGACACACACCTATCCCTCCAATTCCACATCGTAGTTGTGGTCTAATCTGCATGCTGGATTCTAATGATGCTGGGAACATTTCCGAAACTCCTGCCAGAAAACTGTGGTACAGGCATTAATTGTGTAGAGGCTTGACTATGCCAATGTCCTTTACATAGGTCTCCCTGACTACCTTATCGATAGATTGCAAAAGATTCCGAACATAGAGTCCTCTTTCTATTTATTCTCCCTAAGCATGCCTTGATCACCCAGTACTGTAGTTACACTGGATACCAGTAAAGAAAAGGGTCATTTTAAAAGCTCTGACAGTAGGACAATCTGCATTTTACAAAACTTGTCCAACATACTCGCACAGAAGACTAACCTCATATTGGCAGCAAATATCCCTACAATCTCAGTCAGCCCGTCTTCTGTCCATCCCCTTCCTCAAAATGAAGAAGTGGTGTGGTTCAGCTTGTTTAGTACAGAATCTTCTTCTCCCCCTCAGATGTATTCCGGATAAAAAAACTGTTCCGTAAACGATTGAAAACCCATTTATTGAAAGACTAACTGATGCCAACGTTCTTCTTGGTTGTCTCCTTGAGCACTGGGCCACTCTAGTAGTAGCTGTGCACTATACAAACCTCTTCATTCATTCAATCATTCATTCATTCAATTTATAGTATGTAGCCCTTTGATTATTATGAAGAAGTGTGTGCACTATAGGTATGTGTGCATTGTGAAATTTACCATGTGTGGAATACATCTGTGTGAATGGTGGAGGGCATCAATTAAAAATCCTATCCATTATCCACTTCTGTCTTTGTGTTACTCCTAGTAGGGTATTTTCAGTAGTGCAAATGATTATTCTCCTGTCATTGTTAGTGTTATTATATATGAGAAAGGGTCTTTCGAAATGTGTAGTAGTTAGAGGATATATATTGCTCAAAATCATTTAGGACTAACAGAAGTTTCAGTTGTAGCCATTTTGGTGTTTGCTATGAGTCATTTTAAATGTGGGATTTCTGACAGTTTCCCTCTAGTGAAGTCAGAAACTTTGAGCAAGTTATTTTTTAAAACTGGTCCTGTAGATTCTTGGGATCTAGTACTTGCTTGTCTAACATCCTGCAAAATATTTAGCAGTTCTGTTTCTATAACGTTTGGTGGGTGACTATGCTTTGTAACATTAATTACTACAATACTCCTAGTCTGTACTCCATAAAAAAAGTGGCGGTGAGGAAATAAAGGGGTCCCTACAGGGCCCCTTGTGCCTCACACCATGTGGATCCACACAGGGGGGCAAGTACACCCCCAGTTCCAGCACGGCATGGACTTCAGAGTCCATGCTGTGCTGCAACTAACTTTGATGTTCCCAGTGCGGTGCCTATCATGAGAGATTGGTGGTGCCGCGACGGGGCGGTTCCGCTGCAGCACCACCAAACTCATAATCAGCTTCTTGATATATAACATGTGAGACAATATCAGATTTCCTTTTGGGAGGTGATGTAAGTGGCTCTTTCTGCTAATATATCTGTCCATTTTTGAGTTACATATGAGTTTATTGGTTTTAAAATTGTATTTTAACGCATCCCATGCTGGTGACAAACCCCAGCCGCCACGCCCCGCGGTGGGCGTGTGCTGATGACGGCTGGGGTTCGTCACGGCCCGCTTTGTTCTTTTGTTTACCGCACAGCGGTAAAATCACAGCCGCAGTGAAGGGGTTGATGTAATATTGATAGTTAAACATGCATTGCAATTTTTTTTACATATTATACTTTTTATTCAAATTCAAGTATTATTTTATTTGGCAAGGTTAAGTCACAAAAGTACATCAACAAATTAAAAAACATTAAAAATCCGTAAAGTTCTATTATAATTCGATGATATAATACAATATGTGAACTACAGACTCAGAATACAATTAAAAATCAGATAATTTAACATGGCCACAAGTCCTAAATCCGATAGCCACATTAGCAGTTAATCTCTGTACATTAAGCAATAAAAACTTATTATATACTAAAAAGTATGTGGAGCTAAACCTAAAGGGCCAAAGTGCATAGTTTCCAGTATAACAAGCTAAACCTTATTTTTTCAAATTCCCACTCTAAGATTGATTATTTACCAATCATGTTTCTTAGCATGATCACAGTTAAAACATTTATGTAACTGAGAGATCGCCATGTTACTTTGAAATTTGTAGGGGTGCACCATAATCCCGAGTAGTCAGCACCCACATATTTAGAGGATCTACTAATGTAGTTTAGACTTATAATGTTAGGCTGAGAATCGGCACGACATCTGAATGTGTTTATTAAACAGAGACTAATGTAGAAGTATAATCATATGTGGAATGTCATATTACTAATGAAATGCTTTTGAAATGTATACGCGCTAATTAAGGAGTGAATTAATATAGGCTTCTAATATGAAAGGTAGTGCTTACATTGAAAGCAGGATTAATGCTCCATAGTGGTGAAATGTAATGTCATGTTGTATTAGAAATGTCTTTAAACGTGCAAAGAGGAATTCACTAGTGACGCAAGTCATTAGACCCTACTTGCACTACCTGTGGCAGATATCCGTCTGCTTCTGTAAACAAATTCTTAACATACTTCATGAATTTTTAATCTTGTATTAATCATTTCTTTGACCATGAAATTATCTGAGCATATCCATTTTACAAAAAACAATCAATTTTGGTTGATTTTGTTTGCACGCAATAGATTCACTGTCCAAACATAAACTAAACAATAATAATGCTTTTAACCTAAAGCATAATCAAATCCCAATGCATTTCGGGAGGGTATCCCTTCGTCAGGGGAAACTGAAAAAACAAATAAAATGAAACTTTTTTTAGAAAACGTCATCCAGCACTTACAAGTCTAATGATACATTGCATCATGCTTCATTAATCAATAGATTCTAACAAATAATGATATTTCAAAATTATGTTCATTTGTTGAAATACACATAAAATAACAGTGTGGCAGGGATTTCCTAGATTGATAACATGCTAACATGCATATATAGTAGTCAAGTTGAACTTTATACATTGATCCTCTGCTAGGTTGTTCCTAATTTTTCTAGAAGATAGCTGTCGGATGTAAATAGGTATGAAATGAACTGAAATATGGAGCTCAAATACATGTGCGTGAACCTCTTACCGTGAATATTGCTGAACCGAAACCGTACACAAAAGACTGACTGCCGACTGCGTTGCTTGGCTTCTATGTATAGGAAATAGTAATATCCGTATGAGTTTAAGATCTATTATCTCAAAATGCGAAACAAACGTAAATACATTCCGACTTTTACATACCTGAAGTATGTAATATAGTATCCAAAACGTGACCGGTAAGCTATGACTCGTATTAACAGCGCGTTGTTCTTGAAACCTTTAATCTGTATGGCAGTAAAAGACGGGGGTAAACTGATGTATACAAAGTATGAAACTGAATACAAATGACTAAGTAATGTAGAACACCTACCCTCTATATGATATACTGAAGCCTTAATCGATGTAGTAAACTTAGTTCATGATTTATGTGAGAAGAGAGTCTCTGTGAATCGCGAGACATGCAACAGTACGCCACCTGTTGTGAAATTAAATGAAACGAAAAAACGTTCTAAGAATGTGTCAAATAAGGTTGAATTTAGAAAACATGAGTAGTATGAACGTTTGGTACCTGCAAAACGCAGAAGGGCACTATACGGATGTGCCGCGTTGATAAAGTTGTCTCCTAGTGACTCGAACAAGTTTGGTAAACAAGGCTAAATGCAAGAAGAGCGAAAAGAAAAGAATTCAAAATGAACCTAGAACTGCGGATGTGTTTAGGTTCCGAGATTATTTTCAAAGGAGTTTACCTGTGGCTGGTAGTTCAAAAATATCAGAGTCCGGTGCCGTCCGGTTAGAAAGTCGGATTCGAAAGTGTGTCCCGCATCGAGACGCGGGGGAACATAGAAGACAGACTGCGGAAGCGGTTTTTATGTAGTAAATATCGCGAGAGAAAAGAACCTATTAAAATGCGTATAGAGAAATAAAAAGATTCCAAAAAGTGAAAAATTGGGTATAAGCAAAAATGACAACATAAACAAATACTTGGAAACAATAAACAATGATGCTGAATTTAAGAAAAAAATATTGTTGTCGGATGGGACAACGACCATTAAACATAAAAAGCGGACTGTGTTATAGTGGCTCATTGGTAATGGTGTTTAGAAATTCCGCCATTGCTTTACGGCGTATATAGTCATAAACAAAGTGCCAAGGAGGTGACACGTTGTGTACATATCAATAACTGGATAGGGAAGAAGGAAAAAACGATGACCTGTTAATTAAAGGTCAGAGAACATGGATAATTCTCAAGCTCGACTATCTTACAGTAAAAACTGTGTATGAAATGTAGGAACCCACTGCACTATATAGGGTAAAATGTAAACGAGTCCCAATCCACTGAAAATTCAATGTGTATGCGAGTGAGGTATGCCTATGTATTAAAATTTCAAAAGAATCCTGCTACTCTATTATAATTACTCTATAGACTGCTTTTCAATTGTGATTATTGAGAACTGTGACATTACTCATAGTGTATGAAACAAGAAATTGCAAGACAAATTACAAGAAACATGCCATATCTATTTTGTCATTGTGTCCCTTTGGCGTGAGAGTTTGCAGAAAGTCTATCCACCATAGTTCTCTCTGAGATAACCATCTTTCATTGTTCCGATCTGGCAGGATTTGGATTTGTTCTAAAACTTGGAATCTGAGTTGAGGAATTGAATGTTTCATTTCAGTCCAATGTGAGACCAAGCTTGATGTTAACGTTTTATTTCTTATTCGACTTCTATGTTCTGTAATTCTTACTTTAATTTTTCGCTCAGTTTTCCCTACATACAATTTGCCACACGGGCATTTGATTGTGTAAATGACCTGAGCCTAATTACAGTCTGTTCGCTGTCTTAATTTAATTTTTTTGCGTCTTTGAGGATGTACTATGAAACTTCCCTCCATCACATTGTTGCAGTGAGTGCAATTATAGCATTTCTTCATTCCTGGATTGACTTGTAATGTTTCTGTTGCTTTTCTTGGTCGGGTAACTAATTCATGGAGGTTGTTGTTTCTAGTATGCGCAAAAAGGGGTTTGTTTGCAAATATGCCGCGAAAGTCATCCTCATTTTGCAGTAACTCCCATCTTGTGTTGATGATTTTCTTGATTTCTCTAGATTGCAAAGATAATTTGCTTACAAATACTTGTCTGTCTTTTTTTGTCTTTGCTTTGGTTTGAATCAATTCTTGTCTTTGTAAGCACGCTACTTTGTTTTCTGCTGCTTGTACAACATCTTTGGGATATCCCCGTTCCATAAACCGTTGCCTCTGTAGTTCAATCTCTTGATTCAATGCTACTTCATTAGACGCTATTCGTTTGATTCGCACAAGTTGAGAATATGGCAAATTGCGTAGTAAATTACCTGGGTGGAAACTGTTGAAAGCTAAAGTGTTGTTTCTGTCTGTCGGTTTGTGGTAGACTGATGTCTCAATTTTGTTGTTTAGTAGTTGAACCAATACATCCAAATATGATACTTCCTTATTGTTAATGGTGTAGGTGAATTGGATTTGTTGGTTTTTTGTGTTGAGTTCTTGTATTTTTTCCATCAGTATAGGTTGTGGACCTTTCCATAGTAGGAATATATCATCGATGAAGCGTTTATAAAAAACAATGTGTGTTTTCCAAATGTTATCGGTGAAAATTAAGTCATGCTCAAATTTAGCCATATATGTATTGGCAAAAGAAGGTGCCCCCGAAAACCCCATGGAGGTACCACTGATTTGTAAAAAATATTCCTGTTTTCATTTGAAATATGAATGTTGCAAACAGAATTGAAGTAGCTCCAAAATGAATACTTTCTTGGCTTCAATTTGTGATGTTTGTAACAGTGCCCATTCGCACGCTTCCAGTCCTTCTAATAAAGGAATTGAAGTGTACAGAGAGGTAACGTCAATAGTACACAATGTGATGTCCATGTCTTCCAAATACACTGTTTCAAGCGATTGCAAGAAATGTGCCGTATCTCTCACATACGATCTCCATCCTTGGACAAAAATTTGTAAAAATTCATCAATGTATTTTCCAAGGGGCTCAAACAATGAGCCACAGCCACTGACTATTGGTCTCATTGGTGGATCAGTTGCATGTTTGTGGATTTTAGGAAGCATATACAGCTCCGGACAACGTGGGTGTTTGGTGGTCATGAATTTTTTGGTATTTTCATTAATCCACCCCATTTTTAGGGCTTTGTTCAAAATGTCTTCTAATGTCTTGCTGATTTCTTGAATAGGATTATGAGGAAGTTTGAGATAAGTTGTGTCATCTTGTATGTGTGCTTCCACTTTTGCCTCATAGAAAAGAGTGTCCATATTAACTAGCGCTCCTCCCTTATCAGATTTTTTTATTGTTAATGTTGGGTCATTGGCTAGTTTTTTGAGGGTATGAAATTCATGCTTGTTTAAATTGGGTCTGTGGTGTTGATGCCAGTTGATTTTTTGTAAGTCCTGTTTAACCAAGATTTCAAAAGTGTCTAAAATCTTGTGCGATGTTGGAGCAAGATATGTGCTTGGTTCTTTAAACTGTTTGTATTCCGGCTTTTCTTTCTGTTTTGTAAATTCTGGTAATGTGGGTACTACATTTTCAAAGAAATGTCTAAGTCTTAGTACTCTCATGAATTTAAATAAAGACACTTCAGTCTCTAGTTTGTTGCTTTGGTACGTAGGTACAAAACCAGTACCTTTCTCCAAAATCATTAGTTGTTGTTTTTCCAATTTTTTGGAGGAGATGTTGATGGCTAAACTCTTTTGCTCCTTAAGTTTTGACTTATTGTGTCCTTGTCCACGGCGGGTCTTACATTTTCTGATGACTCTGGAGGTTTTCCTGCAGCTGGGCCCTTGGCTAAAAAACTAGGCTCTTTTGAAGTTGTGCTAGTCGAAGCTTGTTCTCTTTGTGCTTGCAGGCTTGCTGTTGGTAATGCTAATGGTGTTCGAGTTGCTGATAGGTCTTTGTCAGACACCACACTTTCCTGTGACGATGATACAAACTTTGTTGGCGGTTTTCTTCTGGCATACACTTCTGCCCAAGTGTAAACTTCATTAAGTTTGTAATCTATAGTATCTCTTTTGAATTTACGTAATTTCATTTCTTGAGTATCTTTTTCATATTTATCTAATTTATCATTGAGATCTTTCAAAGTGGCTGTTAGTTCCTCTTGTTTCAGTTGTTTAGCGATTTCTTGCTTAAGAACATCAATTTCTTCCTCAAGGTCTTTGATAGTTTTGGCCAACTCCTCAATTAATAAAAGAATTAAATCCAGTGAGCATTTGTTGAGTATGGAATACCATTTGTCCATGAAATGTTTATTGTACTGAAATTTGTAGAGCATAGGTTTGATAGAGAGCCTTAGTCCGCGTGGAATTCTTTGAACTTTATGATACTGTATTAAAGTTGATGCATGGAGCTTTTGGTTGAGTACGCGCCTAGAGATGAATTCCAATTGACGTAGAGATTGAGTAACTGATCCTCTTCTGGTGCTGAATGACCTTATGTCTGTGATTAAAGAGTAGATGTCGGAAGATTGAAATGTAATGTCATGTTGTATTAGAAATGTCTTTAAACGTGCAAAGGCCTGGTACATGTTAAAGCCAGTATAGGCCTAATTGAATTTTATTTTGTTAGCTTTAGTCGAGAAGGAAAGATTTTCTATATTCGGGGAAGAAGCTGTCCTCAGCAAAATGTTGAATTGAAACTTTGAATGCTTGTAGAGATGTTCCCATGTATTTCAGCTTGCAGGTGCAAGGCCACAAGGCTCGTTAGGTAGAAGTGTCCATTGTTTAGGAGTTAGGATAGTAGGCACGGATGGAGAAAAGCTGTCAAAGCATTTGGGAGTGCAACATTTAGCGAGGAAGGTGCCTGGCACTCAAGGACACACCAACGGACGCTGGATGGAAAGGTGCCATGCTGGAAAAATCCGAAGATCTTCACCTGCCAGAGGGGTGTACCTCTCGTCAAAGAGCTCTCCAACCCCAACGCCGGAAACAACGACATCACCCCTTCGCAAGACCTCTGCAACTCCCTCGCCTCCTACTTCCACAACAAGATCGCGGACATACACAACAGCTTCAGCACCCAACCGACGAGCACCACGACCGAACCACCGCCCCCCACCTCCACCCTCCACGCCTGGACTCCGATCAGCACCGAAGACACCGTCCGCACGATGAACTCCATCCACTCCGGATCTCCGACCGACCCCTGCCCTCACCACGTCTTCAACAAGGCCGACGCTATCATCGCACCCCACCTGCGGGACATCTTCAACACCTCCTTCGACACCGCTACCTTCCCAGAGAGCTGGAAACTCGCCGAACTCAGCGCTCTACTCAAGAAGCCATTGGCCGACCCCACCGACCTCAAGAACTACCGCCCCATCTCGCTGCTCCCGTTTCCTGCAAAAGTCATCGAGAAGACCGTCAACAAGCAGCTGGCCGCCTTCCTCGAGACGAACGATCTCTCGACCCCTCGCAGTCTGGCTTCCGGGCCAACCACAGCACCGAGACCGCCCTGATCGCAGTCACCGATGACATCAGAACGCTGCTCGACAACGGAGAAACAGCGGCCCTCATCCTCCTCGACCTCTCCGCGGCCTTCGACACTGTCTGCCATCCTACCCTAGTACAACGCCTCAGCAACGTCGGAGTCCAGGAGAAGGCACTGGAGTGGATCATCTCCTTCCTCGCCGGAAGAACACAGAGAGTCCGCCTCCCCCCGTTCAGATCTGAAGCCACCAAAGTCATTTGCGGCGAACCTCAAGGCTCCTCGCTCAGTCCAACCCTCTTCAACATCTACATGAGCCCCCTCGCAGACATCGCACAACCTCAACATCATCTCCTACGCCGATGACACCCAGCTGATCCTCTCCGCCAGAGCCAACCTTCACGAAGGGATGAAAGAGGTAGCCGAATGGATGATGAACAGCCGCCTGAAACTGAACTCGGACAAGACGGAAGTCCTCATCCTGGGATCCTCACCCTCCGCCTGGAACGACTCCTGGTGGCCCCCCGCCCTAGGCAGCGCACCCAAACCAACAGACCACGCACGCAACCTGGGCTTCATCCTGGACTCCTCCCTCTCCATGACCAGACAAGTCAACGCCGTCTCCTCGTCGTGCTTCAATATCCTGCGTATGCTACGTAAGATCTTCCGGTGGATCCCCACCGAGACCAGGAAGACGGTCACCCAGGCCCTCGTCACCAGCCGTCTGGACTACGGCAACACCCTCTACGCCGGAACCACCGCCAAACTCCAGAAGAGACTCCAGCGGATCCAGAACGCCTCAGCACGACTCATCCTGGACATCCCCCGTCGCAGCCATATCTGCGGACACCTGAGAGATCTGCATTGGCTCCCGGTCAACAAGAGAATCACCTTCCGCCTCCTCACCCACGCACACAAAGCCCTACACAGCCAAGGCCCAGGATACCTCAACAGCCGCCTCAACTTCTACGCTCCCAAACGCCAGCTTCGTTCGTCCAGCCACGCCCTCGCCACCGTCCCCCGCATCCGCAGGACCACCACAGGGGGACGGTCCTTCTCCTACCTCGCCGCCAAGACATGGAACTCCCTCCCCACCCACCTCCGCCTGACCCAGGACCACCTCGCCTTCAGGAAGCAACTCAAGACCTGGTTGTTCGAGCAGTAGCAGATCCCCCCCCTCCCCCCCCCCCCCCCCCAGCGCCTTGAGACCCTCTGGGTAAGTAGTGCGCTATATAAATACGATGATTGATTGATTGGGCGTGTCGACTGTTTTTGGGATTTTGTATTAGGGACAGCTCCCAAGAGTGGAGGGCAGATCTTAGTCAGGGGACGAACAGAGCAGGATGTAGAAAGCTGTAGAGAGAGAGTCTTGGAAAACTTAGGGCAGAGTAGGCTGTAAGAAGGAGCATCTCAGAACGAGCTCGACAGTTAGACTATTTGCTTGAAGAAACTGAACATACTTCTTTGGAAGTCTTCACCGCTGACACCTTTACTCTTGTCTGATGGGAATGTTATGTAGGGATGTCACCTTAGAATAGTGTAGGGACAGACTAATCACTTCCTTTTTCCTTTTAGTAAATGCAGTCCAAACTTCAAGCAGGGACTGTTCTTGGTTGCCTAATGTTACTTGAATTGACTTTGCTTCTTATTCTGAGTCGTCTGAGAATCTTGCGTAGAATTATGTTTGTATTAGTGCCAGTTTATTTTTTAACCTCTTGCTGAGATGTTTGTATGTCCAATTATTTTTGGCTTTGTAATAAATCCTTGAAACTTCAGTTCGTAGTCAGTGGTCCTTTGAGTTTAATTTGGATTTGATGGTGAAGTTGTTCGAAGCTGTTGTAAATTTTCGCTTCATTCTTCTAGAACGGGGAAAAAGGTCCATTCGACCTGGTTTGGGATTCTAGAGATGAGTAGGAAAATCTAAATGAAAATCCCAGCTTCCCCATGCCATTGAACAGATAAATTAAGTTTGAAAGATTTGTAGGTACAGCAGCGCATGTCTGCATATCCTAATGTTAAGAGTCTTTAGTAAAGGTACTAAAACATGTTCCTTGGAACTATGTAAGGTTACAAAAAAATAGGAAATGCAGCATAGATTGTGAATTTGAAGAATCTCATGGAGAGGGTACCAGATCATAGTCTCTGTATACAGCTTTAATATAGGACCTAAAAAAGGAGCTATATTAAAACAAAATCCCATTAGGTAAAATATGTGACCTTAAGTGGGTGACATAATAAAAACACAGTTCCATATGAATTGCTGTTGACAGCAGTTGATAGGCGGCCACTCTCTGCTTATTACACTATGTGGCCTCCATATTCCTTTTTAACAGGGCAAGATAGATGTGTTTAACAGACACTTTATTAGATGGGTTCGTATGCTAATGATGCTCAAAAGGTTTAGGTTTCCCGATTAGAATGACTTGCTGTTTAATGTTCAACAAGCGTGGAATGTCACAGACTTTTTGATGCCTGAAACGGTCTAAAATCACAGATTGCTTGAGTATTGTTTCTGGCTTGGACCATGCAGAGAGCCTCAACAGCAAGGAAATAGTTTCACATAATCGTCCTGGTACAATAGCCCTACCGCAGAGATATATATTATCATCAACCTCGCAGGGGACAGATAGTATTCTTTTCACAAATTTATTTTCAATTACCTGGTGGTCTAATATCGCTCGAATGCTCCAGATTCCTGCCACAAAAATGGCCACCGAAACATGCTTGGCCCTGTAAATAATAGCTATTACATCTATGGGTCTAGAGCCCTTTTAGCAGAAAGCCTAAACACTGCAGCTATAGACTATTCCAGCTATGATTTAACTAAGTGTGCCCAGGTGCCTTTATCATCAAAAGTGATCCCGAAATTCGTAAATGTGGGTACACGTAGTCATCTAGTATTTTTGATTTTGTGTGATTTCAGTTTACTAGCCTGTCAACTGCAAACCATGGTGTATGATTTGGTAGCACTAATACACAAATTCAAGTCATTCATGAACTGAACAAATTTGTCTAGTAACTGCCCGCAAACCTTCTGCTGTTCTACTCATTAAGACGCAGTCATCTACATACATTAATACAAAGAGATGCCTAATCCCCACCTTAGGTGTGATAGCATTGAAATTAAACAAGGAGGATTCAAGCTCATTGATATAAAGACTAAAAAGAAGGCGAGCAAGCACACATCCTTGCCTAACACCCTGCCCAATGTCAGAAGGGGGTCTGCATTCGTCGTTGGGCCCATACCTAATCCACCCAATCAGATTGGTATGCAACTGAATTAAAACATGCACCAGTGGACGCTCAACCCCTGTTTCTATCATTCTAACCCTCAGCTTTACCCGGTTTACACAAACAAACACAGAGCTTAGAACCATGAACGGCAGGTGTAAACAGCCATTCTTGACCTTTGTGTACTTATTGATTATAAGATGGAGGTTCAGATATTGTTCAATGGTTCCCAGACCTTGTCTAAATATGTATTGCACGGATGTATGACATTACAACGCATGCTTGTACCACGCATGCTTTTACAACGTAAGTATTACAACGCAAACCTTTACAACGCATAGTGCTTTGAGGTGCTGGATAGTGAATAGTTTAATTTACTATTCCAACTCCAGTCCGCGTGGACACTAATGAAGGTGTTGGATAGTAAATTAAATCTATTCCCTATCCTAGAGCGCCCCCCAGCGCAATGCGCTGTAATGGTTTGCGTTGTAATAGTTGCGTTGTAAAGGCACTGCGTGGTAAAAGTTGCATTGTAAAGGATGTTCCCCGTATTGCACATCACATAGTATACCTTTTCAGTTGCTCATACCACCAACCGATCTAATAAACAGCAGCGGCCCATGGAGGGAGTTCCGGTGGGGCAGAAAGGTGGGGCGGGGGAGGAGCAGGGTGGGGGGGGGGGGGGTGCAAAAAACCAGAATATGGATAATTGGAGGTAAGTAAACAATTTAATTATTAAAACTAATTTTGTAGCGCGAGCTGCATTGCATTTTGGTTGCTTAATGCTATATTTGGGTGTTAAACTGGTACTAATGAGGTGCACCCAAAGGTCAGGCAGTGTTATCAAGTTTAAAAATTATGAAATAATGAAGTAATACTGTTACAAATGTGCTGCACAATTTGGCTTTTCTTACTGCATAATTTATTCAACCCTGCTGCATAATTTAGCCTTCTCCTGCTGCATAAATCCAGTGGCCTTGTCCACCAGAAACAGCATTACCAAAGGTAAGCAACTTGTTCTTCTGATAGATAATTCTCACCACAGATTCCTCCCCTTTAAAATAGATATAAAAGCAGCACCTCCCAAAGTAGATGGCCTGTGGAAAGTCATTGTTAGATCGGGGGGTCCCTAGGTGGCAGAGGTAGGTACCTTTGTCCAAATAGGGACCCTTGCTTCTAGTCAGGGTAAAGGGGATGCACACTCTAGATAACCCCTGCTCACCCCCTTGGTAGCTTGGCATGAGCACACAGGCTTATCCCAAAGGCAACGTCTAAAGTATTTGTACTCAAAACACACAGTAACACCACAAATGGACACCAGACCAGTTTAGAAAAATTAAGTATCTTTCTCCAAACTTAACAAGACCAAAACAACAAAAATCCAACATACAAGTATTACAAATATGCCTTTAGAAAGGATATTGCTAAAATAAAGCTTGTAGAAAGCACCACCTGGGTCTATTGCGATATTGTGACAGCAATAAATCCAAAGTGCAGTGCCAACCGTGAGGAGAGCGGCGTCGGGCTCGGAGTCACACAGACCACCAAACAAACAGTACCTAGGAAACGAAGTTTGTGACGATTCACAGAGTCGAAAAAGTGAGGCGTCGCTGCCGATGTTGAAGCCGGTTCCCTGGCTGCCACACGGGAGGCGAGGCATCGTGTCTGCGAGGAGGCACATGTGGTGTCCAGGACAGGGAAAGGCTGTTGCATCGGCGGTGATGCTTCGATTTCGGTGACAATGCAAATTAGTGGAGTTACCTTCGGCAGTTATCGGCGCCACGATACAGGATGCAGGCGCTGGCAATGACGAAGTCGGTGGGAGCGCTGGCTTCGGGCACGGCCGATAACTGCAGGCATTGGTAGGCATCGAGTAGCATTGGAGCTGTGGTACGTCGTTCACTTCACGAGCGGTGCCCTGGCCATCGGTGCAGGTCGCGGCGTCATAGCAGCGTCGCTGATGGTGTCGGAAACAGGTTTTCTTACTTCTCTTAGATTTCTTCCAGCTCTCAACAGCAGGAACAACCTTCAGAGGCCGAACACAGTCACAGGCACCTCTTGGCAGGTCAGCACTCCCAGCAAGGAAGTTCAGGGGAGCTGGGGGTGAAGTCTTTGTGTCCCTGAGACTTCAAAACAGGAGGCAAGCTCTACTCATGCCCTTGGATATCTTCTTCAAGCAGGGGACACATCACACAGTAAAGTCCTTCTCCTTTCTTTGGCAGAAACAGCTACTGCTGCCCAACCCCAGACACGCTGCAAAGCGGCAGTACTTCTTCTCAGCCTCTCCAACTTTTCTCCTTGGCAAAGGTTCCTCTTGATTCCAGAAGTAGTCTCAAGTCTGAGGTTTTGAGTGTGATACTTATACCTCAAAATGTCTTTGTTCTCTTTGTGCAGGGGGCTCTGAGCCCAGTTCTGCCTTCACTAGTGCAGCATGACTACAGGAGGTGGAGACAGCATTGGAGACAGCATGTGGAGAAGTGTGGCTCACTGGTTAGAGGCGGCAGACCCTGATGCAGAGGTCAGACCCGGGACCAGGGTTCAATTCCCGACGCGGCAGGGTCTTGAGCTCAAAATGTCCACGGACTCGATAATTCTCGCCTCGGTGCCTACTATAATCATGGGTTCACACTCTGCAACTCTGGGCAATAGCTTGCTTAATCTCCACTATGGCCCCACTGCAATGGGATGCCTGGTCTTCACCTTGGGGATGCCCAGTAGGGGTTATATCGCAGGGAAAGCCAGGACGGGTTCCCAAAGCAAGCGCTAAGAGACCTGTCGGTGATTTGGCGCTATATAAATCGAAATTTACATAACATAACATAACAAACATTGTGCAAGTGAGAGACAGGCTCCATTCAGGTGCAAGGTAAATCTACTCCCACCACTCTATAAGCAGTCAGGGTATATTCAGCTCAGGGCTGAGCCATCCAGGTAGGGCCAGGCATACCTTAACCCCCCAGAGGCTGTCTACAGGGAATGCACACCCCCTGTCTCTGTCGCACTTAAACCAGACAGTCAATCCACAAACAGGCAGAGGCACACAGGATGGTTGAACAAGAAAATAGCCACCTTCTAAAAGTGGAATGTTCAAACACACAATTTAAAAAACATCTTTACTAAAAAGATGTGTCATTAAATCCTGAGTTCAGGGATACCAAACTCCATTTTTCCATCTTATCCCTATGGGAAGATAAGCTTGTAAAATGTTGCAAAGCATTCTCCATTCTGCCCTATAGGGCAATATAGCCTTTCAATAGTGAAAAACGAAATTGGCAGTATTTCAGTATCAGGACATGTTTCACACACCAGTACATTTCCTACCTTTCACATACACTGCAGCCTGCCCAGAGGGATACCTGGGGCCTACCATAGGGGTGTCCTATGTGTAAGAAAAGGGAAGGGTAGGGCCTGGCAAGTGGGTGCACTTGCAAAGTCGACGTGGCAGTTAACAAACTGTGCACAGGAACCCTGTTGGCAGGCCTGAGACATATTTTCAGGGTTACTCATGTGGCTGGCATAAACAGTGCTGCAGGTCCACTCGTAGCATTTGATTTACCAGTCATGGCACACTCAGTGCACTTTACTAGGGACCTCCTGGTAAAGCAATTATGCCAATCATGGAGAACCAATCACAATACCAATGTACACAGGGAGTACTTACACTTTGACACTGATCAGCAGTGGCAAAGTGCCCAAAGCATCTAGGCCAGCAAAAACGAAATCCAGCATAGCATCAAAAACACAGGAGGTAGAGGCAACAAGTTAGGGAAACCCACACCAAGAATGCCAGGTCTAACAGCCATTCTATGGGCAAAGAGCTACAATAGGACACTGGCATCCACCCTTCTTCAGGATTGGAAAGTAGCATGAGTAACAACCTGTCTCTATTTGCACGGCCAGCAACCCCTCAATGGCGCCTTTGGAGAGTAGAGCATGCACCTCTCGCAGTGAGCTGAATAGGTGTTCCTCTCGAACTCGCTCTGATTTTGGCAAATGTTGTGGAGGGCTGGAAAGAAATGGAAGGGCATACCCCTGCAGCATAACGAACTCGAGAACACATTTGTCCGATGTGAGGAACGGCCACCGTGAGAGAAAATATTGGATTCTGCCTCCCATAGAGCAGTTGTGCAATGGGTATGAAACCTGTCTGAATCAGAAGTATTATCTCAGACAGAAGTGGGTCCAGGCAAGATGCTAATATGCTTGTGAAAAGTTTTATGTCCAGGTTTAGCAGAGTCATGGGCCTATAGAATGTGTTAAAAGTGGAAGTTTTGCCTGATTTGGCCAGTCCCCCTATCACCACACCTTATGGAAGGGGCCACCACCTTGTCAGTCAATTAAAAGCTGTTAAAGAGCCTGGCTTATAATGGGGTCATTTTACAGCAGAACACCTTGTAAATGAAGACTGGGTACTCGTATGCGACTAGTGCCTTCCTAGTTTAAGTTTGATGATGACTAAATTAGCTTCTTCAATAGAAATAGGTTCCTCTAAGTTATCTGCTTGTTCCCCAGTTAATAGAGATCTATAGTGAGTACGCAACTAGGAATCCACCTGGTAAGGGTGCACCTTATCATCAGTCTATGGGTTCTGGTAGTATTGGCCAAAGAAATCTGTAATTGTTCTGTCTTCAGTAACAGAACCACCTCAGAGATGTTTATTGATGTCACGCTCATCCTTAAGCCCTACGCTCTTTAATGCATACATGAGGCCACTGGCTGGAATTGTTCGTCCGCATGGTGTTAATATCATCTCCTATGCGGACGACACCCAGCTGGTGGTCTCCCTTGCACAAAAGAGCGGCCTCCAGTCTCCACCAGACCTAGCGGCCTGTTTGGAGGATGTAAAGAGCTGGATGATGAGCTCATGCCTGAAGCTCAACGATGACAAAACTGAGCTCATGCTCCTGGGCCCGGCGGCCCCCTCCACCATAGAGCTGATCTGGCCCTCAAGCATGGGTATGGCCCCATCCCCCAGAGATAACATCAAAAGCCTGGGAGTCTGGCTCGACAAGTCTCTGAGCCTTAACACACAGGCTACTCAGGTATCAGCCACCTGTTTCGGCCTCCTTAGGGTGATTAAAAAAGTCCTTCCCCTCCTCCGATTCGAGGCCAGACAAATAATCATACAGGGCCTCATCCAATCCCGCCTGGATTTTAAAACGCCCTTTATCTTGGAGCACCAGACTACACCCTACAAAAGCTTCAACGCACCCAAAACTGCGCTGCCCGGGCGTTGCTGGGAGTCCCTCGGAGGACCTCAATAAAAACTGGCCTAAAAACCTTACACTGGCTGCCTGTTAGGGACAGAGTAAAATTTAAAGCTCTCTGCATTGCCCACCAGACATTCTGGAAAATGGGTCCAGATATCAACTGCTCCCTGATCTTTCCATACAAACCCAACAAGACTCTTCGTTCTTCAGCGGCATCCCTAGCCAAAATTCCCAGAATCTGTAGAGCCAGAGCAGGAGGACGCTCATTCTCATACAATGTATCCAAACTCTGGAACACCCTCCCTCTGCAGATGAGAAATAATGCCAACTTAACCAGCTTCCGAAAACTCTCCTGTTTAATAAATAGTAACCTTATGAGGGCATCTTCTGTTTCCAGCGCCTGGACGCCTCAGGGCAGCTGCAGCGCTCTACAAATTCCATTTTCATTTCATTTCATTTTCTCCCTGAGTTTAGTTTTACTCTTAGTTGGGAAGCTAGGTGTGGTAATTTGCAGAAATAAAATAACAGAGAAAAGGGCAGAGGAACATGTAAATTAGAATAACTTTACTTCGAGAGAGGAATGATGCAGACGTTAAGGGGAAAAAAGGAAAGGAGAGGAAAATAACTGATCCCAGTCAAGGTATATTTTTCATACAGGGTTTTGGAAGGAGGCTTTTTGAGACAGCATGCTATCTGAAGATGTAAAACTGTAGAAGGAAACTGTATTATCTGCATGCTGCATAGCATTTTGTAGCAGTTGTACAGTACAAAACACCCCGTGGTGTGGCACTTAAACACGTATCCACGCAAATAGCAAGCTACTGCAAGTTATGCAAAATTACATGTAGACGTGCCCTGCAATAGAAATGTAATGTAAACCCAGCACTTACTTGGATATGCAGTGACAAGAATGACAATGCAATGTAGTACTTAAGGAATAAGATGCAGGTTGGACAAACCTTCTCCACGAATTGCATAGTATGAATAAATGTCTCAGACTATGATTAAATGGTTCATTATATGAAAATAAATATGATATAGCCTTACGTCTTGCACACACAAAAAAAGTCAACAGGCAGGACATACTGCTAACTAAACAATGGTGTTTGACACGTGTAAAAAGTCTTACTGGAAGATGGATGTTCTTCCTCACTCCAGTAGGTGGGGGAACTTCTGCTTCAACTAGAGAAGTTGTAGGTGAACTAGCATCAGGATCTTAGGCACTGGAGGGATAGGAGTAGCAGGGCCAGAAAATGTGATTTTATGACTTTCCATTCCTAAAGCACAGAACCCACTTGTTAAAACTTTGCGAGATCTAATTTGAAGTGTGTTGGTCTTTTTTCCACGTTCTTCTGACCTGTGAGCCTTGATGCCGGGCCCTTCCTTGGCTGCTTCTCTTGAATCTCTGAGAAAGTGTCTCTGTCATGCAGCCAGGTGCAGAGAGAGGACCAAGCAAGTGTGGGGCGCGCGCAACAAAGGAAGCCAGGTGCAGGCCTCGCGGGGTTCGCGGGGATTGGAGGGCACATTAGATTCATGTTGCAGGAAGAGGGTGGGGCACACGTCACGTGATGAGTGGGTGTACAAATCTCCCAATCCTAATCTCTATCTTTTTTATTTTAAATATGTACGCAGCTTGTCATGCAGCTCGGAAAGCAATGCGGAATGTTTGTTCTCGTGTGTTTCCAGGGGTGACGTGCCGGAAATGGGTGAAAAGATGAAAGGTGGAGGGAAGATGGGGAGACAGTGGCGTAACAGGGTCAGGTGGTACCCTGGTGCGGAAAATTTCTTGTCATCCGCGGCTTGACAAAATGGCAGAAATATGTGTTTAAAACACATATTTTTGCAGTTTTGTCACCCCCTCAGTGATGACACTTGTCACCCCCGCTTGACAAAATGACAAAAATATGTGTTTAAAACACATTTTTTTTGCCATGATGACATCCGTGCGGGACGGCCCGCATCCATTGCACCTCACCCCCCCCCCCCCCCCCTTCCTACGCCACTGTTGGGAGAAGGTCTGAGAATGCTGTGAAAGGATGCCGAATACATGCTTATCGACAGCCTCGGATTGGTAACGCCCGAGAGGCCGGTATCTCAATTCCAGCTATGGGCTGCTTTTTTGAGCATCCTGGGGGCTGATTTGGGTGGTTTCTGCGTTGTTCAATGCCGCCAGCGGCCCAGTGGGTGACTGAGGGGCCCTTCACGAGGTAGATGGGCGTCCGATAGCTCCCTTTTATCAACCGCAGAGGTGTCACTCCCTTTCTCTCGCCGGCCCGGCCCATTAATATATGCATATTGAGCATGTGTGTGTAGTGGAGACGTCAGGGGGCCAGAGCAAAAGTGGCCTCACTTGTCTCCAGGTGTGTTTCACGAGTGCAAAGCAAACCACAGCACTCTAACAATGGTTATCCTGGCCTGCGACTTCCGACGGTCCCTTAGTACCGAGACCTACAGTAAACATTCCCAATGCTCATGTGCTGCTAGAAAAGAACTGAGCGATGCACAGAGTTTCCAAAATTCACTTCAGACCATACACTTATAATGCATTGGGTCAAAGTACTGAAACCTTTGCGAGGATTTTACAGTGTATTTCTATTCCCACTTGTAGTGTGTGCTGCTCTTTCAGTACTGCCACGGAGCTCCCGAAAGGCATTACTATCATGATTTTGATCATGCATTAGCCTATCAGAGCTGAGACATCTGCAGACATCGCACAATGTACACCTGCCCTGACCAGTGTTGGCTGCTCACTTTAGACGGTGGTGGGGCACATACATTACTTTCAAACTTTTAAAATTAAAAATAAACCTACCTCTCAACAGGACATGTTCAGCTCCTGCTTCGCGCTGCTTGCTGGATGCAAGTATTGAGCCAATCCAAGCACTACTATCTTGCTGCTTACAATAGTAAACCACATAGGAGCAGTGCTAGGATTGGATGGAGGAGGCAATCACAGCGCTCCATTGGAGACCTACGGGGCTGTGCATCTGCTTCTCTGACGCCTTTCAGCTGTTGATTGCAGAAGCCTGAACTGGGCATGTCAGCCTGGCACAATGAAAACACTGGCCAATCTGACATGTGCAGTTGAGGTAATGCAGCCTGAATTGCTGCTATAACGCCTGGAGAGAGAGCTCATCATGCCCGCCCCCTAAGAGAATCAGAGTGAAAAAGGTGAGAGGGGAAATGTGTAGTGTGTGTGTGTGTGTGTGTGTGTGTGTAGTGGGGAAGTCAGGGGGTCAATGCCCCCATGTTCTTATGCACAAATTGCCCTTGGCCATGACAAACAGAAAGTACTGTGATACAGTAGCAGCCGCAGTTTGCTAAGAGTGGTGGGGCGGGCGTGGGGGGGAAGAGGGGTGCATAGGTGTCATGAAGGGAGGGGGGAAATAAAAAAGAATAATAATTTTGAAAAATGAACTTACCTTCTGCCGGCCACGTCCTGCGTTGCATTCCTCTGCTCCTTCTTTAGGCATAGGCTCCCAGCCTGCCCTGCGGCCAATCCTGAAGCTACTCTCATGTGACAGCAGCTTTAGGACTGGCCTGAGCGCTCTCAATTATCGTTCCAGGACAGACTCGGAGTCAGTGCCTGCTCTCTCCAACCCCAGCAATGCAGCAGGGGTTGGAGAGAGCTTCACTGCACATGACGGTGTGGCCGGCCTGAGGCGGCCGACCAAACCGTCATGTGCACTGAAGGGAGTGCACATACCACTCCCTTCAGTATTGTCACCACCCAGTCCCTGCTACCAAGACGACAGGAAAGAAAAAAATAAAACAAGTGTTTTATATTTCCTTTCCTGTCGTTTTTTGGGGTGGGGGGGTGAGCTCCTCCAACATAGCGGACGAGCCGCCGCTGCTGAGAAATCCACTTTTGCAGAATGGACTAGTATTCCAGTCTTGAAACACTGGCAGAGTTGATCAAATTCCCCTCTCTCCATACCAACACCCTGGCTCACAGTACTGAACTATAGACAGATCTCTAACAGTGCACCCCTCTCCTGATTTGCAAAATGAACTCTTAGTGCCCCAGAGAGATCCATCCACAGAGCCTTTAGTCAGAACTAAATGTACACTAGACTCCCAGTGCTGATACCATCTGCCTTTCTGGAGTGTAAATTCCGCTCCATACAGATCACTTTGCTTGGAGAGAGACCTCAGTATCAACTCTCTTTCAATACTCATTGGTAACGTGGAAGCGTTTTTCCAAGCTAAAATATTTGTGTAATAAATAATAGAGAACAGAAAAGATTTTTATGTTGGATCCAACATGCACATGATGAATTAACTGATAAAACAAGTTTAATATGATGCAAGCAAGTGTGTTATTCTATATAGTGTTGTGCCACAACTACATCTTGGATAATATGGATGCTGTTTCCGTAATTCACTCCTGTGTTCACCTTCTCCCATCATGTACCCCTGCACAACTTTAGTCCTTACAAGCTCCGCAGAGCAAAGACAGCTGATGTAATTGTTTATTCCTACAGTTATGAATATAAAGCTTTCAATTAATATTCTAGTGTTACTGATGTGTTGTAACATACAAGGAATTTCCTCTGTAGTTCCGCTGTATAGACAGGTTCTATTTATTTTTTTGTGAAATAATATTGTTGAAATGTTTCTTATTTTGTTCAAAAATCTCCAATTGACAGAAACGCAGAAGATGCTGGATTCTTTCCTAAAATGTGATAGTGCCTATGGGTTATGTCAATGATGCTCAGGTTTCTGATTTCCCAAAGAATTGCTATTTATGATCATACCATGATGAATTTACTATTTGGACTAATTCATTATACAAGAATAGTGTATGAAAACCCCTTGGATTAGGGTATGGACCTCAGTTAGAGGTTAGCAGGGGTTGCAACTGCGACCCCTACGCCATGCATTGCGACCCAAACCACCTTGCTTGTGACTACTGTTTGAAAGCCTTAGCAAGAGTTCTGGTGGCATAAATTCTGCCGCATTGTGAGAAGCTCTTGATTGCTCTGACTGCATAGACATCATGATGGCCTGCAAGCTGGGCCTGGGTGTGGGAAAGAACATTCATTGTTATGGTGAACCCGGGCTGGGTTGGCCAGTGCAGTCCTTGATTTGATACATTCTATTATTCTGCTTCGGGCCTGGGCAAGGAAGCTGAGCGAATGAGCTTGAAGCACGCAGCATGGCTGGGCATGATTGGACAGTGACTAACTACTCATGCTGCAGCTATCAGCACGTGTGTGTAAGTGCAAGAGCACACCTGCTACACCTTACCCTAGCTGAGGATGTGGTGTCTGGTGTGGTATGTGTACCACAGTGTTTGGAACCGCTGTCTGGGTCCCAGGGCCGTCAATGTGGTAGCACGCGAAAGCACTACCAATGATGACAGCTCTGGACACAATTATAGGCCAGCTCCTGGGCGGAAGTAAAAGCCAGGCTTACGCGGCACAGCCTCAGAGTGGAGTCGGACATGTGCCTCTTGTGTGGGTGCTCGGTGTTAAGACTCTAGAGTAGCTGACTAGATTCAATGCAAGTTCAGGACCGGCCGGGGAGTGACTTGCTTCACTTAATTGTCACTTTCTAGGTCAGACCTTGGGTGGGCCGTGAGGCAGTCGAGGTTGCGTGAGAGTGAGACTGACTGAGTTGTCACTTCGACTCGACTAGAGTCTCGACTCTCTGACCCCCCCCTTGTGGTGGTGCCTGTCGTTGTGACTCCTGTGAGCTGTGAGCCCTGGGCAAACCTCTGACAGAAGCAGCAACTAAAGTAAGATAAGATTATTTCTTTTTAGACTTGACACCAAATTTTTAAATGCCCAACGAATCTTCAGAAATTATTGTTAAAGAGCACACATTTCAGGTTCAACCCGTCTAGCGGTTCAGCCATCATTTAGGTAATGTGAATAACACATTAATTGCTATTTTTTATTTCAAACACTGCATCCATGTAGCCACAGTATGCGCCCGCTGGTCAGTGAGATTTGGTGGACTGGCAAATAAGACGTCTGTTTGGAACACCACCAAGTCTGGAATGTCCATATCGGGCATCAAGCAACGGGCAAGCGGGAGGCTGAAAATGTGGGGCGGGGCAGGTTTTGTTAGTGGGCCTTGTTTTGTAGCAGTCCAACAGTTTTAAAAGTGCTGCAAAGTTCCTAATATATTCAGGAGTTTTTGGCCAACCATAAAAGTGTCAAGTTAATTCTGGTGATTTATTAATGCACCTTCTGGAGAGAGAGAGGAGTTTTGTCTATTGGCAGTGTTTGCGTATCTAATGTTGCGCAGAGGATCAATTGCCTAGTGCAAAGAGCGCGTGACATGCAGGGGGCCTTGGAGTTGGACTCCTGTCTGCTGCATGGCATGGGTGCTAGGTGTTACTAGTCTCTAGAGTGAATGACTGACTTCAACGCAAGTTCGCGAACAGACTCTCAGTCCCGCCCGGGCTGTGAGTGACTTGCTTCGCTTAATTGTCACTTTCTGACTGAGTACCTTGGACAGGCCACGGGGCAGGTAGTGTGAGAGTGAGAATGGCTGAGTCATCACATCGACTCAACTAAAATCTCAACTCTCCGGCTCCCCTTGTGGTTTTGCTGGTCGTTGGGAGTCCTGTGAGCTGTGGGCCTGGTAAAACTCTAACAGAAGAAACAAGCAAAGTAAGATACAGTAAGATAAGATTATCTGTTTTTGGAGTTGACACAAGATTTTCAAATGCCCTCCTGCAAAACTTCAGGCATTCATGGCGTTTTGCTGTTTCCATGTGCGCTGCACAATGCAGCACGCATAGAACCAGCAATAACAAGGAGAAATGAAGCCTTTCTCCTCATTTTGCCATGTTACGACCAGGTTTTCCCTTTTCTTAATGTTGGCACTGCCTCATATTTAAGCCACCCTTGTAAATATGGGGCAGTGTCAAAATCAATAGGTGTTGCGGCAGAACGCCCACCACAGCACCCATTGCCCACCCCTTTCATGCTAAGTATAGCATGAAAGGGTGCCTTATTTACAAGGCAGCTTTAAGCCATGTTAAGTGATTTGCCACCGCCTTGAAAATAAGGCCAAGCTCCTATCGCCACAGGAACGTCGCGAAAAGGGACGTTCCTGTGACTTGAGAGGCTTGTAAATATGTCCCTAGGTTCCGTGAGTTTTCGCACTAGCTATCGATAAATGTGTGCAGAACTCAAAACACACAAAGTATAAATCACACCTTATGACCCAGAATGTTATCTACTCATATTACAGCACATATGGAGGGCAGGTAGCACAAAGAATTTCTGTGTAGCCAAATCTAAGCTAATCGTTTCAGTACACAGTGTTGAAATGTAAAGCTATTTAATAAATGTATTGAATAAATGTTTATGATAGAGATTTATGGTGCTTGTTAAATAGACGTGCCAGGCAATAAGACTGTCATATTGAGATCAGGTTGAATATCTCCTTTGTTATAAAGTTCCAGTTGTCTAGCTACATATGGTGTCTACTTGATTCAATTGGGGGCATTGTGAACTATCTTTGCAATGCTATGGAGAAATGTTCACTTTATTCTAGCTGAATTTCGAATCTGAGTATTGCCATTCATTGGGTTTAAGTTTAATTTTCGGCTAATACTATATAGTCTCTGCTTAATTTGTAAAAGAATACGTGTCAGGGCTCTCATCAGGAGGCCACTGCAGCTTGCATCACACATTGCCCATGCCCTGCTGCCAATAATAGCAACAACACAAATATTAATCCTCACACTCCTAGAAGTGTGACAATTCGGACTATTTCAAGCCCACAAAGCTAGAAAAATAGATTGGCCAGCAGGTAATAGTCTTTGTTAATTTATATTGAATAAATCATTAACTGTTGTTGTTGTCACCTTTAGATGAGCCAGACAGCGCCACCTTGTGGCAGGCTGTCACAAGCGCCAGTGCTGACAAGTAAGTGCAAGTGCCAAGCACCGGAAACCACCAGTTCAAATTAAGCACTGCGAATGCCCAAAAACATTTAAACTAGAACAGGATATAACAGAAACATCAAGTAAAGGAACAACTCTAATTTCAACCAGGAATGTGTATATCTCATCCCATAAAACTCTCTAAATTCTAAATCTGGTCGTGTAGCAATTTTATTACAAGCCCGGAGGCTGATATTATACAGTCTTTTTTCCTGCTGGTGATTTAAATAACACATTTAAAGCACACTACTTTTCCCACAATCCTGCTCCCCTGGCAGGAAGTAACAATAAAGAAGAAGTACATGCAACACTATAGATAGGGCAATCTTATGATCAACCTCCTCTTTTCGTGTTGCTAAAAACTAAGCACCGGAGGGCAGAGTACTTATAAAGGCTGTGTGTTAGCGTGTGTTTGAATGCTGGGTATTGCTAGGAGACCACTGTGCGTTAACACTGCTGTGTTTGCTTGCTTCCAGGACAGCCTTTGTTGAGCCACAGCAAGGGGAGTTACTTTGTGATAGGTAGTTGTTTTAGGCAGCCTTCGCTGACTGAACACATCGATCTGGAGGCTTTGTTTCATTGGGAGTTCTCAGCAAGATGGTTTGGTTTCAGCCAATTTCAGTCCAGCTCTGACTGGACACCTTGTTGCATTGGGAGTATTCAGCCCAACTGTTTAGTTGTAATCAATTTCAGTACAGCTGCTTACCAGCAGCAAGGTTTCATTTTTCGGTGTTGGCAAAGACACTAGTGAGAGTGTAGCCTAATACTGCGTTGATTAATTAAGGGAATTCGAACCTTCCCTGTTTGCTGCTGAATTTGTATGTTTAGTGCTGCTTGGAAACCCACATCTTCCTGTCAGGGAAGCTCCCTTCTGGGGCCTCCACCCCAGGCAGAGTTGAGGTATGCCTTAACATAAAAGGCTTCAGCTTTACTTGCAGGATGCTAATCCTCCCATTTCCGTTGCTTTTTGCATTATTGTACAAAATGTAGACCTAACATTAAATAAACTTTAGTGGGTGTAAAAAAGGAAAGTTAAAATGGAGAACCATGATAATGAAAAAGAGTAGATCTTAGCTGGATACTCAAATGTTAACACCTCGCCTTCTTGGGGAAACAAATGTTAACGCTTTAAAGATGTTTGAATATTTGAGAAATAAACCATAAATTCGTGCTTTAAAAAAAAAAATTAAAAAAAAAGAGAATGTAGCCTAATAGTTAGACTCTTATACTCAGAAGCTGGAGTTAGGGATTCAGCATCAGGTGTTTCATTAGTTATGCTTCAGTGCAGATATTATATTCAAAGCATTTTTTTTCTCAGGGGGGGGAAAAATGAATGTTTCTTTCAGTACACTCTTTATCTCTGACAATTTAAATAGTAACGTTTGATGAAAGTATTTTATTACAAATGATGCAACGTGGTTGGACAAACACTAATAGATCAAATGTTCAAAGTATGTATTGATTTTGTTTTCTTTATTGAAAAAGAGAAAGCCTGCTCTGAATTTATTTTATTTTCAGGGTACTGTGGGGGGTTAGCTTTTTTCACACTACGGTTGTGTGGGTTCAGTTCAGTTTGCATAAAAACTCTGTCACTGTGCATAATATTAATGAACACCAAAATGAGAACAGTCATGAGGCAGAGGTGGTCAAAGATGATGAGAAAACGTTGGCAAGCTCTTGGACACTTCTGTGGCCAACTCGTAGCATCGATCCCTTGGTCTTTTAATAACATGGCTATCAATATTGGTTTCTCAGTGATAACCGCAATAAAAAATATTTTATCTGAACCCACAGTGGGCAAGACATTAATGAATAATAAACGTATGATTGTGACTGACAATACTCTTGGGAATGAGCATAATGAGGTGGGTGGCAGTTCAATCCCATGGATTTAGGGTTCCTGTGGTAAGATTCAAATAAGAATATGATGGCTTAAATAAAAGACTGGTTTATGGTTTAAATGATTTATGTACAGATGATCTGTTTGACAATGATGCATATTATAGCGATGGTGATAATTCGAATGTATAAATATAACAAAAAAAGGAGTATCACCATAGGAATCTGGAGGAGATTCTGAATGGGATGTGTTTTAGAGCCAAAGGGGTATTACCCTTTGTTAAAAAAAACCTCAATCACCAACCTGCTTGGTGACATGCTTCATCATCGGGGTCCACCCTGATGACTGAGTGTCACCATGGTGTGCTGCGACACCTGAACTACAGTGGAGCTGGTTTTTTGAGTGATTGGTGCAAAAAAAGGAAAGCAATGTTAAAAATTGTACTGGTATAACTTTGTTGAAAAAAACTTTATTCTCAAGCAACTGGACAATATTAAAAATAGTGAAAAGATACTATGGGTGATTATGACCGTGAGTATCTATGTGATTGGTCTACATGTTTCAACCTATGAAAGGTCAATCCCAGGTTTTCATCAGGACCAGAAAAATGGAAAATGGACGGTGTACACACACTAACGTGCATCCAATCCTAGATTCCTACAGCCTAATTGCAAAAATGGGCAATAGGCACAAACTCAAACCTAAAATAGGCGAGAGGAAAAAGAAAGATTCCTACTGTGGGTCTCTCAGGCTTCGGGGGGCAGTGGGTGGTTTAAATCAGCTAGGAAACGTATTAGTTTCGCCGATCTTAGCAAGGTAGGAAACCTACGTGTCTCACCGGGAGCCCCGCTGACAATTCGAATGTGCCTAAAACATAACAGCTGATAAGCCACATATGTTGATTCTAGATCTTTGATCTGGAGTTTTTACAACACCCACATTCTGTGGAGTGGTTTCCTCCACCCTTCATGGATGACTATGTAAAGGTGAGGATTAGACATCCGACCGTTAGAACCACCAGGTCTAAGATGAGGGCAGAATGACCTAGACCAACCATTAAGGATAAAGCAGCATTGATCCCAGTATATGATGCAAATATTCTTACTTTTTGAAGTAGAGGGGGGTAAAGACCCCAGAAGGGGAGTGGGCAGAGTCAAGCCATCATTCCAGGACAAAATGATTAACAAAGATTTGCTTATTTCAAGGTGGTAGCATTTTCCTTCTGCCTTGTAAACGTTGGGATACATTAGCCCATTTTGCTCAGCAGTGGAGATTGATTTCAAACTGCCTATAGCTTCTTCAGACAGACCAAGCGTTTCAGATAGATTTTTATGTCAAACCAGTTCAAGACAGACTCCTTGTTCTAATATAGTTTTCCTAAAAGGGTACGGAGTTAATTTCTTTGGAAGTGCTCCTAAAGGGGACAATAAAGCCTTGTTGGATATATTCTACAGAGTTTGTAAGCAATGCATTCTTGACTCAGAAGAAGAACAAGAAGTTCAGACCTGTCATAAACCTAAAGGATCTCAATGGATTTGTGCTTTACTGTCACTTTGAAAATGAAGACAGTAACCAGTGTCAGGGATATACAATCACAAGAAGTAACTGCAGTTCATCTGGAAGGACAGGCGTACAGGTTCAAATCCCTTCCATTTAGTCTATCCTCTGCACCTTGGTGTTTCACCAAGCTGTTAAAACCAATGACTGCAGATCTCAGGTCCCAGGGACTGAGGATGGTGATATACTTGGACGACATGATATTCTAAGATAAAAAAGGGGGATCTTTTGCTCGGACTGGTACAGGAAGCAGTAAACCTAATCCAAAGACTAGGCTTTATCATAAAATTGGAGCAGTTGGACTTGCTGCCCTCAAATGATGGATTTTCTTTTTGTTTTACAGATTCGGAGAAAGGGTGACTTTTGCTCGCAGACTCCAAGTTATAAATGTTCAAAAACAAATTAAGGATGATTGTGGAAAGCAAAAGATTTCCCACTTGCATTTAGCCGAGGATGCTGGCCCTTCTCTCATCTTCTATTCAAGCGATTATTCGAGGACCCCTTTATTACAGCACTTTTCAACGGCTAAAAATAAGTCATTTAGAAATGGGCTTGGAGTAGTAAGATAGTATTGCCTTAGAGCCAGCTATTAAGGAAGAAGTAAGTTGGTGGATAAGTCACGTAGATGCCTGGAACAGATGAACCATTTTCTGTACATACCCAAATCTAGTATTCCAAGCAGGGGGCTGGGGTGCCATGTGTGGCACAGTCTCTACTGGAGGAAGATGGACCCAGAATAAGTCATCAATGAACATAAATTGTCTAGATCTTTTTGTAGGCTCATTTGGTAAAAGACATGGTCAGATGCGCAAATCTTTTTTGCATCAACAATCTGACAAGTCAAGTACATAAACAGATACGGGGGACAAGTTTGAAACCCCTAATGGAGTTGGCCAAGTTGTTATTGGAATTTTGTCCCCATCGGTGGACATCACTGACATCAGAGTATCTTCCGGGGCCATCTAACAGTGTGGTGGATTGATACTCAAGGAACCATTACAACAGAAGGAAATGGACATTGATTATCAGATTTTCAAAACTCTGAGCAAAGTCTGGGTTCTATTTGATATATATCTATTTGCTTTGAGGCTGACAGCTCAGTTTAAGCAAAACATCTGCTGGAGGCCAGATCTGGAAGCTTAAGAGACAAGCGCTTTTCTTCAGGACTGGTCTGATAAAAATCATTATGCTTGCCAGTCCTCTCAGACAGCTGGTGAGGATGATACTGGGCATTCCAGGACTTGCACAGTCTGCTTCCAGGTGCAACACAGCTTTCTGTGTGCTGACAGTTCAAGTCTATAGGCCACCCTGCTACGTGTGAAGTGGCTGGTGTGTGAATTGACTATTGATCCTGTTTCATCAGATGTCACAGTAGTGTTAAATTTCTTAGCATCATTCGTGGCTGAGCATAAATTGTGCACGACAATTAATTGCTACACATCAGCGATAGCAACAGGAATCAGAACATGGAAAGAAAATCAATTGAGGAGCACCTATTAGTCTGTAGATTGTTAAATAGGAACTTATACACAAATCCTCCTAAAGCTATGTACACCAATCTAAGAATGTTGATTTAGTTTTATAATTATTTCAATTTTGGGAGGATAACCATAGATTATCATTTAAATTATTATCAATCAAGTTAGTAACACTGTGATGTTTGGCATTTTTTATAAGGGTGTCAGATGTTAGAGCTATAGAAATCTCTGCAATGCAATTTTGTTCCATTGGGGTTCATTTCACTATCACACTATATATTAAGAATGCTTAGAGCTCTATTGAATTCCCACAATTTTCTTTGCATCCTAAATTGTATGTTGTGGGATGACTGAAACAATACATATTCATAACTGAGACGCTGAGGACAGCCACGCTGCAATTCTTAATTTCTTTGTGCGAACCATTCGCTCCAGTAACTTCAACTACTTTTAGAAGATGGGTGAAGAGGGTGTTGGCTTTGATGGGAGTGGCCACGGGGCATTTTAGGACACTCCCAGGCATGGGCTAGGGCTGTAAAGGTCATTTGGGCTGGCACTAGATTGGAGGACATCCTAAGGTAAGTGATTGTTCCAGAGACACAATTTTCAAGACATTTCATTGGAAACCTGTCCAGCACACAGCAATGATCGTTGTATATATGCTTTAAACCTGCATAATATGAGGCACCAGTCTTGAAATAAAATTACAGATTCTCCTTGCCAGTTATTGAAGGAGAGTCCTGATTTTATTAAAGACAAAGGAGACAAATATTATCCCACTGCTGCTGCTTCTACTCACTCCTGTAATCACCATAATGGTTTCTTTTGCTTACTCTTAGTGCCAATATCAACTAAACAGATGACAATCTGAAATGTCAAGTGACAGAGTGTATGGGAAGAAACGTAAATGTGGGATTGTCAACATGTTTAATTTAGATGTGAGCCAAAGAAAAAAAACATCATATGGTTAGGTCTTGAATTCTATTTGGTGTTTTCTGTTTCGAATTTCACATGGACCATGGACTTTTATAGGATTAAAAAAGAGAGAGTTGATCATTAAACCATTATATTTGTAGTGTTGGTAGCATTTCTTGTTTATTGTTCCTTCCTGCCCAGGGGAGCTGGATTGTGGGCAATGTAATGTGCTTTAAAAGTGCTAATTAAATTAACAAAAGGGGGGCGTGGCTTGGGCGGCAGAGCGCATGGCTGCCTCACTCCGTCCCGCCATCCAGCATGGAGTGAAATGTGTCGATTGAGCAGGAAATTCAGTGAAACAAGATCGGATAGTGAATCTGATTGATCTGCTGCACCCACAACATGCACTGTCATGTATTTTTGTGAGGCTGGAGTGGAAAAAACACACTGACTACCCACAAGCACCTTGTTCACTGTTGCAAAGTCATCCTGTGCCCTGGGCAGCCCCATCTTTTTGCTGACTGGTACTGGTGGTAACTGATTCTGACTAACCCTCGGCTCTGCCTAACCAGGGCCAGTGCTATGCTAAAACACTTATAATACAGTGAAAACACCTACATACACTAGGGTACACTAAGGGTTGGGGTATCCCTGTGATTGGTATGACCTACCCCATAGGGCCCTAGTACATAATAGGGCAGGGGGATTAAAACTACCTATCAGTCCCTAGTATAATAATAGGGCCCTTTCTGCACTTGCATGTGTGCACTGCTGAAGCCTGAGGTCTTTTTTTTATGTGGCTCTGTGCTACAGGACTGCTTTTTAAAAAGTAAATTGTGCCCAAACTCGACTTTTGTGTTTGGTGCACTTAAAAATGGTTGACCTCCAATGTTTGAGCATACTAGGTATCCCCAGGGTCTCCCCTAGGTGTCCCAGGGGTGGGGGTTAGGTATCTATAAGGTGGACCCTTATAAAATGAGTTTTATATGCTCTGAGTAAAGTATAGTTGCACATTTCACTCCCCACATTGTGATATAAAGTGCTACCCAAAATCGACTTTGGTGGTAAGAGCACTGTGGACAGCGGATCTGCAATATTTTTACATATTCAGATCCCCTAAAGTCTCCCCTAGGTCTTCCTGGGATGGGGCCCTGTAGATATATGTAGAGTGCTTATAAAAGACGTTTTTATACGCCCTGGTACTGGAAAAATGACCCAAGTCACTTTTCCCATTGCAAATCCCATGCCATAGGTTATCATTGGAAAAGGTTATTAGTTATTAACTGGAGAAAGACAAGCCATAAAACTAGGATTAAAGGACTTGGTAGAATGGTGATGATAAATCCAAAACTATGCTATTGTTGAATTTATTGTAAAATATACAAACAAGAAATTATACGATTTTTTGTTTTGTCTGTAAGCAAAAATTCAACCCTGTACTGCTCTGCCCTGGTTGGTGAGAGACAAGTGGGTGAGCCTGGTTGCTTTGAAGAGGTAATAAATTACCCCTGATTTTGGTAAGCCTTGGGGGGGGGGGGGGAGGTTGCTGGGTATAGGAATGCCAGAGCAGGTGGAATCGTCGTAAACCATGGACTTCAAGAGTAAGGGGAAGACCCCAGTGTCATTTACAACCTTACCCTGTGCACCTACAGCCAGATGCTAGGCTTAAGAAAGGAATGAGCAGATGCAAGGGGGGAAACTATGGAGATTAGCCATCCTAGGTGTGTGTTTAGCCAGCTCTTCTCTCCCTGCTGTAAATTCTGACATATTGAATTTTGGAAAAATAGTGGTTTCGGGGTTAGCATTTTGCAACAATCTTCAGGAAATGGTCAGAACTTTGGGTGGAACCCTGCAGCCAATTGGACAGGAGTGACCTCCTGCTTAACCCAGCAGAGAAGTTGGAGTAAGTATCTGAGAAGGGCAGATCACCTCAGATCTGCTGCTTGAAACTTTAGAGAATCAGAAAGGTCTGCGCTGAAGAGTTTGATGTGCATTTCACAAGGCCTGCTCTCTGAAGATTGTGCCTTTTTGCACCATTTAAAACTACAGCCCTGTGGATCAAACCTGCTTCAAAAGGACTAAAGAGTGGACTCCCTACAAGCTACAGGTTAACAGAGCTCACCTGGAACATCACCACAAGAATCCCCAGCCTGGAGTACTACCAGTGGATTTGTAAGGGTTGTGTCCAAGTGGATTGTGGGAGTTAAAGTCTCACACTTTCAAGGAGCCTCTTGGAGATTTCAGAACCTAGGATTGTGTGTTGGATACTTTGGGACCCGCAAGAAGAACTTCAGGAAGGAGTTCTAACCGGAACCTGCCTGCTGGAGGGGGCTGCACAAGACTGGTGAGAGATCCTCCAGAACAATTGCTAAAGGTGAATGTGTCCCTGTCAGAGGCAAAAAAAATTACTAAAAGGGGCACTGTTGGTTTCTAAGCACTAGAAAGTGACTAATCTTTAAAAATGCACATCTCTGGTTCCCTACAGTGGAATATTTTCGTTTTGGTGTCATTTAAAAGATTTATGTATTTCCTATTTATATAACTTGGTGTTGTATTTTGGGTTGTGTCTTAATTATTTACTGAATTGGTGTTTTTAAATGCTTTACATACTTGTATGTGCAGTTAAGCCTGCCTGCTCGCAGCCAAGCTACCAAGGCTTTGGCATAGGAATAATTTTCTAAGACCTATTCTGAGCCCTATACTGTGTTAGTGGCCTTATTGTCAATGGCAGATATATATTTGCCCCTACTAATAATCCACTTTCCAACATTCGCAAAATGGCAGAGGAGCATATCCGGGCTAGAATCATCAAACCAATGGAACCCCTGCCAGTTTAGCAAACTCTTGGCTTCTGTAGGCTGCCAACAGGCTCCGAAACCTCAAAGGTACTTAAACCTAATTTTAATGCTTATCGGGAAGAAACCATTGTCAGCACGGTAACCCAGATCGATCACTGCCTGACCCTAGGATGGAGGAACAATTTGCTGTACATTTGCCACACATCCTGCATTTTGCACGCTAATCAGAACAACCATCATCCAACCACTTAAATGTGTGCTCCACAACTGCTCTGTCCATAACCACCCTTATGTTAATAATAACACTTCTATAGCGCACAGCTGCCCCAGCCAAGGGGCGTCCCGGTGCTTCCGGAAGGGTACCCAGACACAACATAGCAGTATGAGAGCAGAAACACACAGATCAAGATCCTAAGCACTATGAGGGAACAGATGCGGTTTGATGGCGCTCCTAAATTTCAACAGCTCATCTATTTTGCGGATTTGGGACGGAAGAGAATTCCACAGTTTTGCAGTCAAAACCCAGAAGGAGCGACCTCCCACCCTACATAGTCTAAACCGTGGGACCACGACCAAGTTTTGGCCTAGGGATCTCAAAGAGCGCGAGGGCACGTAAGGCTTCAGAAGATTATCAAGAATCTGGGGGGAGGCCATCTTGAGGATCTTGAAGGAAAGGCACAGGGTCTTAAAGTGGATCCTCTGTGCCATAGGCAGCCAGTGCAGAGAGCGGATGGTACTCTCTGCAGAGCAGAACCTCGGTAACCCCGCCAGGGCTCTGGCTGCGGCATTCTGGATACGTTGCATCCGGGCGATTTCAGCCTGGTCGGCCCCCAACAATAGTGAACTGGCGTAATCGAGCCACAATAGTATGGATGCTTGTATGACCAGCTGCCTAGTTGAGGCATCAAAGAACCTCAGAATAGGTCTCAGTCCACGTAAGATGCCAAAACAGGTGGCCGCTACTTTTTTCGTATTGCCACAGAAACTGAGGGTAGGATCTAGCCAGACCCCAAAATTCTTTACCTGTGTGACTGGAGTAGAGGGTTACACCCAGCTCAGGGGGCCACCACGTATCACCCCAAAGATCCGTTCACTTGCCCACTATCATGACCTCCGTTTTTTTGGCATTAAGCTGGAGACAGTTGGTATTCATCCTGCTGGCTACTGCCAAGAGTCCATCCCGAAATCTGGGGGCGTCAAGGTCGAGTCCCCACTCAAGGCGACCGCCAGCTGCATGTCGTCAGCATAGGAGACCATGGTCAAACCCCAATGCTTGACGACAGCAGCCAGCGGCCTCAGATAAAGATTGAATAATGTGGGGCTCAATGATACAGAATAATACCCCTCAGACTGCCCCGAGCTCACTCTAAAGCACTGCCTGACACCAAGAAGGTGGCACTACATGTTGCACGAGAGCCTTCATCCATACAACCATGCTGTAACCAATAAGGCACTATATGCACGAGCCTCAGAACCAAATTGTACCTTCAAAAGTGAGCCAACGACCAGCCACTTTCTGCTATAAACAAACAGCCATTACAGCTGCCAGGTGCTGGATTCCTCACCCCTTTTCTATGCCCTGGGCTGTTGGAAACCACACTAAATATTGAACTGTGGCCTTTAACAGGCTCTGCAGACACCATACTATCTAGGCTCTAAACAATCCTTGCTTGACTACGTGATCTACTAACCACATAAGCTTTAGGACTTTAAGACTCCTAAACTGAGAAAAATCCTATCTGACTTTAGACTTTCGGTATTCACAGAAGGCATTTAGGAGTCAATCAATCAAAGAATTTGTAGAGCGCACTACTTACCTGTGAGGGTCTCAAGGCGCTGGTGGAAAAATGGGGGCGCTACTGGTCGAAAAGCCAAGTCTTGAGCAGCCTCCTGAAGGTCAGCAGGTCTTGGGTCTGTCGTAGGCTCAGTGGGAGGGGGTCCCAGGTCTTGGTGGCGAGGTGGGAGAAGGATCTGCCGCCGGTGGTTGTTCTTCGGATGTGAGGGACGGCGACGAGGGCGGGGTCAGCGGAACGGAGCTGGCGGTTGGGGATGTAGAAGAAGAGTCATCTGTTGAGGTACGCTGGTCCTGTGTCGTGGAGTGCCTTATGTATAGAAAAGGAAAAAATGGCAAAAGGAGGAACAAATATGGACAAATTTTCACAATAGATGACAGTAAATTCTCCTATTGGTCCTGTGACTAACGTCCACTGCAAAATTATTCAAATGTTTTCTAATATCATCACACCCACAGGAGGATAAGATTACACATTTTATTTCTTGTAATCTGTTCAAATTATACTTTTTTCATTTCTTTTATATATATCACAAAACACAAGCAAAAAATGTATACATTATATACAACAAATAAGCCTACCTATGTACATACCTATATACAACGACTATACACAGTAGAACAACATGTACACTTTATACAGCAAAAACATATAACAAAAACAATATATGACAAAATAAGGGGGGAAGGGTATAATTTATATCTATATCTCTGTTAAGTACTTCCTATCTTTCACCCTATGGAACAGTACTACAGAAGTGTCCTCCTATTGAATCTAGGTGGTACACTGGGAGGTAGTCAGACACGCCGGTTCCAAACAAAAACTTTGTGGAACCCCACTCTTCACACGTGTCCAGTGAAGAATCTTTCACAAATAAATTGAAAACAACAGGACTCCTCCAATTGGAAAGTGTCGACGCGGTCGCGTTTCGGCCTTCCAAAGAATTAGGCCTGCTCAGGACAGGGCGACAAAAGTAGGGGGAAACAAACCTAAAATACATATAATACAATACATTAACTTGCAGGTAGATGATCAACACTCCACGTGCCACCGCATCCTGCTCTACAACCGTCACCATCCTACTTCAACAAAGGTCACGTGTCTCTACCATTCGGGATTACATCCAAGAAACAAGCTCAAAAGAGGGAGAGAAGCAGAGAATAACACCATAGCCAACCTGTGATACTGTAACATCCCCTAAAAGAATAATAATAAAAAGAGTAAGGGTCGGGGAAGTCTGTGCTCTAGGTCCACATAGTGCAAAAACCATCAAGGTGGTATGTCAGTGCTCAAAGTGAGAAAAAGGTGCACACAAGCAGTGATCACAACATGTCTAAAACTATTAACAAAGGCTACCGGAACCGCAAAACTGCACCCGACTACTTACTTGAACTTCACTGAGTTTGGATTTCACAATTAAGAAGAGAGTGACCATACCGGCACTAGTGTGAAGTGCTCCCCATTAAGTTGGGAAGATGCTTTGGGTACCCACGCCCTGAGGGAATTCCTAGCACTACTATACAGTGTGAATTCACCATCAATTTGAGTGGATTAATTCTGACGACGCTACAAACAAATTTGGGAAAACGGATACATAAATCCTGGGTTGTTTACTGAGTGAACTCACCACCATTGAGAATGGATTAATTCTCACGGCTCCTACTCTGAGACATGGATACATAGATCCCTGGTCGATTATACGTCAGGTACGGAGGGTGCTCCCTAGTCCTGAAGAAGACCCGCAAGCAGAGGTTATCAGTTACCCGAAAGGCATTAAGTCGGGTCGAAACGTCGACACCCCTAAAACTCCCTGGACCACTTAAAAATCTAGTGTTAAACGTGTTAAATAAAATGATTGAAATTCTGACACACTAGATTCTGAACTTTGGTAGTGGACAGGCCTATACTGTTTGAAAGTATCGAACCAGTATATCCACTTGTATAAATTGTCACCAATCCTTTCTTTTTCTTTCTTTCAATCACATGCGCCACCTTTTCGAGCACTAACTCTATGCACGTCTCTATGAGCACCCTGATATTCGTACCTTATAAAATATTGTAAATATTGTAAAAAACGAGAAAACAGGATTTTGAACCTTTGAGTTATAAATACATTGTTTGGTATAAATAAAATGTACTATATATATTTTTCTATAAATACGATATAGTTGTTGGGCTCTGTGTTTTGTATGAATAATTCTGGATCCTATTCGAAGAGCAAAATTTATTTGGGCTCAAAGTTAGCAAATTAAGGATTACTCTTGTGATAAAATCACTGAATTGAATTAGGTCAAGGACCACTGTTTTTGTTAACGCATTGTACCCAGGTCTAGGACCGTTTTGGGATACCCCATTTTTGATAATGGCTAGATTCCACATGTAGCATGCTCTCCAGCAAATCACTGGAAAAACTGTGTAATAACCTTAGTCTCAAAACACTCCAATATAACTCTCAAGTCGCCTGATGAGAACAGTAGACTCCTGATCTTAAACTTACGTAGAGGAAAGTACTCATCTCATATATTAAATATATATAGCCCAAATGCTGATGACAGTACTTTTTGGGAGGAGGTATCTAATAAAATAGGCCACCTACCCCAAGACGACATTATTGTACTAGGCAGAGATTTCAACCTATTTTTAGATACTACTCTAGATCGCCAAACCACCTGCAAAAATTGCCCACCAAAATCTCATAGAATCCTACTGAATATTTGCTCCAAATATAATCTTAAAGATATCAGCCACCGACAACACCCTGACTCCAGGGAATACACCTTCCACTCGTATACAAGAATAAACTGCATTTTCCTATACCCACCTGATTGACCAAATAAAAATTTCTCTGAAACTTGTTTCTGATCACTCCTGTATCAACACTCTCTTAGCAGGTACAAATGCAAAAATAACCACTAGATTATGGTGCTTCAACAATGAAGTACTATCAAATCCTAAAGACAGGAAAAAATTGAAGAGACAATCAAAAATTATTTCAGAGACAATAAACTTCCAGATACAAATATACAAACCCTATGGGACGCCCTCAAGACTACCCTAAGAGGGGTTCTTATAGAAATCAAAACTAAAATCAACAAAGCAAATAGCACAAGTTTCTTATCGTTAGAACAAGAAATAAAACAATTGGAAACATCACATACCAATTCCATAGACAACAACACACTTTCCTAGCTTACACAGAAAAAATATGAATATAACAAAATCCTGAGTGAAAGAGCAGGCATGTGGATAAACACATTTAAGGGCCTTAAATTGTGTGAAGCTAATAAAGCTGGAAGGATGTTAGCCTCCTACCACATAAACAAAATCAAAATAGAACCACAACAATTAAAGATACCAAAATCTTAACCCATACAAACCCAGCGAAACTCTATACAGAAATGACCAAACCTTTGATTCGCCTAAATGTGAAAACTATTTTGAGAATATCAGAGTCCCACAACTATCAGAAATAGGCAAAATTGCCCTCAGCAAACCAATATTCACTACTGAAGTGTCAAAAGCAATTATTACGCTAATAGAAACAAAGCGCCTGGTCCGGACGGCTTCACAGCGAGATACTTTTCAATCTATTATAACTAACCATGCTATCCCTAGTCAACCACATCACTAACTCAGGCATAGTAATGGGTACAATATCTGAAGTCAACATCATAGTGATTCTCAAAGATGGGAAAGCTCCAGCACTGTCCAAAGATTACAGACCGATCTATTTGATAAATCTATATTGTGAAAATTTATACAAGGATCTTAGCTGCACGACTTAACGAATACCTCCCACAATTGATAAGCAACTCCCAAGTAGGTTTTCTCAAAAACCATATGTCAAACAATAACATGTGCCTCTTATGACACATCCTTGATAACGCAAAAAAGTCATCCTTATCCTCTGTCGCAATAATGCTAGATGCAGAAAAAGTGTTAGACAGAGTATCTTGGGTTTCTTAAAACACTGGGAGGGGGGGGGAAGCAAAAGAAAAGAAAGTTCATGCAGTAAATGTGTATATCAATATAATTGAAATGTTGAAAGAAGAATTGTATATTCATGATATGTTTAGGAGTACATTTGATCGGTTAGAGCAATGGCTACGTTCCCTACAGGGTTATGTCTAGGCTTAGGGTAGTAAGCCTAAATATAGGTGGCTTGAACAACTGGAAAAAGAGGGGCAGGTTTGAGGAGTATATCAAAATGATAGGGGCTGACATTTTATGCCTACAAGAGACTCACCTACCCTGGAAAAAGAAACACTGGCTAAACTTAAGGGGGTATGAAATTCTGTCCTGCTCCTCACAGACATCAATGATAAAGGGGGTAGCAATCATTGGCAGGGTAGGGTTGGAGGGGCAAAAAGATGTAAGGCCGATGTATTTGGAAGATGGGCAATATGCGAAATGAACCTAGGCATCACTCTATGTTCAATATACGGTTCTAACCTGGATGATCCGGGGGTGATGGATCATATAGAGCGGGAATTAACTAACTGGCCAGCACCTATAGTAATCTGCGTCGATTTAAATATCTCAGCAAATTTTGTAAGCGGTTCCCCATACACAGGTCGCAAGCCCCGGGTATTCAGAGCAGTGTCTTCTATAATCCAATCCCATGGGTTGAGGGATGTGTGGGGAAGCTTAAAGAAAGATGACCCTGGGTTCACATATTTCATACATCCATTCAATAGCACACTAAATTGGACTATTTTATGATATCGGCTAATTATCTTTCTAATGTAGAAATAGCAATGCTCCCTAGGCTAATAACAGATCACAATCCCCTTGTCCTAACAATGGCTATCAACAAACAAAGGAAAAAAGCTAAGCCCTGGACTTTTGACAGAAAGCTTCTAGTGGATAGCAACTATATAGCACACGTAAAGGATTGGTCCCGGTCATTTTTTGATGCGAATAGATACAGTGCCTCCCGTGTCGCTGTCTGGGATAGTTTTAAAGCAGGTTTGAGGGGGGAGACAATTAGTTACACGGGCCGAATGTGAAAAGGAGCTAAGGAAGAGAGAGAACGCATGTTGGGAAAACTGGCAGAGGCAGAGGAACAACATAGGAGAGATATATGTCATGGGAATCAGGGCATTTCAAGTTTAGAACGGCTGAATAGCATGAAGGCCGAAATTCAGAGGCAATTGGCTAAAAAAGCTGCAGTAGAATATCAAACCCAGAGAGCGAGAATGTACGAAACAGGGGAAAATGCAGGTAGGGCTTTAGCTTTACGGATAAGGCAGGCTACATCTAAGAACATTATCACTGAAATCAAAGAAGGGGACCGAATCTTTAACAAACCAGCTGAAATTCTTGATGTTTTCAGGAGATTTTATCAAGATTTGTATAAGGAAGAGTCGGGTATTGACGATCCGGGTATAAATTGGCCGGAAATGGGTACTAAACTCACCTCTAGCGAGAGAGAAATTTTGGAACAGAGTATAACTATAGACGAACTATCCGAGGCACTACAAGATCTAGCAGCTGGCAAGGCAGCAGGCCCTGATGCCATACCCCTGGAGGTCTATAAATGCCTGAAGGAAGAAACGTCATATCTTCTCTTGCATTTATTCAATGGGGTTATGACTACCTGAGTTATACCGGAATCTTGGACCAAAACAAATATCGTGGTATTCCACAAAAAAGGTAAACCTAAGGAAAGCCCTGGCTCTTACAGGCCAATATCGTTAATAAATAGTGACAATAAATTATATGCTAAAATCATGGCGACACGGCTGGGGAGGATTATTGGGACTCTGGTTTCTCCCTGGCAGCATGGTTTTGTCCCGGGCAGGGATATGACCGACCATATAAGAAGAGCCATCACATTGTTTGACATCCATGCTGCCGGGGAGGGGGGGGGTCGCAATGATCCTCCTCGACGCGGAAAAAGCTTTCGACCGCGTTAGGTGGAGCTTTTTGTGGAAAGTGATGGAAGATAGAGGATTTGGTCCCAGATTCCTGCAGGCAATCCAGGCTATGTACTTTAATCCAACCGCGAGTATTCAGCTTATGGGTGAGAGTTCTGGGCAGATTCACATATCGAAAGGCACGAGACAAGGGTGCCTGTGCTCACCCATACTTTTCGCACTATATATAGACCCCCTAATAACTCTTATAATGAATAGCATCAGTATCAAGCCAGTTGTTATCAATGGATTCCACACTAAAGTCCTTGCTTACGCGGACGATTTAGCTATAACCACCACGGACCCCGACAGTGCCATGAGACGCAGGTATTATGCTCTAGAAATATAGCCAAACGGGATGATAGATATGTGGACTCAGTAGTATACCTAGGTATAACAATTAATGCTCAGCCAAGGGACATTATCAAAGATAACTTTGTGCCGTTATTGGAAAAGATGAAACAGGACCTAAAAAGAATAGATACTCTCCACTTGTCAATCATAGGCAGGGCTAATGTTATTAAAATGTCAATGTTCCCGAAGATCTTATATAAATTCGGGTCTATTCCCTCTAAAATAGAAGATATACTGATCAAGGAAATGGAGGCTATCTTTATGAACTTCGTCTGGCAATACGGCAAGGTGAGGAGATCAAACAAATTCATGTCTCTTCCCCAGGAAAAGGGTGGGCTGGGAATACCGAACCTTAGGTTTTACAACTGGGCTTGTCTTCTTACAGAAATGGCTATTCTCTTTTTTTCCAGAGGACACTATGCATAGCCAGGGAGATATCCCCTCTATTTATCAGCTGGCTCTCGGGAGCGAAGCATATGGGGTACTGTTGAGGAAATATGACAAGCGTTTTTTTAAGGCATCAGGGTTTAAAATATTGGAAGACATCTGGGTGTTATGGTCTTCTGTACAGAAAAATCAGAGCATCCCAAGGTATACCCAACATACTCTACTCTGGAATTCAGGATTATTCCCGCATCTAAGTGGTGATGGCCCTTGGAGACATTGGGAAAGACAGGGAATTACTACACTAGGTCAACTAATGATAAAGGATGCATGTAGGCCCCTCGAACTTTTGAAGTCACGCTATTCATTACGAGGGTGTCGAGTTCAAGAATATGCAGTTGGTTAATACAATACAATTAAAAAGACTGTGTATAAATATATCTAAAGGATGTGCTTTATTAGATTACATGAAGGGGGGTGGCTGCAGAATCAGGGAAATATATAGGCTATTTCTGGAAATGCTCCCCGATGACATGGTTAAGACAGAGGCAGCTTGGGCTTCTAAACTGGGGGATCCAGATATAGACTTGGATAGAGCCATTCTAATGGATAAAAGGTTTCTGCGATCCTCAAACCTAAGAGCACAGCACTTTAAGACCCTTTTTAATTTATACTACACACCGGCGAAATTGTTCGATTGGGGTAAGAGGGCGGACAACAACTGCCCTAGGTGTGGGAACGGGCCAGCAGACGTTGTGCACATGTTTTGTAGTTGCGAAAAATTAGGCCCCATTAAAAAGGAAATCGAAGTGTTTTTAGAGGGGCTGCTAGCTGTCAAAATAGACCTATCCCCGACACTTTTAATAATTGGCTGCGATGCTAAATTTGGTCTAAGTACAGAGATTGAGGCGCTTGTTTTCATATCAGTAGCTGTTTTTAGAATATTAATTGCTGCTGTATGGAAGGATGTCGAGGCCCCAACCTTCCAAATGTGGATTTGCAGGATGCTAGGGATCCATAACATTGAGTCAGAACTGTATGCTCTAAAGGGAGTAAAATCTAGGGAAATGGGGCTACGGATCTGGGCACCTGTGGCTACATGGAGGTTGTCGAGGTGCGGGGTCTCATAACGTATTTCAATTTTTTAATCTTTGTTCTATTGTATATAATACTTTATGCTACATCAGTTGTCCCTGTTTTTATATCATGCATATTTATGTCTATATTAATATATATTGTCGGGCCTAGTGTACATTATATTGCTATGAACCTTCAATAAAAAAAATTTTTTTAAAAGGGTTTCTTAAAACACTGCTTGGTATCATTGATCCTTGGAAATACTTTCATAAAAATGGTCATGGCTCTCTGTAAAAACCCAACAGCACGTATTTCAAATAATGGTTCCCTGTCACAACCTACAACAAGGTACGAGGCAAGGCTGTCCACTCTCCCCATCTCTATTTCTTTTAGCATTGTAACCCCTGCTACTAAATTGTAAAAATAAAAAAACAAGTTCACAGGAAAATGTTTTAAGGACCCCTATGTTAAATTGGTCACTTACGTGGACGATATCTTAATAGTCACAGAAAACCCAGGCCACTCTATACAAGCTGTCTGTCCACCATGCAACTCTACTCCGAACTCTTGGGATATAAACTAAACAGGGACAAATCTGAGGTGAAACCGCTAAACCTCCACTGCACAAAAAGATGTTCTAGGTACCTCAGGACTATCCTGACAGACTGGATACATAAAATATGTGGGTATTAAGTTCGGATCGGACCTAATAGATATCATTAAAAATAACAAAAACATTACCCTTAGAAAATAGAAAACCTCTTGGACAAATAGGTCTATAGAATAGAAACTATAAAAATGATGGTCACCCTTATAATTAATGACCTCATCAGCATGATCCCTCTACTCTTATAGAATAGCCTTGAAAAAACTTAGACCATCCAACACATTAGAAGGTGTTAACCTGGCTAATTTCAGAGACTACCAAACTGCCTTTCTTGCCAAACAGGGTTCAAACTGGATTCATCTCCCAAGCAAGTATACATCTATATGGCTGGAAGTAGAAAGGGCTTTACTAAACAACCTAAACCCACTAACCTTGCTAACAGCCACCATTACTAAGCACCTTTAGAGAACCTTGATAGATCAAAATACATATTCTAGAATACAAAAACCTCACTCCTAAAAATAGAAAAGAAGCTACCCTCAATAAGACTCTCTAACTTGGCTCCACTCTGGAACAACCTGAACATTAAATATAATGGCAAAACTATACATTAAACAACAGAAAGGTGACCTGTACACCTTTGCTTCTTAAAAGAAGTTTTGAAGTGATTCAAACAACGTTATCTATATCTTCAAAAATTGGTGCTGACCCCGCTCATCCCTGAATAGCCCCTGTCAGGTAAAATATATAATATTGCAGTATAAACAGAATCTGTTTATGTGCCAGGGTGCACTGTTAACAAGCCCGATATGGTGCTATAATAGTAATGGTAATACTTCAATTCAAATAATACATTCAGTGCTTATTGTCCAGCAGTGAAAATACAAACCACAAATTTCATCATTTGTATATCTGCCACAAAGTGGTTAATCATGGAACATTGCAAACCAAGTCGTACGTCTTGCACGTGAATATATAAGAGTTTCAAACAAGAAAACAAGAAAAAAAGTAAATCCTGTATATGCAGTTTTTATATTTGAAAATTTCAATGTTCCAATGTTCAATTCTTCAACAAAGTGTCCAACATAATATCCCAATGCATTTCGGTGTGGGCACCTTCATCAGGGGTACACTGCAAAGATATATATATATACACATGTGTAGAAACTTCGTCATATTCCCAGTTTTTTTTATAATAAACCAATAAATATCGACTTTTCTCAGTATATCCAATCATGATAGTTAATTGGCTTCTCCAGCCTAAATAATTCTAATAGCCAAAATCTCAAAGTGGTATTAGTGACAATTGTGCACATAACCAAAGTCAAGTGTTGCTCATATAGATAGAAATTGCTATGTTAAAAAGTGCTGTTTGCAAAAAGACACGCAAAGTGTATGGAGAGTGTCCCCAATCGAATTTGATCAGAGTTTGTAGAAGTGCCGGGGGTTCACTCGTGTTAACATGCCAAGTGCTCCATTAGCCCTTAAAGCTCCTGGCTTACCTACAAAGCTTGAAGCAAATGAAAGGTATATCCGTGCTTCGTCTTATGCGCGTTATCTATACAAATGATAAGGACCACATTAACAAACTTCTCCGAGGTGTACCAAAAGTCCTTATGTGGAAACCAGTGATCTGAAACTTGCATTCTGGACACTGACTGCAAGCTCATACCACACGTTTCTAGCCAGTAATGAGTTCGGAGTTCCAGGGGAAACGGAACTTTCTGCAAAAAAGTATTCCCATCACTACGTGTTGGAAACTCTAATATCAGTACTAATGTGAGACATGGTGGTGCCCCGTCCATATCTCTTACCTTCCTTTCACTCTGCTAACGCATATCCGCCTCATTTGCTCTATTGCAGGTACGCCGGTCCCGGCTTGTAAGCGGGTTGTTTTCATTTCCGCATGCTGGCATCATGGACTGAACAAAGAAGATAGACTTGCCTACTCTAATTGCTTTACTGAAAGAGCGTCAAAGCGCTGACTTCTAACGCTACATTATAAATGAAAAACTATACCCAAATGTTACAATTATATTTAAGGAATTAAAAAAATTAAAAAGGTCGCTCAAAATTGCGAGGTTATTTAATAGAAATCAAAATTGAAAATTGGAAAGGAGTGAAGTTGCTGTAAAAAAATGTACGAGTGCTGAAATAAAGAGTGTGTGACTAATGTCTTAATAGTAGCCCATCTGGACCTGGTTAAAATTATCGCGGGTCTCTTTGAGAAGGGCATGATAATGTGGTTATGTTTACAAGTGTAAAACACCTTTCTATATATTACATTTGCTGATTGATAATCAATTTAAACATGCCTATTTACAGAAAACACATAAATTCAATTTTGTCATTCAACCCACAAGGATGCATTGTGTTTAGGAATCTGATCCAAAAAGTTTCTCTTTGCGCCAAATGTCTGTTGGTATCAACATGCGGTTGAACCGACACCTGCTCCAGTATTGTGTATCTTAACTGAGGTATGGTGTGTTTCTGTTCGCCCCAATGCAAAGCCAAACAGGATTTCACATTGGCTGTTCTGATCATGCTTTTGTGTTCTGTTATCCTAATTTTCACCTTTCTAGTAGTTCTTCCAACATATACAAGTCCACAAGGACACTTGATAGCATATAAGACCATGCTAGAATTGCAATCAGACGTGTGTTTTAGTTTGATGGATTTTCCAGTGTGTGGGTGTGTGAACACATTGCCAACAATCACATTACCTCAGTGGCCACAGTTGTGACACTTACGCATTCCCTGTGTTATTGCTGATGCCTGATCTGCACTGCTTGTGCTCAATATCTCTCTCAAATTTTTAGATCGTGAAAAGGCAAATATAGGACTCCCCTTAAATATCTGTTTGAAGTCGTGTTCCTGCTCTATGAGTTCCCACCTTTTAAGAATGCATCGTTTAAAGCTCGCAGCCGCTGACCTCTCTGTTCAATGGGGGTTTCACAGATTTGACTAGTAGTTGAGATCTATCCTGATTTAAAGCCTTCTGTTTGGCCTTTTTCCAAAATTTCAATCGGATATCCTCTTTTTTGGTACTGTCCTGATAGCGCCTCAATATCTCTCTGAGCTTGTTCATCATCTGTGCTGATCCTTCTGATCCTGATGAACTGTGATAAAGGTAAGTGATTTTTCAAGCTGAATGAGTGAAAATAATGTAGAGCATTGTTCCTATCCGTAGGTTTTTTGAATACACTAGTTTTCAGTTTGTTATTCTCTTTCTCAATTAGAATATCCAGAAAGTTTATGCTTGTTGCAGTAATTGTATGGGCACATTTTATCTGAGGATGACACGAGTTCAATAGTTGTATGGCATTTTCCAGTTGGTTCCGTGTGCCTTGCCACAAAATTAGGATGTCATCAATACATCCTTAGATAAAATTTACCCATACAATTGATGCGACAAGCATAAACTTTCTGGATATTCTGGTGATCCACTTGATTGCAATCTGGGAATGTAGCAAATTCATCTTTTCTGCATTGCCGCCACAGTTTTTTTGTGTTTTTCTCAGTCGCGGCTCGCATGCTGCGCGGAGGGGGGGGAGGGGGGAAGGGAGGGTTAAAACAACATTTTTTAAAACGAACCTTTTCGGGTCCCACGCCGCCTCCACTCCTGGCCGGGTCCTGTTTCCCGGAACAGGAAGCATGCATCCTCCCTCCCCTAAGCCAATCACAATGCTGCATGGCAGGGTTGTGATTGGTGCGGACAGCGCCTGTAGGGAGGCCTTTTTCTCTATGTAGGCTGCATGCAGCCTACATAGAGAAAATGTAGAGTGTGCATGACTGGTTTGGTCGGCCCCAGAGGGCTGACCAAACAGTCAGGACCCACAACAGTGGGCATGCCACTCCTCCCCGACTCACCCATCCACCTGCCCCGAACCAGGCACACCCTGCCTTCTTGCAGTGTGAGAAGCAGAAACATAAAGTGGTATTTAAAATACCATTTTATGTTTCTGCTTCTCGCATTGCGAGAAAACAGTGAGGGCAACACTTCTCCGCCCTAATGGAGAAGCCGCCCCTGGCATTTACACCACCACCTATATGATAAAAACATATGGCTGTCAGTAAAACCACTGTGCTCTAGCTAGGCTGCAGCTCAAGGGCATGGCAGTATATGTGGCAAGAAAAACATTGCATTTGTCATGCATGCCATGTAGGAAAACCTGTTTCTATATATTAATAATTCACCCCTAAGGTGTGCCTGGTACATCTATAAGGCAGTCAGGCAGGGCACCTTATATATATATAAATAAAATAGTGGAACACTTAGACCCAAATTTATGAAGATTTTGTGTCAGGGTGGGTCACTTTTTAGCTCAGTCCTGAAGCTAAATCTATTTTGGGTTGACAAAGCCACGCAAATTCCGAATTGCAAGGCTTTGTAAAGTCAGGCTTGTGTCAGATAGGTGTTACATGCATGAGGCATGGCATTTCTGTGCAACCACCACGCATTGTGTTGTAAACCCATAATTACAAAGACATATAAACCTGAGTTTGCACCAAAAAGGTGCCCTGGTCTAACAAGGAGAAATGGCTTTATTTCTCCTTGTTTCTTTCCTCTTTGCATGCATGTTGTATTCTGCAGCAGACATACAAGGAGGAAATAGCCTGAAAGGATACTTAAAGTGCAGGAAGGTGTGTCTTCCTGCAAACAAAATATCCTGACCACTACGCAGGCAAGGTTACGATGTACCGCAAGGGTGCCTGCGTTGACACTAGGCAGCTACAAGGCAGCTACAAGTGCACCATTACTAGGAGAGAGCAGAACTGTCTTTGAAAATGTGGTACAAGTCTGCTGTCTTCCTAAGTGAAAAGCTAAATTTGCATGGGACACCTCACTTGGGCCTCATTTTTGGGATTTGACGTAGGGCAGTGTAGGAAGCTGGATCTATATGTGATATACCACTAAGTGGTTCTATTGTGCAAAGAGTCCATAGATTCCCCCAGAAGTGTACAGTGCTCAATGTACACCCAAAGTTCTCTATTTGTGGTCGTGAGGTCAAGCAACCTTAGGCTTAACACAGAGGAGTGTAAGACATTTGCTGTGCACACAGTGATTAATAAATGACACACAACTCAAAAAAGAGATCCGCACCAATTTAATAAGCTTCTTTTCAGTTTTCTTTTAAGACCGAGAAATAGATTCTAAGGTAAGTACGTTTTCCAAGAAGAATACTTTTTACTTTAAAAGTGGACACAGTGCAATTTTCATTTCATCACTGGGCAACGTTCAGATAAGTAGCAAATGTGCACCTCCAGCACATAGTGGTCGATGGGTGCAGGGTTCAAATTTGGAATCTGTGCTGTGTTAATGTAAATATTATTGGGCTACTTCAGACCATTAAATCTCTCAAAACATATTATGCAGTAAGACAATAGTGACACTATAAATTTAGAAAAATAGACAAAAGTTTATTAAATATTTGTAACTTTTTTATAGATTATATAGATGGTCATAAAAATATGTTCACAAAAGGGACAATCATACAGAGGCTAGGAAATACACAACATTCTGACACATTCATTCACACTCACAACCATACTACATATACATAATCATATTGATATATATGATTTCTCTGTCAATAACTGATGAAATCTATAATGGATGTAGTGACAGGAAACAAGAAACTGCACATTAATGGATGATTAGCTCTTTTGGATGGTTTCCAAAGTGACTCAATGACTCTACGCATGTTTTGACAGAAACCTGCCTTCATCAGTAGCCCCACCTCAGAATGTTGTGCTCAAGCAGAAATGGATAGACGTCTCTGACTAGGGGATGAATAGGTCATTACATTCCAACAGAAGATGTTTCATATTCATCCGGTGTGTCTATATAGACAATTCAGATTGGGGTAGAAATGTATTTCATGTAAAGAGGATACTTGTCACATAGGTTACACTGATAGACTTCTAGAACAGATGGTGACCTCTATCATGAGGGTGATTTTGAAAAGATATCTGTATTCTCATTAGTAGGCAGGAAAAGATGCCCTGCTTGTTGAACTGTATCCGACAAACCGGACGAGCTGCAGATCCTTCAAATGATTAAACGCGGTACAGTATGGAGAATTCTACAAAATAATGGAAGCTCTATTTTCGTGCTGTAGCCACCTGATATCCGATGGAATGAGGAAACGCCAAAGGAGGATCTGCAGCTCGTCCATTTCTGCTTGAGCACAACATTCTGAGCTGGGACTCCTGATTAAGACCGGTTTCTGTCGAAACGCGCGTAAAGTCATTGAATCACTTAGGAAACCATATAACAGAGCTAATCATCCATGAATGTGCTGTTGGTGTTTCCTGTCACTACATCCATTATAGATTTCATCAGTTATTGACAGAGAAATCATATATATCAATATGATTATGTATATGTAGTATGGTTGTAAGTGTGAATGAATGTGGCCAGAATGTTGTGTTTTTGCTAGTCTCTGTATGAATTTCCCTTTTGTTAACATATTTTTATGTACATCTATATAATCTATATAAAAAGATACAATATTTAATAAATAAACTTTTGTATATTTTTCTAAATTGATAGTGTCACTATTGTCTTACTGCATAATATGTTTTGAAGATTTAATGATCTGAAGTCGCCCTTGAATATTTACATTAACACAGCACCAAAACCACCATGCTCCACATCGTGGATGATGCCCTCCAAGCCCTTGACCAAGGCAAATCATGTCTCCTTATCCTCATAGACCTATGCTCGGCCTTCGACACTGTCAACCATGAAAAACTACTCTAACGCCTCAAACTCAGGATTTTTTTGGATGACTCTGTTCTCAAATGGTTTAGATCCTTCCTTCAAAACCTATCACAGAGATTCCTAATTAACGGCATCCTGTCTACTCCCTCCCTGGTCACGGTTGGAGTCCCTCAAGCATCAACCCATCCTCCACCCTCTTCAAACTTTACCTAGAACCGCTTACCGAAATACTACGCACCGCTAATATTTCCAACCATATGTAAGCTGATGACACTCAGATCTACATCAAAACCTCCTCTCTTGAGGAGATTCTCTTCATGAATGAGGCCCTGAAATCGACTATCCAATGGCTCTACTCTAATCAACTAATACTTAACGCAAATAAAACATAATTCCTCCTTATTTCCCCACAAAAAACAATCCTGAGATGGAGGCATCTATTAAGGCTATCACAGCCTTAAATTGCCCTCCGACCATCGTTGACTCGGCCAAATCTCTGGGAATAACCCTTGGGTCCAACCTGAACATGCGGGACCACATCAACTCGATGGCCAAATCAGCCAGATTCCACCTGAGCTACTTAAGGAATCTGAAACCCTTCCTTGACGCTTCTGACCTAAAAATGGCAGTCAAAGCACTGGTCATCTCAAGATTGGAATACGGCTGTTCTACCCTCTAGGGCCTACCCAGGATATTGGCAACTTTAAAAGCCTGCCTCAACACGGCCGCCAGAATACTTCCCGGCACTTGGAAATTCAACCACATTTTTCCACACATAAAAGAGCTGAACTGGCTTCCTCTTGACCCCGAAAATAGCTTAAACTGGTATGCATCACACACAAGGCCTTATACTCAAACTCCCCCGCATATCTTGCTCAGAAACTTGTGGTATCAGGAGGAATCAGAAACTCCTGGTCTTCCAGAGACCTCTTGCTCCAACCTGCACCTTTTCGGTAAAAAAAACAAAAACGTACAATTGGGGGTTCTCTGGGGCCGCACCAAGAATTTGGAACTCTCTCCCACCCGCTATCAGAAGAATCCCTTCTCTGGCACTTTTCGAAAAGGATGGCAAACCTTGTGTACTCATTGATTCTAAGCCTGTTGTACATTGCTATGTCTCCTGTAAAGCGCTCTGATATCCTAACGGGTCACGTTCGCGCTCTATAAAACACAAACATAAATAAATAATATGATTAAAGGACCTAGAGGTGCCACCTAAATACTAGATTTAGGGGTGTTGCAGGGGAGTGACAGGTAGGGAGCAATGGGTTCCTTACCTGGGGTGTCTACACCCTCTACTTTACCAGCTTCCTGCAGGAGGGGGCATAAGTCCCACCATCTTCAAGATGGTGGTCACTGAAAACTTCTCCCACCAAATGTGGGGGTTTGAACCTGGGTCTGCCTTCTACTGCTAGCAGCAGAAGCTGGGGTCGCATTACAAAGGTGGTAAGTCCTTCGAAGCTTCCCTCTCGAGCACTGTGCTCATTCTGGGAGAGGAGATGTGACACCTCCACTCAAGATGGGCCTTGTTACTGGCCTCAGGACCAGGGGCTCTTGACCCAGGGGTCCAGAAACATGTCTTGTGGTGGCAAGCTGCCTAAAGCCAGACAGAGACCACACCAGGGTTGATAGATTTTCAAGGCACACCTCTGAGGTGCCCTCTGGGTACATGTTTTGATAAATCCAACACTGGCAGCAGGGTGAGTTTATTACGAGGAGTTATTTGGTACCAAACACCACTGGGTTCAGTAAAGCAAACAAGGCACTGGGGACCTCCAGTTGTCGAATTTCCAGCCCATGTACTCTCTATGGCTTCCCTGGCACTTACTATATTAAGACTAGACTTAAATAATATAAGAGCATATCTGCTCATGCATATTTGCCAGCACCTGAGATTTAGCGCGACCTGCCGTAGGGTTTGTAAGGCCTGCTAGAGGGGTGGCTTACCCATAACTTAGGCAGTGCTGCTTTGACAGGCAGTGTGCAATGTCTGCTTTGTTGTTTTTATCTGCACCAAGGCATGGAGGTTGCAGTGGCAGTTTGCGTAGCCGTGGTGAGGGGTACCTAGGGGACCCTCTTCAGTTCCAATGCCCTAGCTACCAGGGGTACCATTTACTAGGGACTTACAGGGGGGTCTGATGTGGTGAAACACCACTGGTACTAGCAACCTGGTTAGCAGGAACCCAGTACTGTGCAGGGGGTACCCAGGGACCCAGTACCCAGTACTGTGTGGGGGGTTCTGCAACAGAAACCCACTTTCCTACAGGCAACGCAGCAAGTCATCTTGAAAGTAAAAGGGCAGGAATGCCCATAATTATCCAATATGGTGCATTCCTGTCCTTCCCCCCTGGTACTATTTTGGCAGCCTATTGCCAATGCAGGCACCCTTGCATCGTGGTGCAAGGATGCCTGTGCTGTAGGTAAGATTGTTTTTGTGTAGAAAGGGTAACCTTCTTGTATGAAAACAATTCACAGAGGTGTTTTCTCTTTCTATGTGTGCTGCAGAATGCAGCACACATAGAAAGAGGAAAAAAACGAGTAGACATAAAAATATTTCTCCTCATTACGTCTGCCCTGTAATGAGGGAAAATATGCAGGGAAATAAACGCGATGTGGCCAAATGTTAAAGTCCTGGTGGCTATGCAGTCCTATGGCTTCCTCGAGTCCCCATCACGTTCTAGCCTCAAAATTCAAGTGTCCGCCAGGCAGGGGCAGGAAAATCAATGTATCCTACCACTTTGTGTAGTCACGAACTGCGATGCAGCAGCCCTTGCTTTGCTTGCGCTGTGAGGCGGGAGGGTCCAATTCAATACCTTGGAAAGACAGAAACAGCAGCAGCTGCAGGAACCAGTGATGACTCGGCCAACTTTCAGAACGGGGCCTCTGTACCGCGTCTCTGGCTGATGTGCATAACATCACCAAACAACTCCTCCTCATACATATATATACGAGATAAACAACAGAAACGGCTTAACCTGAAACATGCAATATTTATCTAGGGAAGCACTGTGACAGCAGCAATTTAGCTCCCAACTACATTGACCAGAATGCTTGATGCTACACGCCCTGTTGGGCGGTACTGTGAATACATAAATTGAATGTGGGACACAAGGCAGCTGTTTCTTTCCCTCGGCGCCTGCCATTGAATAAGGGAGAATGTCTCTGGAAACAAGTCTGGCGAAAGGCTGCGAAGACTCATGAATTCAGTATGCTGTGTCTCCATTGTTGCTGTTTTTAAATAAATAAGGTTTAAGCTGAACTTCGTGTGTGGCGCTTCACCCTGGGAGCAAGTTACATTTGAACATATATCTATATTTACACATATTACCTACTGGCGGTCGCCAGTAGGTAGTTATAGTTAGGATTCTTTTCAATGCAAAATCTCAACATTCTATTGTGAATAACTTTGGCGCTGGTTGAGGAATCTGCATGAAAATTTCCTCAAATTTGCCTCGCGGCGCTCCGGTCCTTCCCTGAGTTTGGGGGGGATTCCTCAAGCGGGGCCGAGATAAAAGGGGGGTCCCAAAACGTGTTTTCCCCATGTTCATTTCCATAGGGCGGTTGACCTCAAGTTTAGCCCGAACGGCTGAATGGATTTCCACCAAACTTGGCAAAATTGTAGGGACTGGTAGCCCGATGTGCCTTTGCTATGTCTCAAGATATGTGCTCCAGTGGATTTTGAGCAATTTAGGTTCAAAAAAATATATATATCTATAGCCGCGCCCCGGTACGCGAGGAAAGCTGATTGGCTCTCGGGTGTCTGTGTACATTTCAAACAGTCCGGAACGACCGCCATCTTGTGTCTCGATAGGATCGAGACATAAGAGGTGGCAAAAACAAAGGTGGAAATGACCATAAGGGGGCAGAGTAGACCCCCCTTGACCCCCTAGGTTTGATGTGGGGGCTATAAAAGGGCCCTGCGGGGCAAAAAATAAATAAATTCGATTTGCGCGGGGGGAGCACCCAGTTCGCGCGCCGGGGAGCGCACCGGGGAGCGCACCGGGGAGCGCACCGGAGAGCGTACCATAAGGAATAAAGAATGACAGAGTTTTCAAAAAATGTAGCCTTTTTTTATAATTTGGAGGTAGTTCTAAAAATAACTGTTTTTTTTCTGTCATAAGTGATGTAATATGTGACGTCATCAGCAGTTCATTGCAGGCGCGTTTGTTATAGTGAGTCCAACTAACTATAACGTTGGAATTTCAATGGTTTTATGTCAGTAAAATTTCCTGCTAACTATAACTGGTGTGAAACCTATGTTTTTTCAGTGAGTATATACACATATATACATACATATATACATACATACACATATGTACATACATACACATATATACATACATACACATATATACATACATACATACACACACATATGTACATACATATATACACATATAGGATAGGATAAGCTGCCATCTACTTTGCGGCTGCAGCCCAATCATCAAATTTTTAGGAAGATTCTAAAAACTCTATTATTTTCACAAGTATAGTTGGACATTTAGGTGATACCCCTCACTTACACTAGCGCCAAGACGCTGTTTGCATTTGTGCGCTTTATAAATGTGTATCCTATCCTACATATATATATACATATATACATATATACATATATATATATACATATATATATATATATACATATATATATATATATATATATATATATATATATATATATATATATATATATATATATATATATATATATATACATACATACATATATTACCTACTGGCGGTCACCAGTAGTTATTTATAGTTAGAACCTAGTTTCCATAGGCAAGGCATTTTTTGATTTGCTAATAACTTTGGCGTCGTTTGACGAATCTTGGCGAAATTCTCCAAAACAAAGTCTATCCAGGTCAGCTTCTATCCTGAAAGTTTGGGGGTGATTCTTAAAGTGGGGGCTGAGAAAAAAGGGGGTCCCCATGTTAATTTCCGTGGCCAGAACAGCTGAGCAGAATTACCCCAAATTTGGCATAAAGGTAGTACTTGGTTCAGAAAGCGAACTTTTTTTTAAATGGTGTAAATCCGTTCAGTAGTTGCTGAGAAATTAAAAAAATAAGAGTAAAAAATCTATTTCCCATAGGAAACTTTAGGCAAGGCTACAGCCCTAACTGCTGAACAGAATTACCCCAAATTTGGCAAAAGGTAGTGCTTGATTCAGAAAGTGACCTTTTTTTAAATGGTGCAAATCCATTCAGTAGTTGCTGAGAAATTAAAAAAATAACAGTTTTGATATCTTGGGCCCCGGTGGAGCCGCCACCCCTCCCAACCACGAGCTTTATTCTAATTGGCTGTCAGCACTCCAAATCAGAAAGTGTTGGCAGCCATCTTGTGACTCAGTAGAACTGAGTCACAAGAAAACAGTGCAACAAGGTTGAAATACAAGAAAAGTGGGCAGGGTAGAAACACCCTGACCCCCTAGGCCTGCTCAGTGGGTCCCACAAGGACTCCCAGGGGCAAAAAATATTTTTTTTAAAAACAAATCGGCAAAATTCGGGCTGGGGATGCAAATCCCTTCGAATTTTTTAAAAAAATGAAGCGCAGACTCCCGCGCTTCATTTAATTGAGGCCCCCGTGTGGGCCTGGTCCCGGGTACATTTCCAACAAATATAGGCGGGGGCCCACGCAAAACCTGGGACAGTCACCCCAGGGCTTGCTTAATATTATGTGCGGGAGGGCACTCGGCCCTCCCGCAGCCCCGGGGACCGCCACTCCGGGGATCATTTTTTTAATGTATGGGGGACCTCCAAGGCCCCCCCCAAGCCCCAGGGACGGCCACCCGTGGAGCTTTTTAAAAAAAATAATAAACCTGTGGGGGGCGGTCCCCCCACATGCCCCGGGGACCGCCACCTCCCTGGGGCACTAAAATACAAATGCAGGGATCTGTTATGGATCCCTGAGCCCCGGGGACCACCACCTCCCCGTGGCTTCAATCACATTGGGAGGGGGGCCGCGCAGCCCCCCTCCTGCAGCCCTCTGTGGCCCTGGGGACTGCCACCCCCCAGGACCGGCTCCTGCAGTGTCCTGGGGTGCCTACCCCTGGGACACTGCTGTTTGCAGAAGCCCTCTGTGGCCCTGGGGACTGCCACCCCCCAGGACCGGCTCCTGCAGTGTCCTGGGGTGCCTACCCCTGGGACACTGCTGTTTGCTATGACAGGCCTGCCAAACCTGCTCTCGCTTCCAAAATCCAAAGCAGATTGCTTTTCCACACGGGGAGCTGCTCCCAATATGGAAAAGCAATGCCCGCTCCCGCAGGAGGCGGAGAGCTGGCGGGACCGTGGGGGCATTTGGGCTCCCCCCACAGTCCCCAAAAGATAGGGCCACCCTCCCCAAATAAAAATAAATAAAGGCCGGCCCTGGGAGATGGGTCCCCCGGGCCAATAGAGGCCTCAGGAGGGGGGCCACGCAGTCCCCCCCCTTAAAAAAAAAATATATATATGTGGCATTGCCCTAGGGGATGGGGTCCCCGGGCCGGAATTGGCCACGGGATGGGGGACCACGCGGCCGCCCTCCCTCAATAAAAATAAATAATAATAAAAGAGGCACTACCCCGGGGAAGGGGGTCCCCGGGGGCAATAGAGGCCTTAGGGGGGCCATGCAGCACCCCTCCTTAAAAAATGTATTAAAGAAATGTATATATGTGGCCATGCCCCGGGGGATGTGGTCCCCGGGGCTGAAATTGGCCTCGGGAAAGGGGCCCGTGGCTCGCTTCCTGTTTTTCATTAAACAAGAGCAGGCCCTGGGGGATGAGGTCCCCAGGGACCCAATGAACTTAAAAGAAGAGGGGCCACACAGCCCCCCTTGTAGAATATATATATTTTTTTTTCATGAAGCCGGCATTGCGTCTAGGCCCCGCCCCCTCCCTGCAGCACTCAGCAAACGCGCCCCCTGGCGAGTTGTAAGTTGGGGAATTAATTTCCCTTGAATACTGAGGGTCCCTGAGGGGAAACTAGCCCACCAGGTACCTCCAGTATGCGCCAGGGAGCTGCGTTGCAGAGATGTGTTGAGAGACCATGCCCCTTTTACACCTCTCTGCAATGCAGCTCTGTTGTGCTTACTGGAGTTAGCTGTTGGGCTAGTAGAACCCTAGGGACCCTCAGGACTCAAGGGGACTTAATCCCCCAATATACAACGCACCAGGGGGCACGTTTGCACAGTGGTGCAGGGAGGGGCGTGGCCTGATGTGACAAGTGTGCAAACGCACCCTGTGGCGCGTTCTAAGTTGGAGAATTAAGCCCCCTTGAATCCTGAGGGTCCCTGGGGGACAACTAGGCCACCAGATACCTCCAGTATGTGCTAGAGAGCTGCGTTGCAGAGAGATGTTCAGTGGCCACGACCCTTTTTACACCTCTTTGCAACGCAGCTCTTTGGTGCTTACTGGAGGTACATGGTGGGCTAATTGCCCCCCAGGGGCCATCAGGACTCAAGGGGACTTAATCCCCCAAGTTACAACGCACCAGGGGCGCGTTTTAAGTTGGAGGATTAAGCCTCCTTGAATCCTAAGGGCCAAGTAGCCCACCAGGTACCTCCAGTATGTGCCAGGGTGCTGCGTTGCAGAGAGGTGTTCAGAGGCCACGCCCTTTTTACACATCTCTGCAGCACAGCTCTGTGGCGTTTACTGGCGGTACCTGGTGGGCTAGTTGCCCCCAGGGACCATCAGGACTCAAGGGAAATTAATCCCCCAACTTAGAATGTGCCAGGGGAGCATTTGCACAGTGGTGCAGGGAGGGGGTGGGGTCTGACATAGCAAGTGTGCAAACGTACCCCCTGGCACATTGTAAATTGGGGGATTAAGTCCCCTTCAATCCTGAGGCTGCCAGGTGATGTCATTGACCATGTCATGAATGATGTAATATGTGATGTCATCAGCAGTGCATTGCAGGGCGCGAGTTGAACTAACTATTGCGGGAATTTCTATGGTTTTGTGCGAATGAAATATCCAATTAACTACAACGTTGCTGAAACCTATGTTTTTTTCAGTGAATTTCTAAGGTTTTTTTAAATGCTAATTTCTAACTATAACATGCCTGAAACCTATATATATATATATATATATATATTACCTACTGGCGGTTGCCAGTAGGTAGTTATATTTAGGACCTAGTTTCCGTAGGAAATCCACAAAATTCTATTTGGAATAACTTTGGCGGCGATAGACGAATCTTCGCAAATGTCTCCAAGAAAATGGCCTGCTACGCCCGCTCCTTCCCTGAAAGTTTGGGGGTGATTCGTCAAGCGGGGGCCGAGAAAAAAGGGGGGCCCCAAAAGGTGTTTTCCCCATGCAATTTTCCATAGGGACCTTTAGCCAGGGCTACAGCCCGAACGGCTGAACGGAATTACACCAAATTTGGCAGAGAGGTAGAGTTCGGTTCGCAGATTGTGCTTTTTGTTAAATGGTGTAAATCCGTTTAGTAGTTCCTGAGAAAATCAAAAGTAAAATCATAGTGATATCTAGAGACGAAGTACCGCACCCGTTTGGAAATCCGTACAATTACGAGCACGAGCTGCATGCTGATTGGATGTCAACTGTCTGTCAATACTCCAAACCAGGAAGTGTTGGCAGCCATCTTGTGCCTCGGTAGCACCGAGACACAAGAAAACAGTCAAACAAAGTTGAAAAATAAGGAAACGGGGTAGGGTAGAAACATGTTGACCCTCTAGGCCTGCTCAGGGGGTCTCACATGGATGTTTAGGTGCAATTTTTTTTTTTTTAAATAAAAAAACCGCGTTGTACGTGTATTCTACTCGTACGCGGTGGAAAAGGAAAAAAAACTCGAAGTTTGTTTTATTCCTAATCCCGCAAATACCGGGGGCAATTTTTTTCTATAATGGGCGGCTTGGAAGTGTCCAACAGGAAGAAAAGAATAAAAAAAATAAGTAATGTCGAGGACAGTGATGCTTCTGCCTCCTGTGTTTTATCAGGTCAATAGGCTGTTTCCCATAGCACAAATATTTATTGCAATAAATGTATAGAATTTTAACTTGAGCAAAATCAGGATGAATTTGTGTGTGTGAACTGTTTGCTGAAAATGCTGGTGCAGCAGTTGATGTGCTTGGTGCAGTAGCAGGTGGGTTGTCCTTCAACCTCTGTGTTGCAGCTCGAGCAAAGTTGTTGGGGTGTAAGTTCTTTACGTGTCGCTCCATATTTGCTGTGCTAAAGGAGTATTTTTTAAATGGGTCACCCGTTGAAAGAGTTTGGAAAATTTTACAGTTTACTTTTGGAGCATTAACCTTTTTTTGCCCTTCTGGAAAAGTAAAAAACTGCCAAATTAGATCTTCTTTCCTCTTCTTTGGAGTTTCTTTAGGAATTAAATATTCTTCCGAAGAATGGCTGGAAGATGAGCCCATTGCTGTTAATATGGGAAACTTCATTCTATTTAACAAGATTCTCAGAAGAGATGTTTCTTTTTAGAAAGTCAAAGTAGAATTTTTAAAATGGGATGGAAGTTTCAATAGTTGTAATAGGAAGTGTTGTGAACCAATGAAATTTCTTCTTTTAAAGTCACATGGCTTTGTGTACGGTTACGCTGGTATTACGGTGTTCTTAGGATGCGAGTACGCATGACTTTTCACCGCGATTGGTGTAATTGCTTTTAAAAGTAATGTAGGATTATTGGAACTTAAAAAAAAATGTTTTCATAATTATCCTAGATAATGTGTTCTGTTAGTATGTTCAATAAATACATAAATATATGTTTTTAAACCATTAAAAACATTTGCGACTTTGCGTACGGGGCGCCGTACATGACGTCACACGGAAGCTTTCATGCGACGTGTAATGTGAAAGCGTATTCGTAGCGTATGCTGAGAATGATTAGCAGTACAAACTATGGTGCGATCACTCTCTCACTGTCAAATCAGAGCACAGGGCGCGCTATGAGAATGGTTAGAAGTGGTCACTCATTGGAAATCCGATTGAGCTGTGTGGCTTATCCACGGTATCATAACGTTACTTTTTAGCCTGTTTAAGTTTGAGGTTTGCATGTAATACTATGCTATAGGCAGATATGGATGTTTAGGCAGCGCTTATCTCCATGAAGCTTGGTTATTATCATTTACATATAGGTGTCTGAGGGAGGGAAAAGAAGTCTATGTGAATGACGAGGATTTCACAATAGCACCACATCACTCCTTAATTTGTAAACACATACAATTGCATGGCTCTTGTAATCAAGATGCGCCTAATTTGGTGTGAGTTTTGAAAGGCACTGCAACACCTGCTATCATACCATCATTCACTTTACTGGAAACGTGAGTTGTTTACTTTGAAATAATGCAGATTGTTGTGCAATGTTACCAGGCATTGGTTACATGATTACGGGAACTGAGCGTGTGGTTTGCTAAAAAAAAGTTGTGTTTACTCCTCTGCATGGGAAGCTGGATGTTTCCATCTGGCCGTCGATTACGACCTTGAAAGAAGAGTCAACCAAGTGAGCCGTATAAGAGCGCTATTGTCACAAAAAGAGGTCGCTCTTACATCTGCTAGAGAAACATTTGTCCTTCATGTAGTAAACACCTGCATAGAAGTGTATGATTTATCAAATACAGACGTGCCTTTGTATTTTAGGGAGTTAGATCATAGTATCTTTAATGCGTCCTTGACTACGGGGTTACCTTACTTTTTTACAGTTAGAAGCAGTGGTCTTGTGACTTCTTTTCAAATTATATTTGGTGTTGTTTCGGCATTTTTTTATTCGATTTTTTCCAGCATCTTTGGTGGATTCCCCTTAATAGTTGCATTTGTTGCCAGTGTGCTTCTATTAATTTGTTTACTTAAATATGGATGCACATCCTCCAGCACACGACAATATTTCTCGGCTGTTGCTGCTCCGCAACCAAATGCTTAGTTATTACGGAGCGCTGCCTCTGGCTACATTGAGTGTAGTTTATGGATTATCGTTTCGATTTTTCTTTTTCACATGCGTTCAACCTGTCTTCCATTGCCTGAGCTGCGATTTCAGCTGGGCCCTGGATTTGTGTCTCTGCAGTACGGTGTCTCCCAACGCGGATTATGACCAGCTGATGAGCCCCTTAGTGGTTCATGGCTTGCTCTGTTCTGGCGGCGGGATTATGGCCTTAGCAGCGATACATGGAATAATAGGACGTTGTTTTTGCAGCGGCGCATGACTACTTGGCACGCAGTTACATTGAAGATGACCCGAGTTTTCCTCTGATGGTGATAGAGGCTCCGGTTGTTGAGGAACATGTGTGTTCATTCTCACTATTGAATTGGATGGCTGAAATGTTTTCAGATTAGAACAATGACTTCCTCTTGGAGGCTGTTGCTACATACTGTGCTTATATACTGTTGGATTAAGACTCTTTGATTTTTCTACCTATTCTTTATTATTTCGTTACTGTTTTCTATCAAACAGCGAATAATTTTTTATGCAAATTTGAACTTGACTCTGCTTTTCAGGCTTGGACTCTGCGTTCCTAGTTCGCTCACGTTTATATCATGTGCTTCTATCGAGGGATGGTGTTGTGGGCTGAGTCTTGCACTCACACCGTGTTAAGTTAACATGGGTTCATTAGAAGCTTAAACGCCATTTTTGCTTTCCTGCTTAGAGAAGGCTGAGTATTTTGTTTCACATGAGAATAATTTCTTATGCTACATTTCTAGACTGCCTCGCTAGTTTAGTGTGTATAGTGAGAGCATGGAACATCGAGGTTATCTTGGATACTGTGTCTGTTATTCGGAATGATCCTCGCGCGTTCGTCCTATAACACATATGCAGGTGTGGCCACGTCCGATACTGGCGCGTTTAATAATGCATTGTGGAGGCATAATTAGACACAGGTGGAGAACATTGGTATCCTGACAGTTTGTGCAGAACTCAATGTAATCCACTACTGCTGAGTACCAGAGGTATGGGACCGTCCATGCAATCCTATGAGACCTTCTGTAGTTATAAATTAACCTGGTAGGTAGGGAGGGTGAAATGTAGGTATATTTTAAACCAGTTTCCCGTTAGCGATATAAGATGCTTTCTCACTTTGTATTTTATGGAATAGGAACAATGCTGACATCCTTGTTTCTGATAATATGTTTGGTTGTATTATCTAAGGTACTGTGCATGAGATTACTGCATTAGAAATAAACCTTTTAAACTTGCACATGTTTTTATTTACTCCTTGTGTTGGACTGGTGTAAGACTATAACGAAAGAGTGCTCTTTTTATCTACCTTACTTGAGGTAATCTAAGTCGCATGTTCTGGGTTGACTAGTCATTGATGTTTTTGCTATAGGACGAAGAACCAATGAGTAACTGATCGCTAGTTTGGTAGGGAGGTTTGGGTACTAAGGTGGATTTTGGTACACTGTAATTCACTGAGGTCCTAAGTCTTTATGCACAGTTCTGTGTAAGAGCAGAATTCCTGCAACAGAAGTTACAACAAAAAGGCTCGATAAAGGGCCTTAAGATTGAATCAGAATATGAAATTGAAGAATAATTGATAACCCCAGCCAAGAAAGGGAGCAAGTGTGCAAATATACAATGTCTTCGGCTGGGGGTACTTGTTACAATTAAAATGTTTGATAAAGGCCTGCACTTTCAATAGGTATATGAAATAGAAGAATAGTTGATAATCACAGCTAATGTATGCAGCAAGTAGTTGTGTGTATGTGTGGATGATGTGTTGATTGTGTGGAAGATGAAAAAGGTGAAAAATAAGAAAGGTTGGAGACACGCAAACTACCCATTGCCTTGTCAGTGAAGAGAATCTTTGGATTTCCAGCTCAGTACACAGATAGGGTGTTGAATTCCGCAGTGGGAGCAAGAGAAACGAGTAGCATATCAAAGGAAGTAAGCTAGTGCATAAAGTACACATAGTGTGCGGTAGTAAGGACGCAAGAAAGGACGGAAGTGTGGAAATTACCCACTGCTATTGATGGGTAGTAGTTACGAAGAAGGCTGAATAAAGGAACTTGACTTTGAATTTGAATTAAAGAAGAATAATTGATAAGCCCAGCCAAGAAAGGCAGTAAGTAGGTATGTGTATTTGTGGATGATGTGTTGATTGAGCGGAAAATGAATAAGGTGAAAAATAAGAGAGGCTGCAGAGATGCAAACTTTCCATCTCTTTGTAAGGGAAGTGGGTGTTTAGTTTTCCAGTGTACTATAACGAGGCTAAAACCTATGTTTTTTCAGTGAATTTGCAAGGTTTTCAAATACTAATTCCTAACTATAAGATACCTAAAACCTAAGTTTTTTCGGTGAAAAAAAATATATATATAACCCCTTCTGTACAAGGCGAAAGGCTGTGCGCAGCATGGGGTAGAATGCCTGCGGGGATTTGTAAGCAGGGTCTGGCTGCCAGAAAGGCCCTGCGGCTAACTGCATGCCACGCCAAGTGCAGCAAGGGGTTGACTGCCTCCGGGTGGTTGCCAGCAGGGAGTTGGATGCGTGGCCTGATTGTAAGCAAGACCCTGCGTCCAACCCCGAGCTGCACATGACAAAAGACTGTGCTCAGTGTGGGGTTGGCTGTCTGCAGGGTGATTGGCTGCCTCTGGGTGGGCTGACCCAAGGACTTGGCCACAGGCCAGGTACTGTTGCCAAGTCATGGCCGAAGATAATGGAGGAAAGGTGCTTACCTGGTGTGATGGATGTTCAATGGAGAACAAGTGGCCGTTGAGCATTTCTGCTAGAAATGGGTTTGGATTTACTACTCAGAACATTACAATGAAGAGAATGAGGAACACAGCACTCATTTCACTGGATTAAATATACTTCCCGAGGCACAAGAGTAGTTTTTGTTTTAGATCCTTTTATGGAGCCCACATGTGGACTTGGATTGTATGACTGCCTGTTAATAGTGACAAACACAGAGACATTATTAAGCCTTGTAAATGCTCAGAGCTACAATGAGCTACAAAGAGAGAAATATGTTGGCTTTGGAAGTCCATATAGCTGGCTAAACAGCTGTATGCATTTATGTCTAATCACATCAGTTGCTTTGGAATTCTGCTTAATTGGCTAAGGATCTGCACATAAGGAATAAGAGGATTTGTCACAATAATAACTCTCATGCCTCTTGAAACCTCAGCTAATGAACAGCATCTGCTCTATTTTCCTCTTATTTCAATAAAGCACATAATGCCAAGTGGTCTCAGGACATTGTTCTGTGTAAGTTCACATACTAGATCTGTACGAAATGTTGAGGTGAGAAGCAGTGGAGCAGAGGGCTAATGTGGCAGTGACTTTTGGCCTTACAAGGTCATCCGGTAACCAGTGACAATACAAAAATAATACTTCAAAAACATTAACACAATTAATAGTTGAGCAGGACAGTGCCACCATGATGACCTTTGTTTGGATGAGAAGCTATTAGGCCTGAGGCATGTGTACACATTTGAATATATTTAGATTCCTCTGCATGTCATGCAGACCTTGCAGGCCTGGGGACAGGAAATGTACATGCAATGAGGATGACCATGTGCTGGGGCATATTCTGGACTTTTGTGGAGATGGGCAGTATAGTAAGGCACCTTGCTGTGTTTCCCTGCACCACAGGGAAAAGGCAGAAATGCACTGTATTTATCCAATATTGTGCATTCCTGTCCTTTTCCCATGAGCTAGTGCAATTTTGACAGCCTAGCACCAACACAGGCAGTCACCCTTGCACCATGAAATAATGGGTGCCTCTGTTGTAGGCAGGATTGTTTTTTTGCAGAAAGGGGTTCCTTCTTTCACAAATTAATCCTGAGGGGCGTTTTCCTCTTTCTATGTGTACTGCAGCAAATACATACGAATCAGCTTAGAAACATATTACGCAAGCACTGGAGTATCTTACAGACAGATCCAGTGAGAGGTCAGGATATACCATGGGCTCCCCTACTGACTTTCAAAAAAGCTAGATCTATAAAAAATAACTTAGTGAGAAGTCACTATGAGAAGAAAGCAAGGAACTCTAAAAGGGTTCTTTCCATGCGGAAAGTGCAAAGTCTGTCATGGCAGTAACAAAACATTCTCTTACAAAGTCCTAGGTCTAATGAAACCCAGATTCATTGATAAATTCTTGACATGCAGTACTTCATACACAGTATACTGCTTGCTGTGTTCATGTGGGTTAAAATACATTGGGAGTACTATACATCGACCAAAATACACATCCTGGAACACGTGCGAGTCATAGCCAAGGGAGATGCATCATATCCAGCAGCTAGACATTTCAGTGAAAAACATCAAAGCAATAGGCATCTATGGAGGTTTTTTAGTCTAGACCACGAACCCCAACAGTTGTAGGGGTGGAGATAGAACCTTAAAATTACGCAGGCTGCAATCTTGTTATATAATTGATCTTCAAACAAAATCTCCACTAGGCATCAATAGTAGTGAGGAGTTATCAGTCAATTTAGGGGAATAATGCAGATTGATTTATCCCCAGATTGTAACTGTGAACTATTTTGTGTTTGCTCACCCTGCATAAGTATATATAACTTTAATGGACACTCTTCTTTATAATGCATACTAACAATTGATTAGATATCACAGAGTAATCTAGGCCCATACAGGGCATGAAAAGTCATGAAGTTATGATTTGATGTGCCAGATAAACATATAAATGCATAGTGCACTTTATTTTCGGGTCCCAATATGGGCACACAGCGCCATATAATGGGAAAGGTTGTTGTTGAATGCCCAGTGCAACATTACATACAATGAATCGGGAATATTATGGACAAAATGCCTCAGCTCATACAAGGCATGATAACACATGAAGCTACGATCTGTTGTACTATGTTAATACAGCAATGCACAGTGCATTTTATTTGGGCCCTTTCAGGGTGTAATAATGTAACATCTATGCCCTCCGCGCTATATAGCGATAATATATGCTGTTAAATGCATATTGCAATACATATATAATGAATCGGCAACAGCATGGATATATGCTTCGTAGTCATTCTTAGTAATTCAATGATTAATAATGAATTACATTGCCAGGAAATTAAGTGGCATGGATGGGTTAACCATGTTTGGCTATTATTTAATGTATCACATAAATGATTTGTGTTGTATTACATCATGCTTAGATGGCGACCATCAGAATCACGATGTAAAAGTGAAGGTCCGTCAATTACTTGTATGTATGGAGCGGTGTTGAAAAATAGTCTCAAATTGATTTTCATGTACGGTTGATGGTAAAAAGGTGCTCACTTCCGGTGCGCTTGATCACATTGGGAAAGGCGACTGTGTTGGTGATTCTGGGGAGTTCTTAATAAACTTTTGAACTCACCCCGAGAGTGCCTTCCCTTGTTGATTTGAGACAAGATTGGCGATGCAAAATATATATATATATATATATATATATATATATATATATATATATTACCTACTGGCGGTCGCCAGTAGGTAGTTATAGTTAGGATTTTTTTCAATGTTAAATCTCAAAATTCTATTTGGAATAACTTTGGCGCCGGTTGACGAATCTGCCTGAAAATTTCCTCAAAATGGCCTCGCGGCGTTCCGGTCCTTCCCTGAAGGTTTGGGGGGGATTCGTCAAGCGGGGTCCGAGATAAAAGGGGGGTCCCAAAACGCGTTTTCCCCATGTTAATTTCCATAGGGCGGTCGATTTCACTTTTAGCCCGAACGGCTGAATGGATTTCCACCAAACTTGGCAAAATTGTAGGGACTGGTAGCCTGATGTGCCTTTGCTATGTCTTAAAATATGTTCTCCAGTGGATTTTGAGTAATTTAGGTTAAAAAAATATATATATCTAGAGCCGCGCCCCGGTACGCGCACCGGGGAGCGTTCTAAGCGCGCCACTCGACTTGCGCGCAGAAAGCTGATTGGTTCTCGGGTGTCTGTAAACATTCGAAACAGTGCGGAGCGGCCGCCATCTTGTCTCTCGGTAAAATCGAGTCACAAGAGGTGGCAAAAACAAAGGGGGGAATTGACTATAAGGGGGCAGGGTAGACCCCCCCTGACCCCCTAGGTTTGATGTGGGGGGCCATAAAAGGGCCCCGCGGGGTCAAATATTTATTTATTTATTTTCGATTTGCACGGGGGGAGCGCCCGGTACGCGCACCGGGGAGCGGACCGGGGAGCGTACCATGGAGAAAAAAGAATGACACTTTTTAAAAAAAAAAATAGCATTTTTTTATAAATTGGAGGTAGTTCTGAAAAGAACTTTTTTTTGTTTTTGTTGTTTTATATTTTTTTTATACTTTTTAAAACGATTTTATATTTTTTTTGGATTTTTTTCAGGGGAAAAACAAAAACAGGGATTCAAAAACTGCTCAACAGGAGCAAAAAAATGAGAACATTTAGGGACGGGGAGAGCATTGGTGTTCCTGTCTCTTTATTGCAATGAGTTCAACGCTCTGCTCCCCATAACAGAGTAGTTCGTCACAGTCCACGCATAAAAATGTTATGCCTGCAAAGACCGGCTGCACGTTAGGGACCTTCTTGCACGTGTTGTTCCTGAAGGTGTTGCTCCACCAGTGGAGGTGCTGCCGCCATCTCTTGGTAAATTCCGTGCCAGCTCCCCGACATTCTCCCTCGAATAATTTTTTGGGTGTCTTCTTTTGACATGCCTAATTAAATTGGCATTTCCAAAGCTATATTTTTTTTGAGGATTGCCTCTGGATAAAATACTGCCACATATTTTACAAGTTACTTTACTTGCATTAACTTTTTTTTGTCCTTCAGGGATGTCATAAAATTTCCAGATGAAGTGGTTCTTTTTTTTCTGGTGAGGAGGGTCCTCTTGCAAAAAACCATCTGAATCACTGCTGGATGACTCCCTTGCAGCCATTGCTGTAGATCAGGAAAATTATGAGTAGATAATTCACAAAACACCTCTTGCTCTCTCCAAGTGCAAATCAATAGTGAGAGAAATGGGTGGGTTTCTCAAAATTTAGAAAAAAAAAATTATTGAACCAATGAAAAGAGTTATTTTCAGGTCACATGACCAGGGGCTTCATCATTATGAAACCAAAACTGTTATGAACCAATAAAAAGTGTTATTTTCAGGTCACATGACCCAACGCGCTGACGCTACGCGCCCCGGGGCGTGCCCCGGGTCGCGTCGCGTAAGCGCGTCGGATGTTTACTTTGCGCGATCGTATTCGCTCGAGTGCTTCCGGGTGCGCTTACGCCGTGCGTATCACGCGGACGCGGCTACGCGATACGTCACGATCATGTTTTCGTTCGCGATATTGGCGCTTACGCGACGCTCCCCGGAGCGCGCCCCGGGGCGCTTTATGAAAGAACGCTCTTGGGGCGCACCCCGGGGCGCGCCCCGGGAGCGCTCCACAGCAAAAAATTTTTTTTACAAAATTAAAAAAAGAAAATTGGGAAAAATAGTAGGGACTGGTAGCCCAATGTGCCTTTGCTATTCTCAAGTGGTTTTTACGAAAATTAACTTTGAAAAAAATATATATTGTGTTACATTGGGCTATATATATGTTAGAGCCCAAATGTAGCCCAAATGTAGCCCAATGTAGCCTAAAGATGGCCACCAGAGACAAAAAAAAGCAAATGTAGCCCAAATATCAGCCAGATGTAGCCCAACTGTAGCCCAATGACAGAATGTACCAGAGTGTTCTAAAGAACAACTAGAGCGCTAACAGTCTTACTTATAAAGTGAGACTTATAGTTGGGAATTAGCATTAAAAAAACTATGAAATTCACTGAAAAAAACCATAGGTTTCACACCAATTATAGTTAGGAATTAGCATTTAAAAAACCTATGAAATTCACTGAAAAAACCATAGGTTTCACACCAGTTATAGTTAGGAATTAGCATTTAAAAAACCTATTAAATTCACTGAAAAAACCATAGGTTTCACACCAGTTATAGTTAGGAATTAGCATTTAAAAAACTTATTAAATTCACTGAAAAAACCATAGGTTTCACACCAGTTATAGTTAGCTGGAAGTTTTACTCGCATAAAACCATTGAAATTCCCACGTTATAGTTAGATGGACTCACTATAACTTGCGCGTGCAATGCACTGCTGATGACGTCACATATTACATCACTCATGACATGGTCAGTGACATCACTCATGACATCACTGATGACACCATCCTTGTGACAGAGTGACAGACCTCCTTTCAGTGTAATGTAACCCATGAAACACATATTCAAAAATAGAAATTAACATTTTCAAAAAAATGGAGATACACATACCAGTTACAACAACCAATTCAATAATTCCACCATCTATATACACATCCACTCATTCACCAACAGTTCTATATAGTCACTCATACATATACTCACTCATCATATGTAGTGATACACCTATACATCCTGTTACACACCAACAGTCATCCAAAAGTTACTCTCACACATACTCACACATGCAAGTAAACTATTGAACATCCATTTATTTGCATATACAGCTATACACACACTAGCACTCTTTCAATCTCTCACTCTCACATAAACTAGATTAAAACATATGTAGTTACTGATAAAGACACTAGTGAGGCAGTCATTCACTCAGTAACACACACATATACACACTCATCCACCCATACAGTCCTGCACATATGCTGTCTTCAAAACACATACAAAGAGAGAGTCAGTCATTCATGCATCTATGTGATAAGTAATACCCCCACCAAACCATACAAACACTCATACTGATACTAAAAAAAACATCTAATAACCCATATACCTACACATGTAGCTACTCACCAACCCATGCAGCCACTTATACACAAAGTGAAACACTAATACATATATTTAAATATTTAAACATTACTCACTAATATATGTATTCACTAAGACACACTTAATAAGCCAGTTAACCAATCAAATTTTTTTTAAAAAACATCCATTTAGACACTTATTTAAACATTTATTCTTCCATCAACTTTTACATATACATATATAAAACATATTTATTTTTCAGAAAGACACACATTCACTGGATGGTGTCATCAGTGATGTCATGAGTGATGTCACTGACCATGTCATGAGTGATGTGATATGTGACGTCATCAGCAATGCATTGCACGCGCAAGTTATAGTGAGTCCATCTAACTATAACGTGGGAATTTCTTTCAATGGTTTTATGCGAGTAAAACTTCCAGCTAACTATAACTGGTGTGAAACCTATGGTTTTTCAGTGAATTTAATAGGTTTTTTAAATGCTAATTCCTAACTATAACTGGTGTGAAACCTATGGTTTTTTCAGTGAATATATATATATATATATATATATATATATATATATATATATATATATATATATATATATATATATATATTCATATACATATATATATTCATATTACCTACTGGTGGTCGCCAGTAGGTAGTTATAGTTAGGACCTAGTTTCCATAGGAAATCTGCAACATTCTATTTGGAACAACTTTGCCGCCTGACGACGAATCTTCGCAAAATTCTCCAAGAAGATGGTCAGCTCCTTCCCTGAAAGTTTTAGGGTGATTAGTGAAGCGGGGGCCGAGAACAAAGGGGGTCCCAAAACGTGTTTTCCCCATGCAATTTTCCATAGGGACCTTTAAGCGCGGCTGCAGCCCGAACTGCTGAACGGAATTACACCAAATTTGGCAAAAAGGTAGGGTTTGGTTTACAGATTACGCTTTTTGTTAAATGGTGTAAATCATAGATATATCTATGGACAAAGTACTGTACGCATATAAGCACCACGGAGCTGCGTTGCAGAGTGTTGTAAAAAGGGGCGTGGCCTCTGAACACCTCTCTGCAACGCAGCTCCCTGGCGCATACTGGAGGTACCTGGTGGGTTAGTTTGCCCACAGGGGACGTCAGGATTAAGCATAGGCGAATTTAGAGAATTGGCAATTCGCGAATTTGCAGATTTGTGAATTGGCAATCCGCAAAATTCGCAGATTTTTTCATTTTTGCGTGTTCGCGGGTGTTCGCGAGGCACTTTGCGTGTTCACGGGTGTTCGCGAGGCGCTTTGCAATTTCGCTGGTTTTTTTTTTGCCTGCTTAATCACTGCCACCCTCTTGTTTTTTATGCCCATCTGCCCTCTGTACCACTTGTTTCTGTGCCCTTCTGCCCTCTGCCCCACTCATTTTTTGTCTCCTTCTGCCCTCTGTCCCACTTAGAATGGCGCCGGCAAGCTGCCAGCGCCATTCTAAAATAGCTAGAAATAGCTTCAACAGGAAGCACTAATAGTTAAAGTAAAGCAGGTGCTCCAGTTGAAGGTCAAATTAAGTTACACAATCATTAATCACCCCAAGTTTGGGGTGATTAATGATTGTGTAACTGAATTTGAGCAGCACCTGCTTTTTTTATCTATTAGAGCTTCCTGTTGAAGCTGACTTTTGTAACTATTTTAGAATGGCTCTGGCAGCTTGCTGGTGCCATTCTAAAAGAGTTACAAAAGTCAGCTTGAACTTTTGACCCAATCCGTTCCGTTCGCGGATTTTCGTTCGTGGATTTTACAGAAAATCCGCGAAATCCGCGAGCGGAACTGATTTTCCGCCCATGCTTAGTCAGGATTGAAGAGGTATTAATTCCCCAACTTAAAATGCGCCACAGGACGTGTTTGCACACATGTTACCTCAGGCACCGCCCCCTTCCTTTAGCATTGTGCAAATATTCCTATAAAATCAGCAGAACTACGAATTCCAATGTACTCACCTGTTATCAGGAGTGACCTCAGTGCTGCAACTTTAAGCCCAGTATTGATCCTAAAAAGTAATTTTAATCGTACTTACCAGTTACTTGAATTTCTCTCCATAGGAATTTTGTGTGGTTTTCACCAGAAAAGTTTATAAGCGTGGAGTTTTGGAACTTTAAAATATCCCTATAATATCAGCAGAACTACGAATTCCAATTTACTCACCTGTTATCAGGAGTGACCTCAGTGCTGCATCTTTCAGCCCTCTACTGATCCTGAAAAGTAATTCTAACCGTACTTACAGTAACTTGAATTTCCTTCCATAGGCGAACATTGACTGGTTTCACTTGGAAACTCTTCTAAGTGTGGAGTTTTGGAAATTTAAAATATTCCTATAAAATCAGCCAAACTACGAGTTCTGATTTACTCACCTTTTATCAGGAGAGACCTCAGTGCAGCATCTTTCAGCCCGCTACTGATCCTGAAATGTAATTCTAACCATACTTACAGTAACTTGCATTTCCTTCCATAGGCTAACATTGACTGGTTTCACTTGGAAATACTTCTAAGTGTGGAGTTTTGGAACTTTAAAATATTCCTCTAAAATCAGCCGAACTACAAATTCCAATTTACTCACCTGTTATTAGGAGAGACCTCAGTGCTGCATCTTTTAGCCCAGTACTGAAAAAGTAAAATAAAAAATATTACAATTTCAATGTTTAAAAAAAAAAAAAAATTCAATTTATATCCAAAATATGTAATGTAATTTAAAAAATAAAATACCTAAAAATAAATAGTTTAACATAATGTAGTAAATCAGTATAAAAAATATAACAATACATGTAAAAATTATCATTTACAAAACCTTTGAAATTCACTGAAAAAACCATAGGTTTCAGCCACGTTATAGTCAGGAATGAGCATTTAAAAAACCTTAGAAATTCACTGAAAAAACCATAGGTTTCAGCCACGTTATAGTTAGGAATTAGCATTTAAAAAAACCTTAGAAATTCACTGAAAAAACCATAGGTTTCACATGTTATAGTTAGCTGGACATTTCACTCATACAAAACCATTGAAATTTCCCCGTTATAGTTAGTTCAGCTAACTATAACTCACGCGCCCGCAATGCACTGCTGATGACGTCACATATTACATCACTCATGACATGGTCAGTGACATCACTCATGACATCACTGATGACAGCTCAAATTACATCACTGATGACATCATCCTTGTGAAAGAGTGGCAGACCTCCTCTCACCGTAATATAACCTTTGATACACACATTCAAAAATAGAAACTAACATTTTCAAAAAAATGGAGATACCAATACCAGTTACAACAACCTATTCAGTAATTCCAACATCTATGTACACATCCACTCATTCACCAACAGTTCTATATAGTCACTCATACATGTAGTCACTCATCATATGTACTCATACACCTATACATCCTGTTACACACCGACACTCATACATAGAGTTACTCACACACATACTCACACATGCAAATAAGCTGTCAAACATCCATTTACTTGCGTATATACAGCTATACACACATCACTACACTTACTTCTACAGAAACGTACACATACTTACTCTCTTAAACAATCACTTATAGAAACACATACTTATTCTTACAGGAACTCTTCCAATCTTTCACTCTCACATAAACTCACTTATATACATCAATACTCACATATACTAGTTTAAAACATATGTAGTTACTCATAAAGATACTATTGAGACAGTCATTCACTCACTAACACACCCATACACACACTCATCCACCCATACTGTCCTGTACACATGCTGCCGTCAAAACACATACAAACAGTGAGTCACTCATTCATGCATCTATGCGCTAAGTAATCCCCCCCACCAAACCATACACACACTCATACGGATACTCAAAAAAACTATTAATAACCCATATAGACACTCATGTAGCTACTCACCAACCCATGCAGCCACTTATACACAAAGTGAGACACTGATACAGATATTTACATATTTAAACATTACTCGCTAATACATGTATTCACTAAGATACACTTAATAAGTCAGTTATACAATCATTTTTACAAAAAAAATCCATTTAGACACTTATTTACCCATTTATTCTTCCATCGACGTTTAGATATACATATATAAAGCATATTTATTTCTCAGAAAGACACACATTCACTGGATGATGTCATCAGTGATGTCATGAGTGATGTAATATGTGACGTCATCAGCAGTGCATTGCGGACGCGCGAGTTATAGTTAGCTGAACTAACTATAACGGGGGAATTTCAATGGTTTTGTATGAGTGAAATGTCCAGCTAACTATAACATGTGTGAAACCTATGGTTTTTTCAGTGAATATATATATATATATATATATATATATATATATATATATATATACAATCTTGCCAAACTCATCCGATACGAAGAAGGCGCTGACACCATGAATCTCAATCCAAACTCGATTTATTTACTCACTGTCTGCTTATATACAAAGAACCGAATCTTCACCACTCCATATCCACAGATCCAGAAACGGAACGGACACCAATTATCCTTCGTGCAGTATTTTATTTAGTGCATTCCACCATAACGTGCTGGTGTTTCCTTTCGTATTTAAAGTGACAGTGCATGAAAACAGACTCTCCATCTGTTTTTCCACAGCAGCATTTACACCAATTTGACAGTTACATTTCATTGTACAGTCATTGATATTTCAGTTTACTTACTGTTTAAATACTGTTGCATATTCCGTGGAGAAAATTAAACTCAACTGTCAAATGCATAATTTTCATATTCCTCCACAGACCTCAACATTACTGAGCATTCAGGCATTCATCAATCGGTATCTAGGACATGAGTGTCCAATTGCATGTCAAAATATATTGTAATAATTGTGGAAAATTAATACGGTTTGGTGAACATTATCTGCGCCATCTTCCCTTTTGCCCCGATGCCACACTCTTTGTCGCACACACCCACCACTTTAGCTGCCTTGACCAGACCCACCCTCTGCACACCCCTGACCCCCCAGCACGGCTCTTCACCTACACAAGCACCCCCACGCACTGATCACTCCCGCTTTCACATGCCTTGCGCGTAAGCGGCAGCCATTTTGAGCACCATGCCCCCTCTGCCCCTCGCTGATAGCCAGCGCGTCTCTCCCTCTCTCTCTCTCTCTCTCTCTCTCTCTCTCTCTCTCTCTCTCTCTCTCTCTCTCTCTCTCTCTCTTATCCTCGCAGGCATCCCCCGCACGCTGACAACCCCCTCGCTCTCCTTGGGTCATAAACCCCTCTTCAGCGCAGATCTGCCTCAGAATCCCATCCTGTTCCCAGCGCGACACCTCCCTTCATTCCTTTCATAGTCTCAGGCCCTTTGATGCAAACTCCCCCTTTTCCTATGTGCCCGTCTGTTTTCCTTGTTCCCAAGCCACCACCTGGCCCTGCGGATACTGTTTATTACCCCGTACAGTAGGAAGCCTCCCCTCCCCATCAAAAGACCCTCGAGCCGATCAAAGCCCCCACCCTACGAGATCCGATCAAACTCCACACATTCCGTGAATCGGCGGAATGTCCTGCTGCGCGATAATCATCACCTGTTGTGACCGGGGTGGGGAATTCAACTGTAAATGTATGTGGGAACGGGCCTGAAGGGGAGATTCCGAGGATGTTCTTTCACATATCAAAGTGTTGCAAGAATGTGTTACGTGCAATAAAGATCATAAACCTGTGTATAAGAGGCCAGGCCTCAGAGATGCGGTTAGAGCACCTCGTGACGATACTTGCTGTCTGAATTGATGTGTTCTCCTCCGGAGAGAATAAAACCTCGTTTCCTGCCTTTCAGTCTCCAGCGCCTGCTTCTTCATAGATTAAAACTTTGTGGGTAATAGAGGCGACACCGCCGGGCAACACAAAAGGGTCTTTGGTCACTGGTTGTCTTCCTGACCCTTTTACAATTGGCGTCCCAAGCGTGGGGCCCATCAGCGACTCGTGGATCCAGTGGGAGAGGTCCTGACGACAGAGTGAACGACTGCAACGATCGGAAGGTACCCTGTCCGATAGACCCTCGTCTGACAGCCGATCATCCGAACTTCACTGGTTCCGAACGGACCTCTCTCGAGTGATCTACGGTCCTGACTGGGAACCATCAGGAGTGCCACGAGGAGTACGAAGGGAAGAGGACGATCGGGCGCTGGATTCGGAAGACAAGAAACTGTCCATGCGGTCCGGGTAAGGTAGTGTAAACACGACAAATCACGAAATGATTGATAATTGATGAAAAATACTAGTATTATTCTTTGTTAATTTATTTGGAGTTTCCCTGTCGGCAAACGGAGAAACAACCGGCTCTCTCTTTGCAAGCAGTGAAGGATAGGTAACGCACCCGTCGTGCCTATCTTTCTCCCCCACTGATCAATTGCCCCTCCCCATTGATTAACTGTTACGGATTGTTTTCTGGAGATTCTCTGTCTGCAAACAGGAAAGAATAGGTCCCCCTCTTTGCAGATAGTGAAAGGGTAGGTGACGCAGACCTTTGCGGGCCTACTTATTCTCCCCATTGACCATTTTTTTAAATTTTTATTTATTGACCAAACACTGATTGCCCGATATTGGTTCTTGAGGTATTCACTGCCTGCAAACAACGTAGAATAGAAATATTCTGTCTAGTCTTTGCACGCAGTGATAAGATAGGTAGTGCTGACTATTATCCCCATTGTGATCCGTCATGCCTGTCTTCTCCCCACTGATGGATAGCTGGTTCAGCCCGGACCGTTTATTAGAGGTGGACCATCTAGCTCCGCTGGAAGGCACCCCTAATAAAGAAATGTTCACAAAGTATGGATTAATTACCATAGCCTATAGTAAGCTATGGCACAAGTATACCAAAGCAAACCAAGAGAAACAATGGCCACTGATAGGATCCTTCGATTTAGACAAAATAGAAACGGTAGAAATAGCCCTTTGTAATAATAAGACAACGCCTATTATGCTCGATAGTCTCGGAATGTGGCGCAAAGAAGCTACGCAACGAAAGGAAAGAGACGAAGTCAAAGTAGGTAAAGAAACGCGACAGGCAACCCTCCAAACGTCTGGGAGGCAAAAGGAAGGGCCAGCGACGACACAGTTCCGAGGATTAGACACAAAAAGAGAACGGTGTAAAGGGATGTGCCGACGGGACAACCCCGAGACACAACGACCCAAAAGTAATCCCCCGACACTATGCACAGGACGAACAGATTTAAGGCAAAACCAATGTGCTTTTTGTAGATGTCTCGGGCACTGGAAAGCCCAATGCCCGACTCTACAGAACATAGGTAAGAGCGGAGGGTCGACAGAAATAACAGGCCGGCAGAAAGGGAAAAGGCGCGAGACAAAAACAAATCAGACTAACACGGACAGGACGGATAGAACCACCACGTTTGATTATGCTCGATGGCACAGATTTCGTCAGACCAATTTTAACGACATGTTAGAGTTCTGGGACTGATTGCCCCCTGTTGCCCCCCCCCCCCACTCTGAAAAACAGAAGCAATTACAGGCCTGCGTAGACAATCCCCCGTTAGAAAAAGGACTCAAGGAAACCAAGCATCTGTTATATAATTTAGGGTTTAATTACGATAAAGATAACACACAACCAACGATAAATAGAAAAACTAGTAAAACATTCTTTAAAGTAAACTGTACTAATAGGAACAATACAAAACATATTACGCTCACTCCGGAAGTTCTCAAACTGTAACAAGTCAACGGTCCCGCCCATCCGGAAGGTGAAACACTCAACACGTGTGGGGCGGGGCCAGCCATCAGCCATAGACCAAAGGAAATCGCCGACGAGAAGGTACAGGAGGCTCCATGGGCCGACATGAAATGGTCTTCCCATACTCTCCTTCCTGGGGTGACGTCCCCGGGCCACGAGTAGGGAGGGGGCGGATGCAGATGACCCCCTCCCTCGTATCTCCTGGTCCGGCCATCGCAAATTCCTCCGCTGAACTGGTGCAGGGGGGGCCGGGAGGGAGAGGCGACGCGGACGAGCCTCTCCCACCTCCACAGGTAGGAGGTTTCCCAGCCCCGGCCCGGCGCCGAAATCCTCCAGCCGGGCCACAGATATATTTGCGTAGCACAGGACGTACAATGCCTGACGGACCTATTTCCGCAGCACAGAGCGTACAATGTTCAACGGGCCTATTTTCGCAGCACAGAACATACAATGTCCGACGGGCATATTTGTGCAGCACCGGACGTACAATGGTCCCCCAAGAGTCGGAGTCAGGGGTGTAGGGTGGTCATCATGTGCACCCCTGATTCAAAGGGACGGCGTGGGATGCGCCGGGAGAGGCAGGCGGCACGAACGAGCCTCCCTCACCTCCCCAGGTGAAGGCTCCACAGCTGCACCCTGGCGCCCCGAACCAAATGTCCTGCTCCAACAGCATGGTGTTCTGTCTTTGTCGCCACAAGAAGTTTCTTCCACTCCTGAAAGACACGACGAAGGGCGGTGGCTGCAGGGTCTCAAAATGGCGTCTGGGCCCTCTGGAAGGCGGATCTAGGCCGCTGAAGTAACTTTGTCCGGAATTGCAACTCGGGCACTTGCCCACCTGGGCACGAGCCCCCACCTCCGACAACATCCCCACAGCTTTGAAGATTCTACCAGAGTCCCAGAAGCCCTCGGCCCCTACAGGCTTCCGGTAGGGAACAACTGGAACGACCACGACATAGCCACAAGATGGTGGTGCCCTCGTGTCTGCACCAGCTTCAGTCTGAACCACCCAGGAACATTATGGGCTAACGAACTCGAGTAAGTTCCGGCTGAGCATCAACGTGACCCGGTAAGAAAGATTCTACCTCCCCCCCCCTTTTTTGATTGACGGTCCACACCACCAGCCCCTCTGTTAGCACAGGTTTTTGAACTGCCGAAAGGGACTCTGGTCCAACCGCCAATCGTCGGAGACATTTTTCCCCTGATGCTACTTCCGGACTAAACCGGCCTCGCCCAAAATGGCGCCGGTATCAAATAGGAACTAACGGACACCTCGTGGTGTTCTTTAGCTAATGAGACTTGATGTACTAAGATATATATGTGAACCTTTGCACACTTGACGAAAAGGAGAGGAGGGTTCGCTTGGCGAACATTTGAAAGGGGTCCCGTCAAAATGTTGATTTCAATGAACGATTTATTTTGATATTTATTGTAACTGGTACATAATGTCGCTTATGATGCACACCCACGGTATACATCTAGGAAATGTGATTACAATGAGCTTGACTGTGTTCCCATTTATGAACTAAAATGCCCCTGATCCCTCATCACTTAGCGAGACGTTTTTAGTTACTTGCAAATAATTAATTAGGCCTTTTTAACATGTTCTTATGCGACAAACCCCCCCTACTGTATATGCTTCCACCATCGCCACGTCCAGCCAAAATATGATTGCACTCTCACATTTTACGATTATGCAAATAAAGGTTTTCCAAACTATGAATGGGTATCACATACTTTTTTTGTGGGAATCGGCGGGAGGGCTATTTTGTGCACAACCATTTTTGCTCTCTTTTTAAGGTTATTAGAAAAATGGCTGTTCGGCCCCGGATTTATGATCGAATCTAAGGTATGATACGCTGCCTCCAAATATGCGACTAAGCTCAGGAACTAACGCATGAAGAAGGACCTCGACTTCAGAGAATGGGTAAAAGCAAAACGGTATGAATGTTAGAATGTCATGAGGGTATGATGATCGAAGGTACTAAGGGACAGGGTTAGCCGAAGAACTGATATGCCCTAGAACATCACAGCGTTGGGAGTGATTTTAAGGATCCCCAATAGCTGGATACATTTACAAACCAGATACCTCACGCTAAGCACCCCTGATTTCTTTTTAGCGTTCTCCCCACACACACGACCTATAATGCCACCCTCGGACCGTCTCCCCCATGAACAACCTATCGCTCGCCACCCTTGCCACACTGCCCACCCCCTTTGACTTCGGAAACCGAGACCCCAGGGATTATATCCTGAGGGGATAAGACGGGTATGTGGTAAGTAAAGGACTTTCGTGCCCGTACATTTGATATGCTCGAATGTTGTTCCCCCTCCCTTTCCCTCTTTTTTTCCCTCTGCAGGTTACAATGGAATCACGATTAGGGTATCATAACAGATCTGGAGCCACGTCACGCCCGATACATGAAACGGACTAACGCTGCAAGATGACACCAAAGGGCGCCCAACTCAATGCACGTCCTTCTTGTACCTGACCTAATGTTCTTCCGTCCCAAACTGCATGCTTTCTACATCCTAACACAGACCCGAAACGTCTCATATTGGGTAATGCACTGAATAGCCTAAATGGTACACAGTCACTCTCCCAGGACACATGTGTATCATTTAGCCTATCGTTGCACATCTCTCTCTCTATCTATCTCTCTATCTTTCTCTCTCTCACTCTCTCTCTGTCTCTCCCTAACGACTGGCACCTAATTGGCGAACCTGGTGTACCACCCAATTGGCTCCAAATACCACAAGTATTTGCACAAAATTCGTTTTTAATAAAATTGCATTGATGCCATGTTAATACCTCTCCTTTTCTGCTAAATATTGATGAAACATAGATTGACCGAAAAGAAAGGGACAGGTAAGACGACTAAGGTTCTCTAATCTGACCCATTCTGAGGGAACTACTTGTCAGTGGCATCCATGATAAAATGTTTCTGATAAACGCGACCTCCCCCCCCGTCCCGAAGTTATCTCAATACCCAAACAGAAAAAGTGATCGAGACATCCCCGTTTTTCCAGAATGCCCCCGGCTTGGTATCAGTTGCCCTGAACAGGAGTTTGGAAAATGTCCCTTGCCCCAGTTCACTATATTCCTAGTTGTTTCCCATTAGACCTCGCTCACCCCAAGGATGGGTTGAACAGTCATCACGAGTCCGAGTTTTTAATAAAGTAGCCAGGTTGTAAGAAACTATGTAGAATTTAGAATGATGTTTACGAAGCTAAAATTAGATCGAAAAATGAAAGAACTTGTTGCAGAAAACCTTGTTGAAAATAAGATGTTTAGCTAAAAGATAGGACGCATTGATGTAATAGAGAATCGTTTAGCCTATGTTCATTCCTCAGAAGGATGCCTATCAGACTATGGTGAATAACACGTTGCACTTTTCCGTAAAATACAAAGCCCTGAAGACCGGTCTAGCCTTGCAAGACTCGTACTAGGGAAATGGGTCTCTACCAGGAGAACTGACATGACTGTAATAAACGAATGCAATGAATGGGTATCAGACCTCGTACCACGACAAATGAATGTAATAAACCGACAAAACGCCAAAGAAATAACCACAAAGGGAAGTTGTTGGGAATCCAGCAAACCCATCATCAATTATTTATACGTTGGCTGCAAACCTCAATGTAGCGGATGTTTACCCCAGTTACTTGGTGTTGGGAGAGAAATAGATTTACGTAATTACCTTCCTCTGCAAAATCTCTAAAGACTGTCTTTTCAAACTCATTTAAGGGTACCACTGTCGGAGGAGAAAGAGACCGGATGTGGGAGCACGCGGCCTGACTGCAGATCGTAGAACCTCAGCGACGGAGGCCAAGGCGAGACCACAACAGTAAGGAGTCGCAGGACGAGGCACTGTTTCTGACAAAATTAGAGGAAAGGGCTGACCTGAGGCCCCTGCTCTATGATCGACGTGTGCCGAAAAGTCCCCGCTCTCTGAACGTGATTATGGACCCGCCTGTCTAAAATTTTCCGTCCCCCTGGTCTGTTCCCGATCTGGCCCTGCTCCATCCCCTCCTCCTCCGACCTGCCATAAGGACTATTCACACACCCCCCTCCCTTCACCTGAACTTTCAAAATCCTCTAAATCCTACTGTGCCATTCGGAGAAGGGTATTTCCTGCGTCAAAAGGGAGGGAGCCCCGACTAAGTAGACCACGAACTGTGTTAAATCTCAGAACGGTGACCTAAAAACACCACCAGGGGTCACCCCAAAGAGAAGCTAAACGAAGTATGTGGTTCTGCCCGGTACCGAGCACCTTGAAGATGATGGAAGCAACAGGAAATACCCACCACAGAAACCCAAGAACAGACAGACTCCACAACTCAAAGACAATTGCACCCTTCACCACAATCCTTTTCTGTCTCCTTCTAATGACCACACTCTGGATTATGGAAGAAAATGCATCTGCTCCAAAACCGTAACGCATTTCTCCCATGAGGCCTGGCGAAACAAACAAAGACACTCCCCCGCCCGCAGACCTCCAACGGCTCAACCCACATGGACATTCCTACTAAAGAACGAATTGTAATACAGGTGCTCAACAGTGCCAACAGAAGACGACAAAGAATGCTGAGAACTCACTAAATAATGGTCCACGACCATAAGACACTGGGAACCCTGATTATTGTTTTTACTATGTCTCATTTCTCTCCCAACCACCATTGAATTGACTATGCTCCAACCGAGTACAAAAGGAACTTACTTACGTGGTAACTTATCGGCTCCTATTCCGAATGACTACAAGCATCTATGATCAGTACCCAACGCTCTCACTGCATAATTTTTGTCTGATATTGCATTACTATGACTTTCCTGCAACAAAGCTTAACGATGAGCCCGCCCACCAGATGAAAAGATTTTAAAAATGTGATGTTTATGTACAGTTCCTTCACCTGGGTTATCACTTCCTTACTTATGACCACAACAGTAGACATAGATAGGAAATAGGCCAGCAAGATGTCTTAGAAATGTTAAAGGGAGGACTGTGGAAAATTAATACGGTTTGGTGAACATTATCTGCGCCATCTTCCCTTTTGCCCCGATGCCACACTCTTTGTCGCACACACCCACCACTTTAGCTGCCTTGACCAGACCCACCCTCTGCACACCCCTGACCCCCCAGCACGGCTCTTCACCTACACAAGCACCCCCACGCACTGATCACTCCCGCTTTCACATGCCTTGCGCGTAAGCGGCAGCCATTTTGAGCACCATGGCCCCTCTGCCCCTCGCTGATAGCCAGCGCGTCTCTCCCTCTCTCTCTCTCTCTCTCTCTCTCTCTCTCTTATCCTCGCAGGCATCCCCCGCACGCTGACAACCCCCTCGCTCTCCTTGGGTCATAAACCCCTCTTCAGCGCAGATCTGCCTCAGAATCCCATCCTGTTCCCAGCGCGACACCTCCCTTCATTCCTTTCATAGTCTCAGGCCCTTTGATGCAAACTCCCCCTTTTCCTATGTGCCCGTCTGTTTTCCTTGTTCCCAAGCCACCACCTGGCCCTGCGGATACTGTTTATTACCCCGTACAGTAGGAAGCCTCCCCTCCCCATCAAAAGACCCTCGAGCCGATCAAAGCCCCCACCCTACGAGATCCGATCAAACTCCACACATTCCGTGAATCGGCGGAATGTCCTGCTGCGCGATAATCATCACCTGTTGTGACCGGGGTGGGGAATTCAACTGTAAATGTATGTGGGAACGGGCTTGAAGGGGAGATTCCGAGGATGTTCTTTCACATATCAAAGTGTTGCAAGAATGTGTTACGTGCAATAAAGATCATAAACCTGTGTATAAGAGGCCAGGCCTCAGAGATGCGGTTAGAGCACCTCGTGACGATACTTGCTGTCTGAATTGATGTGTTCTCCTCCGGAGAGAATAAAACCTCGTTTCCTGCCTTTCAGTCTCCAGCGCCTGCTTCTTCATAGATTAATACTTTGTGGGTAATAGAGGCGACACCGCCGGGCAACACAAAAGGGTCTTTGGTCACTGGTTGTCTTCCTGACCCTTTTACATAATGACACCGGAAACCCACTAATTTTGGTCATGGCCTCTATTGGATCCCAAAAAGCGAACTCTCACATCATATTTTATCATATATCAGCACCCCTATGTCGTAGGCCATGCCCCATTTGGCAATGTATATCAGTACATCAACGCATAAATACATGAATGTATAAATATATGAATAAATAAATACATATTTTTGATAGTAAAGAAATCTCTCCACTTAAGCCTAATCCTTGAACCTAGTGCAAATATCGCATTTAGTTAGTGCAAAGGACACTTTTTTAATTGTGCAAACTTGCAAATGAACTGATATATACTTGTAAACTTGCCTACATAAGAGACTAATAGGAACCGAACAATATTATCCATTATGCCTGCCATTATTGCAGAATGGTGAGCCAGAGAACAACTGCAGTATTGTAAACATAATACTAAAAGGTGACTAGTGCTGTAAAGTGCATGTTAGTGATGGTCCTTCGGTTCACCCTCAACCTTAGGAGACATATTTAAACCAACATGTATAATTTTTATATAAGGTTCTATGGTCAACATGGGGACTGTACATCTCAGTTATCCTATGTTACTCAGTTTGGAAACAACAAAGTGGGTAAAGGAGACCTAATGCTACAAAGATTTAAATCCTGAATAGGTTCTTACATTTTTCAAGTCTAAAATGTAATAAAACCTAACTATATACAGTTTAAAAGATAATTAATGAGAAAAGCTGATGCATCTACTCTGATTTGCCTATTTCATTTTATTATTTGATTCTACACAGATTGTTCTTAGAGCCATGTGTGCAAGTCCTCTGTTGTATTCAATCCATTTGGATTTTTACAATCCAACTCTAAAATGTATTTTGTCTCCAAGCGTCTGAGAATTGCTTCCCTATCCCTCCACGCTTGGGGCAAGGAACATTGTCTATCACAAAGTACTTCAGCTGTTCCAAATTATTTAAATGTACTTCCTTAAAATGTCTTGCAACAGGATAGGAATCGTCTGAAATGGCAATGGCCCTTAGGTGCTGGAGCACTCTCTTGTGAACCTGCAGTTTAGTGCTTCCCACATACTGCAGGCCACAAGAGCACGCCAGCACATATATTGCATACTCAGACTTGCAAGACAGCCACTTGTTGATAGTATAGGGCTTGTCTCTGAATGGTGTGGAATATGTTGTTTTATTTATTCCATATTTACAGGCTCTACAAGACTGACACTTAAAAAACCCTTTCCGATTAGTTAGCCAACTACTTTTGGGTTTTGCTTACCAGATCCCTGGTACTGGGTGCCCGTCTGTAAGTGATTGCGGGTGAGCGTGGTAACTTCTCACCCAGAATTGGATCACTTAAAATCAAATGCCAGCTTTTCTTAAACATTCTGTACAGACTGTCCTTCTGTTTATTGTAGGTTAGGATAAGTCTGGGGCTGTTATTTTTTTTATTCTTTTTATCCACCTCAGTTTGTAAGAGCCTTCTAGTAGTGCTCACTGCTCCCTTAGTCGTTTTCGTTAACAACTCAGGACGGGACATTTTTCTAGTACGTTTAATTGCATCATTAACAATGTGCTCCGCATATCCCCTCTCACGGAATCTATTCTTACGTTGTTGCTGAGCCATCATCAAGTCCTCATCGTGGCTGCAGATTATCCTAATCCGCAACATCTCCCCATAGGGGATGCTGCATATTGTATGTTTTAAGTGCAAACTGGATGAGTGGAGTATAGAGTTACCATCTGTTATTTTCCGATGTAATCTAGTTTCAAGTTGGTTATTGGCTACAAATACCTCCACATCTAAAAACGTAATAGAAACATCACTGATATCATGGGTAAACTGTAAATTCAAATCATTGACATTCAATTTAGCCACAAATTCATCTGCCCTCCTTCTGTAACCTTGCCAAACTATAAAAAGGTCATCAATATATCTAATCCACCTGATTACATTCTTAGATAAAAATTCAGCAAATTCTGTTGTTAGGATCATGCACTCTCACCATCCCATATGTAAGAAGGCGTAGCTAGGGGAAAAACTAGCTCCCAAAGCTACGCCTCTTACTTGGTGGTAAATATTTTTGTCAAATATATACATATCTATATATATATATATATATATATTTTATTTTTTTTCTCCCAACACTCGGTCACTGCTCCCTGGACCGATTCCCAATAAAGAGCACTCAGAGTAATTTAATGCAGTTCCAAAGCGCCATATTTTATTTCAGCACTGCAATTTTTTCAAAGTTAACAAACGCGTTTCGGCGTTGCCGCCTTCGTCAGTGTTAACCTGACTCAAACTACATTTGAATTTAAATAAAGTTTCCTGTGACACAAGGTCACGTGCATTAAAACCAAAAATAAAAAACAGCACAGTCTGTTCAATTCATTCATTGCAGCGGCCAGCTTACAGTGATCAAAACTCAGTAAGCATTCGATAATTCATCTACATTTAACAAATTAACCTTTATTTTCGAATTAATTCTTGCCATATCATTTTTCGACTTCAATATGTGTTTCATAACATTATTATCATGATACCTTCGGTGCTGTTTGGATCAATGATATACGATTTCCCTCGTATTCATTGGCCTAAAGTGCTGTGTCCGTTGTATTGCGTTCACCTATTGTCATATTGCCCTGAATGGGCATATACTGTTTATGTTTTCATATTTGAGCGCGACAGTTACATCTGCATTAGTTTCCGCGAGGATTCTAGGTTACATTGGCCCCATTCTTCCATCATTAGGGGATTGGGTGTATATATATATATAAATATATTCTCAAGGTTGTGGGGGGGGGGAATTACTGTCCAGAATTATATTGAAGTATTACTACATTTTGAGATTTTAAGGGACACAATACACTGCTTTTAAAAACAATTCTATGATTCCACCATTAAGGTTAAAAGTAGTAGACAATAGCACATTTGGCCTGGGAATGTCTGAGAAATGTGTCGCAAATAATGTACTTTGTGATCTATTAGACCAGTAAAATAAGTGAAAACTAATTACACACAGTTTAATAAAAAATTGCAGTGGTGTCTCCTGAGCTACAAATGAAAACAATCTAATCTGAGCCTCACAATCACCAGAAGGTGGGTGGCGAATTACAAATGTAGTGAGCTACTGTAGTCTGTATAAAACTCATGGCATCAAGCATCTGATAGGCTTCTGTAGAATAAAAGCACTTTTCAAGCCGGATCCTGAACATTTATTGTACAGAACCAAAACATCTGAGCTGGAATGCTCTACTTTTTTTTATAATGTATTTATTGAAGATTGCATAGTAAAACACAGCAGGTACATATTACATCGACACATGTATATGCGAAAAAAACAAGCATTGTGGGCTCTGCTGCTGCACCTTTCGGGAGGATAAGAGTTTTGTAAACAACTAGCAAAACAGGCTACCGTCAGTACAAACATGAGGCAAATATGACAATTTCAGCATTCTTGTACAAAGTTAGGAACATTCTGATAAAGAAACATATCATATGGAGTCAATACACAAAGTGGTGGACAAATCATATACCCCTACATACAGACATAGGTGGGTGTTTATCACATCTTTCGTCAATGTTTGGCTTAAGCGGAGAGCATCATTTTCTTAGGCCTATCTCAGCACAGTATAGTGCCATTGTGCTATAAAAGTGGTACAATTGCACAGAAACAAGGAAAGGGTAATCCCAACATAACACTCCGGAACTATGCTGCCGGGCCATGGGGCTCAGACGGGGGGACTCTGCTCTGTTCCGTGGCCATTGCAAGAACGGCTCCCAGATATCCCTTGGCCGCGAGGCAGTCGGCATCAGATCCCAATATTCACCCAGCTGTGTGTGGCCATATGCCACATCCGACAGCCAGTCCGCAAATTTAGGCCGGGTTCTACGTCCCCATTTCATAGCCACTTGACGTTTAGCATATAACAACAAAAAAGCATGCAATTTCCGACTTTTGGGTTCCGTGTTCGCCACCCACCCTAGGATGCCAAGGAGCGGGGAAGGACCATCTGCTCTATTCAGAATTTGATTTATGGCTACAAAGATTTCTGACCAGTACTCAGATAGAGCCAAACAGTTCCAAGCTACATGCATAAAGGAAGCTCCCTCTGCCCCACATCTCCAGCATTTATCATCTTCTCTAACACCCATGCAGTGAAGAGCTAGTGGGGTGCGGTAGAACCTGTGAAGAAACTTAAAGTGGATAATTCGAAGTTTGTAGTTTGGGGACAGTTGCAACAGCTGTCTACAACAGAATGACCACTGGTCGTCAGTCAGGGGCGTCTCAAGTTCTTCATTCCACAATTGCAGAGATTTAGGCACCACAATAGGGGATTGCTCCTGCATGGAATTGTATAAGCGTGATACCAGTTTCTTCCGGTATGCCCTCGCTAATATGTTCTGGAGTGCATTTAGGTGTGGCGGCTCCTCTGGGAACTGGTCCCACATCGGTATGTGAACGTGTCTCCAAAAGACAAAGGCTGGCTCTCTTCCGCGATCTGCAGATCCAGGAACATACCCTCTGGGTATAAATCCGCAAATGAGTGCAGCTTAGATCCAGCGATGGATACATCTCCTCCGCCTTCTTCCAGGCAGGGGAGCATGGGGTTCTGTTTAAGGGGGATCGCAGGTGCGTATAACAGGGGTAGGGCAGCTCGCCTCTGCAGCTCACGCCACGCCCAGCGAAGCATGTTGGCCGAGCCAATATCCCTTGTTGGCCTGGGAGTTTTGCGATATAAGGCAACACTTAAGGGCAGCGGAGCCACCATGTCCAGCTCAACCGCCACATGTGTTTGGTTAGGCGTGGGATAGGCCCAGGAGTGCAGATATTGGGCCTGTGCGCACAGCGTGTATAATTGCATGTCTGGAGCGCCCATGCCCCACTGCCTCAGCGGCAGTGTTAACTATGCCCATGAGAGTCTAGCCTGACTCCCAGCCCACACCAAGGACAGTAAATGCGAGCGCAGACAAGTGAAAAAGCATTGCGTCAGTGGGATAGGGATGTTTACGAACAGATAAAGGAATTTGGGCAATACAATCATTTTCGCAAGTGCAATTCTACCAGCCAGAGATAAAGGGAGTTTCGACCATATTGCCACCTTACTTTCAAGCCTGGCCACCGCCCGTCCAAAATTTAGAGTCCAGAGGTCATGGAGATTTCGGCTTATCCAAATGCCTAGGTATTTAACCTCATCCGCTTCCCAACGCAGAGGATAGTCAGAGTGCACTTCGGAAGTGTTGTCGGTCAGTGGAAACATTACCGACTTAGGCCAATTTATAGAAACACCTGACAGACCCCCGAATTTAACTAATTCCCTCAATAGTGGATTCAGGTTTTCAGCTGGGTTGTGCACATATAGAGTGACGTCATCAGCTTATAGAGAGATCAGCAAACTGCGGGAGCTGAATCCTACACCTCTGGCGGTATGATGTTGCCTAATTCTGGCCGCTAATGGCTCCATGGCGATTGCGAATAATTGAGAGGACAAGGGGCACCCTTGTCTCTGGAAATTGTGAACGGGTCTGATATTATGCCATTTACTCTCACCCTAGCCTTGGGAGCAGTGTAGAGTAGGCGAATTTGATTTATGAACAATGGGCTGAATCCCATACGCTCCAGTATAGTAAAGAGATATGGCCATTCAAGAGAGTGGAATGCCTTTGTGGCATCTAAAAATATTGCTGCAGCTTGTACATCTGGATGCAGATAATGTAATACCAAGAACACAGTTCTCAGGTTGTGCGTGGTTGCACGGCCAGGTATGAAACCCGATTGGTCCGGGAGGGCCACCATTGGGAGCAAAGGCTGTAAACGATCTGCTATTATTTTCACATAAATTTTCACGTCCACATTAATCAGAGACAAGGGTCTGTACGAATCCAGGTATTGGCCGTCTTTATCTGGCTTCAACAGTGTTATGACAAGGGCTTCCCTCATAGATTCTGGCAGCGTTCCCACCTCTAGAACCTCAGCAAATACCTCATGTAATCGCGGGGCAAGCTCATCCACATATGTTTTATAGAATGCCGCCGTAAGACCATCTGGCCCTGGAGCTTTATTCAGCGGGAGGGCTTTGATAGTTCTGGCGATATCCTGGACCGTCACGGGGTGGTCCATATTCTTCCTATGTGCGTTGTTAAACCATACAAGCGCTATGGACTCCAAATATGTCGCAAGAGCGTCTTGCGGTGCAGCATGTGTGGACTCATACAAGGTGGAATAGTATGTAGTGAACGCCTGTAGTATCTCACTTTGCCCCGTCATCATGACCCCTGCAGTGTTAAAAATGGTGTGCACGTGCGTGGGTGGTGCAGAGAAGTTGATCATTCTTGCTCGGGTTCGACTGGGTCTGTCACCTTCACCATATCTTCGTGCCTCAGCCTGCTTGCCCAAGAATTTCAGCTCGCGCTGGGCCTCCTTAGCGAAGTCCAGTAGTTTAGTTTTAATTTGTGAGGCTGTGTCTGGTGTAGGGTCAGCGCAGAAAGATTGTTCAAGTGTTTTAAGCTCCCTCTCTATCCCAGCTATGGTGTTTCTGATGGCCTTCAAAACCCCCGCCTTGTGTGCTATGCACTGACCCCTTATGACCACTTTAAAGGCGTCCCATAGAACTGCTTCAGTAGTGACGGAACCTTCATTGTTAGCAAAATAATCTTTTATGTCTTGTCTTATCTCTTCAGTGAAGGCTGCATCTTTAAGCGCATGTGGTGGGAGGCGCCAGGTGAAAGCCCTCGTGGGGGCCCCAGGAATTTCTAGTTCTAGAAGACAGGGATCATGATCAGAGAGGGATCGGGCCAAAATTCCAACATCAACAGTCCAAGTGGCCACATCTTGAGATACCAGCCAAAAGTCCAATCTAGACCAGGCAGCGTAGTGTGCGGAAATACATGTTCCTAATCTAGTGCATGCGTTTCGGGACCTCCATATATCTATTAAAGAGCCTTCATTGATTATGTCTCTCAGTGCCTGGCTGGCGTGTGGATGTAATTGCCTGGATGCGCCCTTTCTATCTAATGAACCATCTATGACCACGTTGAAGTCACCTCCCCAGATAACTGTAGGGCAGTCTAGAATCGTTATCTGTGCCCACACCTCCCTGAAGAATTCTGGATCGTCTACGTTCGGCCCATAGACAGCCGCCAATATCACATTTTTGCCAAGCAGGGTTCCATGCACCACCACGTATCTGCCATCTTTATCACTTGTCACCGTGTGCTCCTTCCAGTCAATACCTCTACGCACAAGTATAGCTACTCCCCTGGCATAATTGGAAAATACAGCTGAGTATGTGGACCCCCATCTTGAGTGTTTGAGCCTGGGTGAGGCCGTGGAGTTAATGTGCGTTTCTTGTAAGAAACAGACCTCAATGTTGTGCCTAAGTAAATATCTGTGCATCAATCTAGACTTTCTGCCATCCCTCAAGCCCCTTATGTTCCATGTTAGAACCTTTGTCACACCCATTTCCTTTCGTCCAAAGTAGCGTGTGCATTCTGACTGACCCATATTAGAACACTGTACATCAAAACGAATAAGTTTGTCCATGTAGCACTAACAGTTCGCCAAACATCCCCGTTCCCCAGACCACCCTCCTCCCACACCAACCCCCCAATTAGGTTGTGTCAAACCCCCCCTAATACGCCAACGGCGTTAGAACAGTAGAACTTTTGAATTGCGGGAGACACCCCTCGGAGGCGCAGCATCTCGAGCGTACACCCCTGTTTTCACAGGGTGGCTGCACTGTTGTAAGCTGTTTATCTAGTCTAAAGATCAAATCTATGTCCCGGCAACAAGGTCAAAAGACAATTGAAATATCACGTAGTAGGAGTCAGATATAGAATCAGTTCACAACTCAAAAATCTGGACAACATTTTTGACACAATGCACATCAATAAGAGCAAATCAACATAATTGGTATGTCCCACTTTAGCAGTACTAGCGAGGGGTGAACCTTACCCAGAGGTAACAGCATATTAGGGCAATTCGACTTCAATCATTGTCACTCATTGGACTACCCCCCTCAACCTCAGTTGTAGCCTTCCTCCTGGACCTGGGTCCACTCACATGTTTTGCAAATTTGAGAGCGGATCTGGCATCGAGGAAGTGGTGTGTTGAGCCTTCGTGCACGACCCTTACTTTTGCCGGGTACATGAGGAAGTATGGGATTTCAGCCTGGAGCAGCAGTCTCTTGGCTGGCAAAAACTCTTTGCGGGCCGCTTGCACCAGTGGCGTGAAATCCGGATAGAAAGAAATGTGTTCCCTATGTGCGTTATCCTCCCCTTCTTCCTTGCCAAACACAATATTAAGTCTCTGTCCTGGTAGTTGAGTAGTTTCACTAGAATCGGTCTTGGTGTGGCCCCAACAGGTGGTTTCTTCCCCTGTGTTCTGTGCGCCCGCTCCACGGTGAACACCGGAGAGAGGCTCGGTCAAAAATGTCATGTAGTAGTTCCGTAATGAAGACTTCCATTTTTCCCATCGCCGTGGTCTCTGGAATCCCTGTGACCCGAACATTACATCTCTGAGATCGCGCTTCCAAATCGTCCACTTTGGCGCACACCGCCTCAATTTTCTTTTCCATGTTAGTAATGTGCGTTTTGGTATCCTGCTGGAACTCACTGCACTCCGTGTGTCGATTTTCAAGGCTGTTTCGTGCGTGGCAACCTGGGATCGTACATTTTCCAATTGGGCTGTCATGGCATCCAGCTTAGTGTCTAGACCTTCCCCACAGCTACTGAGTCTGCAGCGAGTCCGATCTCTCGTTACCTTATGGCCTCAAGAGCGTAGAGTGGGCACAGCACAATGCGGTTATCACAAGCCAGGCAGACACCTCTCTTTTCCCTCTGGCAGTGCTTTTCTGCGTGCACGAGGTCGCCGATCAGGGAGTTATGCAGGACAGTGACACAACAACAGGAGACCCCATGATGTCGTGTAGTTGTCGGGCATCAAAAGAGGAAGGCTACTGTGCGAAGGACGTCACCAAGGCCATGGGCACACAGCAGGTGTATCAACGGTCGCAAGTTTTGACGAAAACCAGGTCATAGGCCTGACCGGGTGCACGCGTTATACTTCAGAGACCCGATTCAGAAAAGGGGGTGGTGATGAACAGAGTGTCTGAATTAAGCAGACCACTCTCACCCAGTCCAAAGATCAGGGCTTGATCCATCACCGTTTTTTAGCTCACTGCACCATCCCAGCTCAGAACTTGGCTATATGCAAATTAGTCTGACCCTGGCCCAGTGCATCATGGGAACAGGGCAGACCAAACTACCAAGCCAATTCTTATACTGGGAAGGAAACAAGCTACCGGGGACCGGTTTCTGGCATTTCAGCCGTCTTCGGCCCGGCTTGCTTGAATCCTGATACTTCAGAGACCAGCGCCCCGTAGATTCATGAAAACAGATCTGCATGCTAGAGTCAGGAGTCACCCCCGCTGTGTCAGGGCAAAGGTGGTCGCCGTCTGCAGCGCTAATTCTCAGCCGCCATGCCAATCCGATCAGGCGTAGCGCACATGTCCTCCAGCGCCCATGCGCACAATGTAGGCCGCGGTGGTACCTTATATCGTGGGTTCACTGTGCCCGTCCACTATCCCTCCTTCACGGTATTGGGTCGTTCATGCTCTCGCCACATGTGCCCAAAGTGCAATGTCCTCAGACCGGCCACTCCCGCGTTAGTGTTCGCGGCGAGTCAGCCCAATCCAAGATGGCGGCCCGCCACACTGCCGATTCATCCAGGCAGGCCTTTAATTCAGGAAAGGGACACGTAATCCCGCATTAAGGATATTTGTACGGGAGTCACCCTCAGCTGAGGCAGTGTCCTCACCCCACCTCCGTACGTGTGGGCTCTGTGCCGTTTCACGTCTTCCCGCCTCACGAACGGCTTGGCCTTTACATCCTCGATTTATGCCAGACACCTGGGCTTGTTTTCCAGCGCATCCGGACCCCAGCGCGACCCTGCCTCGGTCCAGGCAGGCGGAGCTTGTGGATGCAGTACCATTCGTGCCTGAACTCCATAATTCAGGTTGATTGGGCCCCAGACCTTGCGAAGCCAGTATAAACTGAAATCGGGCATGTGCTACCCGAAACAGCTAGGATTTTTGCAGGATTTATAAAGAAGCCGGCGGAGCTCGCTAGTTAGGCGGCCATTTCGCTGCTCGTTCGGCCACGCCCCCCTGGAATTCTCTACTTACCATGACTAGCTCCTATGCTTCTCCACAGGGCTTTGTTGTGTTTGCATCTTACAGTTATGTCCTCTCTCACCACCCGTACCTCCCTTTCCCCCGTCATCAGCTGAGCGTTCTGGAATGTTGACAGATGCCAGCTGCTGACTTGCCACCCCAGATGCTACTCCTGTCCTCTCCCTCTCACCTCATGCTGTGTTGGCATTCCACTTAATAAACTTGTTAAACTACTGTTCGTCTACTTTGCATTCCTTACAAGTTGGCGACGAGGGCCACACAGCGGAACCTTCGTACCACCCTCAGTTCTGAGGACATAACATGGCTGACTACCGCTAGAAGACATTTCCTTCAAGGGAAAGTCAGCAAAGGTTAAGGAGGTCAGTTGAAAAATTTGAGAGAGGAGTGTAATTCTAGGCTAAAGAGCATTCATGAAAACGGAGTGACTGATTGGGCGCCACCGAATTGATTGGGTGCGCACAAAGGAATGTTGAATGAGTACGGAACTGTGCCGAGGGCTAATCAGACGGATTGACTGAGTGCACGACTGACTGAAACCTCAACCTCCAGTGTCAACTGTCTCCGAGTAACCATCGTCAACTCACGTCTTCGCACAGTGAAGACTTGACACAGCGTACCGCTTACTGAGGCCGTACCTGCCAACCCCAACGGTCACCAAGCAACCGTCAGCTGCCAACATTCTTCAACCGCCAGCTGCTCCTTACACAACGCGCCATCAACGTCGGCGGCCATCTTAGATGCATCAAGCACAATACGGTGAAGTGAAGCGCACACCACTCCTTCATGGCGCCATCACGTGACACGCCCTTAGTGTCCGAGCCACAAGAAGAATTTCCGCATTTCCCACGGCAACCAACGATATTGATCTACATTTCAATGTGCCACAGCCTATCCGCGTCGGAAAGCGCAGTAAAGAAAATTCTAGAAGAAGCCCTGTTAGAGGCATCTGCGCTGATTAGCACAGCAAATGGACATAAGGTACTTTTCCCCCAAAATTCAGCTTCCCCTCTATCAGATTAAGATCATCAGACACATACTTACAATTGAGGATAAATATGGCCACATGGTACTTATTAAATCTGGTACCACCTGCATCATTCCTAGCTGGGTGAGGTGACTCTCAAGTCAAGTGGGAGGAGTGGAGAGAACATTTCACGAATTTTATTGAGACAATAGAAGATGAGGAAGATTTAAAGGCAGAAAGGAAATACAAACTTTTAATGCATTGTTTGGGCGCAGGTGGGATTAAAGTTTTTAAGCGGATCACTAAGAAGGTGAGAGCTGCAGATGAGGGCGATGTTTACTTACACGCCATTGATGATCTGAATAGCTATTACAAACCCACAGTTTGTGTAGGCATGGACAGGTACATGTTCTTCCATAGGAAGCAAAGCCAGAATGAGTCTGTAGATGACTATATCGCGGCATTAAAAAACCTAGCCATTACATGCCGATTGGGTGACTTACACGATGAATTCACCAGGGACCAAATCGTAATGCAGGGCTCCTATGCTGACATTCAGGACAACCTGTGGGCCAAAGGAGAGTATCCGCTAAAAAAGGTCATTGATATGGTAAGAAGGGTGGAAATGACTGGCAGATGCGCTAAAGCCGTAATAGTGGAAAGTAAAGAAAGGAAAGAGGAGAACATTGTTGCTAGAGTGGGAGTGAGGAAACACAAGGAAGGTAAATCATCTTACAAACCCAAAAATTACTCTAAATTTGAAAATGAGGGCAACACCAATAGAAAATTTTACAGATGCAGCAGTTCAAATCATTTAGCCAATGACCGCAATTGCCCTGCCAAAAAGTACAACTGCTCCTTTTGCGGAGAGTCATGGGCCATTTTCAAAAGGTATGCCAAAAAAGATCACCCAAAACGGTGGAATATATTAAGAATGAGAATGAAACAAGTTCACATTTTTTCGATGAGAACGAAATTAACATGTTTATACTCAACATTGATGATGTCTGTGCTTTAGATGTAGACGTTAACGATGAGGGGACAGTCAAGAAAAAAACTATTTGCGATATGTGTATTGGTGGCGTAAATGTGTCTATAGTAGCGGACTCAAGCTCACCATATACCATTGTAAATGCAAAGGTGTGGAAAGAGAAGTTTCTCCCCAAATTGGGTGAACTGTTGGGACCCCCGGACATCTCAATGAAAACATTTACCGGTGAGCCCATCGACTTGGATGGGTTTAGGAGAATAAAATTCACATTCAAAGGGAGAGAAGCCCTATGCAAACTTTACATATCAAAGTCTGGTCCATCAGTACTGGGGTGGCTGGACCAAGGAAAGCTGGGCATCGTTCTAAACCCAAACAGCGAAGAGCCAGTTCTTATTGTTGAGTGTGAAGATGGAATTGGCAAGGAAGTCAAACGTAGATTTCCAAAGGTGTTCATGGAATCCATTGTTCATTTTGAAGGTTTTGAACATAAAATTTGTGTCAAAAAGGGTGCCATCCCCGGGATACATAAAGTTATAAACATTCCATTCTCCATTCGAGAAGGGGTAAAGGAACATCTGGAGAAATTACTGTGAGATGACATAATAGAGAAAGTTGAATCAGCTGAATGGGTGGCCCCCATGGTGGTTGTAAAACGCCCCAATGGGCGGTTCAGATTATGCATTGACCTCCGCGATCTCAACAAGAGCATCCTTGTGGACCAATATCCACTCCCACAAATTAATGAGATGCTGGCTTGTACCAAGGATATCAAATGTTTCTCAACTATAGACCTTAAGGCAACGTATCACCAGATCCTCTTGCACCCTGAGAGCAGATGCCTGACCATGTTTCTCACTCCCTTTGGGTGTTCCCTTTTCAAGAGAGTCCCATTTGGGTTAGCATCGGCTGCAGCCATGTTCCAAAGGCTGATGCAGGAAACATTCAAGGAGGTGGATGGCATTTTGATATTTCAAGATGACATACTGGTCATGGGCAAAAGTAAAGATGAACACGACAGGAAATTGATGCAAGTGCTAGAGATCCTGGAGAACAAATGCCTCACAGCTGAATACAGCAAATGCAAGTTCGCACGCCCTGAAGTTACCTACCTGGGGCACTCTATTTCGGATTCGGGAATCAAACCCAAAAAAGAACTCCTTGACGCCATTTCCAATGCACCTGAGCCCAAAAACAAGGACGAACTTTGCTCCTTCCTGGGCCTCATAGAATTTTACTCCAAAGTCATTGAGAGGTTTTCATCAAAAACCTTCGAACTGAGACAGTTAATGAGAAATAAAAACAAATGTGTATGGTCTGAAGAATGCCAGAAGGCATTTTGCATGCTAAAAACGACGTATGCGCTGCACCACCCTGCAAGGATTTGATCCATCATTGAAAAGTATAGTGACAACAGACGCAAGTGGAAAGGGTTTAGGTGCTGTGCTAACTCAAAAAGACTTGAAGGGCAAAGAATGCACCATTGCTTTCACCTCACGTTCACTCACACCAACAGAAGAAAGGTACTCTGTCATTGAATGTGAGGCCTTGACATGTATATGGGGTTTGAAACACTTCCAACAGTTCGTGTGGGGCAGCAAGGTAATCTTAAGAAGTGACCACAAACCCCTAACCAAGAATTTAACCACCAAGGGACTACACACGGCATCTCCGAGGCTAGCAAGACTTTCTGTAAGACTGTTTGATTATAATTACGAGGTACAATACGTACCTGGTGTTAAGAATGTTGTTGCGGATTTCCTGAGCAGAATGCCAGTACTAGCCCAGGAAGCTAGTGGGGAATCGGATGAAAGATTCTGAGTTGCCAGTGTGCATGAGGAACTACATGGCATTTCATTAGAAAAATGGATGACTGAGCTTAGCACAGACCAGACACTTAGTACGGTGTGTGACATGGTAATGAATGGATGGCCATTAAAAAAAATTGTAATGAAAAAATTGTCGCCCTACTGGGAAGTGAAAGATGAACTCTTACTTGAAGAGGGATTACTCCTAAGAAGTGGCGAGGTAATTCCTCCAACCACCCTAAGATGTACCATACTAGAATTATGCCATGAGGGACATCGGCATGACCAAAAGCAGGAATCTGTACTGGTGGCCAGGCGTGGATCTAGCAACAGAGAGAGTGGTAAGAAACTGCGTGCAGTGCAACAATTCTGACAAGTCCAAGGTCATGTACCGGCCCCCACTCCACCCCATACCATCCCCCAACATGCCATGGGAAAGGATTGGAATAGACATTATGGGACCCCATTCTGATCAAGGGGAACAGGCCAATGCCTTAGTGATTATTGATCACTTCTCGAAGTGGCCAGAAGTGGGATTTGTGAACAAAACTGATACACAGAGTGTGCTGCAATTCCTAGATGAGGTGTTCATTAGAGAAGGGCTACCCAAATGTGTTGTCAGTGACAACGGCCCCCAGTTTACCTCAGAGATGTTTGGCAGCTACTTAAAGAGAAATAATATTGCACACAAGACCACCTCTGTGTACCATCCTGCTGGTAATATTGCAGTAGAAAGGTTTAACCGGGTCATCAAAGGAATTTTGCAGCTTGCCACCACCAACAACTTAGCGTGGAGAAATGAGAAAGGCAAGACATTGTGGGCATATCGCATAACTCCATGCAATAGTACGGGGCATAGCCCATTTGAGTTGATGAGAGGAAGGACACCAATTTCTAAGGACAATGTCAGCAGGCAAGCAGCCGCCAAAAGGGCAGACTGGTTGCCTGACACAGTCAAACTACATTTGCAAAAGAAACAGGTAGATGGTAAGAACCACTACAACAGAAAACATAGCTGCAAACCTGTACAAGTGTCTGCTGGTGATATGGTTTGTGTGAAGTATAGTGGACTCATAGCTAAAGGGCAGAATAGATATTCACAACCACTCATAGTCGAGAAAGTGTTCTGTAACTCAGCCTTACTCAGCGATGGTAGAGTGTGGCATTTCTCGAGATTAGCCCCAGGCAAATACAGTAGCACTTTTGGAAATTATGTAGATGCGCGCAGTACCGTAGGAGGTGGTAGAATTAAGTTATGGGATGATGATGAAGACAAAATGAATGTGGCATTGGACACACAGGGTTCAGCCTCCTCTAGACACAGTGGGTGTTTTCCGGACAGGGACATTGTAGAGGCTGATCCTGAGGACACCCAGCGTTCAGACTCTACTGACTTCAGTGAGCATGCACCGGTCGGTGTGAGAGTAGAACCTTCAAGAACAAGATGTGGGTGCAATATTGTGCCAGTGAGCAGACTCAATGACTTTATTTGTGACTAACTGTTTATTTTTGCTTTGTTGTTCCTCAAGTAGGAAGATGTGTTGTGTTTGTATCTAACAGTTATTTCCCCTCTCACCACCCGTACCTCCTCCCCTTTCTCCGTCATCAGCTGAGCATTCTGGAATGTTGACAGGCGCCAGCTGCTGACCTGCCACCCCCTCTCACCTCATGGTGTGTTGGCATTCCACTTAATAAACTCGTTGAACTACTGTTCGTCTTCTTCGCATTCCTTACATGCTTCTGTCCTTTTGGTGGACTGTAGGAACACCTCTTATGAGAGATTCCAAGCATTTTATCCATAAAATTTGACGGGTAGCAGAAGTGCCACTGAGCACCCTTCCCTGATGACGTCACTGGGCCGATCCACTGTCCCCCCTAACTCGGAATTCAGAAGAGTGAATGTGTGTGTCAGTGTAGCTCTGCTTCCGGAGCTTCGGGAATCTCCTCTATGGCTGTGCCTTGGTGTTCCGTATCCTAGCGTCTGTGCCCAAAAGTCATATCTGTATTCCTCTGTGCCAGTGTTCCTGATATGGTGTACCAATAACACTGTGTCTATCCCAAGTCCATTATCTCCATGCAGGTGTCTATCTGTGTGTCTGTGCCCTATAGCTCCAATATTTTCCTGGTCCCAAATTCAGTGTCACCACAGCAATGTTCCCACATTAGTGCCCCAATTCTGTTGTATTTTCCTTGAGTCAACATCACCATATCCATGTCCAATCTCCGGGCCAAGGTCCCTTTGTCAGTAACCCCATGTTGATGGCCGACACACAGGGGCATGTCTATGAGTAGTTTGCCTCATGCTTGCACCACGCAATGTGGTACATGCACAACGCAAACCTCTAAGTCGTAGTTATGAAGCCATGTAAAGCCACTTTGCGTGGCTTTGAATGGCTTCAAAATTATGGAGTAATACAACGCAGCAGATATCTCTGCGTTGCATTACTCTGCTCAAGAGAGGCATTGCAGTGGGCGTTACCCCTCAAATCCCCTGGTTTTTGATGCAATCCCAGATCTACCAAACCTGGTAAACCTGGGAATGTGCCAAAAAGATACACCTCCCCAGGTGAGGCGTAACGAGGAGAAATATCTTTATTTCTGCTCATTTTTTCTCTTTCTATGTGTGCTGTATTCTGCATCACACATATAAAGAGGAACACACGTCTCAGGATTGTTTTTGTGCAGAAAGGTGCCTATTCCTGCACAAAAACAATCCTGCCTACAAAACCGCCCCCCTTGCACCATGGTGCAGGAGCGCCTGCGTTGGCTCTAGGCTGCTGAAACAGCGCCAGCGCAGGAGGGAAGGACAGGAATGTGCTGTATTGGATAAATATTGCACATTCCTGCCCTTTCCCTGTGATGCAGCGCAGCAATGTAACTCGCTGCACTGCCCTACGCCACAAATCTTGCAAATATGCTCCTAATGCCTCTCTCTCTGTGCCCCATCAATGCAGGTGTGTCACTGCCCCAGTGTTTCCACTTATGAGATATTATCCTAGTGTTAATGTAGGTGCCCGTTTGCCCGTCCTCCTATGAGAGCGTCAGAGTCAATGGTACCATTTCAGTGTCCCAGTGTTAGCATCGCTACATTCATTGCACCGGGCGCTGACTTGGGGTGGGGGCGTCATTTTTACAAGTATCTTATCATTTTAGAAGCACCTGCTGCAGCGCTCCTGGCCTTGAGCAATTTTCAGGCGTCAATCAAAATGTCAAGATCACTCGGGTGTTTAATCGCATTTCTGGAAAGAGACCAGAGGTTTGTCTAGTGGAAGTTTTGTCTCATGCTAAGGTAGCGCAGAGGGTTAAAACGCCTGCTGCTAAGAACGTGTACCATGCAGGTAAAAAACTGCATATAATGTAAATAGGTCAGTGGGTTAATGCTTCTGTAAGACAGATCCTTTTGTGACTTGCCGTTTATAAGTCAAAATCCTAATATAGAACATTGAGCTATTAACTGTCATCCAAGAGCTGCATGCAAACTGCAAGGTATATGTTAGCACTATATATTTCTTTGCTCAGTCTTTCATCATCCTAATCTTGTGAAAAGGGTTCATTTGGGTAGAAAACAATTATTATTATTAAAGAAAACCCCTAACAATGATGTTACATTTTAAATTCTGAATTTGCACTTTTCCAGAACAAGGACTCAAACTATTTTGCCTACCAGTATCGATGACATGTCACTCCTACACTACACCTTGTAGTCTATACATTTCCTATACACTGATTTACACCTATATGATTGTCTCTGTGCAGTGTGTGTGTGATGTAAAGCGCTCTGACACCTTACACTGGTATGAGTGGTGCTATAAAACTATATGAATCTGAGAGAAAGTGGTTATGGAGACTTTAGGGGCACTGTTAAAGGGTGCTAGTGAGGGAATCCGTGACAGAGGTGGTCATGGGGGGGCGTCAACAGACATTGCCGCACAGGCAGCCACCCGTGCTAAAGCCGCCCCTGGCTACATTACAGCATTATTGCATTAGTGATCCTATGTCACTGCCTCTATTTATCCCTGTCTTAGTGGCTATATTGCAGATTTGGTGTGTTCCTGTTGTCATGTTGTTTGCCATTCTAGCATTCATACAACCCTAAGGCTGCTTCAGAGTACTATAGGGGAAAGAAAGGGAAGCAAGCAACATGAAAAGAATGGAAGGGACCCTAAGGGCTGAGAATGGCAATGGAAAAGAGGTCTGGGAGTGACACAGAAACATGTACAAAGAGAAGATGTGAGGCTTTGAGAAGGATAAAGTAAGAGGGTTGGAAGTTACATTTGTAGTTAAAAAATAAGGCGATTCATTTGAAGAAGGAAGGAAATCCCTAAGCAAACCCTTTGTTGTTGCATAATTTACATTTTGACAGAAATCTTATTAGATTTATATCTAAATCTCACTTTCCATATGGAATGCAATTGTGCAGGACCTCTTTTGCGGATGACAAAAAGCGCATTAAAAAGCAAAGTGAACAAACATTTTCTTTTGTGGAAATGCTGCACCACTTTGTTTTTTTTTTGTGTTCACAGAATTACATTACAAACAAGCATTGGAAATGCAATAGGTCTCGCATTAGAAAAGTTGGAGCTATTGGTTTTGTAAATGACAATTTTTTTATGTGTTGGTCTTGAAAATAGCAAAATTAATAGCTTTGTCATTTACAATGCCAATAGCTGAGTGGTGTGTGCATTGGTGGAGCTGTGTGGGGGCTGCATTGGTGGAGCTGTGTGGTGGTGCCTCGGTGGAGCTTTGTGGTGGGTGCATCCGTGGAGCTGTGTGGTGGGTGAATCAGTGGAGCTGTGTAGGTGGAGCTGTGTGGTGGGTGCATCGGTGGAGCTATGTGGTGGGTGCATTGGTTGAGCTGTGTGGTGGGTGCATCAGTGGAGCTGTGTGGTCGGTGCATCGGTGGAGCTGTGTGGTGGGTGCATCGGTGGAGCTGTGTGGTGGGTGCATCCGTGGAGCTGTGTGGTGGGTGAATCGGTGGAGCTGTGTAGGTGGAGCTGTGTGGTGGGTGCATCGGTGGAGCTATGTGATGGGTGCATTGGTGGAGCTGTGTGGTGGGTGCATCAGTGGAGCTGTGTGGTCGGTGCATCGGTGGAGCTGTGTCGGTGGAGCTGTGTGGTGGGTGCATCGGTGGAGCTGGGTGGTGGGTGCATCGGTGGAGCTGTGTCGGTGGAGCTGTGTGGTGTCTGCATCGGTGGAGCTGTGTGGTGGGTGCATCGGTGGAGCTGTGGTGAGTGCATCGGTGGAGCTGGGTGGTGGGTGCATCGGTGGAGCTGTGTCGGTGGACCTGTGTGGTGAGTGCATCGGTGGAGCTGGGCGGTGGGTGCATCGGTGTAGCGGTGTGGTGGGTGCATCGTTGGAGCTGTGTCGGTGGAGCTGTGTGGTGGGTGCATCGGTGGAGCTGGGTGGTGGGTGCATCGGTGGAGCTGTGTCGGTGGAGCTGTGTGGTGTCTGCATCGGTGGAGCTGTGTGGTGGGTGCATCGGTGGAGCTGTGGTGAGTGCATCGGTGGAGCTGGGTGGTGGGTGCATCGGTGGAGCTGTGTCGGTGGAGCTGTGTGGTGAGTGCATCGGTGGAGCTGGGCGGTGGGTGCATCGGTGTAGCTGTGTGGTGGGTGCATCGTTGGAGCTGTGTGGTGGGTGCATCGGTGGAGCTGTGTGGTGGGTGTATCGGTAGGGCTGTGTGGTGGGTGCCTCGGTGGAGCTGTGTGGTGGGTGCCTCGGTGGAGCTCTGTGGTGGGTGCATCGGTGGAGCTTGTCGGTGGAGCTGTGTGGTGAAGAATCGTAGGACAGCGGTATTCAATACTTGCTCCTAAGGTCTGGAATTCTCTTCTGTCGCATACTGCTTTCTCAAAAAAATGGAAACTTTTAGACATGCATTGAAAATCTGGCTGTTTAAGAAAGCATTTGGCGCATGTGTATAAGGCTGGTTCCCGTAATCAGTACACTGTCTTCTTGGTCCTCCCTCCCGGCTCCTTACTTAAGGGGACCTCAGAGTGTGACCGCTCAGCCCTCCACAGGGCTTGGTCACCCCACTCGCTGCTGCCGCTCCTGCCTGCCTTGCCGCCGCTCCTGGGACTTCCAGCTGACCGCTGATCTTGGATTTCCCGCCGCTGCCTCCCTGCGGCCCCGCCCCCTGCGATTCCATTCGCCGCCCCGCTCCCGCCACCCAGCTGCTCCTCCCTCCCGGCTCCTTATTTTTGACGCCCCCAGAGCGACCGCGCAGCGGACGAGTGCAGCGGGAGCACCGATTGAGAGCCAAAGGTGCGCCAAAGGTAAGCCCGTCTGCGCCCGTCCTCGCCTGGACCGCGCCTGGACCGCGCCCAGCGCCAGGACCCCTAGTCCCAACCGCCGATGCAAGACCACACGACGGACCTACGACGCCGCCACCCTCAACGCACTCAATGCCGGGCAGAACCCTGCCTGCTAACGAGCGACCCCGAGACGCACCCACGGACCCTTCGCCTGCCAAGCCTGCCATTTCTCCTGCTACCGGACCTGCACCGCCCCCGCCAAGCCCAGCACCAGCAGCAACCACCTGAAGTGCATCCTGCTCAACACCCGCTCCATCCACAGGCACCCCGTGGAACTCTGGGACCTGCTCGACACAACAGCACCAGACGTCGCCTTCCTCACTGAAACCTGGATGAACGCCTCCTCAGTGCCCGACATCGCCTTAGCCATCCCGGACGGATGCAAGATCACCCGGAAGGACCGCGTCAACCAGACGGGAGGAGGCATCGCCATCGTACACAAGAACACCATCCGCATCTCAACTAACTCCGACAAAACCTTTGCCGCCGCTGAACACCTGCACTTCCAGATATACACTGACCCCAAGACCACCCTCTGCGGCACCCTCATCTACAGACCACCGGGACCACGCACACAATTCAGCAAAGACATCGCAGACTTCATCAGCCCGCATGCCCTTTTCTCCGCCGACTACATCCTCCTAGGAGACCTTAACTTTTACTTGGAGAACAACAACGACAGAAACACCACCGCCCTGCTGGACAACCTCGCCAACCTCGGACTCAAGCAACTAGTGAACACCCCCATCCACTACGCCGGCCACACGCTTGACCCCGTCTTCTCATCCAGCAAGCACATCTCCTTCAGCCACACCACCGGACTCCACTGGACCGACCACTGCTGCGTCCACTTCAGCTTCAAAAGAACTATGACCCACCACCACCCGCAACAGGTCCCCCGCCGAAGCAGGAGCAAGATCACCGCCGAGCAGCCCACGGCCTCCCTCAGCAAGAACACTCCCACCAGCTCAACGGACTCCAACGAAGCAGCCAGCAACCTCACCAAGTGGCTGACCGCCTGCGCCGATGACCTCGCACCACTAAAGAACCCTCCCAGCAGACCCGGCAGCAAGAAAACCCCCTGGTTCACCGACGAACTCAAAGAATCCAAGAAGAACTGCCGCACCCTCGAGAAAGCCTGGCGGCTCGACCACACCACAGACAACAGGACCGCCCTCAAGCACGCCATCCGCAAACACCATCAGCTGACCCGCGCCACCAAGAAGACGGCACTCAAAGAACAACTGGACAACAACACCCACGACAGCAAGGAACTCTTCAGCATCTTCAAAGAGTTCTCCAACCCCAGCGCCGGAAACAACGACATCACTCCCTCGCAAGACCTCTGCAACTCACTCGCCTCGTTCTTCCACCGCAAGATCGCCGACATACACAACAGCTTCGACGCACAGACCACGCACCCTACCACCGAACCAATACCCGCCACCACCACCCTCTGCAACTGGACCCCGATCAGCACCGAAGACACCACCTGCACGATGAACTCCATCCACTCCGGATCACCAACCGACCCGTGCCCACACCACGTCTTCAACATAGCCGACGCCACCATCGCACCCCATCTCCGAGACACCATCAACTCCTCCTTCCACACCGCCACCTTCCCAGAGAGCTGGAAGCACGCCGAGCTGACCGCCCTCCTGAAGAAACCAACGGCGGACCCCACCGACCTCAAGAACTACCGTCCCATCTCGCTCCTTCCTTTTCTGGCCAAAGTCATCGAGAAGACCGTCAACAAACAGCTTACCGCCTTCCTCGAGACGAACGGATCCCTCGACCCCTTGGAGTCCGGGTTTTGGGCCATCCACAGCACCGAGACCGCCCTGATCGCAGCCACCGACGACATCAGAACCCTGATCGACAACGGGGAAACAGCGGCCCTCATCCTCCTGGACCTCTCTGCGGCATTCGACACCGTCTGCCACCACACCCTAGTGAAGCGCCTCAGCAACATTGGAATCCGAGAGAAAGCGCTGGAGTGGATCATCTCGTTCCTCACCGGAAGAACCCAGAGAGTCCGCCTCCCTCCGTTCAGATCAGAGGCCACCAAAGTAATCTGCAGCGTACCACAAGGATCTTCACTCAGGCCAACCCTCTTCAACGTCTACTTGAGCCCCCTCGCAGCCATCGCACGCCAGCACAACCTCAACATCATCTCCTACGCCGACGACACCCAGCTCATCCTCTCCCTCACCAACGACCCCACCACCGCCAAAGTCAACCTACACGAAGGGATGAAAGACGTCGCCGACTGGATGAGGAACAGCCGCCTTAAACTGAACTCAGACAAGACGGAAGTCCTCATCCTGGGATCATCACCCTCCGCCTGGGACGACTCCTGGTGGCCCCCGGCCCTGGGCACCGCTCCCAAACCAACGGACCACGCACGCAACTTGGGCTTCATCCTGGACTCTTCCCTATCAATGACCAGACAAGTCAACGCCGTCTCATCCTCGTGCTTCAACACCCTGCGCATGCTCCGCAAGAACTTCAGATGGATCCCCACCGAAACCAGGTAGACCGTCACCCAGGCACTCGTCACCAGCCGACTGGACTATGGGAGCACCCTCTACGCCGGAACCACAGCCAAACTTCAAAAAAGACTCCAACGCATCCAGAACGCCTCCGCACGACTCATCCTCGACATCCCCCGACACAGCCACATCACCGGACACCTGAGAGACCTACACTGGCTCCCCGTCAGCAAGAGAATCACGTTCAGACTCCTCACCCACGCACACAAGGCTCTCCACGACCTGGGCCCCAAGTACCTCAACGACCGCATGACCTTCTACATGCCCACCGTCCAGCTACGATCGACCAGCCACGCCCTCGCCACCGTACCACGCATCTGCAGAGCCACCACCGGAGCAAGATCCTTCTCCTACCTGGCAGCCAAGACTTGGAACTCCCTCCCCACCCACCTTCGGTGAACCCAAGACCATCTCTCCTTCAGGAAGCAGCTCAAGACCTGGCTGTTCGAGCAGTAACTTACCCCTCCTCCAGCACCTTGAGACCCTCCCGGGTGAGTAGTGCGCTATACAAATGCTGTGATTGATTGATTGATTGATTGATTGATTGATTGATTGATTGATTGATTGATTGATTGATTGATTGGGATATAGCGCCATGATTCCTTTGCGTGAACATTAACATTAACAGCTTTACTAAAAAAAAAAAGTAACATTTCACGTTGAAAAAAAGAAAAGGGTTTTAAACAATAAATAAGTCCTTGGCTAATGTGCCATCCTGAATGATGAGCAATGTTCAGTAAAGATTGCATTTGTATACTGAACAAATATTTGCACAATGTTGAAAAAAAGCAATACTTTCAAATATTAAATAAGTTCACGGCGACAGTGTTCGCACAGAGAAGAGGCACAGCAGACAAAAACATTCACTAGCATGAATGAACTGCTTTCCAAGGCTACATTACAGTACTAGTCCAGGGAAATGCAAAGCAGAGGAATGCATGCAGTCACAGGAACTGCTTTAACAAAAACGTAAAATAGCACGTTGAAAATATGGTTATTGTTCCGTTTTATTTCATCACTTAAGAATGCTTAATAGTTCCATGTTGTTAAGCAGTCCGTTTCAGACGTGCGTGATGACTGAAGATGCTTCAGTAATCAGTCTTGGTTTCCCGAGCTTCCTACTCCCTGGACTACTCCATGCGTGAATTATGCGCCAGAATGCCCGACCGTGGGCGCCGATCGCTCCCACACACAGGCAGGCGCGGCCAACAGAGTGTGAGGGTGACTCGGCCAGGCTCAGAGAGCAGGCTCGAAAAATAGACCCCCCAACCAGAGTGAGATAAAGAACACGGGCAATAAAGATAAAAGTGCCCAGCTCCGCTGATTGATAATTGGAAGATCCGATACCAGGGAAGTACCCCGCCCCCGTCACAAACATAAACCTTAGAGCGTCGCTTCTGTTTCAAATATCACGAATAATGCATAAAAAGCACACTCGTGTTGCACGCACTGGCGTACAATGTAGTACAGGAACCGGGCACTAGAATTGAGGTGAATTGAAAACGTGACCTTGCGAACCTCACGAAACTTGGCACTGATAAATTGTGAAACTTAATATAACTAAGCTGAATTAACTTCTCACTGCAACTGGCGTAGAATTAACTTGTGAAACTGACTGGGCTTAGACCAGATTCACTTGCAAACCTCGCAGAGTTTGGATGGAATTAACTTGCAGATGAATAAATTGTGAACCTTTCAAAACGGGACCGCAGTAACTTGCGAACCTCCTTGGTTTAGAGCGGATCTGCGAATAAAGGGCTACGAACCGTATTAGAGTGGCCGTTGATTTGCGAGTAAACGTTTCCGACCCCCGCTATATTTGCAGGGGAGTTGCGGATACAACACCGAGAAACCAGCCAGACTTACGACTGAATGACGCCTCGTATCTCGCTTAATGCTTGAACAGAGTCGCAAACCGTAATGGACTTGCGGGAGAAACGCGATTGAAAACGTGTGAATTTAGAAATACTTTCATCTTTAAAGGATGTCTACCTAGAGTTCAACTTAAACTCCTTGATACAGTTTCCTTTAGATTGATTCCACAAATAAATAGGCCCACGTGGTTTCCTTCCTCGAAGACTATCTCAGGACCCGTTGTGAATCAACTGTGATAAAGTGGATGTTTTATGCCAAAGAGGGCAGAGCCAGTTACTTTCATTCAACTATTGTCTGTAGCCAATGTACCCAGACAGGGCCCAGTTCTCAGGATTAAACGCGACAAGCAATTGTAGTTCACAGAATACAGCAGGACCCTCTGATCAGCTGAAATAAAGGCAAAGAAACTGTGAGTTTACCCTTCCACCTATATGCTATAATGTTAAACACCCACTGATTTGGTGGGCTTGATAAAGGGGAGCCAGAGGGGTTTCCACAGGTACGTGCAGCTAAGGTACCCGTGGTTCTGCACTTTCCTCCGCGGTTCTGCCACTAAGTGCCGATACTGCGCTGTCTCTTGTCCTTGGGACAGTGTTGCACTGTGAGGCCGACAGAGAGGGCTCCAGTCACACCCTCCCCGCTGCGAAGCACCGCGCCGAGGTGACACTGTTATTATTTCCGTAAGGGAGTGCTGCAGAGGCGCTATATTTTGTCTGGCACTTAGAGTGGTGACGTGTTCTGTAGCACAGAGGGCTGAAGCTGCACTTCATTTTGTTCTGCAGAAAGAGCCTTGAAATGACACAGATTTTTTTATGTTTTGTAGGTGCGAATGTTAAAGTGACACTGTATTTGTTGTGTGGGAAATCGGTGAAGTGGCGTTGTGCCTGTTTTGCACCTAAGAGTGTATTTTGTTCTGTCCCAGATGGAGACGGCAGCGCAGCGCACTCCAGTCAGATCTCCAGTGCAAACCCATCATTGCATGTTTTTCCTGTTACAAGATGTTAAAACCTCACTATGTTTTGCACCGATCCCTGGAGTCTTGGAGTGTGTCATGTGTTCTGTCCTGTAGCAGGGGTTGCCCTGTCGGAAGTTGTGAAAGAGACGCTGTAGTTAGTTCTGTAGCCCGAGTTTGCAGTGTCCATGTTTTATTCTCTGCAGCGGCGTGTTTAAGAGCTGCAGGGTTGTTCTGCAGAAGGGGTTGAGTGTGCTTGTATTTTTCTCTGTATGTAGTTGTTAAAGTGATGCTGTGTTTGTTCAGCAGCAGTAGCTTGTAGTGTCCATGTATTCAGCCCTGTAGTAGTCTGATAAAGAGATGTGTTTTGTTCTGTAGCAGAAGCTTGCAGTTTTCATGTATTTTGCCCTGTAGTAGGGAGTTAAAGAGACGTTGTGTTTTTTTCGACAGATGGGGCTTGTATGAGATTGTGCAGGGGGCAAATAGGGGAGGAGAATGGCTGGGCTGAGGCGGAGCGCAAAGCCTTTGATGCAGCAGGGGGCAGAGCGGGAAGAGCTGCTGGCGGCACCAAGCTGACGATTTGATGCTGTGCACGCGCATTTTAACTCATTGCGCTTGCCCAATGAGTTAAAAAGCAAATGCACTGCATGGAATCGCCAGTCTAGTTAAACTCTTGTTTAAGCCCCTATAGTCTCGCTCCGCTCAATGTGCATGTGCATTGAGAGGTGAGACCTAAAAAAGGAGATTATGGTTATTTTTTAAAAGTTTAAGACAGTAGAACATGGGGCTTTCCTCTTTAGCCCACATGCTATATTTTTTTTAAGGTTAAATATATTGAAAAACTAGCCAAGCATTTATTTTATGAGCACCATCTCTTTGACCTACAAGGCCTTGCCTCTTACATAGGCATGGAGTGCAATGGTCTAACACTAATAAAGGCTGTCCAGGCCTCAAGCAGCCTCCACAACCCACCCACATGGCTATGGCCGAGCTTTTAGGCACAGATTGACAACCTTGATTTGTCTTCCACTTCTTTCCTCGCTCATGAGTTGTATTTTTAAAGTTCTAGGCACTATACCTTTAAAATAAAACCTCAGCAATGTGCATGTTATCATATGGATTACTGTGCCTTCTAAAGTTAACCTACGTTTTTTTTGGGTTTATATGCAAACTGTCTGAACTGGGGTGGCAGAGTGGGCTAAAGAACGTTTGGCTGGGTGTGAGTGATTGATTGATTCAGATGCTCCATCCATCACCACCCCCTTTTGTACCACAATACGCAAACTGTACCCTGCTATCCCCTGGCTAAGTTGGTGCTGTAAATCTGTCATTGTGTGTTAGTCCTACTTATAATATTTGGGCATCTGTCTCTAACACCTCCTTCTCCATCACACTGCTAGGCGCTGTGTCCCAAGACAATATAAGAACATCTTTCTGCCCACTCACGTACAACATCAAAAGGCTTCCCACATAAAATCTTAACAAATACAAAACTGCCTATCAAGCACATCCCCATGGTGTGGTGTGCAACTCATCTAAAAAGTGCTTAGATGTTGTACACAGAGGTATGAAGTGGTATATAAATGCTGCAGTACAATAAAACACAAGACTGGAACCCCACAGTAGCAACATTCATTGAGATAATCTGTAACCTAAAATCTACTTCGAGAAATTCAAAAGTGCTAACACATCTGGAAGCCACCGAGCCCATCACCTTATATAACATTTTTGCAACCCAAGCTGTTTATTGTTTCAAGGCTACACGCCTGGTGCTTGAAGATACTTCAACAATTAAAGAAACTGCAAGCTGGTCGTCATATTCATAAGAAGTTTTATTTATTTTATTTTTCTGGTGATTAAAACGAGAACTTCCATTGACTTAAGAGTTCTTAGCATAATACTGTGAAGAAATGAGGTGAAGTAAAACATGCTCTTTGAAATACCTTCCCTCAGGTATACATATGCTAAATCAGCCCTAAGCTCCCCCAATACAAGTCAGTGATCAGTTAATTCATCTTCAATGTCAAAGGGAATGACCTTTGCTTGAATTCCCAGAGGTAAGGGAGCCAACCATTTTCCAGTATTTAGAGTAAAGGAGAATAGTAGAGTGTGAAGGGGAACACTACTTATATATTGGCAAAACAATTGGAGAAAACAGTCACTGGAAGCGTCTGCTGGGAGCCAATTAAAAAATCCCCCATAGCATATCTACATTCTGCATATGTAGATTAAACCACGCTGCCTAAAACAATACCCGATCCGTCCCCGCGCGGACATGACAGGCACGTGGACCCGCCATTTTGTCTGTTGATGAAAGGGCGCTGTGCGGGCCCCGTCACTTAGGCAGCTGAATATTTGACCTTGGAGAGTGGCGGGCTTCACTGAGGTGTTCTGAGTGGCAGCCAGCATTTTTCAATCAGACTCAAGTGTCTTGTTCCTGTTGCGATAGTTCTCTCGGTGGGGAGGGGGGGGGGGGGGGGGGGAGGCTCATTTCCTCGTCGCTTTCGCTTGCTCTTGCGGTGTCTAAGAAAAGACCAGCTCAAATTTGCAAAATGCAATAGGTGTCAGGGGTCTTCCCTGAACTCACTCGTTCCACGTGGTCAAAAAAACGAAGTTAAAAAGTTATGCACTGCAGATTGTTCATTTTAATGAACAGTCGTAAAATTGTGGGTGATCATCCCAAAACATCTCTTCACGCAATATTCCTAAAGCCCCTTGGCTTAAAACTATTCATTGTTCCTAAGGATCCTTTCTCTTCTCCCATCCTTAGTGTGTCTTACCCTTTCTGGACTTGCATCTGTCTGCATTATGCTTTATTACTGTATTTCTGCAAACTACCCACACCACACCCCATAGATCACAACCTCTCCTTTTTTTAAACCAAGGGCCTGCAATCTAACAATACCTAACCTCTTCTAGCCCATGCACTCATCCCGCTAATGTTTTGCATGAACTCACACTAAGGATCACACCTAAATCCTCTTAACTTCATCTAACACAAATATGTCGGATTGGATACATAGACTAGTTTCATTAAGAGAGCCAGACTAATTCCAATAACCAACAAAAAACACTAGTCAATAATCACTTAGTTAACCACTAATCTTGCGTTTCTGGAGTAGCATGCTGCCTGCTATAAAGCGCTTCAATGCCTTCTCAAGGGTACTAAGCATTACGTAAGAGCAATTCTAATACCGGCGGATTCATTATGCAGTTTCAGAACGTTAGTCACTGAAGTATATAAACCAACTCATAAGAGCTTTCACAGGTTAATTAACTCAATGCCATTTCATCAACTCTCTGTTCAAGATTGTGGAGCATGGCCCTCACTCCTGCAATTTCCTCTCTATATTAATTTTCCAAGCAGCTGTATTTATTTATTTATTTTTATATTCTTTATGCGAAGAGGCCTGCAGCTGCATACTGCTACAAGGCCCCTCATTTTTACGCAGCCCCTCAATCCCTCTGCGTTAATTTTCCGACTTCCATCTTGCTTCCTGCAATACTTACAAACTACTCCTCCCCTGTCTCCTTCCTCCTCCCCCTTCCTCTTTCGCTCTCTTCCCCCCTATCTCCCCTGATTTATTTCTAAAACTTCTGGTCAAAGTCAAGTCTGGCTCTCCCGCGGACTGCGCGCCGGCACGCATTCTTAAAACTCTCTTCACCAACTGTCCCGCCCCCCCCTCTTGCTCTTCTTAATTCCTCCCTGGCTCTTGGTTCCGTCCCCTCTTCTTTTAAATCCGCTATAGTCCTCCCTATCCTAAAAAAAACCGGTCTGGATCCCTCTCTCCCTTCTAATTTTCGACCCATTTCCCTTCTTCCCTATCTTGGCAAGATCCTTGAAGCCCATGTTACCTCCTGCCTCTCCACTTACATCGAGGAGAACGGCCTCTTGACATCCCATCAGGCGGGTTTCCACCCGGGCCACTCCACGGAGGCGGTGGTCCTTGCAGTCTTGGACGAACTCAAGGGGAAGGCCGACTCTAACCTCCCCCAAGCCCTGGTCCTTCTCGATCTGTCCGCTGCGTTTGACACGGTTGACCACTCCATCCTTCTCGACCGTGTCAGCGCAGCGGGCATTCGGGGCGTGGCCTTTTCTTGGCTCGCGTCCTTCCTTCAGGACAGGTCCCAGGCGGTTCACTTCTCCGGCTTTTCTGCCCCTCCCCGCCCGGGTTCTTGTGGCGTTCCCCAAGGTTCCTCTCTTTCCCCCCTTCTTTTCAATCTTTATATCCATCCTCTCATCACCTCCCTTCTTGAGCTGGGGGTCTCTGTGTATAATTACGCAGATGACCTCCTGCTCGTTTTTGACCTTTCTTCTACCCCTGATTCTCTCCCTAAGTTTTGTTCCACCTTAGTTTTTATTTCTGAGTGGATGAGCGCTAACCACTTGAAGCTCAATCCAGACAAGACGGAACTGGTCCTCACTGGTAGTCCCTCGAACCCTTGGTCTCCTGCACACTGGCCCCTTTCTTTTGGTCCCCCTCCTTTGCCCGCCTCCTCTGTCCGTACCCTTGGTATCAAAGTCAGCCGTGACTAATCCATGCATAGTCAGATCAGTTCCATCGTGTCTTCTTGTTTTCCGTCCCTCCGTCTTATCCGGAAAATTTCGCGGTTTATTTCTACCGATGCACTTAAAACCATAGTCATGGCCCTTGTCACCTCCCGCCTCGACTATGGGAATGGCCTGTACGTGGGCATACCCGCCTACGAAACCCGCCGACTCCAGGCCATTCAAAACCAAGCTGCCCGCCTCATCCTCTCCCTCCCTAAATCCTCTCATATCACCCCTGCTCTCAAGTCCCTTCATTGGCTTCCTGTCCGTTTCAGATCTTTCTTTAAACTGGCCTGTTTAGCCTTTCGGGCTCATTCCCAGTCTGCTCCCCTGTTCATCACTTCTCTCATCTCCTCTCATGCCCCAAGCCGCACTCTTCGTTCCTCTTCCCTCTCTCTTCTGCATATCCCCCGCTTTCGTAAATCCAGAACGGGGGGTACCCGGTTCTCAGTCCTGGCCCCCCAGTTCTGGAACAGTCTTCCACTCTCCATTCGTTTCATCCCCATCTACACTCACTTCCGCAAAGCCCTCAAAACCTTCCTTTTCTCTCAGGCATTCCCCTCCTAGTCTCCCTGGGTTCCCTCTGTGAGCTTTGATCAGGTCCCCAGCGCCAGGAAGCCGCTTGGCCGCAGTGCGCTTTACCAAATATTTTTTCATTTCATTTCATTACTCTTACAATCACATTAAAAAAATATATATTTGTACAAGGGCCTGTTATTGAATATTACTACCAGACTGCTTGCTTCTTTTCTTTTGCTCTGTAGAGGAGTAAATCTTTTTTAACTTACAGTTCCAAAAAGGCTGTCAGCCATCTTGGAGCAGTAAATCATAGTAAAAACAATGGCCACGAGTGCGGTGGCCTTTCTGGATTAATTTGTTTTTGCTTGAAGAGAACTATTCAAAGATGACTTGTGCATGTTAGCAAGCTGGCAAGTGCAATCAAGCAAACGTCTTTAATTATACTAGATGGACTCTAGAAAAAAGTGCAGAACAATAACATCAAACACACAACAGGTGATGGGAGGAATGCTTGCAATTTGTCTAACACTGGCAAGTGCTTGGTGTACCATTCCAATCCATTGTTCTTTTGCCCACCATGGCAGATCGGATTAGATGCAGCTGCATGCAAATCAACCATGGTCATGCTCCAATTAGAACAGACCAGTCTGAATATTTTAGTCAGGTCCACACTGAACTGTAACAAAAGCAACCAGACTTGATGTAGCCTCTCTAACATCTTTAACATCTCGACTGAGGGAGTTTGGGGTAGAGGGGCCCGCCCTTAACCTTCTATCCTCCTTTCTAGAGCTTAGGGAGCAGAGGGTCCAAATGGGCAAATACCTCTCCCCTGTAAAGTCCTTGCAATGTGGGGTGCCACAAGGGTCGGCTTTAAGTCCGACCCTATTCAACATCTATGTGGCCCCACTTGCTAGACTAGTAAGATCTCAGGGGATGGAGGTAGTGTCATATGCAGACGACACTCAGATCATGGTGTCCCTGTCACGGTCTGTCAGCACCACAGCGTTCAGCTTCAGGAGTTGCATGCAATTGGTTGCCGATTGGATGACGCTCAATTCCTTGAAGCTTAATGGCGACAAGACCGAGGTGCTGATATTCGGAAAGGACAGGGACGCCTGGTCGAGTGAATGGTGGCCGCCATCACTGGGAACCTGTCCGACCCCTTCACAGTCGGCAAGAAACCTGGGGGTCATCTTTGACATTGAGCTGGCCATGAACCTACAGATCAATAGAACTGTAGCTACCTGCTGGGGAGTTCTAAAAATCCTTCGCAGAATAGCTCACTACTTATCCCCGCAGGCAAGAAAACTAACAGTGGTAGCATTGGTTGGATCTCGCTTAGATTATTGCAATGCGCTATACACTGAGATTAACAAGGGATTGGTACATCGCCTGCAAGTAACACAGAATGCAGCAGCGAGATTTGTTCTGGACCTTCCTTGCTCCGCCTCCGCCACATTAGCCAGGAAGAATCTTCATTGGCTACCCATTGAGCAACGCATCTCTTTTAAAATTAGTTGCCTAGTCCATAAGGCTCTTACAGCAGGACCGGCCGACGGACTGGGATCTTTGCTTTCCAACTATGTACCCAGCAGATGTCTCAGATCTTCTCAACAGAACCTCCTTGTTATCCCCCGCACTAAAAAGACAAGATGGGGAGGTAGAGCCTTTGCATCAGTGGCCCCTCGACTATGGAATGCTCTCCCCTGCGAGCTCAAGGCCCTTTCATCCTTGCCCCTCTTTAAGAGAGCTCTCAAGACCTGGTATTTTGGGAAAGCCTATTATTAAGCATTGCAGGGTTATTCAATATATTATGTTAGGCGCCTTGATGCCCATTGGGCTGAGTTCTGCGCGTTATAAATTTATTTTCATTTCATTTCATTTAATTTAATTTCATTTCATTTCATTAGCCAGGTACAGCTCTACAAATCCTTTTTTGACTGGACTGATTAAATAAATATCCAGTGTTCTGTTGTTTCTCAAAAAGTGAAAAAAATAACATTATCACAAACTAAACACTGCCTTTGCCACTCCTGAAAATGGTTGTATATACATGTGAGGTCACAGTGTTTCTGTCTTCCCTTGGTACTTCTGAACAGCATGGGTCCCTGTAGAGACAGGACCCTACATTTACTTTATTTTAAGTTGCAGGGAAAAGAAAGCAAGTGAAACCAGCTGGCAGCATAGTGTCATGACTGCTCCCCTACACCCCACTAAAATATCTAGTGGGACATCTACTCAGGCAAGGGGTGTAGCAAGGTGGGCAGACGCCCTGGGCGACAAGAGTTTGGGGGGCTGCCACCCCACCCCGCTCTTACCTTCGTCCATGCGGGACAGCTGTCTCGGAATTTGCCAGAACCCCAACACCCCATCTCATATGCACCCCCCAGGCAGTAAGCTCTTAGACCACCCAATGTTAGAAATTGGGTGGTTATTTACAAGGACCTTGCGCCACCGGTGCGTCACTTTTAAAAGGCAAAAAGTGACGTTCTGGTGGCGCAAAGGGCTTGTACGTAAGCCCCTGGGTCTATATTTGGCAGAAGTATGTACTCTTTCCAAGTAGGGGGCACAACCCTAGCCAGAGTAAGTCAAAAACACACCATAAATTAACCTGTGCTCACCCTTTGATAGCCTGGCACAGAGAAGTCAGGCTTAACTTGAGAAGCAATGTGTAAAATATTTGTTTCTGACTGAGGCACTTTACAGGTCCAGAAGTATCTGATTTGGTGAGGTCAGAGACCCAGTACTTATAACCAAGTGGGGGTGACTTCAACGAGAGAGAGGTCTTTAAAGTGCACAGAGATTCTTTCTTCCTAGCCCTGGCTCCAGACTCAATACAGGGGGTCATCAACCCTTTGTGTGAAGACAGGACACTGCCCATTCAGGTATGTCAGCTTCTCCCTCCCATCCTGCCCAGGTTGAGCCCTCACGATGCAGATGAGCACTCAGACACACCTACCCTTCCTTTGGGCATGGCTGTCTAGACGTAATGCACAAAGTCCAGCTGTCACCCACCTCAGACATGTATTGGAGACAGGCTGCACTTTCTAAAAGTGGCACTTCTAAAATAGTAATGTTAAATCCACCTTTACCAGCAAAGGGGATTTATCATTACCATTCCGATGATATGAAACATGACAGAGCTACTCCTTCTCAATCAGGAATTACAGTTTAAAAGTGTAATATGGAATTCCCAATGTTTTTTTAACTTTTTATTTTGTCCTCATTCACCTCAGATAAAAAGAGAAGAATGTCCATTTTTTCTGCCCATATCATTTGTGAGGGTTACCAACAACCAGCGGGCATACTCCAATAGACCCCAACTTTTCTGCGGCTATGCATCACACCCGGTATTATACCGGCACTGCTTTGTTTTTTAAATAATCTGTAAAGACCCTGAAGCAGTCCAGGAGCATTAGCTAGTTTAATCATTGGACACGAACTGCTACAAATATCACAAGTCTGACCTCCATCTTGCTTTACACACCCTCTAACCAAATGGTTAATGGTTTCCAGAAAGCTTTCTTTTTGGACATTTTTCCTGAGAGATCCATTCTAGACATATATATTAGGGATTCCAGCCAATCCGAGTGCTGTGGAGTTATATTGCTTAACCATTTACGCCAAACTTCTCTTCTGGCCAATAATACAGCATAAAACAGCAAGTCTCTAGGGATTCCTGTTAACTCTTCATCCACCCCAAAGATGACCAGAAGAAGGCTTACCTTTATTAGCCGACCCAAAATACCTGTCATGGTTGTTGATACTTTGCTCCAGAACTCGCTGATTTCTGGACATTGGAAGAACATGTGGACATCGGTTGCCTTGTCCAACCCACATTTCACGCAAGTGGTTCGGCTTCCTTTCCCCATCTTAGATAGTTTCTCTGGTGATATGTAATCCCTATGGAGTAAGAAAATGTGGTTTCCCCTTAAAAACGCGGGTTTAACTGTGTTACAGAGAGTGCGCATAGATACTTGCCAAATATTCTGCAACTGGTCGCCAGGCAAGTGCTTTCCCCACAACTCCTCTGCCAAAATGAATTCTCCGTCCATGCTGTCTTGAAGGTGCCAACACCACAGAGATACTTCTTTACTTCCCGGTGGCTTACTTATCAGTTGGTCTTCCAAGATGTTACTAGTGCCCAATGACGATGCCTTGCTTTGTGCTCAACTTTTTAATTGTATGTATTTGAATTTTGAGAGGGAACCCATCATCAAGCCGTTCAAATCATACCAAGATAAGAATTGTCCATCTCTAAACAGGTCTCCCCAGGTGTTTAAGTTCACTTCCCTAAGTGGTAACGCCAATTTATCATTGAGACATTCGGGGGTCCCTGGGGAATCCCAGATCGGGGCGAAATAGGAATAATAATCTATTTTCAGCAGGCGTCGTATTTGGTACCACATTAATGCCATCGAGTGTAGAACCTTCAATTTAACTTTTTTGAAGCTTTTTGGATCTCCAAATTTGAAAAGAAAGCCGTCAGGTTTTATTTTTTGCTCTTATAGCATAGCTGCGAACATGGAGACTATTTTGGATCCATTAGGGATCTTTATAAGCACTCTAGAGTTTTCAATTGGAAGGCCCACGCAGCTGGATATCAGGTAAGGATAAACCTCCCTTCTCCCTTATTCTACGTAGCTTCTTCCAAGAAATCCTAATCCCTTTATTAGCCCAAATAAAAGAATAAATTGCTTGCTGGATACTGTGTATAGTAGCTTTATTAAAGTGTAATGGTAGTGAATTGAATATGAAAGTGATTTTTGGCAGGATGTTCATTTTTACTAGGCTAACTCTCCCTAAAATGGTTAATGGGAGGTGCATCCAATTTTTCACTAATCGAGCTATCTCTTTAAACATTCGTCTTAAATGTATTTCCGCAATTTGACTAATGCTCTGAACTATTCTAAGGCCGAGATATCTTATCTCTTTTTTAACTAATGGATTACAGCTGGCTTTATTCCATATCATAGCCTCAGTTTTTAGCTCATTTACAGAATACCTCGATATTCTTCCAAATTCCGTTGCTGTACGAAAAATAATGGGTAAAGCAGCATCCAGATTAGAAGAATATACCATAAGGTCAGTGGCGGATCCTCCATGGGGGCGTTTGGGTGCCGCCCCACTGCTTTCTCGCCGTGCGAGAAGGCAGAAACAAAGAGTAGAGAACTACCATTTGTTTCTGCCTTCTCGCACGGCGAGAAAGCAGAAGTTCCTGCTTGAGAGAGTGGGAGGCGTTACTCCAGGGCAGGGTGGAGTGGCTTTCCCCACTGTTGTTAATGCTGTCTGTTTGGGCAGCCGGAGTGGAGATTAAGTGATTTGCCCACAATCACAGGATGTCAAGCATCATTGCTGAGACTCTAACACAGTTCCCCAGGTTTTAGATAGACCGCCCTAGCTGTTAAGCTACATCCTCTCCCCTATCCTCTCCCTCATTCTCTCAACCTTTGAATGATCTACGGCTTATCTCTATCTTTCGATCTTTTTTTTACTTTTAGAAGAATCTGTGTAGTTGTTACACAATTTCTGGGTTTATATTCCGAATTATGCTGAAGATACAAAACTCCTGCTGTCTCTCCAGAGGGAAACATTTCAGTTCTTTTCGCTTTTTTTATTTATAGATGCAGATGACCTAAAATGAATCTGAGTAAAAAGTGGTGAGAAACCCCACCACTACATGGCTGATGAAAACCCAGCCCCAAAGATTAGGGACTTTCCCTACCCTGGTGACAAAATTAATAAATCTGGGGTAAGGATAAATTCACAACCCTTGATGGCTGTCTAGATAAGTATTATCAGAGCTTGTTTCTTTCATGCATCAGCCTCTTGGGTTTACCCCATTGGTTACATACACGGTTACATACACAATCGGAGTAACTGCTGTCAAGATTGGGTTAAGCTAATATTGACTACGAAGCTATCCCCAAATGCCTAATTAAAATTTTGTAATAGCTGCAGAATGCCCCAGCACAAACCCTACTAACCTGCAGTGTGATAGCTGGAGAATGCCACAGAGTGAACCACCATACTGTACCTGCAGTGTGGAATCACGTGACTCTGGCTTGCTTCTTGCTGTTCTGGCTGTCAGTCCCTGAGACAGCAGCGTACAAAAGGACATGCATCACAGATTTACCCCCAAACTATCCCACAATAACATGAAGCACTGCTGATTAAAGAAATCGCATCCTCTACAAAACTTTTTTAAAATAGGTTCAAAAAAAGTGTTTTACTTTGGTGCAGCGCCACTGTTGAACTTACTTTCCCTTCACATTAAATGAATAGAAACCGGGGGGCGTGGCTTGCGCCCAGCGAGGATGGCGGCATGTCCGTAGAGCTACGGAGATAGCGGGAGCGGAGACGGACCAACGGTATCCTTTACGCCCATGCCGTGAGCCAGAAGCGGAGGGATGTCTGTGTGACAATACTGGGATCTTGAGGAAGCAGCTTGCAGATCCCGTAAAACGGAGGTAGTCTCCCTTTACTTTGTTTCTGGCGGCCGCAGCTCCGAGAATCACCCGGCCGCCATTTTGTGCATTTTTGTGCTTTCCAGTCACGGACTGGCTCCTGCTGCGGGACTTTCTACGCCGAAGCCTCCTATGCCTATTTGCTGATGGTTACCACTGCCATGCATGTTTGTGGGCAAGACTCTTCTTCTGCTGCATAATTGAAGGCTTTCTTGGGCAATTTTTGAGGCATTTTGTGGCGCGCTCGACTCCCGACCGCCATTTTGATATATTAGATGCACCTATCAGATAAAGGTCGTTCAGACTTTTCTAACAGGGAATTCCTCTATTTATTTGTTCGTTATTACACTCATTACCTCCATAGTTGAATTCCTGGAACTATTTTCTCTTTGCTTATGAATGCATTTTTTAAGTAATGACTTTTTGGTGAATGAAGGATTTCAGTTGTGGATTAAATTAGCGCAATACTCTGGGATATATCTCCCACACAGGCTTTCTTCTTCACTGTGCTGTGTTTCCTATCCTTCAGTGCTTGGAAATAGATTTGGTGTCTCCTACAATACTGCGATTTTAGGGTTTCTACAGAGTTATATATTGTGTGAGGATTGCTTCATCAACTGGCCTTCATGCTGACTAGACCAATGCCTTCATGTCCTCGGTCCTCTACCACTCTATTAACTGACTGTCATTTAATATGTTGATTTCTACAAACACAATGTTTCTAGAGTGGCTCATTGTGTTTTCATGTTTTTCCCCCTTGCTAATCTAACACTGTTTATTATATTTTTATATATTATATATTTGCTTGCTTTTCAGCATTTCATTTAGGGATCCGCTTGACTTGTTCCTATATATGGTGCCTTTTTCTTACAGGTTGGGTGTCCATGCGTAGTGTTAGTTTACCCCTCTTCTCTGTTCTTTTCATATGGGCAAACAACTTAAAGAAGTGCTTCATCCCAAAGTAACCCCGCGCACATTCTTGCTTCACACTAGTTCGCAATATCAGTGTTTAGCCATGGATGACTCCAATGCCTCCTCACCAAAATCTGCTTCTTCCTCTGCGAATACTTCAACGACTCTTGGCACCAAAGCTTCAACCAAAAGTTTGAAGAAGGACCCTCCTCCCCCCCCCCTCCGACGGTCTCTACTGTTACTATGGACCTTTTGCTTGAAGAAATCAGGGCTTTGCGCCCTTTTGTTCAGGAAACCACTGCCACTCTCCAGGAAACTACCGCTACTCTTCAAGACCTTTCTAACAAATGGCTGAGTGTGGAAAGTCGTGTTACCACATTGAAACAAAGTGTTGATTCCTTGTATTCCTCTGCTTCTAAGGTTGACTCCCTATGCTCCCAAGTATCCAGTTTACACAAACAGGTTGAGAATTTGGAAAAAAGGAATCGTCGTAATAACCTTCGTGTCTACGGATTGGCGGAGGGGTCAGAGGGGTCGGATTCCATTTCCTTCTTTAAGTCCTTATACCGAAGCTCCTCAAATTGCCGGAGTCCATCTCTTTAAACATTCAGAGAGCACATTGGTTGGGATCTTTGTTGCACCATGCATCATCCTCCTCATCGAGTAAACCCAGAGGAATGATACTATATTTTCTTGAATATACTGACCTCTTAAAAGTCCGAGCTGCTGCCAGAGCTCTAAATAAAATTAGTTGGTCAGGGAAACCAATATTTTTTGTTCAAGACTACGCAAAATCTACAGCTGATCGACGACAGGAGTTTCTGGCGTTGCGACCTCAACTACGTTCTATTGGTGCAAAGTATGGTCTCTTTCATCCATGTTTATTCAAGGTTACTATTAACAATAAGACTACCACGTATGAAGACCCGTTGAAACTCAAGAGCTTTCTCTATACTTTGCGGTCTGACTCCATGGACACCTCATCTGCATCTACTTTCAATTAACATGATTTTGGTTTTGCTCTGTGCATGTCTTTTGCCTGGTTTATGAAATATTTTGAATCTCTCTTCACTATGTTTCTCTCTATATGATGATTAGTACTGTTATGCTTTCTACCTTCTGTCCTTAAGTTTTCTGTCTCTCTTCCTTCCTCATCTTATTTCCCCCTCTATTGATAATTTCTTTTCTTAATTGTTTGTTTTTAGCTTCCGCTACAGTTTTATTATTCGCATATGTTTTGCCTCGTTTTAGGCTATACCCTTTACCTTGTTCTGTCTTCATTGTCTTCTAAGAAGTTTGATATCCTTGTGGTTATGCTTCTCTCTCCTGTTTCTTGCCTCTCTCACTTTCATTTTCAATTCCCAACCTTTCTGGTCTTTCTGCTATCAGGTCTCATTTCTTAATTGCTTCTTCTTTTTGTGCTGTGCAATTAATTTGTTTCTCCTTTTCAACAGGTTGTTCTCCGAACCTCCTCCCCTTCCTATTGTTTATCAATGGCCCGTTGGTTCTGTTTCCCTCCTCGCCCCTCCTGCGTGAGTTTGGACAGTGTCATTCCCTCGCTTGGCCTCCCACCCTCCCCTTCCTCGTTTGATCTGTAAGTTTTTCCTTCCCTTTTTTGTTCTTAATTTTTGTACTTTTCATATGGCTTCATACTTTTCTACTTTGTTCATAGATTGGTTTTACAGGTGTTATGTTACACTGTATACTTTCTGTTTAATATTTGTATCTCATAGATTTAGAGTTTCCTCATGGAATGTCATTGCTATGTTGCAAGAGACCCATCTATCTGATACTGAAGCTTCTAAATTACAAAGACTTTGGGTCGGTAATGTTTTCTTCTCCCCAGCTTCAGGGAAGAAGAACGGTGTGGTTATTTTAGTCCACAAAAAGTTTGCAGTTTATGTTCTTCATCAAGAATCTGATTCTGAGGGTTGTTGGGTCCTTATTAGAATACTAATTGATAATGTACCCTTAGTTATTTGTAATGTCTATGCACCGGTATCAGTTGACAATACCTTTTGGCCAATTATTTCAGATAAATTAGTTTCCCTTACTGATGAGTATGTCATTTTCAGTGGAGACTGTAATCAGGCTCATGATCCCATTCTTGACAGACGATCCCGGGTTAAATTTGTCCCTTCCAAAATGCATTCTCTATTCACCTCCGCTATTAGCCGTAAGCCCCTAGTTGATATATGGAGACTTTGTCATCCTGATCTCCAGGAATTTCGTTATTTTTCCCCTCCTCACAAATCACAGTCCCGTATTGATTACCTTTTCCTCAGTAAGTCCTTGGCCCAATGCGCTCTTGCCTCAGATATAGGCTCCATTCTCATTTCTGACCACGCTCCAGTCTTTTGTGATTTCGACCTTATCCCTTTCTCCCCCTCCTCTGGCAGATGGCGTTTTAACAATTCCCTCCTTGCAGATTCTAAATTCTCTGGCCAATTCAATTCCTTTATTGAGGACTTTTTTCTTACGAATTTCACCACTGACTCTTCTCCGACCATGACATGGGACTTTTTTAAAGCAACCGCTAGAGGCTTCATAATGAATTATGTTTCCCAGAAAAAGAAGAATTTCGAGAAACAATCATCCCAGCTCTTGGCTCGAATTAAACATTTAGAACAAGCCTATTTTCATTCCTTTTCGGATGCTTCTTTGAAAGATCTTCTTACAGCCAAGACCGACTTCAATAAGTTATCTACCGACGCTGCTGCCTCTTATCTTTTAAAAAGTAGTGCTCGTTATTATGGGGGGCAAAGTAAAATGGGCAAACTCCTGGCTAATTATTTAAAATCTCGCCGTGATAGAACTCGGATTACTTCCATTATTGATTCTTCCGGTACTTCTCACTTTAAGGATGATGAGATTTTGCTGGAATTTGTCTCATTCTACAAGAACCTCTTTACACCCGAATCCTCTCCTCTTCCTTCTGACTTATCCTCCTATTTTCAATCGATTGCTTCCCTTTCCTCCTCTCATATTGATTTTGCTGTGCTCGACACAGACATAACTCTTAACGAAATCTCCCATGCAGTCTCAGTCTTAAGGCGCGGTAAAGCTCCCGGTCCCGAAGGTTTCTCTATAGAATTCTATGATCACTTCTCAAAACTTCTTCTCCCGCATCTCCTTGTGTTATTTAATTCCTTCATTATTAATGGCTCTTCTCAAGGTACCTTTCAGCATGCTATGATATGCCTTATCCCCAAAGAAAATAAGGACCCTTCTCTTTGCAAGAATTATCGCCCCATTTCCCTTGTTAATACACATTATAAAATATTTCCCAAGCTGCTTGCCCTCCGTATTGACCCCATTGTTTTGTTTATAACACAATTTTTAGAAACCTGTGTGAAGTCTTTTCATTGTGTATTCATCGTGTAACTGTGTGTGTGCATTGCACAAATACTTTACACATTGCCTCTTTATATAAGTCTGACTGCTGTGTGCGAAGCTACCAGAGGGTGAGCACAGGTTCTCTTTTAACGTGCAACTAGCTTACCCTGACAAGGATTGTGGCTTTTGCTTGGACAGAGTGCATACCTTTGCCAAACAGAAACACAGTTTCTAGCGGAACCATTGATCACTCATGGTGACAAAACCTGTCAAGGGATTCCCTAGAAACTCTTTGATGCAAGTGTAAAGAATACAAACATCATGTCTTTAAATCAAAAGCGGAAATCTTCAGAAGAGAAAAAACATTGACGAAGAGTAAACTGGAGAAATTCTTTGACATTGTATATTGATACTTGTATAGCGCTCTACTCACCCGCAAGGGTCTCAAGGCGCTTGTACGAATACCGCTGTGGAACCCGTCCTGGCTTTCCTTGTGAGGCGTCCACTCCTGGGCACCCCCAGGGTGAAGGCCAGGCATCCTTAGCGTTGTGGGGGCCGTTGTGGAGATTAAGCAAGCTATTGCCCAGAGTTGCAGAGTGGGACCCTATGATTAGAATAGGCACCGAGGCGAGAATTATCAGGTCCGTGAAATTTTGAGCCCAAGACCCGCCGAGGCGGGGAATTGAACCCTGGTCCCGGGCTAGCCCTCTGCATCAGGGTCTGCCGCTCTAACCATTGAGCCACACTTCTCCACATTGTCAGGGAGTCCACTGCTCCTTGGCCTTAACTCAATCTACCAAACAACAAAGAAACTTGAGACAACCCAGCCAACTTCTTTTTAAGCAAGAGTGACAAAATCAATCTATCCATCCCAAAAGAGTCTGATTCTCTTCCACCAGAAGCGCTGTCTTCCAAATCCAAGGAAGCATGTTATAACCTTGAACTGCTAACTGAACCTGCACTAGAAAGCACAATCACAGCAATCAAGCCCTTCTCTCATTTCACTAACTCCATTCTAGCAGAAATTATCCAAACCATGACATCATCCCTCATTCTCCAACTTCCATAAGCCTAGGTGTAGAGCCTCATTGCCTAAAAACAGGCCAAATCAACCTCTCCTGAAGAAACCAGACGCAGATCCCTTCAACTTCAACAACTTCTGCCTCATCTCCATACTCAAATTTCTAGTCAAACTGGAAAGCTGAGTGGCTCAACAATTTAGCAAAATGCAAAAAAGAAAATCAACCTCTTGGGTGAACATGGACACTCATGTCTTCTTTTTCTGTTAGATCTATCCTCAGCAATCTTAGAATCTAAGAAGATCGAATGGGTCTTAAGGGTACAGTACTGGAATGGTTCAAATGCTACCTATTGAATTGCTCTCTACAGGTCACGTTCTCAAATTCTCTCTCCAACGCCTGACTCTGCTCCAAGGAGTAGCCCAACGCTCAATTCTATTTCCAACAATCTTTCAACCTTCATAAGTAACCCCTCTGTTCCCTCCTGGAAACTGGGACATCTTGTCATCTCTATGTTGATTATTTTACAAGTCTCTTCTCCATTGGATCTTACAAACCTGTCAAAAATCCTCATGGTCCTCCTATTATGAATGTGGCTACATCACCTAAAAATGTAACTTCAGAAAACAGGGTTTCTTCTAATGTCGCCAATGCACTGCAACCTACCTACAAAGATCTGGATAACCTTATCAAACCTACTTGGCTCTAACACTCTACTTGTAGACAAGACAAAACCCTTGGGCTTTACTCTTGACACAGCATATTCTATACGGCTCTTGTTGTTGTCACATTTTAACGGCACCCTTTGAATGGTTTTATCAGTTTCTTTGTATATTTATATGTAAGCACTGCAACGTATTTTTATCATATGCATCAATGATTTTACTGCTGAACCACAGCGATTTTTTATCCTGATAAGTTCACAACAGTGCAATGGTTTTTAGTAATTATTCATAATAAAAAATAAACTTAAAACTTGACAATACATTTAATCTACACGTTCATATCAATGCAACAGCCAAGAGTGCCCAATTCCAAATCATGCTTCTCAAATGGATCAAACTGCTAATCTCAGCCGAAGGACTTAAAAATGGTAATACAAATGATGGCCATCTCGAAACGTGACTATGGCATACGAACATGCTTTCCCAGAATTCACCTAGCCCCCTTGAAAACAGCACTCAATTCAGCTGCTTGCTTGCTCTACGGTGCAAGACACTGCAACCACATCATACCTTTCCTGACCATCTCACCTGGCTCCCCATTGAAGCAAGGAGTACCTTAAAAATGACCTGCATCTTCCATAAAGGTCTGCATGAAGGCTCAGCAAACTATCTCACAAATAAACTAACCATCTCAGGAGGCTCCCATTCCCTCCGAAGTTAAAACTCCACACGTGTAGCAATCCTGCCTTCAAAAAAGTCGAAAACTCAGAAACAAGCCTTCCCAGGAGCCACCCACCAAATTCTGGAAGGCCACCCCACTTACCATCAGGACTAATCTATACCATGTATCCATAAAAAAAAATATATATATATATTCTCCTCCTGCAACAGTATCTCCCAGCCTAACACATAATATGAACTGTTAATTCTATCAGCATTTGCTAATCTTGCTACGATTCCTCAGGCTCTTACCCTAATATTCTTTTGTCCACTTTTTTTTTAAAATTCCATAGTAATACTGCTGTTTCTTTTTCTGATGCCCTATGTAAAGTGCTGTGATACCCCTGGGGGTCTTGTTCGTGCTATATAAGAGAGCGAATAAATAATATAGGTAGGAAAGGATGCAATGAATGACAAATGCTTTTATTAGAGCAAAGGATAAAACAAACAAAAACTTTTTTTCTCAATTTTTTAACACTATGAGTGTGCGCGCCCAGGTGCAGCTACAGAAATCGCAACTACGTTTATGAATACTAAACATAATTTCAGAGCTCGTGAAGTGAAAAAAAACCCACAAAGGTTGTGATTCTGGAAATTAACAATATTCCACTTAAAAGTCCCATTTAAAGTGAAATATAAACATAGAAAGTTTCCAGTTTTATGACCTGAATAGATACACAGTGTTCTAATAAAAAAAATCTGTGTGTAGCATGGCGTGGCTGCTTAAAATGGCAACAGATTTGTTTTTGAAGTCCAAAATATCATTCAAACTCCACGTACCCACATTTCTGGAGGTGTTAAAGGCTTTGTTTGGAAAAGAGACATTTACCAGGTTTTCAATTCATTTCCTTGACATGCTATTACTGACTTCCTCTCCAGAGGCGGCTGGTGACATTTGAAAGTGGTGAGGCGTAAACTAATTTGCATATTGCACCGCAGCGATCGAGCGCAGCGAGCGAGCCCGAACCACCTTGCATCCATCCATACATCATTCATTCATGCATCCACCCATCCATCCATCATGCGTCCACCCATCATGCATGCATGCATCCATACATCATTCATACATCCACCCATACATCCACCCATACATCCACCCACCCATCCTGCATCCATACATCATTCATTCATGCACCCACCCATCCATCCATCATGCATCCACCCATCATGCATGCATCCATGCATTAACCCATCCATCCACCCACCCACCCTGCATACATCATTCATTCATGCATCCACCCATCCATCCATCATGCATCCGCCCATCATGCATGCATGCATCCATACATCATTCATGCATCCACCCATCCATCCACCCAACCATCCTGCATCCATACATCATTCATTAATGCACCCACCCATCCATCCATCCATCATGCATCCACCCATCATGCATGCATCCATCCATCCATCATTCATGCATCCACCCATCCATCCACCCACCCATCCTGCATCCATACATCATTCATTCATGCGCCCACCCATCCATCCATCCATCATGCATCCACCCATCATGCAAGCATCCATCCATACATCATTCATTCATGCATCCATCCATCCACCCATCCATCCATCATTCATGCACCCACCCATCCATCCATCATGCATCCACCCATCATGCATGCATCCATGCATCCATCCATCCACCCATCCATCATGCATCCACCCATCATGCATGCATCCACCCATCCATCCACCCATCCTGCATCCATACATCGTTCATTCATGCATCCACCCATCCACCCACCCATCCATCCTGCATCCATCATTCATGCATCCATCCACCCATCATGCATGCATCCATCCATGCACCCATCCATCCATCCACCGAACAATCATTAATGCACCCACCCTGCATCCATCCATCATTCATGTATTTTTATGACCATATAAAAATAAATTATGGACTCTAACAGGCCTTTAGGATTGATGTTGAAGGATGTGCCAGTTTACATATTACATCACCCCTACCTTTTTAGGCTGGAAACCTTCTACCGCCCATGTATTTGCCATCCTGTAAGCCCTAGGTATGTACTATACAAATTCACATACAAACATACACCAACATGCATGCAATAATAAATGCATATATCATGCTATTCCGCATCTACCGTTTGTTAACATTTTGAAATTGTATAACCTTAGTTCAAAGAGTACATTATATTTGTGGTGACAGTTGTTAACTAATTTTCTGGAAAATGTTTATAAAATGAAATCTGTTGAAGGCTGTTGCTGCAACTATCAAAAATGAAATTATGAGAATTTTTACATTTCCAAAACCCCATGCCGTGAAATAAACGGGTGACCTGGAATACCCGCACACATTTCTGTAGCAGATGCTTTAACACACTGAACTATCTCAAGTCATTTGTGCAAGCTAGTGGCAGCACTTACGTTTAATCTTGGAGTATTACTATATGTCGACTCGCCACATATCGTACCTTGTGTGCACCCACAGGCGTTTCATACCCTAAGCATATGCAAATGACCCCCTGACCCGTCGCAGCTGGCATGAAGGGGCGAGAGTTAATTTAATGAAAAGAACTTACCATGCATCTCCTCCGGTCCCGCAAACTAACTTCTCCCCGCTCTTTTCTTTTGCTGCTCAACAGGAAACTAACTGCAGTGCCAAATCAGGAGATTGGATGCGACGGGGGGCCGGGCAGCTGGCATTTGATAGGGCACGGGGCGACATTACTAAAAACACGTCACCGCCCCAGCATGAGCCTATCTTTAGACGCCTGCACTAAACTAGGCATGCGCAGCATACCAAATGGGTCGTGAATGTGAGTGAGGGGCAACGCTCCTCACTCACATGCGCAGTCAGATAGCCCATCTTCTGGACCCCTGCTCTAGCGGCTTGCCTGCGTGCGCCGTGCGCACTTTCACAAGTGAAGCACAGGCCGGCCTGGAAATGTAAAAAGACGAATTGTGAAAGCAATTTGTCTGCTTACATTCCTGTTGCCGGCCGGAACTGCAGTGAGCAGTTTCTTTTGCAGGGCGCTGCCCCGGCGCCCCTGTGGACCAGCCGCCACTCTCCCAGAAGCAAGACCCCAAGGCTTGTCAGAGAAAGAAATGTCAACAGACTTTTCAAGAGCGTGCAGCTAAACCCTCGGTGGCGCAGGGCTAAGGCGCTGCCGCCCGGCCGCTCCAGGAACAGTAGCTTCCATGTGCAGTGAAATCTCCCGTTTCATCGTATGATGAATCCTGTGCGGATGACGAAGAGCATCTTTGTTGTGAATGGGCCCGAGTGCTGCCGCATAACGAGGGAACCAGCTGTCCGCTCTCTGCAGCTGCCTGGCTGGTCGGGTCTTGAGTAACACATCCCAGAAAAAGTTAAAACATACAAGCATGAAGAACTAAAGCTCTTCAGACGTAACAAACGTGTCAGAGCAGCGTGGATTATTACTGAAAAGAGCATAAATAATGAATAACGTATCTTTAAATTATTACTAATTTAAAGCAACTAATGACTGCTATATTAATATCTATTTTGTGACATTATGGCAGCTGTTTAGAATTAAAAACGAATAGTGCTTCACTGTGGAGGTATCGTTTGGTTGGTTTATTATTTTTTCTTCATTTTTGTGGAATTTTATGGTTGTGTTTATGAGGATCATATGCGGCCTTGGTCGCTGAAGATCAGAGTTAAAGGCCGAGCTCACACTATGTGCATGTTTTGATGAGTGGTAACATGTTAATCAAACAGTTAATAGCCAAATCGATTATTTATTTTGCTTCAGTGCGGTGTCTTTGTTACAGAGCTGCAGACTGCTCCTCTGGGCTGCGTCAGCAGCTGCGCAGACAAGATGGCGCCCGTCTGAGGAAGTCTGTTACTTTCATGTACTGATATGATACTGAACCCATCTTTCCAGGGGATAAGGAGGCGTGTGACCAACAATGCATTAATCCTTGTAATGATTCGAACTAAGATGAAGAATGTCTGGTCTTGACCCCAGAGGTTTCTACAAGCTTAACCTAAATTTACATTAAAGGCCCGTGCTGCTGATAAAAGTTGACCCCCTATCCCTCATGTCACCCTGTGGCAGTGTGACAAGCCCCATGTGGGATGCCCATTACAGCTGAAATGTAACACATGCACCTCTCCTCGTCTTGCTGACGTGCTCTGGGGAAGATCTGTGAGTGTGCGGTGACTCCCCGACCCCAGTCCAGAGATAGGCCAAACAATAGTTTGTACCAGTGAGATACATCATAGGTCCAGGACAACTGCTCCTCCTAAGGACTCCTGCCTTCATTCCTCTGCTATGGGAAGTGTGTCAGATAGAGCCAAGTGAAAAAAAAGCTAAACAGTAACAGCCCTATGGGCGCCAGCACATAATCAGGGCCGCTGGAATTATGCAATTGTGCTGCGATTTTTGCATAATTATAGATTTGCGGCATTTGCCACATAATCCATCATCTACCACATAATCTGTAGATTTTAACCCCACCAGAAAATGTTTCTAGCCTAAATGGTCCAAAAGTTACTAAAATGTTGCCAGACAGTGGAAGGTTCTCTGCAAAGCTGGACTGGTCACCTTTCTGTTGCTGATTGCTATATCGGTGTGATAAAATTGTACTAATGTGGTGTAACCAAAGCCCATGCAGTGTTGCCAAGTTTAAAAATGACAAAATAATGAAATAATACATCATGCCGCATAATTTGGTGCATTATGCCACATTTTTTTCTGTGCCACATAATTTACTCAATCTTCCCGTATTATTTGGCCCCTTCCTGTCACATAATTCCAATGGCCCTGTACATAATGTAACCAGAGTGGCCAAACATTTAAGTCATGTTATTCCATACTTTGTTTGTTTAGTTTATTCCACATTAAAACAGCTCGAAAGCATCAAAGTACCTTTTAAAGTTGATGATGCAGTAGAGTCGAAGCAGACTATATGTAGTATATATGCTCTACTTTGTGACACTTTTGGGTAATTTGTGCTGCTATGAAGTGAAGGTCGTGTTACTTACGAATTATGTTATGCTTTGCTTTGTTGCATATTATACTGGGATCTGCTACGTTATGCTGTGCTGGATTTATACTATGCAGTCCTGGCCCAGAAGTGTCTTCATAGCGGGGTCATGTACTACAACGTAGAATAATAGGGGGGACGTTAGCAGAGAATTGTATAATGAAGTTGATGACACTTTCTCTTATTTGTTATATCTTGACATTACTCTGCAGTGGAGTCACCCACCTTGTACTACGTTGAAACTAACAAGCATAACCAGTAGCAGAGGACAGTTCTCATACATTCTTCACAGAAATGTAAGTTCATTTTAGGGGAAATGGCTTTACTAATAATGAATGGTGACGGAGGGCGTTGGAGGTTAAGTCCTCTATGGCAGCACAAGCTGCCATACTTGCGCGTCTGTGGCACCACAAGCCACTGCACATTGTTTTTCTTCCTCAGTGGCATTGCAAGATACCGCACATTGTCTGTGTATGTCAATGGAAGTGCAAGCTACCGCACATTGTCTGCGTATGTCAATGGAAGTGCAAGCTACCGCACATTGTCTTTGTACGTCAATGGAAGTGCAAGCTACCGCACGTTGTCTTTGTATGTCAATGGAAGTGCAAGCTACTGCACATTGTCTTTGTACGTCAATGGAAGTGCAAGCTACCACACATTGTCTTTGTACGTGAATGGAGGTGCAAGGTACCGCACGTGGTCTTTGTATGTCAATGGAAGTGCAAGCTACTGCACATTGTCTTTGTACGTGAACGGAAGTGCAAGGTACCGCACGTGGTCTTTGTATGTCAATGGAAGGGCAAGCTACTGCACATTGTATTTTTACGTCAATGGAAGTGCAAGCTACCGCACATTGTCTTTGTATGTCAATGGAAGTGCAATCTACCGCACATTGTCTTTGTACATAAATGGAATTGCAAGCTACCACACATTGTCTTTGTACGTCACTGGAAGTGCAATCTACTGCACATTGCCTTTGTGTGTCAATGGAAATGCAAGCTACCACACATTGTCCTTCCATGAACCTGAGGAAAAGTGCAAGCTACTGCACTGTGACTTTTCCTCTACCTCGACTGCACCACAAGCTACTGCTTATTGTCTTTCATTGTAGCTCAAGGGCAGTGCAAGCTAATACATATTGTCTTTCCATACACATCAGGGCAGTGTAAGCTACTGCACATGGTCTTTCCTTGTAGATCAATGACTGTGCAAGCTACCGAAGATTGTTTTGTACGTCAATGGAAGTGCAATCTACCACACCTTGTCTTTGTATGGAAATGCAAGCTACCACACATTGTATGTGTATGTCAATGGAAGTGCAGGCTACTGCACATTATCTTTGTACACAAATGGAAGTGCATGCTACCGCACAATGTTTTTGTACGTCAATGGAATTGTGAGCTACCGCACATTGTCTTTGAACGTCAATGGAAGTGCAAGCTACTGCACATTGTCTTTGTATATCAATGGAATTGCAAGCTAACGCACATTTTCTTTGTATATCAATGGAAATGCAAGCTACCGCACATTGTCTTTGTACATCAATGGAAATGCAAGCTACCGCACATTGTCCTTCCATGATCCTGAGGGGAAGTGCTAGGTAATGCACTGTGTCTTTTCTTCTACCTCGACTGCACCACAAGCTACTGCTTATGGTCTTTCTTTGTAGCTCAGGGGCAGTGCAAGCTACCACATATTTTCTTTCCATACACATCATGGCAGTGTAAGCTACCACACGTGGCCTTTCCTTGTAGATCAATGACAGTGCAAGGTGCCACACATTGTTTTATACGTCAATGGAGGTGCAAGCTACCGCACATTGTTTTTGTAAGTCAGTGGAATTGCAAGCTACTGCACATTGTCTTTTTACGACCATGGAAGTGCAAGCTAACGCACAATGTCTTTGTACGTCAATGAAAGTGCAATCTACCGCACATTGTATTTGTCCATCAATGGAAGTGAAAGCTACCGCACATTGTCTTTGTACGTCAATGGAATTGTGAGCTACCGCACATTGTCTTTGTACGTCAATGGAAGTGCAAGCTACCGCACATTGTCGTTGTACATCAATGGAATTGCAAGCTACCGCACATTGTCTTTGTACATCGATGGAAGTGCAAGCTACTGCACGTTGTCTTTGTGCATCAATGGAAGTGCAAGCTAACATACATTGTCTTTTCCTGTACCCCAATGACAGCGCAAGCTACCACACATTGTCTTTGTATGTCAATAGAAGTGCAAGGTAATGCACATTGTCTTTGCATGTCAATGAAAGTGCAAGCTACCGCACATTGTTTTTGTACGTCAATGGAAGTGCAAGCTACTGCACATTGTGTTTGTACATCAATGGAAGTGCAATCTACCGCAAATTGTCTTTGTATGTCAATAGAAGTGCAAGATACCGCGCATTGTCTTTGTACGTCAATGGAAGGGCTAGCTACTGCACATTGTTTTTGTTCAGCAATGAAATTGCAAGCTACCGCACATTGTCTTTGTACGTCAATGGAAGTGCAAGCTACAGCACATTATTCTGGTACGTCAATGGAATCGCAAGCTACCGCACATTGTCTTTGTACGTCAATGAAGTGCAAGTTACAGCACATTGTCTTTGTACGTCAATGAAAGTGCAAGCTACAGCACATTGTCTTTGTACGCCAATGGAAGTGCATGCTACCGCACATTGTCTTTGTACGGCAACAGAAGTTCAAGCTACTGTACATTGTTTTTGTAGGTCAATGGAATTGCAAGCTACCACACATTGTATTTGTAAGACAATGGAAGTGCAAGCTGTAGGAGAGTAGGGTCTGCAATCCTATGATCACCCGGACTTTTTGCTTTTGTTTCACTGGTTTACGACTTTCTCGGGCGGTGGGCCTGCTAATCAGACCCACCGCCTAGCTGTTCTCTCACTAAATTGATGCGTGTACCTTAGGTGCATTACCCAATTGGAACTGGGCCACCTTGTCAGACCCTGTAACTCAGGGCATCGGTGTACCCAGGGCCTACCAGGGGATGAAGCATGTATTATGCCACCCCTGGATGGCCAGCTAAATCTGACACAACTGGCTGCACGACAGCTGGGGCAACGTGGCGTACTCGCTTGTTGCTTTAGGTATAGTATCCCTATATCTAACCTTACAATGGACACCCGAGTTCCTATCAGTCACTCCTATGGCAGGCCTTGACAATCCTGAGGGCAGAGTGCATGGAACCGTGTGAATTGGGCTCTGGCACGAGCCGAGCCCGGTTGCAGCTTGCGGAACCAAGACCCAATGGCTGTTCCATGATAACGCGTATCATATCGGTAACTTCGGTATAGCGTTATCAAGACATGTCGAGTAAGGTGTCATACGAATCGGGATGCTGCCCCCTCACCAGTTCTGGCGACGAGGTTAGCATTCCGCCCTTCTAGAGGGACACGACATGTATGTAACTGTGAACCCCGGTTAAAGTTAACTGAAGCCTCAGCTCCACAAAATGGACGCTGCCACCACAGACACAAGTCTGACCTCCTGCTGCTGGGAGTCCTTCCAGCGAGGAGAGCTTGGACAAAGGGTTTCCTGTCAGGGGCGGTGTTCGCACCATCCCAGACAAGGTTTTGTGTATTCTGGGTAGGTAGGGCTTTGCGAGAAGGTGACTGCGGAGTGGCACCCCGGTGCTCACTACGCATCTGCCGGTTAGAACCAGTTCCAGGGGCGCGCAGCCCCTGACCTGGGGAAAGTCCGGCAGGGGGAGAGGGGTGTAACTACCCCCCTTCCTGGTCCCACCCCTAGGGCAGGACCTAGTCATGTACCCACCCCTTTCTTTTGGATAAAGGCCGGAGCGGGGACCCTTCCAAATTAGATCATCTTTGAATCAAGAACTACTTTCTACGAAAGGACCTTCAAGAATCTTCTCAAGATTTCTCCCTTGTGACTAAGGAGTAGTCACCCTGCATCCGCAGGCACCATCTAAGAACTCTGCGGTTTGCTGCAAGTCCTTCCTCAGGAATCCGATGACCCAGCTCGACGAGAACCGGCTTCCCTGGCACCTCTGACCTCTACCCACATCGTCAGCTCAGCTGAGATCTGTGGGTGCGACGAGACCTCGAGGGACCGGCCATCATCAAAACCTGCACGCTTTGTTAAACCAGCACGATCACCGAAGGAATCCTCTGGTGAGTGCTCTGGGGTCCGAGAAGCCCCGACCCTGAGCAGCTCCAGCATCAAAGTGCAGTCTCCCAGCATCTCCACGATCTGCGTGGGGCCCTTCTGCTTCGCTGTTCAGCACGTTGTCCGATCACTAGCCCCTGGCTTGTGACTCTTTGACGACACCCGACAACCAACGCTGCTGGTCTGGTTGCTCCAGACTGGCCTTTGCTCCCTTCTGCAAGAGGAGCACCCCGGACCGTCCTGGTCCACTCAAGACGCCATTTTAGGCCCACCACGTGGCCCTGAAATCTGCCAAGGCTTGTTGCCCCAATCCTGGGCCCAGCGACGCCGACAGCATCAACCTTCGTGGGACAGCTCGCACCTCCATCCTGGTCGCCGACAACGCCTCATGGCCCGTGAGACTGCAGAGCCTAGCGTCGCCCACTCACCTAGTCGAGGTGACGGCCAACCGGTGCCTTCCTGGTACCCTCTGACTACTGGCTAGTAGTACGAACTTGGTCCCCTCTGCTTTCAGGTATCATCGATCACTGATCCAGGCTTGGATCACTACGAACTATTCATCACTGGTCGCCGGCCAGCAACTCCTTTTCTTCCGGCTCCTGGCTCGTCAGCGAAGACCCCCGACACCTGTAAGACTTGTGCAGCCGCAGCCCTCGTGGCTAGGTAATTTCGGCATTTCGGTGCCTGCATAGCCTCCTTACTTAAGGGTCCTGAGTCCCTCGCTTCCGACTTGCCTTATCGGGTCCGCCCGAGACCACTAGAACTTTCCGTGCCCTCGGGCACTTGTTTTAATTGTGCACTTGAAGTATTTTCCTAAGAGTTTTGTTCTGTGCTTAGTACCGTGTCCTCATAAAGAGTACAGGGCTGTTGTGATTCTAATAAATATACTGTTTATTTTCATAACACTGGTGTGGTGTCCTTTCACTGGGTGTTCAAGGGGTATGTGATGGTATAACAGCTGGCTTAACACGCCCTCTAGAGTTTAGCCCGAAGACTGCTCGTATCCACGCTACTAGGATAGCTGGTCTAAGGTTGACTTACAACCAATCACCATAAGGGTCGTTTGGACCGATGCATAGTGGTTGCTAGAATAGCGAACGCTGCATATCGGGCCAACTTCTCACATTGGTGAGCAGCGGTTGGGATTTGAGCTTGCTGTTGTTTTACCACGCGTATCCTAAGAATATCTTGTGAAAGATCGCATAAGTACTCCAGGTACATATAACTTAGCTTAGAATACTCTGAGTTCTACTGAACCAGCTGTTGTAGCTCCTCAAGGCTTAGCACACCTTGGCTACAACTCTTAGCAAGGGATCAGTAGGTAAACACATAGTGTAGGTAGGTGCATCACTTACACCACACTAGAAGCAGCATGTCAGACAAAGGAGGGAACTCTGAGTCTCCCCTTGTGTCAGTCGACCTTCCACAGGTCACCTCCAGATATGCTGCACTTAGCTTCCAAGAGATGCGACAGATCTGTACATCTCGGAAGCTAAAACAGGGTGCAAACCCTACCATTCCGTTTCTGATTGGTCTCTTGGAGACTTATGATGCAAGGAGGGCGGGTAACACCGACCCTTCTCATCCAGAAGTGGATATGCCCCCCCTCGAGGGAACCCGGGGTGACCCTGACCTTATCCATCTCTCAGCGGAGGGCGAAGAGGAGGACGAGGAGCCAGAGACATCTGGGGACGAGGCAGACAAAGGTCCAGTAGTGGTTAGCCAGCTAACTAGGGACAACTTAAGCCGGCACGAGAATGGTACTAGGAGACCCCTGGGGCCTCTCTCGGGCCAGCTTAACATTGGGAACGGACGAGTTAGGTCTCTGTCGAGAGGCTCTAACAGATCCATTCGAACCAATGGCTCTCGAGGCTCTGCTCGAAGAGGGATGACATCCCCTCAGAGGAGAGTGTACGAAGCAAAGGAGCGGGAAGTCAATCTGCGGATCGAAAGGGAAGAACTTGCCCTAGCCCAAGAAAGACTCGCCTTTGCTAGAGAGCAAGAATTGAGTGGGACCATTCCCACTGGTGGCAGCATTCCCCCACGGGAACCCAGGAGTTTAGACACTAAGCACCTGAATAAGATAGTGCCCCCCTTTAAGCAAGGGGACGACATCCACAAATGGATTACTGCTTTGAAGCGGGCCTGCACTGTACAGTGCGTTCCCCAGAGTCAGTGGGCAGCTATCTTGTGGCTCTCCTTTGACGGTAAAGGTAGAGATAAGCTCCTCACTACTAGAGTGGAGGATGCTAACAATTACCAGGTCCTGAAAAACACACTGATTGATGGGTTCGGCCTAACCACTGAGCAGTACAGGTTGCTGTTCAGAGATACCCAGAAAACTCAGTCTCAGGACTGGTCTGATTTCGTTGATTGTGCCACTAAGGCTTTGGAGGGCTGGTTGCTGGGCAGTAAGGTTACTGATTACACAGGATTGTATAATTTGATCATGCGAGAACAGATTTTAAACAATTGTCAGAACCAGTTGTTGCATCAGCACCTTGTCGACTCGGATCTGACCTCTCCCCAAGAATTGGGAAAGAAGGCAGACAGATGGGTCAGAACAAGGGTTAAGCAAAACCAGGGCCAGAACCAGGGTGGTCAGAAGAAAGCAGACCAGAAGGGTAAAGATTCGAAAGGGGAACAAACTGACCAGAAGTCTTCGACAGGTCCCCAACAACCCAAAGAGGGGGGAGGGTCAGGCTTCCCAGAAAAAGAAGAATCAAGAAGGTCAATCGAAAAGGTGGTGCCAATTCTGTAAAAGTAAAACTCACTGGTTTAGTGAGTGCACCAAGAAAGGAGGGCAGACTCCTGCTACTGCAGCCCCTAAGCCACCTGTGCCCCCTAGTACAGCCAGCAGTAGTAGTGCGCCTCCCAAGGGACTAGTTGGGTTAACCTTGGGTTCTGAGGGGTGTGACAACCAAGTTGGTACGCTCACTCAGGCTGTCCTTGTCTGTACGGGGGATGTGGATATATCCCCTGATGTCGGTCCCAATACTTTGGGCAAATACCGACAGACGCCTTTAATTAATGGAAGAATGGCTCAGGCCTATAGGGACACGGGTGCCAGCGTCACCATGGTGACGCCTAACTTTGTGGACCCTGGACAGATCATGCCAGGTACAGATTTCCTGGTGACCAATGCCAGCAACGTCACTACCAGTCATAGTTTGGCGATTGTTGCTTTCTCCTGGGGAGGGGTAAATGGCCAGAAAAAGGTTGTTGTTAGTTCAGACCTCCCAGTGGATTGTTTGTTGGGCAATGATTTGGAGTCATCACAATGGTCGGAAGTGGAGCAACGGACTCACATGGAGATGTTAGGCTTGCCAGCACATGTGTTTGCTGTGACCAGGTCACAGGTCAGACGATGCCCCACTGAACAGGTGCTGGATCCTGGAACAACGGACCAGACACCTCCCAAGAAGAAGAACAGTCGGGTTAAGGCCTCGCCTTCCCCCTTGCCCCAGGTCGAGGATCAGGTCTCAGAGGAGGCTGACCTCCAGGAATTGCGGGAAACTGAACCTAAAGAACTCGAACTTGATCAAGTTGAGTTTCTGGGCTCAGGGGGACCCACACGAGAAGACCTGGGGAAGGACCAGTTAGACTGCCCTTCCCTTGAACCCCTCAGACAGCAGGCTGCTGCTGAGGCTGCTGGGAACGCCACAGGTACCCACAAGGTATACTGGGAAGATGGACTCCTGTACACTGAGGCAAGAGACCCCAAGCCTGGCATGACCAGGAGGCTGGTTATCCCCTTGTCTCAACGTGGTTTCCTCCTTACCTTGGCCCACGATATTCCCTTAGCAGGACACTTAGGCCAGACGAAGACGTGGGACAGGCTTGTCTCACACTTTCACTGGCCTCACATGAACGAAGACACAAAGGAGTTTTGCCGCTCCTGTGTCACTTGCCAAGCCAGTGGTAAGTCAGGTGGCACGACAAAGGCCCCCCTTATACCAATGCCTGTGGTGGGGGTGCCCTTTGAACGGGTGGGGATTGACATCGTCGGTCCCATGGAACCACCAACAGCATCAGGGCACAAGTTTATACTGGTGGTAGTGGATCATGCCACCAGGTATCCTGAAGCTATTCCCCTTAGGACCACTACAGCCCCTGTGGTGGCAAGAGCCCTAGTTGGAGTATTCTCCAGAGTGGGCTTCCCTAAGGAGGTCGTCTCCGACAGAGGTGCAAACTTCATGTCGAGCTACTTAACTGCTATGTGGAAGGAATGTGGTGTCAACTACAAGTTCACTACACCCTATCATCCACAATGCAATGGGCTTGTTGAGAGATTCAACAGGACCCTAAAAGGGATGATTCATGGACTACCTGAAAAGCTTCGGCGTAGATGGGACGTCCTGATTCCCTGCCTTTTATTCGCTTACAAAGAAGTCCCACAGAAGGGGGTTGGCTACAGCCCTTTTGAACTTTTGTACGGGCATCCTGTAAGAGGACCCCTGTGTTTGGTGAAGGAAGGATGGGAGCGACCTCTCAAAAAGCCTGCAACCAGCATAGTGGACTATGTGCTTGGTCTCCGCTCGCGGATGGCTGAGTACATGGAGAAGGCATCCGAAAACCTTAAGGCCAGCCAAGAACTCCAGAAAGCTTGGCATGACCAAAAGGCTGTCTTGACTGTTTATCAGCCCGGACAGAAGGTGTGGGTGCTGGAGCCAGTGGCCCCGGCAGCACTCAAGGACAAATGGTCCGGGCCCTACACCATCCTGGAGAAAAAGGGAGAGGTCACTTACCTGGTAGACCTTGGAACTCCCCGGAGCCCCCACAGGGTGCTCCATGTCAACAGGCTAAAAGCATATGTCGACAGGAAGGACATGAGTTTGCTCATGGCCATAGATGAGGGACAGGAGGAGGAGAGCGACCCTCTTCCCGACCTGCTCACTCAGAATCCTGACAATGGATCGGTAGACGGTGTTGTCTTTTGTGGCAGCCTCTCCGAACATCAACAGGAGGATTGTAAACAGGTTCTTCAATCCTTCCGGCATATGTTCTCTCTAACACCCAGTCAGACCAATTGGTGCACCCATGAGGTTGACACTGGTGACAGCTTGCCCGTCAAGAGTAAAATCTACAGGCAGCCCGATCACGTTAGAGACTGCATCAAAAGTGAAGTGCAGAAAATGTTGGAGCTGGGAGCCATTGAACCCTCGGATAGCCCCTGGGCTAGTCCAGTAGTTCTAGAGCCGAAACCTCACACCCCGGGCGGTAAGAAAGAGATGAGGTTCTGCGTAGACTACAGGGGTCTCAATGCAGTCACTAAGACTGATGCCCACCCAATACCAAGGGCAGACGAGCTTATCGATAGATTGGCTTCGGCCAACTACTTAAGTTCGTTTGACCTGACAGCTGGGTATTGGCAAATCAGGTTAGCTGAGGACGCCAAACCTAAGACCGCATTTTCTACCCCTGGTGGGCATTATCAGTTCGTGGTGATGCCCTTTGGTTTGAAGAATGCACCTGCCACCTTCCAACGGTTGGTGAATCACGTTCTCACTGGGCTGGATGACTTCTGTGCGGCGTATCTTGATGATATTGCTGTCTTTAGCTCCACCTGGGAGGATCACCTGGTCCACCTGCGGAAAGTTTTAGAGGCGCTGCAAGCAGCAGGCCTCACTATCAAGGCTACCAAGTGCCAGATAGGGCAGACACAGGTTGTGTATTTGGGCCACCTTGTCGGTGGAGGCCAAGTTCAACCACTGGAGAGCAAGATACAGTCAATCAGGGACTGGGCTCCTCCAACCACCCAGACTCAGGTTCGAGCTTTCTTGGGCCTGACTGGTTACTACCGAAAGTTCGTCAGAAATTACGGATCGATTGTGACTCCGCTTAATGAACTGACGAGTAAGAAAATGCCAAAAAAGGTTCAGTGGACAGCGAGCTGTCAAAAAGCATTCGATGACCTAAAACAGGCCATGTGCACGGCACCTATCCTCAAGAGTCCAGACTACTCCAAACCATTCATTGTCCAAACAGATGCTTCTGAGTTGGGTGTGGGAGCTGTTCTATCTCAACTGAATTTTGATGGTAATGACCAGCCCATTGCTTTTATAAGCAGACGGCTGACCCCCAGAGAGAAAAATTGGTCAGCTATAGAGAGGGAGGCCTTCGCTGTGTTGTGGGCCCTGAAGAAACTGAGGCCATACTTGTTTGGCACTCATTTCAAGATTCAGACCGACCACAAGCCCCTCCTATGGCTAAATCAGATGAAGGGTGAAAACCCCAAACTGCTTAGGTGGTCCATTTCCCTACAGGGGATGGGCTTCACAGTGGAGCATAGACCTGGCACTGATCATGGCAATGCAGATGGGCTCTCCAGGTATTTCCACTTAGAACAAGAAGACTCACCTGGTCAAGGTTAGTTTATTGTCCCAACGTTTGGGGGGGGGGGGTCATGTAGGAGAGTAGGGTCTGCAATCCTATGATCACCCGGACTTTTTGCTTTTGTTTCACTGGTTTACGACTTTCTCGGGCGGTGGGCCTGCTAATCAGACCCACCGCCTAGCTGTTCTCTCACTAAATTGATGCGTGTACCTTAGGTGCATTACCCAATTGGAATTGGGCCACCTTGTCAGACCCTGTAACTCAGGGCATCGGTGTACCCAGGGCCTACCAGGGGATGAAGCATGTATTATGCCACCCCTGGATGGCCAGCTAAATCTGACACAACTGGCTGCACGACAGCTGGGGCAACGTGGCGTACTCGCTTGTTGCTTTAGGTATAGTATCCCTATATCTAACCTTACAATGGACACCCGAGTTCCTATCAGTCACTCCTATGGCAGGCCTTGACAATCCTGAAGGCAGAGTGCATGGAACCGTGTGAATTGGGCTCTGGCACGAGCCGAGCCCGGTTGCAGCTTGCGGAACCAAGACCCAATGGCTGTTCCATGATAACGCGTATCATATCGGTAACTTCGGTATAGCGTTATCAAGACATGTCGAGTAAGGTGTCATACGAATCGGGATGCTGCCCCCTCACCAGTTCTGGTGACGAGGTTAGCATTCCGCCCTTCTAGAGGGACACGACATGTATGTAACTGTGAACCCCGGTTAAAGTTAACTGAAGCCTCAGCTCCACAAAATGGACGCTGCCACCACAGACGCAAGTCTGACCTCCTGCTGCTGGGAGTCCTTCCAGTGAGGAGAGCTTGGACAAAGGGTTTCCTGTCAGGGGCGGTGTTCGCACCATCCCAGACAGGGTTTTGTGTATTCTGGGTAGGTAGGGCATTGCGAGAAGGTGACTGCGGAGTGGCACCCCGGTGCTCACTACGCATCTGCCGGTTAGAACCAGTTCCAGGGGCGCGCAGCCCCTGACCTGGGGAAAGTTCGGCAGGGGGAGAGGGGTGTAACTACCCCCCTTCCTGGTCCCACCCCTAGGGCAGGACCTAGTCATGTACCCACCGCTTTCTTTTGGATAAAGGCCGGAGCGGGGACCCATCCAAATTAGATCATCTTTGAATCAAGAACTACTTTCTACGAAAGGACCTTCAAGACTCCTCTCAAGATTTCTCCCTTGTGACTAAGGAGTAGTCACCCTGCATCCGCAGGAACCATCTAAGAACTCTGCGATTTGCTGCAAGTCCTTCCTCAGGAATCCGACGACCCAGCTCGACGAGAACCGGCTTCCCTGGCACCTCTGACCTCTACCCACATCGTCAGCTCAGCTGAGATCTGTGGGTGCGACGAGACCTCGAGGGACCGGCCATCATCAAAACCTGCACGCTTTCTTAAACCAGCACGATCACCGAAGGAATCCTCTGGTGAGTGCTCTGGGGTCCGAGAAGCCCCGACCCTGAGCAGCTCCAGCATCAAAGTGCAGTCTCCCAGCATCTCCACGATCTGCATGGGGCCCTTCTGCTTCGCTGTTCAGCACGTTGTCCGATCACTAGCCGCTGGCTTGTGACTCTTTGACGACACCCGACAACCAACGCTGCTGGTCTGGTTGCTCCAGACTGGCCTTTGCTCCCTTCTGCAAGAGGAGCACCCCGGACCCTCCTGGTCCACTCAAGACGCCATTTTAGGCCCACCACGTGGCCCTGAAATCTGCCAAGGCTTGTTGCCCCAATCCTGGGCCCAGCGACGCCGACAGCATCAACCTTCGTGGGACAGCTCGCACCTCCATCCTGGTCGCCGACAACGCCTCCTGGTCCGTGAGACTGCAGAGCCTAGCGTCGCCCACTCACCTAGTCGAGGTGACGGCCAACCAGTGCCTTCCTGGTACCCTCTGACTACTGGCTAGTAGTATGAACTTGGTCCCCTCTGCTTTCAGGTATCATCGATCACTGATCCAGGCTTGGATCACTACGAACTATTCATCACTGGTCGCCGGCCAGCAACTCCTTTTCTTCCGGCTCCTGGCTCGTCAGCGAAGACCCCCGACACCTGTAAGACTTGTGCAGCCGCAGCCCTCGTGGCTAGGTAATTTCGGCATTTCGGTGCCTGCATAGCCTCCTTACTTAAGGGTCCTGAGTCCCTCGCTTCCGACTTGCCTTATCGGGTCCGCCCGAGACCACTAGAACTTTCCGTGCCCTCGGGCACTTGTTTTAATTGTGCACTCGAAGTATTTTCCTAAGAGTTTTGTTCTGTGCTTAGTACCCTGTCCTCATAAAGAGTACAGGGCTGTTGTGATTCTAATAAATACACTGTTTATTTTCATAACACTTGTGTGGTGTCCTTTCACTTAGTGTTCAAGTGGTATGTGATGGTATAACAGCTGGCTTAACACGCCCTCTAGAGTTTAGCCCGAAGACTGCTCGTATCCACGCTACTAGGATAGCTGGTCTAAGGTTGACTTACAACCAATCACCATAAGGGTCGTTTGGACCTATGCATAGTGGTCGCTAGAATAGCGAACGCTGCATATCGGGCCAACTTCTCACACAAGCTACCGCACATTATCCTGGTACGTCAATGGAAGTGCAAGCTACCGTGCATTGTCTTTGTAAGTCAATGGAAGTGCAAGCTACTGCACATTGTCTTTGTACGCCAATGGAAGTGCATGCTACTGCACATTGTCTATGTATGTCACTGGAATTGTGAGCTACCGCACATTGTCTTTGTATATCAATGGAATTGTGATCTACCGCATATTGTCTTTGTACGCCAATGCGAGTGCAAGCTACCGCACATTGTCTTTGTAAATCAATGGAATTGCAAGCCACCGCACATTGTCTTTGTACATCAATGGAAGTGCAAGCTACTGCACATTGTCTTTATACATCAATTGAAGTGCAAGCTACCACACATTGTCTTTGTACGTCAATGGAAGTGCAAGCTAACGCACATTGTCTTTCCATAAAACTCAGGGGCAGTGCAAAATGCCACACAGTGTCTTCCAAGTACCTCAGGGGCATTGCAAGTCACTGCACACTGCCTTCCCATGGATAAAAAACATTGAATTGGACATCCATCCTCACTGGTAGCCTATCAATACTCATCATTGGGGTTGGAGAGGAGTGGGCGTGGATGTTACTGCAAGATGAAAATGCTAAGGTAAAAATACAATCCCTTTCTGGTTGTGTAATGTTCTGCTTTGACTGTAAATGCAAGCCGAGCCCTCTTTGGCTGTCGTTACTTGTTTTTCTCCTTTTGCTCCTTTTCCTCTTGAGCCGCCTCACCACAGGTGAGCAAGTAAATAGTGCTTTATAAATGGACCTAAATAATTGAATAAATAATGAAGGTGTGAGCTCTTAATACAAGTAACAGCTGTGGTGTGACTAGCCTCATTGAGGAGGAACACAATTTTCCTCAAATAAAGAGATGACAAGCATTTGCGATGCAATAGGTCTCGCATTAGGAAAGTTTCAGCTATTGGTATTGTAAATGACAAATTTTGTATTTATGTGTTGGTTTTGAAAATAGTTAAATTAATAGGTTTGTCATTTACAATGCCAATAGTTTTAACTTTCGCATGTGACACCTATAGCATTTATAATGCAATATGTATTGTATTTACGTGACTTAGATGTATTGATATTACAAATAACAATGGCTTTTAATTTATTTTTTAACAATTAATACTTATATAAAAGTTATTGTCATTTATAATGGCGTTAGCTTAAACTTTTGTAAATAACTTTTGTGAAGATTATGTTCAGTGTATTTTATTGAGACGAAAATCCAAGAACAGAAGTGAAATATTAACATCTTTTTGTGACATTTGTAATAATGCTTGAAACATTGAGAGAACACATTTGAACCAATTGTGATTGAATGGTTGCACAGATTGATGCTGTGGTGGCGCTGAGGGATGTTGTGGTTGCGACGAGTAATGCTGTGGAATTCAGTGATGCAGTGGTAGCGCATGGCAATGTTGTGGTGCCCCTGAGTGATGTTGTGGTAATGCGATAGGGTGAGGGCGATAGATAGAGGGAGGGCGATAGATAGAGGGAGGGTGATAGATAGAGGGAGGGCGATAGATAGAGGGAGGGCGATAGATAGAGGGAGGGTGATAGATAGAGGGAGGGCGATAGATAGATAGATAGATAGATAGATAGATAGATAGATAGATAGATAGATAGATAGATAGATAGATAGATTGAGGGTGATAGAGTGAGGGCAATAGATAGATAGATAGATAGATAGATAGATAGATAGATAGATAGATAGATAGATAGATAGATAGATAGATAGATAGATAGATAGATAGATAGATAGATAGATAGAGGGTGATAGAGTGAGGGCAATAGATAGATAGATAGATAGATAGATAGATAGATAGATAGATAGATAGATAGATAGATAGATAGATAGATAGATAGATAGATAGATAGATAGATAGATAGATTGTGGGTGATAGAGTGAGGGCAATAGGTAGATAGATAGATAGATAGATAGATAGATAGATAGATAGATAGATAGATAGATAGATAGATAGATAGATAGATAGATAGATAGATAGATAGATAGATAGATAGATAGAGTGATGGCGATAGATAGATTGATAGAGTGAGGGTGATAGATGGAGGGAGGGCGATAGATAGATAGAGTGTGGGCGATAGATAGATAGATAGGTAGAGTGAGGGCGATAGATAGATAGAGTGAGGGTGATAGATAGTGTAAGTGTGAGGTTCCGTGAATTTTTAACCTGGGTCATAAAGGTCGTGGTTCTGTTACGAATTTGGTAACAGCGAACCGTAAACAGTGAGTTCAGCAAGTATGAGTGTTTTCGTCATGTTACACCAATGGATTCCCTGTGTATTTGAAGATTTTTTTGCATGGCAGCCATTTTGTGGTTGCCCTCACATAGGCTGATGAATGTGGCCAAACAAGTCTTTTGGACACATGCACCTTAGCTTGAGTTTGTGCTGACTTCTGTTTGACCTGAGTGAACTGACCCTGTTGCCTGAAGCTGACCTTGTCAAACCAGTTCTTGCCCGTTAGCTGATTAAGGATCAGAGCACAGGACATCGTAAAGTTTTACCACACACAGACATGCCTTATCATACTTCTATCTGTTTCTGTTTCCTTCTTTATGGTCTATTTATGATGTGGGTTGTGGTCCTTTTTATTATGGGTTTGTCCGGCTTGTCTAAAGAAGAATGTTTATCTTGGGTTTGTTTAATGATAAAAAATGAAAAACTGCTCCTGAGTACGGGGGAGGGTACTCGTGGGGCGGCAGCGGAGAGTCCTGGGGTTCTTTTGTATTATGCCGATTAGCATAGGAACTTGGAACGTCAAGGGTATGAACTCACCACAGAAGAGGCAGAAGGTATGGAAGTATGTAGTGGATCACCAGCTTGATATAGTGGGGTTGCAAGAAACTCATTTGGCGCGGAAGGATGAGTTGCGTCTACGGCATAGGGCATATCCCATTATCTATAGGTCCTCCGCTGCCACGAAACATAGGGGGGTGGCTCTCCTTTTCCGCGCTGCACTTCACTTCCAACCCGTAGAGGTGCGCAATGATAAGGACGGCCGTTGGTTGATGGTCAAGGGGCTCATTCAGGGACGACTATGCACCTTTGTGGTGGTATACCTTCCCAACTCTGGTCAGAATAAGTTTTTACAAAGCTTGTTGCAGAAGGTTGGGGATTTTGCGGAGGGGAATCTGTTTCTGCTGGGGGATTTTAACTTGGTATCGGACAAGGAGATGGACAGCTCAGGGGGTCACAGGGCGGGTACGGGAGTGTTTTCTACTTCAACGCAGCAGGTGGTGGGGGAACTGGGGCTGGTTGATGGTTGGCCATTTTTTCATCCTACTACAAAGGATTACACGTTTTTCTCCCAGGTGCACCACTCCTACTCCCGCCTAGATTATATTTTCCTCGGCCAATCACTGCGCGGGGACACGGTGGATGCCGCCATTCTTCCAATATCCGTTTTGGACCACAGCTTGCTGGTGCTTAGTCTTCGCTGGTCATCGCCCGGCACAGGACAGCGGAAGTGGTACTTCCCGGCCTCGGTGATCAGGGACGATACCTCCAATAAAGCGTTGCGGCTTGCCATTAAGGAATTTTTTGAGCTCAATCCCCCGTCGGATACCTCGCTCTCGAACACGTGGGACGCTTTTAAGGCCTCAATCAGGGGCACGTGTCTAGGCCTCAACTCGCAACTCAACAGTCTGCGGAGGAAAGACCGCGAGGCCCTAGAAGCTGAGGTGGTCGAGCTCGAACGGGCCCACAAGCTCAACCCTTCGAGGGTGACCCTCCGACCATTGACGGCGGTGAGGGGGAAATTGAGGGAACACTACACCAATAGGGCCGAACTCACGCTCTTGAGACTGGGGCGACAATCCTATTCCTGTGGGAACAAGGTGGGCAGGCACTTGGCGCGTCAATTACGGGATAGGAGAGAGCGAGAGTATATAGGAGGCATCAGAGATGCAGCGGGTGTACTGCAATATCGGGACGAAACGAAGGCGGACATTTTTGGACGCTTCTATGCTGACCTGTACACGGGAGATAATTTGGGAGTAGAAACCCAAAAGGAGTATCTGCGACGTCTGCCCCTACCCCGGATATCTAAGGAGTGGAATGAGTTCTTGGAGGCGCCGATCTCTAGGGAGGAGGTCCTTTCAGCTATTAAGAACTTGAAGTTGCACAAGGCACCAGGACCGGATGGTTATACCGCTGTTTTTTACAAGGCGTACGCTACCGAGTTATGCGACTTCCTAGTGTCTCTTTTTAACGATATGGCAATCTCCGGGTCTTCTACAGGATCTCTAGCTGAGGCGGTGATCACGGTCCTGCCGAAGCCGGGGAAGGATCTAGAGCACTGTGCGTCTTTTCGCCCCATAGCTTTACTTAACATCGACGCTAAATTGTATTCAGCAATTCTGGCGTGCCGCCTACAGGACTTGATGCCGGCGATCATACACCCTGATCAGTCAGGTTTTATCAAAGGACGCCAGACCCACGATAACACTCGTAGAGTGGTTCACTTAATTGAAAAGGCGGACAGGTTCCGCATCCCGGCAGTGCTTGTGGGCCTGGATGCGGAAAAGGCTTTTGACCGGGTGGATTGGGGCTTCCTGTTTAATACGCCGTCGGCTTTTGGATTCTCGGAAAAACTTATCACTATGGTGAGGGCAAACTTCTGCAGTCCCAGGTCGAGGGTGGTAGTGAATGGCCAGATGTCGGCCTTCTTCCAGCACTCGAGGGGCACCAGACAGGGTTGCCCCCTCTCTCCCTTGCTGTTCGCGCTTAGCATTGAACCTTTAGCGGTGGCGGTGAGAGAACATGCGGGGGTGCGAGGCATACCGTTTACAGGAGAGCAACATAAGATCTCGGTCTTCGCGGACGACATCTTGTTCTCGGTGGCGGACCCGGCATGTTCCTTGCCTTGCGTTGGGGAGATTCTACTGGAATTTGAGGAAGTGGCGGGATTTAAGGTAAATTATAGCAAATCATATATTCTGAATTTGACTCTCTCGCCAGCTGACGTGGCTCACGTGCGGACACTGACGCCTCTAGCCTGGGCCACCGGGTCGATTGTTTACCTGGGAGTCCATCTGACCGCGACAGTGGGTAAACTGTTTTCGGCCAACTTCCCACCCCTCCTGGCGAAGACCAGAGCCGAATTGGAGAGATGGAAACCCAAATTCCTGTCCTGGTTGGGCAGGATACACGCAATTAAGATGGTCCTTCTCCCTAAATATTTGTATTTATTCCAGGCCCTACCCATTCCGATAGATAGCACTTACTTTCGGCAACTTAAGACGCAGATACTGCGATTTATTTGGCAGGGGGGCCGAGCCCGACTATCCTTCGCAGTCTTACGCCGGCCTAGATCGGAGGGCGGAGTGGGACTTCCGGACCTGCACCTTTATTACAAGGCAGCCCAATTGAGGGTATTGGTGGAATGGTCGCAGCAGCTTTCAGAAAACCATTGGCTGCATATGGACCGGAGTGTGGCTGGCCGGTCGATATGGGATCTGGCCTGGAAGCCGAAGAGGGACCGTCCCTTGAACGCTTATATTAGTACCCCCACGGGTACTATATTGAAGGTCTGGGATACCTTGGCTGCCGACGAGCGGTGGACGACTTTCCCATCTCCGTTTACGCCCTTGCATTTTAATCCGGCCTTTCCGCCAGCGCTTAGTGAGGGGGCTTTTGACGCCTGGAGGGAGGGTGGCTGTAGGGCACTAACTCACCTGTTTCATGGTCCGGATCCCCTGACCTTCGCTAACTGTGTACGGGACTATCAGGTGCCGCAGTCCGATCGATATCGGTACGCCCAATTGTTGCACTGGGCCACATCCCCGGGGGTGCTGGAGGCGGCTACGAGACCCCCCTCGACGTTCGAAGCTTTTTTGCTGCAGACATCCACCATGAAGGAGGTTATCTCCTTCCTCTATCAATTATTGCTTAAATCCGAAATGTCACCTAGGCCGCGTTATATGGAACAGTGGGAAGAGATGGTGGGAAGAGATATCACCGATAATGAATGGTCAGCGCTTTGGCGGGATATGACCCAATTTAACCATTCGCTACATTTGAGGGAGGCACATCTAAAGACTCTCACACAATGGTACTTATGCCCGACCAGGCTCCACCGCATTTACCCAGCTACTTCTGATAAATGCTGGAGAGGATGTGGACTTCCGCCATATCTGGTGGGACTGCCCGGTGATTCGGCCCTATTGGGAGGAAATCCTCTCACATATCAAGGATGTCCTCCAATACCCTATAGAGGACTCTATAGCCTCTGTACTGTTGGGTCTACGAGACCCCGGACTTGAACACCAAACACGATCTGATAAAAAGATTCTGTGGCTATGCCTGGGGGCGGCCAAACTAACTTTAGCGGCGGCATGGAAGCGGAAGGAGGCACCAGCAATATCTCTGTGGCATGCTCGGCTTTGGAAGCTTTTAAGCTTGGAAAGAATGGCGGACATCTTCCTCGGTAATTACAAGAATTTCACGCTTGTGTGGGGACCTTTGGTTGCCTTCCTATCTAAAGGCTTGCCGTCGGCTGTATGCCCAGCATCTTTGAGGTCTCTACACCTCTTCCAAATTTAGTGTGGCTTTATGAATGAGTGTGGTAAGTGTGTGTCACCGTAATGGGGGGGGCGGGGGGGAGGGGGATTGGGAGTTGCATTTTCTTTTTCTTTTCTCTATTTTTCTTTGGGTTACTGAGGTGCACATCAGTGTCAATATGTACATCTGAATGGACTACACAGGCTCATGGACCTGCTTACTTTGGGACTTCCTTTCTCTACAATGCACAGCACCGATGGTTGACTGTTTGAACTAATGCTCTTATTCCCTGCCGGTACCTAGGTTGACTGGACTAGATTTATCGTTGCGGTGTGACAACACCATTGTTTTGATTTGGAATGCTCCCCCTGCATGGGGAACTGTGCGGCACCTCAGTGCTCCTTTTCTATGTTTCCTTTTGTTCTATGCAAAATAAAAATTTTACAAAAAAAAAAAAATGAAAAACTGAAAAATGGGTTCGTCATCATGCAATGCTTTTTGTTGTGGAAACATGCGAGTGGTCAAACTGTAAATAAGGAATGTTTGCCTGAAGCACAATTTTTTGTATAAAAAGGGAGGGCTTGCTTTGTAAAGTTGAACAGTCTCCTGAGAACATACACCGTGTTGTACTTCTAGGACCTCTGTTACTGGCTGCAGCTAATAAATTTGATCTTTGACGCCACCAAGAAGTATTCTGTGTCTCTGTATTCTAAGACAGGTGAACCCGAAGACTTTGGGCGTGCCCCTGGCGCCGCTGGGTTTAAATCCCGGTTCTTCAGTTGGCGCTTCCAACGTGGGGCGACTTCAGTGGTGCCGGTCCAAGCCTGAAGATCGTGAGGAGCTTTGTGTGCAAATTCTGGAAAAAGGCCTACCACTTCATCAACCCCTGTATGTCGTCGTGGTCCGAAAGTCTTTGCTGCGAGGTTCCCCGCTTTCCGACGGCTATGAAGGACTGCTGCCCTGACTGTCGCCCTGTCTTGGAGCCTTTTTGATGATTTGTATGGCGAGACGATAGACGGGTCTTCTGGCGACGTCATCGATACTTCAGTTAAGTATGAGTGGAGCGTCTCCCAGTCCTTAGTTTTTGGGTATCCCTTGGGATCTTTGATTTGGGACTTGCAAGCACCAAAGCCGAGGGACTTGTGTATTCGCGAGGTTATCGTATTCGATATTCCCTTGAAGTTTGAAGCTAGACTAGAGAGCGAAGATGCCTGGTCTTAGCAGACTTGGAAAGATATTTTGTTGTGGTTGTAATAGGGATTCCCGATTGGAGGACTCGTGTCCGGTGCCTCCGGTTGGAACTCCGACCTATGAGCTCTATTTAAAACATGGCGTGGGCCCCATCACGTATAATGAAGTATGGATTAGATATACTAGGAAGGACCGTGTCCTAAAATGACCCCAATATGGTAGTTATGACACAGAGATTTTAGATAATCTAGAAGTGAAACTGTTCAAGAACAAAGCCTGGCCGGCGATGTTTGACTCTTTCCGCCTTTGGCGAAAGGAAGCCAAACAGAAAGAAAATAAGTTAGCGAAGAGAAAAAAGAGAGAAAGAGGTATTTCGATGGTACAAGCTGCTATACAGTTTAGGGATAGCGAAGAAGAACAAGAGAGTGAACAGTTGCACAGGCAACGTAAGATGGCGATTGATAAGTGCTATCCAGCTTTGCCATCTCATCAGCAGGATGCAGCGAAGGACCTTGAGAAAGATCCTTTGATGTCACATCTGTTGAGTTCGCCACCCCCTTATGTGCAGAGTGCTACAGCACCTCAGCCACCTTTAGTTGTGCAACCTCTGGTTGCTTTGCCACCTGTGGTTCTACAACAGCCAGCTCCTCTTCAGTTGGCTCCTATTCCTTTGGCGCAGCCTTCTCAAGGGTCGCCGACTTTGCTACCTGTTTCGTCTCCTACTCCTACGCCTGTATTGTCTACTCCTTCTGCTACTGCTACTGCTACTATGCATACTTCTGCTCATCCCGTTTTCCCTCCTGTTCTTTTGTCACCTTCTCTTTCTGTTCAACAAAGAATGACCGATACTGTTACTGGTCTCTTTTCTCCTCTCTTTGGGTCATTGGGTATGACCCCTGTTTTAGAGCGTAAACAATTGCGTAGCCAATTGCCTGTTCCCGATGAGCGGACAGTGTTGGATCATTTAGCGCGTAAATGGGTTGCTTATTCTTTGAAGTATAATTTTGAGTCTGTTATGGATGTTTTCCGTCAATGGGAAGCACCGACGCAGACATATGTTTTTGGGACAATGTGTACTTTCCTTCGTGAAGAATGGGAAGATGGTGAATTGGGACAGTCTCCGCCTGAGTTGTTCCGTGTACAGTCCGAGTTTGCGAAGGGAACTATAGTGGGTGTTGACGTTGAAAGAGCAGTTGCGACATTGTTGTCGTTTAGGAGTGAGTCTCCTTCTCAGCGACTGTTTGAGCCTGATCCTTCAGTTAGGAGAAAAGCGCGCCAATATCCAATGAGAGAGGTTCCTCCCGTGTGGAAAGATGCAGTGCCTGCTGGTGCGAATAATGTTCCACCAGCTGTACCAGCACATTTTCAGCGTGTTTGGGTACATGTTCCATGGAAGCGTGCTGAAGTTTTGGCCCTTAACCAGACTTTGCCTGATCCACGTAAAAATCCTGCAGGTACTATAAGGAATTATCTCAGACTGCAGACTCATGCACTATGAATTTAGCTGACATAGACATGTTGTTTGGGAATGTTGCTCCACAGCCTTTATGGGGACTGATTCGTCATACAGATCATGCGCAGGAATTAGGTGATACATGGGCTAATATTGGTGCTTCAGATGGCCGACAAGTTGGTGGTGCTAAACCTGAGCCTTTAGTTGCGGAACTCCCTGGTAGGATTATTAATTATATGAAGACTTTGATGCCTGCTATGCGTGTCAACTGGGACAAATTGTCTGCGTGTAAGCAGAAGAAAGACTAAAGTGTGTCTGACTTTTTCACTAGGTTCGAAGAGACGTTTATCGACCATAGTGGTCAGGACATGAGTACGGAAGGTGGTCAACGCTTGTTTGTTGACAAGTTTGTACATAACTTGCTTCCTGAGTTGTGTACTAAATTGAAGGATTCTGAGAGTTCTTGGGCCGTTTCTTCGTCAGCACAGATTTTGGCTACTGCAAAGTACTATGAAAATAGAGATAAGGATGAGAAGGATAGAGCTGACAAGAAGATTAAAGAGTGAAAGACGAAGGTTCTTTTGCAGCAAGCGTATCCGCCTCTTAATAATCAGCGCGATTATCAGCAACCTCAGCAATATCAGAGAAACTCGTAAAGGTTCGAGTCTTCTCAGCCGCGTTTTCCTGTAGGCCCTAATCAGTGTGCGTATTGTAAGGAAGAGGGTCATTTCAAGAATAGTTGTCTGGTTCTGTCACAGCGTACGAATGGTGTTTCTGGTGTGAGAGGTCGAGGTGTTCAGCAAGCTCCTAGAGGTAGAGGACGCGGTGTGTTTCCTCAGAATGCGCGTCCCTTGCCTCCACAGAATTCAATGAATACCTTTGATCAGCAGAATGGTGCGTCTGGTAGGACGGCTCAGTACTATGCGGACGATTACTATGTTGAAGGTGAGAATATGGATGGTAATGATTGCTAGGACAGCCATAGACAAAGAGAGGGAGTTGTTTCAGTTCCAGTAGATCAGAGTGGACCTTATGTTGAAGTGATTGCATCAGGTGTGTCAGAGCCTTTTCTGTTGGATACTGGTGCTGCGAAGAGTTCTATTATGCACTCTAAACTCCCTGGCGCACCTTTGTCTGGCTTAGCGAATGTTTCAGTAGGTTTTTCTGGCGCCCCGGTTAGTAATCCGATTTCTAGTCCTTTGCCTCTTTCTATTGGACCTTGTGAATTTGAAGCACCCCTTATTCTGACAACAGGTTGTGGTGAGAACTTGTTGGGATTGGATTTGTTGAAAAGATTGAATGCAACACTACATTGTTCTCCTTCAGGAGTAAAGTAGGGGTGGGCGGCCAGCTACGCTCCGTGCACGGAGTGTGCGTAGTGCCGCCTACTCCGCATTTTGCGTAGCGGGCGTAGCCAGGCGGCACTACGCACGCTCCGCAGACGGAGCGTAGCTGGCCACCACCCGCCCTCCCTAAATACTTTAAATGAAAAGTTTAAATTAATTAAAAGGCACTTACCTTGCCCGCCGCTGCCCGCCGCGTCCCCGGGGCTCGCTATCTTCATTCTTCCGTCTTGTTTACTAATGCGCATGCACGGGCGGCCGCGCATGCGCATTTCTCACGAGAAAATGCGCATGCGCGGCCGCCCGCGCATGCGCATTAGTAAACAAGACGGAAGAATGAAGATAGCGAGCCCCGGGGACGCGGCGGGCAGCGGCGGGCAAGGTAAGTGCGTTTTAATTATTTTACACTTTTCATTTAAAGTATTTAGGGAGGGCGGGAGGGAGGCGGGTGGCGGCCAGTGGTGCGTGCGTAGTGGGGCTACGCGGAGTGCGGAGGTGGGCGTAGTTTCTCGCCCACTTCACGTAGCTCCGCGAAGCCCCACTACGCCCACTACGCCCAGGGCTAGAGTAAAGCTTACATTGGGACAGAGAGTGATCTCTCCGATGTATTTATCTAAAGATCGACTTCCAGTAGAATTGTCTTCTCTTCCGGATTCTCTTTGGGCTACTGGTCCTAATGATGTGGGTCTCCTGGAGATTCCACCATATGTTGTGACATTGAAAGCGAATGCTAGATTGCCTTGTATTCGCCAATATCGGATTTCCAGTGATGGTGAAAGAGCACTTTTAACGAACATCTATGATCTGATTGAGAAAGGTGTGATTGAAGAAACGAGAGGTAATGTGTGCAATAGTCCAGTTTTGCCTGTTTTGAAACGCACTGATTCTTCTCAGCCGCCTGTGTACAGGTTTGTGATCGATCTCCGCGAGGTGAATAAGATTGTAGTTCCGCAATTCCCAGTTGTGCCAGATACTACTGCTTTACTGACTTTGATTCCAGCTTCTACTACTTGGTTGTCTGTGATTGATTTGAAGAATGCTTTCTTCAGCATCCCGATTGCCGAGGAGAGTAGAGATATTTTTGGTTTCTCTTTAGGAGGCCAAAGTTTCCGGTTCAAGCGCGCTCCTCAAGGCTATTGTGAGAGTCCATCGATCTATAGTCAGGCTTTGAAAACACAGCTTGATACGATTGTCTTACCTGATGGTGCTGCCCTTATCCAGTACGTTGACAATTTGTTAGTTGCTGCTGATAATGAGGAGATTTGTAAAGAGGCTACTTTGTCGTTGTTGCGTCATTTGTCTGCTTTCCATCATAAGGTGTCTCTTTCGAAGTTGCAGTACTTAGGTCACCTCTTATCGAAGGAGGGAAGAAGGTTGACCCCAGAAAGAATTCAAGCTATTGCGAGAATGAATGTGCCAACGACACAGAGAGAAGTGCGTGCTTTTCTGGGTATTACATCGTACTGTAGACAGTGGATCCCTAATTTTTCTTTGCTTGCGAAACCTTTGATAGCCCTTACTGTTAAGGATACTCCAAATCCTATTCCTTGGACTGACAAATGTCAGAAGAGCGATGCGTTGTGTTCGGCTCCTGTGTTGGGTACTCCCAACTACAGTAAGCCTTTTACACTCTATGTCCACGAGAGAGAGGGATGTGCATTGTCAGTTTTGACTCAGCAGTTTGGCGATAAGCAACGTCCATGTGCGTATTTTTCATCGGCTTTGGATCCGGTAGCTAGAGCGTTGCCGAGTTGTTTGAGAGCTGCAGCGGCTGTCTCTATTCGACAGTCTGCTGGTTTGGTGATGGATAATACATTGATTGTGATGGTTCCACATGCAGTGGATACCTTGTTGAATCGCACCAAGACACAGCACTTAACTAGTGCTCGGTTGTCGGGTTACGAATTGACACTCTTAGCGAGTCATGTGCACATAAAGAGATGCAACATGTTGAATCTAGCTACGTTGTTTCTGATTTCAGTTGAGACAGATGTTGTTGAACAGCATGATTGCTTCCTTAGGACAGAGGAAGAAATGAAAGGGAGAATAGACCTTAGGGACACTCCTCTTGCAGAGTGTGATGGTACCTTATGGGTTGATGGTTCGTGCTTTAAGCTTCCGAATGGTGATACGACTGCGGCATATGCTGTTACGACTTTGCATACAATTGTTGAAGCTGCACGTATCCCACATAATTCAGCGCAAGCAGCAGAGTTGATTGCATTGACAAGAGCGTGTGTGTTGTCAAAAGGGAAACGAGTGACTGTTTACACTGATAGCCAGTATGCGTTTGCTGTGGCTCATAGTTTTGGACGATTGTGGAAGGAACGTGGGTTCCTGACTTCGCATGGAACTAAGATTCAGCATGGTCAGTTGGTGAATGAACTTCTTGAGTCACTTAAGTTGCGATCGTGAAATGCAGTGCGCATAAGAAAATTACTGATGATGTTGGTCGTGGTAATGCGTTTGCAGACAAAGTCGCGAAAGAAACTGCGAGAGATGTAATGAGTCGAATGTATGTTGCGGGTCCGGTGAGATGGGTTCCGGATAGAAGTATGTGTAAAGATACGATTGAGAGTGTGAAGTCCATTCAAGCTGAAGCTACAGAGAAAGAGTTGAATGAATGGAGAGAAAGTAAGGGTAAATTGGATTCGAATAGTTGTTGGATTGAGTTGTCAGAGCATCAGCGATGGTTGTTACCCGATGCGTATGTGCTTCCAGTGGTTACGATGGCTCATGGAATGGCTCATATCAGTGTGAAAGGGATTTGTAAGTTGTTAGCTCCAGCATGGCAAAATGCAGGAATTCCTAGAGTGTGCAGAGAATTTGGTTAAGAACTGTATGGTTTGTTTGATGTACAATCCTGGTAAGGGAACTCCAACTCCAGCTGGTTATTTTGCGCCTCCGACGTATCCGTTCGAGGTTTTGCAGCTAGATTTCATCCACATGGAGAGGTGCAACGACTTAAAGTATGTGCTTGTTGTTGTTTGTGCCTTTTCGAGATGGGTAGACGCATACCATTTGAAAGATAACACTGCCTTGTCCACAGCTAAAGCCCTTGTCAAGGAATTCTTCCCTAGGTTTGGTTTGCCGAGAATGGTCTGGAGTGACAATGGGAGTAAATTTGTGGGTCAAGTGATGAAAGAGTGTGATGGTTTAGGAATACGGCAGAAATTTCTCGCTGCAAATCATCCCCAATCAGCTGGTCTGGTAGAATGCTATAATGGCACCCTTAAACTAAAACTAGCCAAGATTCAGGCAAGCTCTGGTCTACAGTGGCCTGATGCCTTGCCATTAGCCCTTCTGTCCACAAGAATGACTGTACATTCACGAATGGGACTTAGTCCGTACAAAGTGTTTTTTGGTCGCCCGGCAAATATTTTGGGAGTGCCGCGGCCGACAAAATTTAGCGAGATAGAACACCCTGTATTGCTTGATTACCTTTACGAATTGACAGCTAAATTGCGTGTTTTGCACCAACAGGTTCATGATACCCTGCCACAAGCATCTGAAGATCCAGGACATGCTATCGAACCTGGATCCTGGATCCTAATAAAGAACTTCCAGCGTACCAAGAACGAGCAGCCCCGCTGGATTGGTCCCTACTTGGTGCTTTTGTCCACGCGTTCAGCAGTGCGAGTGCGCGGTAAAAAGAACTGGATCCACGGCGTACATTGTAAGAGGGCCCCTTTGCCTCTGCCGTACGACCAGTGGATCCAGAATGGTATTCCTGACTCTGAAACTGAAACCGTGCCTCGTTTTCTGTGTTTTAGCGATGCACGTTTGATTGGGACAAACTTTGAACGAGAAAGCGACGATCTGCAAGAAGCTGTGCCTCCGTCAAATCGTTTGGACACTTCCGAATCTGAACTTTTGTTCTGTGATCAGACATTGCCTGGCAAAGGCCGTTATAATTTGCGACCAAGAGTCGTGGGACAAATAAAATGAAATTCTTTCTTTTCTATTTTTGAAATTGTGTTCTCTCCTCCGAGGAACTGTTTTGATTTTTGTTTTTCGAACCGCCATCCTGGTTCAGCTGTAAGGTCGCGGTGCAAAGACTTGGGAGTGCAAGCCGAAGACACTAGGTCGACGCTTCTGGTTGGTCTTAGGGCGTTCCCTGGACTGACAGACGCATTCCTTAGCACGGAAGACCCGACCGCCGCGAACAGCACGGTTAGAGGATGGAGTTTTTTGAGATGGAGAGACCTGTTGAAAGAATGAGCTTCAAGAGCAAAAAATGTACAGTGATGAGCAGAAAATGTTATTTAACATTATGTTTGTAGATGTTATTTAGTTTAATGATGTTTTTGATGGGATATATAATATTCTCTTTCAAAGTGACGTTTGCACCCACTACACAACCTATGCCTCCTCCTACTGTTTCCTCGCATTCTTTTCACCCTCTGCCTGAACATGAGTTCATTAGGAGATTGGAATTTGTTAATAATTCCTTTGTTCAGCTTCTGCACCAACACCAGCTAGTAATGAACACAACTAATTGTTGGGTGTGTGGTCTTATGCCTCATACTACTGATAAAGGTATTCCTTACCTGATCCTGCCTTTTAGTTATAATGGTTCTGTGTGGGCATACAGAACGATGTTCATCTATGCTCGTGAAGTTTACCCCCTACGTTCTGTGAAGGATAGTCCAAAGAATAGTGCTCTAGTTAAGGGTATAGTCGATATGATTAGAGGAATTAGTTCCTATGAGACTATCCCGAGAGATGAGACACTAGCGTATATTGGATAGAACGTTCCTGGATATGGAGTTAGTCTGAGTGAGAACCAGCGAGCGAAAAGATCATCTCCGATTTGGATTGTACCCCATCAGGGTCATTATTGTCTGCAAGGTAATGACAAAAATCCGAGAGCTCAGTTAGGGAAGAGTATTTGCACTGAGACGTATGTTTTTGCGTCCCAGTCTTCCCCATCGTTTTTAGCAGCTAAGGGTACCTATTTCATTTCCTATGACAGAGTGTACACATGGTTTCCCCCTGATTTCTCGGGCACATGTTTTGTTTCGTTCCTGTTGCCTCCTACCTATACAGCTGTGGCAGATTACCACAAGATGAGAGTTGTTAGAGGTGTCTTCAGTAAGGAAGATACTGCAGGACAAGAATTAGGAGATTTCTTGAAGGGGTTTTCTGCCGTTTTGGGGACCTATGGCTAACAGCAGGAACATTAGACAGCTGACGAGAGTGGTTGAGTCCACCATAGTTGAGACTGCCGGTGCCCTTAGTAACCTGACTGCTGAGCTCCAGTCGGATCGCCTTATGACTCTTCAGAACAGAGTTGCGTTAGATGTCATACTTGCAGATAGAGGGGTATGCAAATTGATTCAATCGAGCTGCTGCGTTTTCATTCCATATTTCAGGAAACAAGGGTCCTAAGGATTTCAATCTAATAATAGAATAATAATATAGACTACAATCAGTACTATATGAATTCAACGTCCAGCCGGGCGTGAGTTTATTTAAGGAATGGTATAAAATCTTGTTGGTCCGACAAGGACCAAATTCAACTGTGAGATAGGGTACAGTCCTGTACCTATCCCAAAAAGTTAGGAAGAACAGAACAGGGTATAGAATAGAGGAAGGAAGAAGGTTTTTCAGGCAGGAAACAATTTTTGAGCCAGAGGGTGACTTGCAAATACAATAGAAAGTGTTCTCAACAAATTCACCCTGCAGTGTAAACAATTACAAGTATACATATTATATCATATGTTACACTGCATAGCGCGTCGACTTTTCGATCCCTAAAGGCTCATGATAAACTGGGACCATCATTAGGACAGTTTTACAATTAATACCTGCATTACAAGTGCGGAAGCCTGTAAAAAAGGGGGAGGGAAAAATAGAAACAGGGTTTGAGGCATATGCCTAGAACATAGAATCAAAACACAGAAGTGAGTATTTTGCCAAGGCGACAGTGCAGATTAAAAACAGGCCACTCTCACATTTTAACTAGCTGATCCATGACTAGTATAGTGGTGATATTTAAGAAAATTTTTACTAGGTTGAAGTGAATCTACCGGCGCAGTGAGTTTCAAAAATTGTGACATTCATGACCGTGTTGCTCAATTTTTAAGTGAAAATAACGGCGCTGTGACATGAACATGGAATTCATATGATAGTGCTTTAAGGTGACGCTGTGTTCGGCGTGATCTGAGAACATGATTTCGCGGTGCGTGTTTGGTGATTGTGCAGTGGATTGGTGAAAATTTGGGGATGTTTATGGACACGGAAGTCAGGCATTACCTTTTTAAGAGTATTATAGAACCCAGAGTATTCGGGAATTGGCTTGCGACTTAAGTCAGCTGGACATGCTTTGATGCTTTTGGTAAGAAGAAGGAATTTAGCGTTAATAGTATAGCCATCGGTGTGAATTGGGCTTACTCGGGAGGGGTTGCATATGCTTACCTTGCAGTCCGCAGTGGTGTCGGGGGTGTTTCTACCGGTCGAGCCAGTGCCAGACAGGGGATGCTACAGGATGAATAATTTATACTGTAACCATAAGTGGAGGGTGTCTAGCAAAACTAAAAGGAGGGGGTGAAAGCTTACCTAGCGCTACTGAGATGTAGACGCACTCGTGTCATAAGATGTCGGTTACACAGGAAGGGAGTTGGTTCCTGCAAGTTCGATAGTCCGGTTGCTATATGGTGAGACAATGGTTACCATTAGCGCGTTTTGTGGGGTGAGGGGCTGCCGCAAGTGGCGGAAATCGCAAGGCTTACCTGGCTGCGTGCTAAATAGCAGTGCAGGAGGAGATTTGTCAGGTTACGCCGTTTCGAAGGAGAGAATGGCACCCACGAGGACCCTGGGGAATCAAAGGTTCAACGGGGTTTAGGGGGAGGTTCCCATTTAGTTGGAATCCTCTATTGAGCTATCTCGGCCGCAATTCGCTTACCTGGTAATTGAATCGAAGTCACGGCGGGGTGGGGTGAAGCGCGATGGACTTCTACCCCTTTTCTTTGCAGCGCGAGTCCGCTGTGCAGCCAGGACTCGTGGGCAGTGTTTATGGGCCAGTGGGGGTGGAAATGGAAAATGGACCAATTCCTAGTGGGGCGTATTCCGGCGGACATCTTGGAATGGTAAAAGTGACACAGAAGACGGACTAATCGAAATTGGTACACAGAGTGGTGTAAAGTTGGAATGTAAACACCATCTTTGCTTGTTGTAGGTAGCCGGGTTTGATCATTGCTTAAATTGAAGGCCGATTAAAAAGCGAAGGCGTCACAATTATTGTAGAAGAACCCTAATTAGTGGTGATTATTACCAACATTGTGGGGTATCAAAATAATACCCCTGATGCGTTCGTGGTGCCTGGAGTGAGAAATCATTGTGCGCATGCAGCGAGTTGGAAGTGGCCGGACATGCCCTCCATTCATACACATTGACCTGACGGTGTTATAAAAACATACATTGAATTGACAGTGTTATAAAAACATTGGCACGTTTCACTGCTTCACATTGTTATCGTATGGACATTGTGATAATGAAAGGCAAACATTGTCAAGTGATTGGGATGGTTGGAACCACATCCATACAGTCAGAGTAATGAGGTCCAATCCTCCGTGCGGTTCAGCCCATTACGGATAGAGTCTAGCAGTATGATGCATTTGAGCTCTTCCCTGTTCAATAGGTTGGGCATACTTCCTCCTCTTGGTGGGAGTTTCAGTGACTTCAATACAGTCCAAAGCATGTCGTCCTCACTGTGATTCAGTGCCTGGAAGTGTTCCACCAGTGGAGCGTTTCGTCCTCGTGAGACTCTGCTCGTCCCTAACCAAAAGAAAAAAATGGCAAAATAGCCTGCGTAACTACATTCTCTCCTATCTCTAACAGGGTGAGAAAAATGATTCTAAAGCACTGGCCAATAATCAATGCAGGGATATTGAACCTAGAACGCCCATTATTTGCATTCAAAAAAACTAAAACTTGAAGGACCATTTGGTTCGGGCAGCTCTCCCAAGTCCCACCAACTCTTCCACTCTTGAATCAGCTTGGGGTCTGTCCCCCGTAATTGGACACGTGAAATGTGGTGGATGTACAGTGTGTAATTTGACAATTGAGGGAAAAAGTTTTGTATTTAATAATGTAACCTTTAAGTGCAACTCACTCACAAACTGCAATACAACCAACGTAATCTACTTGATTCAATGCCCCTGCAAGAAGAACTATGTTGGACAGACATCGCAGAAGATCAAGACCAGGATATGCCAACATAGGAGCCGCATCAGATGCCGAACGCCAAACGCTCCACTGGTGGATGTGGTTCCAACCATCCCAATCACTTGACAATGTTTGCCTACATAAGATCTCCGAGTCTGGACATGTGGACGAAGGAGATTGGTCATTAATGGGATGGTTTTGGGGATTGTTATCCACCTGGGGATGGAAGATTCTGATGGTTATTGGGATGATCTTAGCTATCCTTTTCCTGTTCTGTCTTTGCGTACAGTGTGCTCCTGCTATATGTGGCCATTGTGCTACTTTGTGTGCAAGGAGACCTGTCCAGAGAGAGCTGCTAAGTAATAGGATGATGCTACAGCAACATCTTGATGATCAGATGAATATAGACCTGGATTCAGACTGACATGAGTTTGGGTTTATTGCCTATGTAAGGGCAAAAGGAGGGTCTGAGGTTCCGTGAATTCTGAACCTGGGTCATAAAGGTCGTGGTTCTGTTACGAATTTGGTAACAGCGAACCGTAAACAGTGAGTTCAGCAAGTATGAGTGTTTTCGTCATGTTACACCAATGGATTCCCTGTGTATTTGAAGATTTCGTTCTGTACCCTGGGGTTCCATTTTTTGCATGGCAGCCATTTCGTGGTTGCCCTCACATAGGCTGATGACTGTGGCCAAACGAGTCTTTTGGACACATACACCTTAGCTTGAGTTTGTGCTGACTTCTGTTTGACCTGAGTGAACTGACCCTGTTGCCTGAAGCTGACCTTGCCAAACCAGTTCTTGCCCTTTAGCTGATCAAGATTAAGGATCAGAGCACAGGACATCGTAAAGTTTTATCACACACAGACATGCCTTATCCTACTTCTATCTGTTTCTGTTTCCTTCCTTATGGTCTATTTATGATGTGGGTTGTGGTCCTTTTTATTATGGGTTTGTCCAGCTTGTCTAAAGAAGAAAGTTTATCTTGGGTTTGTTTAATGATTAATTATGGGCTGGACAAACTGAAAAATGGGTTTGTCATCATGCAATGCTTTTTGTCGTGGAAACATGTGAGTGGTCAAACTGTAAATAAGGAATGTTTGCCTGAAGCACAATTTTTTGTATAAAAAGGGATGGCTTGCTTTGTAAAGTTGAACAGTCTCCTGAGAACATACACCGTGTTGTACTTCTAGGACCTCTGTTACTGGCTGCAGCTAATAAATTTGATCTTTGACGCCACCAAGAAGTATCCCGTGTCTCTGCACTCTAAGACAGGTGAACCCGAAGACTTTGGGTGTGCCCCTGGCGCCGCTGGGTTTAAATCTCGGTTCTTCAAGGGCGATAGAGTGAGGGCAATAGATAGATAGATTGAGGGCGATAGATCGAGTGAGGGCGATAGATAGATAGATAGAGTGAGGGCGATAGATAGATAGATAGAGTGAGGGCGATAGATAGATAGAGTGAGGGTGATAGATAGAGTGAGGGCGATAGATAGATAGATAGATAGATAGATAGATAGATAGATAGATAGATAGATAGAGTGATGGCGATAGATAGATTGATAGAGTGAGGGTGATAGATGGAGGGAGGGCGATAGATAGATAGAGTGTGGGCGATAGATAGATAGATAGATAGATAGATAGATAGATAGATAGATAGATAGATAGATAGATAGATAGATAGATAGATAGAGGGCGATAGATAGAGTGAGTGAGGGCGATAGATAGATAGAGTGAGTGAGGGCGATAGATAGTTATATAGATAGATAGATAGATCGATCGATAGGTAGAGTGAGGGCGATAGATAGATAGAGTGAGGGCGATAGATAGATAGATAGATAGATAGATAGATAGATAGATAGATAGATGGATAGAGTGAGGGCGATAGATAGAGTGAGGGCGATCGATAGAGTGAGGGCGATAGATAGATAGAGTGAGGGCGATCGATAGATAGAGTGAGGGCGATAGATAGATAGAGTGAGGGCGATAGATAGATAGAGTGAGGGCGATAGATAGAGTGAGGGCGATAGATAGATAGATGGATAGAGTGAGGGCGATAGATAGATAGATGGATAGAGTGAGGGCGATAGATAGATAGATGGATAGAGTGAGGGCGATAGATAGAGTGAGGGCGATAGATAGAGTGAGGGTGATAGATAGAGTGTGGGCGATACATAGAGTGAGGGCGATAGATAAAGTGAGGGCAATAGATAGATAGAGTGAGGGCGATAGATCGAGTGAGGGAGATAGATCGAGCGAGGGAGATAGATCGAGTGAGGGCGATAGATCTAGTGAGGGCGATAGATCGAGTGAGGGCGATAGATGAGTGAGGGCAATAGATCGAGTGAGGGCGATAGATCGAGTGAGGGCGATAGATCGAGTGAGGGCGATAGATCGAGTGAGGGCGATAGATCGAGTGAGGGAGATAGATCGAGTGAGGGAGATAGAGTGAGGGCGATAGATAGAGTGAGGGCGATAGATAGATAGATAGATGGATAGATAGAGATAGAGTGAGGGCGATAGAGAGATAGATAGATAGATAGATAGATAGATAGATAGATAGATAGATAGATAGATAGATAGATAGATAGATAGATAGATAGATAGATAGATAGATAGATAGATAGAGTGAGGGAGATAGAAAGAGTGAGGGCGAGATAGATAGATAGATAGATAGATAGATAGATAGATAGATAGATAGATAGATAGATAGATAGATAGATAGATAGATAGATAGATAGATAGATAGATAGAGTGAGGGCGATAGATAGAGTGAGGGTGATAGATAGATTGAGGGCGATAAATAGATAGATAGAGTGAGGGCGATAGATAGAGTGAGGGCGATAGAGTGAGGGTGATAGATAGAGTGAGGGCGATAGATAGATAGATAGATAGATAGATAGATAGATAGATAGATAGATAGATAGATAGATAGATAGATAGAGAGGTAGATAGATAGATAGATAGATAGATGGATAGATAGATAGATAGATAGATAGATAGATAGATAGATAGATAGATAGATAGATAGATAGATAGGTAGATAGATAGAGAGGTAGATAGATAGATAGAGAGGTAGATAGAGTGAGGGTGATAGATAGACAGAGTGAGGGCGATAGATAGATAGATAGATAGATGGATAGAGTGAGGGCGATAAATAGATAGATAGAGTGAGGGCGATAGATAGATAGAGTGAGGGCGATAGAGTGAGGGTGATAGATAGAGTGAGGGCGATAGATAGATAGATAGATAGATAGATAGATAGATAGATAGATAGATAGATAGATAGATAGATAGATAGAGAGGTAGATAGATAGATAGATAGATAGATAGATAGATAGATAGATAGATAGATAGATAGATAGGTAGATAGATAAAGAGGTAGATAGATAGAGAGGTAGATAGAGTGAGGGTGATAGATAGACAGAGTGAGGGCGATAGATAGATAGATAGATAGATGGATAGAGTGAGGGCGATAGATAGATAAGAGTGAGGGCGATAGATAGAGTGAGGGCGATAGATAGATAGATAGATAGAGAGATAGAGTGAGGGCAAAAGATAGAGTGAGGGCAATAGATAGATAGAGTGAGGGCGATAGATGGATAGAGTGAGGGCGATAGATAGATAGAGTGAGGGCGATAGATAGATAGAGTGAGGGAGATAGATAGATAGAGTGAGGGCGATAGATAGATAGAGTGAGGGCGATAGATAGAGTGAGGGCGATAGATAGATAGATAGATAGATAGATAGATAGATAGATAGAGAGATAGAGTGAGGGCAAAAGATAGAGTGAGGGCAATAGATAGATAGAGTGAGGGCGATAGATGGATAGAGTGAGGGCTATAGATAGATAGAGTGAGGGCGATAGATAGATAGAGTGAGGGCGATAGATAGATAGAGTGAGGGCGATAGATAGATAGAGTGAGGGCGATAGATAGAGTGAGGGCGATAGATAGATAGAGTGAGGGCGATAGATAGATAGAGTGAGGGCGATAGATAGAGTGAGGGCGATAGATAGATAGATAGATAGATAGATAGATAGATAGAGAGATAGAGTGAGGGCAAAAGATAGAGTGAGGGCAATAGATAGATAGAGTGAGGGCGATAGATGGATAGAGTGAGGGCTATAGATAGATAGAGTGAGGGCGATAGATAGATAGAGTGAGGGCGATAGATAGATAGAGTGAGGGCGATAGATAGATAGAGTGAGGGCGATAGATAGATAGAGTGAGGGCGATAGATAGATAGAGTGAGGGCGATAGATAGATAGAGTGAGGGCGATAGATAGATAGAGTGAGGGCGATAGATAGATAGAGTGAGGGCGATAGATAGATAGAGTGAGGGCGATAGATAGATAGAGTGAGGGCGATAGATAGATAAATAGAGTGAGGGCGATAGATAGATAGAGTGAGGGCGATAGATAAACAGAGTGAGGGCGATAGATAGAGAGAGTGAGGGCGATAGATAGATAGAGTGAGGGTGATAGAGTGAGGGCGATAGATAGAGTGAGGGCGATAGATAGAGTGAGATAGATAGATAGATAGATAGATAGATAGATAGATAGATAGATAGATAGATAGAGTGAGGGCGATAGATAGAGTGAGGGCGATAGATAGATAGAAAGATAGATAGAGTGAGGGTGATAGATAGACAGAGTGAGGGCAATTGATAGATGGAGAGATAGATAGATAGAGTGAGGGCGATAGAGTGAGGGCGATAGATAGAGTGAGGGCGATAGATAGATAGAGTGAGGGCGATAGATAACGTGAGGGTGATCGATAGATAGATAGATAGATAGATAGATAGATAGAAAGATAGAGTGAGGGCGATAGATAGAGTGAGTGCGATAGATAGATAGAGTGAGTGCGATAGATAGATAGAGTGAGTGCGATAGATAGATAGAGTGAGTGCGATAGATAGATAGAGTGAGTGCGATAGATAGATAGAGTGAGTGCGATAGATAGATAGAGTGAGGGCGATAGATAGATAGATAGATAGATAGATAGATAGATAGATAGATAGATAGATAGATAGATAGATAGATAGATAGATAGATAGATAGATAGATAGATAGATAGATAGATAGATAGATAGATAGATAGATAGATAGATAGATAGATAGATAGATAGATAGATAGATAGATAGATAGGTAGATAGATAGAGAGGTAGATAGATAGATAGAGAGGTAGATAGAGTGAGGGTGATAGATAGACAGAGTGAGGGCGATAGATAGATAGATAGATAGATGGATAGAGTGAGGGCGATAAATAGATAGATAGAGTGAGGGCGATAGATAGATAGAGTGAGGGCGATAGAGTGAGGGTGATAGATAGAGTGAGGGCGATAGATAGATAGATAGATAGATAGATAGATAGATAGATAGATAGATAGATAGATAGATAGATAGATAGATAGATAGAGAGGTAGATAGATAGATAGATAGATAGATAGATAGATAGATAGATAGATAGATAGATAGATAGGTAGATAGATAGAGAGGTAGATAGATAGAGAGGTAGATAGAGTGAGGGTGATAGATAGACAGAGTGAGGGCGATAGATAGATAGATAGATAGATGGATAGAGTGAGGGCGATAGATAGATAAGAGTGAGGGCGATAGATAGAGTGAGGGCGATAGATAGATAGATAGATAGAGAGATAGAGTGAGGGCAAAAGATAGAGTGAGGGCAATAGATAGATAGAGTGAGGGCGATAGATGGATAGAGTGAGGGCGATAGATAGATAGAGTGAGGGCGATAGATAGATAGAGTGAGGGAGATAGATAGATAGAGTGAGGGCGATAGATAGATAGAGTGAGGGCGATAGATAGAGTGAGGGCGATAGATAGATAGATAGATAGATAGATAGATAGATAGATAGATAGATAGATAGATAGATAGAGAGATAGAGTGAGGGCAAAAGATAGAGTGAGGGCAATAGATAGATAGAGTGAGGGCGATAGATGGATAGAGTGAGGGCTATAGATAGATAGAGTGAGGGCGATAGATAGATAGAGTGAGGGCGATAGATAGATAGAGTGAGGGCGATAGATAGATAGAGTGAGGGCGATAGATAGATAGAGTGAGGGCGATAGATAGATAGAGTGAGGGCGATAGATAGATAGAGTGAGGGCGATAGATAGAGTGAGGGCGATAGATAGATAGATAGATAGATAGATAGATAGATAGAGAGATAGAGTGAGGGCAAAAGATAGAGTGAGGGCAATAGATAGATAGAGTGAGGGCGATAGATGGATAGAGTGAGGGCTATAGATAGATAGAGTGAGGGCGATAGATAGATAGAGTGAGGGCGATAGATAGATAGAGTGAGGGCGATAGATAGATAGAGTGAGGGCGATAGATAGATAGAGTGAGGGCGATAGATAGATAGAGTGAGGGCGATAGATAGATAGAGTGAGGGCGATAGATAGATAGAGTGAGGGCGATAGATAGATAGAGTGAGGGCGATAGATAGATAGAGTGAGGGCGATAGATAGATAAATAGAGTGAGGGCGATAGATAGATAGAGTGAGGGCGATAGATAAACAGAGTGAGGGCGATAGATAGAGAGAGTGAGGGCGATAGATAGATAGAGTGAGGGTGATAGAGTGAGGGCGATAGATAGAGTGAGGGCGATAGATAGAGTGAGATAGATAGATAGATAGATAGATAGATAGATAGATAGATAGATAGATAGATAGATAGATAGATAGAGTGAGGGCGATAGATAGAGTGAGGGCGATAGATAGATAGAAAGATAGATAGAGTGAGGGTGATAGATAGACAGAGTGAGGGCAATTGATAGATGGAGAGATAGATAGATAGAGTGAGGGCGATAGAGTGAGGGCGATAGATAGAGTGAGGGCGATAGATAGATAGAGTGAGGGCGATAGATAACGTGAGGGTGATCGATAGATAGATAGATAGATAGATAGATAGATAGATAGAAAGATAGAGTGAGGGCGATAGATAGAGTGAGTGCGATAGATAGATAGAGTGAGGGCGATAGATATAGATAGATAGATAGTTAGATAGATAGATAGATAGATAGATAGATAGATAGATAGATAGATAGATAGATAGATAGATAGATAGATAGATAGATAGATAGATAGATAGATAGATAGATAGATAGATAGATAGATAGATAGATAGATAGAGTCAGGGGGATAGAGTGTGGGCGATACATAGAGTGAGGGTGATAAAGTGATGGCGATAGATAGAGTGAGGGCCACTTGCTGGATCCAGTTTTCAGCAACTGTCCTCATTTGAAGGCCTGTCCTTCTATAGCACTTCCTTGGACAGACCATGCCTTAGTCCCGTTGCTCTGGACAACAGAGAAACCTACACTCCCAACACCCACTGTCCAAGAAACCCGAAATTGGTCTAAAATACCGCTGGCCCAGTGGACCCAGGAACTACAAAAATCTATTCCCTCAATCGGCCAGACCCCCTCACAGGCCAATGAAATATTCAATGAATGGATCCAGAGTTCCCTAAACGCCACGCTCCCCTTGAAGAAAACAGTTTTTAAAAGATCTAGAATTTCAGCTCCCTGGTATTCCATCGAACTAAGGGAGAAAAAGCGTTTCTGTAAGAGACTGGAACGCAAATGGGGACTAGGATACGCGGAAACAGATAAAACTATTTACAGAGACGCCATCAGACTATACAAAAAAAGACATAAAAAGTGCGCAATCATCATACTACTCTAACCAGATCGCAGAGGCCAGCTCCAGCTCGAAAGAGATATACAAAATAGTCAAAAGCCTCACCACCCTCCCTACCCCTCCGTCTATAACGGAGAATCCACAGCTCCGCTGTGAAGACCTGGCTAATTTCTTCTCTCAGAAAATCAACCTTATTTACTCTTCATTTCCATCTACAGAACAGATTGTTCTGACTAAAGCACTCCCTGGTCCCCCTTATAACCACTCACCCTATCACCCTCCGGTGTTGGAGGAATTCCCCCAGTTGCAGGCAGATCACCTCACCTCCCTCATGCACCAAGTGAAGTCGGGCTCCCCCAGAGACCCAGCACCCCCATATGTTCTAGTCTCGGCTATTCAAACCATCCTTCCCACACTGCTTGGAGTACTCAATACCTCGATCGCTACCAGCACAGTACCAACAGCGTGGAAGCAGGCTATGGTGAGGGCCCTGGTCAAAAAACCTAACCTTGACACCAAGAACTTCAACAATTTCCGCCCGATCTCCCTGCTGCCTTGGGCAGCCAAAATCCTGGAGAAACACATAAACAGTATAGTAACAACTTTTCTCGAACAATACCAACTGCTCGATCCATCCCAGACGGGCTTTCGCCCCAAGCATGGGACCGAGACGGCACTGCTGGCAGTCACGGAGGAGTCCAGGAGAATCGTAGATCGGGGAGGATCGGTGGCAATCATCCTCCTCGATCTAAGCGCCGCATTCGATACCGTTAACCACGGTATCCTCTTGCAGCGTCTCCTGGACATCGGAATATCTGACAGAGCTCTGGAGTGGCTCAAATCCTACCTGAGCGATAGATCCTTCCAGGTGTACGAGGGCAATGTCACCTCCTCCAGCAAGCCTCTGGGGTGCGGAGTCCCGCAGGGATCATCCCTAAGCCCGACGTTATTTAACGTCTACATGAGGCCGCTGGCTGAGATCGTCCGCCCGTTTGGTATTAAGATCGTTACCTATGCGGACGATACCCAGCTGGTGGTCTCCTTGGCACAGGCAGGCGGTCCCTCGGCGAATGTAGATCTCGCAGGTTGCCTGGAGACGGTCAAAAGCTGGATGACCAAGTCTTGTCTCAAACTTAATGGAGACAAGACAGAGCTCATGCTCCTGGGTCACACTTTACCATCTACCATAGACACTCTCTGGCCCCCCAGCTTAGGTCCGGCTCCAGCTCCCAAAGACGCTATTAAGAGCCTTGGTGTCTGGCTCGACAGGTCCCTGTCCTTTGACCAACAGGCAACAAAACTTTCTGCCACTTGCTTCGGCATCTTGAGAGTCATCAGGAAGATCCTGCCTCTACTCCCCTTTGAAGCAAGAAAAACCGTAGTCCTGGGCCTGATCCAATCGCGGCTGGACTATGGAAACGCATTGTATCTCGGAGCTCCTGACTTCACTTTACGCAAACTACAATTAATACAGAACTGCGCAGCCAGAACACTTTTACAAATCCCCCGCAGATCCTCAGTAAAACCAGGACTAAGGATACTGCACTGGCTCCCCGTAAAGGAAAGAGTAGATTTCAAATCACTCTGCATCGCACACCAGACTTTCTGGTCTCGAGGCCCGGCTATCAATCTCCCTCTCATCACACCCTACCTACCCACTAGACAGCTGCGTTCCACCTCTGCTAATCTAGCCACTGTGCCGCAAATAAAGAAATCAAGGTCCGGAGGCCGTTCCTTCTCCTACAATGTCGCAAAAAAGTGGAACGCCTTGCCTCAGCATCTCAGATCAAACCCTGACATTCTCTCCTTCCGCAAACAGCTGAAAACGCTACTGTTTACTGCATAATCAATGAAGCTGAATCTGCCTTCCTTCCAACTTAAACCTCAGCAATATTCTTAGCGCTTGGACGCCTCAGGGCAGCTACCCGCGCTTTAGAAATCCGAATTCATTCATTCATTCATTCAGGGCGATAGATAGAGGGAGGGCGATAGATAGATAGAGTGAGGGCAAAAGATAGATAGAGTGAGGGCGATAGATAGATATATAGATAGATAGATGGAGGGGCGATAGTTAGAGTGAGAGAGATAGATAGATAGATAGAGTGAGGGCGATAGATAGATAGAGTGAGGGCGATAGGTAGGTAGATAGATAGAGTGAGGGCGATAGATAGGTAGATAGATCGAGTGAGGGCGATAGATAGATAGCAGACTAAGGATAGTGTGGGGTGTGCAAATATGGCTAGGTTCCAATACTCGCTCTTGCACTGGATGGAGGGGTTCAGAACAAAGGAAGCAATACTCGGAAGAGTAGAGGGCACATGCAGAGAGCATCAAGGGGATAGAGAGGGCATGAGAAGAGGAGCTGTGCCAAGCAACAAAGGGGCAGCAAAAGGCGTATGCAGAGGGTACTGACAGGGGACATAGTTCCATCAAGTTCCACCCATAGCTGCTCATTAGACATGTGTGGGAAACAAAGTATCTACAGAAACACACATTGGCAAAGCCACTAGGTCTCGCCTTATAGAGCTATTCCCTATCCAGATCCTGCAGGACCTGTGAGACAAAAAAGACTAAAAAGATGCAATAATGTAACCATTGTTCACTTCATTCTGTAGGCATGAGCACATATCACTACACATGTGTGCAACTACAGAATGATATGGGCACTCTTTCCTTTTTTTTAAATTGCCTGATCTAAAATAGAAGTCGCCACATCGATCAGTGAATAGAAAAATTAAATTTCAAATGCAAAAAAGTAATTTTCTTCGAGCAGAGAACCTGCGAAAATGCAACTTAAGAAAAGTATGTTGATGCACATATTGGGTGGGGTGGAACAGAGAAGTAGGCTGGGGGATACAATGGTGAGAGGAGGGATAAAATAATGAGTGGGAGGGGCAGCGCTTCGCCTGGATGAGCCGCTGTGACGTACCAAAGAGGCGAGCACACCGGATGAAAAAGTGTAACCGGAAGCAAGCTGCCCGTAGAAAGCGTGAGGTTCAAGTCAGAGCAATGCTTAATGGAATGAATTTAAGGATGTCCAGAGAGGGTTGGATGGGATCTGAAGAGAGGTGTGTAGAGAGAGAAAGAGGTGTGTAGAGAGAGAGAGAGAGGTGTAGAAAGAGAGAGGGGTGAAGAGAGAGGGGGTGTAGAGAGGGGTGTAGAGAGAGGGGTGTGCAAAGGGAGAGGGGTGTAGAGAGAGAGGGGTGTAGAGAGAGAGGGGTGTAGAGAGAGAGAGGTGTAGAGAGAGAGAGGTGTAGAGAGAGAGAGGCGTAGAGAGAGAGAGGCGTAGAGAGAGAGGGGTGTGTAGAGAGAGAGGTGTAGAGAGAGCGAAGGGTGTAGAGAGAGAAGGGTGTAGAGAGAGGGGTGTAGAGACAGAGGGGTGTGTAGAGAGGGGTGTAGAGAGAGAGGGGTGTAGAGAGAGAAGGGTGTGCAGAGAGAGAAGGGTGTGTAGAGAGAGGTGTAGAGAGAGAGGGGTGTAGAGAGAGCAAGGTGTAGAGAGAGCGGGGTGTAGAGAGAGAGAGAGAGGGGTGTAGAGAGAGAGGGGTGTAGAGAGAGAGAGGGGTCTGTAGAGAGAGAGGGTTGTAGAGAGAGAGGGGTGTAGAGAGAGAGGGGTGTAGAGAGAGAGGGGTGTAGAGAGAGATGGGTTTAGAGAGAGATGGGTTTAGAGAGAGATGGGTTTAGAGAGAGATGGGTGTAGAGAGAGAGGGGTGTAGAGAGAGAGGGGTGTAGAGAGAGGGTTGTAGAGAGGGTTATGTAGAGAGAGAGAGAGAGAGAGAGAGAGAGGGGTGTAGAGAGAGAGGGGTGTAGAGAGAGGGTGTAGAGAGAGAGGGGTGTAGAGAGAGGGGTGTAGAGAGAGGGCTGCAGAGAGAGGGCTGTAGAGAAATAGGGGTGTGTAGAGAGAGATAGAGAGGGGTGTGGAGAGAGGTTTTTTTTATCCTACTCTCCGCTGCTGTTCCTTCTGTTATCGAATTACAAGCCATTACTCAGTGAAATGATGTATTCATCCAAGTGACTTTTTGCATGAAGTGTTTTAATGAGTCTAAATTTCTGGTATATGATATACAATTTCACACAATTGTTCTGGGTTAAGCAATTCTCCATTGTGCTAATAAGTACTCAATTCGTAAAAAAATATAGTCACATCTCGAATCTGCTACCATTAGATTAATAAAATGAAAACAAGTATATTTTTGTTGAACGATTACAATATTGTTTTGCTTAAACAACTCAACGTTTGAAAAAGAGCATTGAATGTTGAGTTAAAAAGTGCTTCAGCTGGCTACTTAAGTGCCTGTTAGTTGCTTGATATGCAACCGTTTCAATATTTATTTTTGTGGCTGTGGGCATTTTAGACTTAAAACGTCTTTGCCCACACCGATTGAACTTCACAGCAAAACACGCCATCGCTCTTACGTATCAATTATAATTAAGTTGAAAGACTTCTGCATTTTCACACTTTCGTCATTTAAGTGTTTGATGAAAAACAGCTGGCACCGCTAATTTGTTGTCTCGGGCCCTGGGATGAGCGAAGTGACGGAGTGAGGAGCTTTGCAGCAGTCAGCCTTTGATGAGCACGGCAAGCGGTGTTTCACACTTTCAACGTTCGGGAAGGCTTTCGCCGTTATTTTTATATGAAGCTGATCGTCTATGCAGCGGGGAATTTATTTATTTATATCATGCGTTTTTATATAGTACGAACTTTACCCGAAGGTGTCAGAGCGCTTTACAGGAGGACCAGTTATTACATATTATTAAGGACTTCAGGAGAGAGGATGTAGCCTTACGGCTAGAGCGGTCGACCTCAAAGCTGGGAAACCGGTTTGGAGTCTCGGCAACAACGCTCTACATCCTATGATTCTGGGCAAGTCACTTCATCTCCCTGTGCCTAACAATAAAAATAAAATTAGGATGAATGTGTCATTGTGTAACTAAACTGGCGCTCATGTAAAGCGCTCGGATGGTATACAACGTTTACAACGGAATTTTTACAACGCACTACCATTAGAACGCAGGCATTACCACGCATACCATTACAACGCATTGCGCTGGGGGGCGCTCTAGGATAGGGAATAAGTATAATTTTATATCCAACACCTTCCCTAGTGTCCACGGGGACTGGAGTTGGAATATAAAATTATACTTACCACTATCCAGCACCTCTAAGCGCTATGCGTTGTAACGGTATGCGTTGTAAATACCGCGTTGTAATGGTATGCGTGGTAAAAGTATGCGTTGTAACGTCATACATCCAACCCGGATACCTGATATCTTCAGGTCTAGTTTCCGCTATATAAAACTCAAAAAAGAGTACATGAGTTACATGTTATTGCTGATAACCCCGACTGGAGTGGTGAGAATTAAAGAATGAGTAACTGAAGTATAGGCCTTGCTTGAATAACCTTTTGTCCAAAGTACCCAGAGGGCGCCTCACAGCGCATCATCACGCGCGCAACTTCCTTCGAGGCTCCCCAAACAGTCGCCTTAGCTGGTCGCGCCTGTTTCGTTTTCAAGATAGTGCAAAGATAAACAAGGAATTAAGAGGGCAAAACTCATCTTCGGATGATGTATACCGGCAGATTGCTGACCTATATAAAACGGCTCGTTATCGTGCAGGAATGACCACCGCGTGCAGTAATAGACACAGTGTTTCATCGGCTGTGATGTACTGTTACAATTACCGCAAGCCAGTGAGATAGTGTGATCAATAGGGGCTGTTTATGGTTGGCAGCATGGCAATACAGATAGAATCTATGACTCCAGCTCTGTGCATTTCTGCAGTCAGCTGAAAAGGAACAGTGTCCTTATAGCTACATAAAAAGTTCTTGGAACATCTGCCAATACGCAAATGAGCTGTCCTCGGCTGTAGAGATACAAGAATGCACAGTGTGACTTCAATTTTACAACGCACCATGGTACAACAAGCGGCTGCCTTTTATTTTTGTGAGAGTCTGCGTGTGTTTGTCGGAGAGTGAGTGGTGGCAAATGGTGATCACTTTTGCCGCCGCTTTGATGATCTCAGTGGCCACGCAGCTCACTGAGAACATCAAAGCGGCAGTGAAAGTGATCCGCAGGCGGACAAATGGTGCGCGCGCGCGGCGCACATGCACTGTACCCGACCCGCACTTTGGGAGCACTTTTGAATGCCCCTTACTTTATATCTCGCCAAAGCATCGCTAACGCGAAGGCTTAGGCGAGACCTAAAAAAGCAAACACGAGAGGCAGCATGAACCTGTGATTTCAGCAAATAATATCTGTGGCCAGAATTCAGCTCTGCCTCAAATGATGATGATTTTTGGTCTTTAGGAGTTTATTTTTAGCCAGCTGAAATCTTTCAAGTCCTGGGTCTACTGTCTACAAGGCTGCAGTCTGCTGCCCATGACTTCCTGATCTCCATGAAAATGAGGGATGATTTGTGCCTTATCAGAATGCATAAAGATCATGAACCCATGGGGCCAGATGAAAGGAGACTGAGGTACAACATAACATGGATGTTAAATGGGATGGGGCAGAGAAGAACCTGAGGACCATAACGATTACAAGGCAGAAAAGGAATCAGAAGGGCGCGAGAGGCATTCCCTGGTGATGATTAGAAAGAAACGAAGACCCAAAAAAGGCTTAGTGAAGAAAAAGCTTTGATAAAAGCTAGTGTCTCTTGATTTCAGATTTTCTATGCAGAATGGATGTTGTTAAGGATGAAGGTAAGAAACCTCAAATCTCTGTAAATCTTAGAACGATGGGAGTACATTAAGCTACATAACCCTTTAGCTGATAGTGAGAAGATGTATGTTTCCTTCCTTCAGCCTTCCCACAAATGATTACCCACCTCTGGCATGACCTGCACGTCTGCTCCAGGAAAGCGTCTAATTCTCAGGGAACCACCAGCGGGAATCCTGCAGCCACTCACCAATTGAGGATAAGTCGTTCCTCCGCTTGGCCTTCCTTTCACTGCTGCTGCTCAGGTACCACCACTTCTGATGTCATCTGCAGTAATACACTATTCAACATCAACTGCATGCCATTAGGAATGAAAGATGGTCAAGACACACAGACAGATGCACACACAAAAGAAGAAAAACACAGTGAGCTGCAGCCAAGCAAAACTGATGGGACAGAGTAAGAGGAGTCTCTACTTTGGTCCTGTTTTCACACTTCTGTGTAGAAGTTTCTTATCAGTCTTATGGAGGTTCAACTTCTCTCATAGCCTTGTAACTATCGCCGCAAACTCTGCACAGATCCGAAAGAGTCCACTATTGGTGGTCCTCTGAGTTTCGAGCCAAGGGTGTCGCTGATTTGAGGTCTTCTTTTAATCATTAGCAATGTTGTGTGTAAGTCTTACTCCACCTTGTTATGCTTGCTTCTGTTTACATGTATGAGCTGCTTAGCTTCATCACAATTACCCTCACCTAATGATTTGCTGCCACTGCCTAGTAGATCCAGGCAACAGTTCCATAATGTGGGCGAAATATTGTAAAATTAGAAAATGTTATGTGATTTTTTTTGGTCTATTTTATGTAACATTCACTCGTGGAAGACGGGGGGAGCAGAAAGTGTCTTGTGAGACCTGTAAAGCCACAGCCAAGAGACATTTTCTGCTTGAATCAGTCTCTTGCTGGTGTCTTGTACAAGTTTTGTACAGAAGGTATACACTCAAATTTGGGGGCTTATTTATAAGACCCTTGCATGGCCAGTATGTCACTTTTACACATATTAAAAGTGACACACCGGTGACTCATGGGGCTTGTAAATGAGCCCCTTAATTTTATGCAAGATTCAGTTCACAATTGTGCATTTTATAAATGACTCCTAAACTGTTGCTCTTTAATTATGTATTTCCTGACATATGTTTTAATTATAAAAAAATTGAAGAAAAAAATGATGGGAATAAAAGAAATAATGGGACCAAAATGCAAATGTGTTTTAGTTGCTTTCATAAAGTGTATTATGCTTTGAATCGGAGCAGTGCTTGATTTGAGCAGGTGCTTTCAGGTGCTCAGCACCGGCAGTTCTGACCTTGCAGGTGGTGGTCTTAATAGTAATTGTTCAAATTCAAAATAAAAAAAATAACATACATTGCAGGGTGACTGGCTGGTAAAAGTTCATAGACATGCCAGCATACGCCTGTCCAGGTAGGCCTGATTGTGTATCACCAGGTTAGTGATGATGTCATCACGCCAATCACAAATCCAAGAAGTCATCGACAAACTATGGCTTGCATTCTATTCCCCTAGTCTGCTGCACTACCTGAGCCTAAGCCTCCCATTGGATAATTGTAGCTGGGGGCTGGCTCATGGCGGAGTTGAGGCAAGGAAGCTGCGAGAGCGCATTTGGAACTTGGGAGTGAGGGTTCTTGAGGAAGAATAAATGAAAGTAAGTGTGGACTTTCCACTTGCTGCGTAGCCAGAGTAGCATATCCTGCAGCCCCGCATTGTTGCTATCCTCAACATGCTTGATGCGGCTGTGGCCCAACACAACTTTTGTGCGCCTTAGCTTCACCTGTAGAATCTGTGCGCTGCACCCCAACATGGTAATTGCTGAGCGTGCGTGAGTCCAGGAGGCACCAAAGCCATACTTACCAGCATTTGCAGCATTACGGCTAGGGACAATGCATGTGCTGTATCAGGCAGGATCACAGCAAGTTGAACAGTGGATGCCGATGCCATCGCCATCCCTGGACCTACTAATTATAGACAGCACTAGCAGTGACATCACTTGCTGTGCTCGAGCAGTCGTCTATTCTGCAATAAACCCAGTCGTACTGCACTGATTAATATATGCAAAAAAGCATTTTAATTTGGTGTACATTTTGTCTTTGCACTCGGTGTAGGTAACAAAGCAAAACATGCCATCTTACACTTCTTTAGGAATGACAACAGGTAAACGCAGAGTTCAACGTAGCAGGGACATGTACAGGTTGACGACAGGGGTCACAGGCACCAGCAGTGCTATAGATGAGAGAGAGAGCAGGAGTAAAGAGGAGAAAGAAACAACAGGAGAGGAGAGAGATAAGACAGAGCTAAGTAGAAGAAAAGGAGAGCAAATCGGATACAAAGAGAAAGGAAAGCAGCCATGATGTGAAGAAGAGAGCATTAAGAAGAGAGAAGCTATAATGAAAGGGTTTAGGACAGAGGAAAAAAAGCCGACAAATGATAAAACGGAGACACAGCTAATCACTGCTAGAAGAGTTATGGTAAAGAGTCTAGATCGAGGGGAGAGAGAGCAGAGCATGGATAAAAGTGAAGAGGAAAAAGGGCAGGGCTAGACTGAATAGAGGGCAAATCAGAAATACAGGGAATAAGGTAACACACCAGGTGTGACAAAGATGATAGAAAACAATTTGAGAGGTGAGAGGATAGACTCTTAGAGCAAAGACTTAGGGGACAGACAACAGATCAAGGTTAGAAGATAGAGACAGTGAGATTGTTGAAAGTGGGACTCACCGGAGCAAGAAGTGAGCTGTGGCCTCCTTGGCAAAGTTTTAAGCACCCGCACTTCTTTTTTTACAAAATAAGTACTGAATCGGAGTTACAAAAATCCAGCTATTTGGCTCTGTATTCGGCTTATTCAACAATTTAGTACTTTGATGAACACCAAAATACGCCTTTCTCCACAACCCTAGATCTAGTAGGACGATTGTATGAAGAAATACATCACAAGAACTGTTCCTGTTAATTACAGACATGCTGCTTTCGCTTACTTGAGCTTTAATAAACATATTAAAGCAGCACTGCCAAGTTTCACAGATCCATGCATGACTAGTTACCCCAGTCCAATGTTCTTCTTTGCAATCTGGGACGTGAAGGCTTCTCTGCCACATTATAAACAAAGGACTATAAGCCCCAGAATGCAAATAAAAATGTAGCCAGGAACAGCAAACCACGCATGGACCTGGGAATCCTGGCATCCATGAATAAAGGCAAGTGCCTCAAGCTATTAGACAGGATCAAAGAACAAGTACCCAAAAAACGGGGAAGAAACTGGGCAGTAAGGTATGTGGTCAGTGGCGGCTCCTTCGCTCAGGCGGAGAAGCATCACCCCACTGCTTTTTGCAGTGTAAAAAGGAAAAATAAAATGATAATAACTCGAGGTTATCATCATTTTATTTTCTCCTGTTGCTGTGTCTTTGGGGGCGGGTTGCTCTCAGAGCAGGGGGAGAGTGGTTTGCATTCCCTTTGTGAGCATGACTGTTTGGCCAGCCGTCTCGGGCCGGCCACACAGTCATGCGCACTTTGCATGTTCTCCACTCAGGCTGAAATGCAGCCTCTGTGGAGAACATGCCCACCTCTTCAGCCCTTGGCTCAGCACCGAAACACAGTGCTCAAACCAATCACAACAATTGGCTGCGGGGGTCTGGGAACTCTCATGCTTCCTGCTTCCCCCAAGTAGCCAGGAAGAGGATGTTAGAGAGGCAGCAGCCAGCCTGCCAGCCGGGAGGTAAGTGATTTTTTTTCTTCTTCCCTCCCCTTCCCCACCCGCCCCACTGCAGCTTTTCAGTTGCAGCCACCACTGTATGTGGTTACTCATGTACACACAATCCTGAAAATATAACTGCCTAAAATGGCAGCTCCTGTCCAAGAATGCCTGTTGACCTAAGAGGAGTGCCATATTACAGTCCTAGTTCATATTTCATAGTTGTATGGGCATGTTTGCGCCCTCTGCGGGTCACTCCATGAATGGCAGTCTAGCATTGCCTTGACATATGACAAGTTGGTCCATGCAAATGCTGTAATTCTTTCTGCAGGGAAAAGCATTCATGATGATTTGACACATTTATTGCAAAACACTCTAGATCATCTTCCTGCTCTTTAAAGTGACAGTATCTTATCTTAGAAGCTTAGACAGGCTTAAAAAACAACAATAGCTGAATAGTCTTTATTTCTTTAAAGCCAGGTACACTTAGCAAATTCCATAATTGTAACCAAATAAATAGAACAATAAATAGTATAAATAACCGAATAAATTGTACAGGTAGCCTGATGCATAAAATCTGCAAAGATTAAAAAAAAGGAGGTTCAGGGATCTAATGCCATTTTAGTCAGCTTAGAATCTTTAGGGTTCATGGGATGTGCTGTCTACCATTCACTGCCCCCCCCCACCCCCCATCCGCCAGTCCAAAAAAACGAGAGACATGACTGAGGGTTTGAAACGTGCTAAAATGTGGTGTTTTTTCCCATATAACACCTCACGTAGCTCAATGTGACAACGTAAAAGAAAGGTAGTTGTTGCACAGGAATGGGAAATGATGGCGTTCTCCCACTGCGAACCAGTTAGTAGGAGGAAGTCGCGCATTAGCAGACTTGCTGGCAAAGGCCACAGAAATTAGTTTTCCAGTGTTTTGGCTGCTACTACCAGCCGTAGTCAAGTGAACAAAGGATGCATTTGTCCAAGTGTCAAAGGTTCTTCTCAGTACCACTCCGGACAAACAGTGGCCTTATACTACGATTCTGTGCTTAGTCGTGTCATAGGATCGAACCACTTCCGACTGAGAAACAACACCGTGCTCCTCTTGAGAAAATGCATACCCATCTGAAATATCAAAGGGAAGAGAGTTAGGATCAGCTCAGTGGTTTTCAAGAATGCATTCGCGCTTAATTCAAAGCAGAACTTCAGGAACAGAAAAAATTAAGAATTTGTATATTTTTTCCTTGATCGCAAATGATCTACCAAGGCAAATCTTATTTCAAAGCATTCTAGAAAATAACCAAAAGTGTGTCACAAAGCAAATGGCATATGCTGGCAAGAAATTTTGCTCCAGCAGTTAAGGGATGTAACATTGCTGAAGGGCCTATGTATGTTGTCATGTTCTTGCTTTATCCACGTTCATGCCTCGTGAACATTAATAAATCACTACAATTCCCAGCCTCCATTTTTCATCAGGCATTGAGAGCAATTTAACTGAACTCTGCCTTGACTGTACAATGCCTACACATTTATCATATGTTGATTGTTTTCTAATGAGTATAAAAGGATTAAACTTGAAACAATCCCCCACAGGAGGGAAATTGTGCATCATTTCAAAGGCTATGTGTCATTACCTGTGTACAGAAATATAGGAATGTCATTTACAGTTTAGTCGCACTTTCCAATGAAAGTTTTTTTTTTTATTTGCTAATAAAGTACTTTTGATTCCCTAGGTGGTACTGCCCCAGAATTAGCCTATATAGCAGTTTGTATGTAGTTCCACGCAAGGGAAAAAAAGTTAGAGAACTGACAAGAAAATGGCATAACCATGTTCAGCACTAGCTAGAGATTGTGACTAAAAGTTGGAAAATCTACGGCACGGTGCAGACATAGGAAAAGCTGAAACTCTACAGGTACAATTAGACCTCAATGAACTGTGTGCAACTCTGCTTATGCAATAACGACACTGCACATTCCTTAATTTGACACCACCACTCTTAATTAGAAGGGCAAGGCTATCAATAGTGCAGCAGGTGCAGTGGCACCGAGCCTGGGGAACTAGGTATTCCCTTTAACCAAGTTATGGCTTTATTATACTATCCATACTGCAGAGTTCCTAGGGCAACTTCAATATATGTTTTAAAAAATCCAGAATGCAAATGTTTCAATAGAAGAGATTGTCATTCAATGTACAAAAATACAAAATAGTGTTTTATTAAATATTTTCTATATTGATGTCATATTTAACTAAATTACTGTATCATACTTATCATACTACATCCATACTGCGCTCATTCACATACCCATACATTCAGATCACACATTTAATTAAATTGTTTGGAAAATATTCTTTGGCATATACTTAATGCCAATGCAGATGCAGACAACCAGTTGACAAGGCCTATGTATAAAAATGTAAATTGATACTTGTATAGCGCACTACTCACCCACAAGGGTCTCAAGGCGCTTGTACGAATACGGCTGTGGAACCCATCCTGGCTTTCCCTGTGAGGCGTCCACTCCTGGGCACCCCCAAGGTGGAGGCCAGGCATCCTTAGCGTTGTGGGGGCCGTTGTGGAGATTAAGCAAGCTATTGCCCAGAGTTGCAGAGTGGGACTCCATGATTGGAATAGGCACCGAGGCGAGAATTATCAGGTCCGTGGAATTTTTTTTAGCCCAAGACACGCCGAGGCGGGGAATTGAACCCTGGTCCCGGGCTAGACCTCTGCATCAGGGTCTGCGCTCTAACCATTGAGCCACACTTCTCCACTATATGCACATAGAAGGTTAAAAACATTAAAGACTTGGTCGTTAATTCCAGAATAAAATCAGAACCTGCCCTTGGACAAAAAAACATTGGCGGAGACCATGCCATCACAGGGAATCATAAATGCGCCCAATACAAGGCTTGCAATGGAGCCGTGATCACGAATAAATACACTTACCAAAGAAAGGAAATAAAGCTCCGAACATTCACAAATTGTAAACCAACAATGTGGTGCATCTGTTACTTTGTCCTTCTGAGAAAGGTTATGTAGGTGAAACTTCACGCCAATTCTCTACAAGCTTGACGGAACATTGGTCGCCCATCAACACCAACAAAACTGGCCAATGTCCCCTGGCTAAGCCACTACAGTTGGTGCAAGAAGATATGTTTTCCTCTCATATTGTCCCAGTTCAGTCAGAGATAATGTTCATGCTGCTCATGTTTACTGTCGAAAAAAAAAATTCAGCAATGATGGCAGAATGGTTGTTAAATCTTTTGCAAGATTGTGATAAACCGTAGCATCACTTCACATCAATGGAAACCAGTGCAGCTGTGCTGGAAAGGAGACTCCTCTAGGGAGTGAGTTCAAAACGTTTGAGGGGGAAATATTCTCGGGGGGAATGGGGGCAGGAGACACACAGGCACCGGAGTTAGTTTGTTCTCACTTTGAGAATGGACTTTTATTTTCCGCCAGAGAAGCGGCGCAGCGCGTGCACCCAGTTTCATGATGTGTGTAATGGGCACGAGAAGGGCACGAGGCATGAAAAGAAAGGCATTGGCCGTACAGCACCACACTTTGCACGAGACTACAATCCTGATCTCGCGAGAATACACAGTACGGAAATAACTCTTCCGTTAATGTTTGGAGAGATAGGAGAACGCTTTTAGGAGGAGATACTTACATTAATTGTCGGATTCCTCCCTTAGGTTTCGATATTCGTCTGGTCTGTGCCAGATCTGTACCTGACTGCCAGCTGCACCTGGCGTGCGCGCAGAGCCATTTATCTCTCACTTCAAACGGCTACTCTTGCCGGGCCCTTTCTTTGGTTACAACATTGCTTACCAGGCGTCCTTTCATAGAAGTCGAGGCCTCTTCTGGCATTAACGAGGAAAAGTAATAAGTCGGCTGTCACTTTACATGGCCAGAGAGGAAGGGGGTGGGGGTCTCGGGATCTTGCAGCTGCTTGTATCCAGGTCCTATTGAAGGCCCACATCGGCCCTTTTAGAGGCCATGCTCGATTGACTGTATGTAGCAGCTGGGATGGGGATGCATCATTTGCATATATAACCAATTAGTGGAAGGGATTCGTTGTCTGCTTGCTGAACTTACCAGGGGTGTGTGCAATTGTGGTCTGAGTGCAGAAGTTATCAAGGGTGGAGATTCATGGTCTGCATGTGTGCTAATGAGGTTGTTTTGTCACCGGAGTCCTCCGTTTATAATAAGCTTTGCAGTCCATATACTAACGTTTAGCACGGGCACCTGGGCTAAGCGCACACCAAAGACATCATGCATTTAGTTACAATTATTAAGGTCCACTAAATTGTGTGGTGTTGTGGGAGGGCTGACACAAACTTTAGTAATTGTGGGCCTTACTGCTTCTACATCAGTGGTTGAAGGAAGTAGGAACTATCAGATACTGAGTTCCACCACTTGTTTTTTTTCTTTTACAGTTAATTAGCTTGACTACTGTTTACAACAAGTTTCTTAGTTTAGGCACTTTTCTTTCTGCAGTCCAGCATGCCTTCATTCATTTTACAAGCGTACTTAATACTTTCTTTAGGGATAATTACTGCACCTGCGAGTAAATGTATGTATATGTATCGGCATTTATATAGCGCACTACTTACCCGTAGGGTCCCAAGGCGCTTCGACCGCTGCGAAACCCTTCCTGGCTTCCCTGACAGATGGTCCCTTAATGGGTATCTCCAGGGTGAGACCAGGCCTCCCCGGCGGTCTGGTGGGGCCGTTAGTGAAGATGAGGCAAGCTAATGCCCAGAGTTGCCGAGTGTGATCGCTGATCAGAGTGGGCACCAAGGCGAGAGAATTATCGAGTCCGCTGACCCTGGTCCAGAAACCTGCCGCGCCGGGAATCGAACCCTGGTCCCGGGCCGTCCTCTGCTCTGGGAGGTATCTACACTATAATTTAAAAAGAAGAACTCTAAAACGAATGCAGAAAGAGCTGCTCGTCATCTCGTCACCTTTTGTCTGCATCCCTCTCCTGGACACTGACTTGCTGCCTCTTGTCCTTCCTCGACATCAGCAGGTACATGTAAATTGCTTTTCTGTTACTCTTGTACCTCTGCGTGCATTAATATTTCACTCACATATTTTAAACGGATATTTGGGCCAAAGGCGATAAAAGGACTGACAGCCTCCAGAAGGCAGAGTTTATCTCCTGCCTCCTAATCAGTCAGGGCTGGTGTGACATGTGCAAACATCTGCTTCAGCTCACTGCGAGGGGCTGCCAACCTGTGACATCACACAGGAATGTGAGTACAAAATGTTTGTTTGGAGGTAGGGACGTGCCCAGCGAAAAGGTGTCCTTCCTTCAGGAATAAGTCTGTGAACGTGAGTGCCACAGTTGGTATGTTCTGGGCAAGGTGAGATGCACTTTACTAGCGAAACTGCCGATCCCCCTTTAGATTTAATCTCGGTTTCCTCACACGACGACGTGTGATTCTGGGCAAACACCATCTTCGGCGTTCCCCGGATCTGCCAAATCTTCAAAGCAATTATAGATAGGCTTTATACATTTATAAAGTGCCTGTATATGGTTTGTATGCCGGGCTTGGAATATTCATATACAACTGCAGGCCCCCACTATACCAGAGTACCTGTTTTCTACAGAGAAGTAGGCGAGTACTGTAATCACTGCTGAGCATTGCAGGTATTCTATCTTTCTTATCAAAGAAGTGCAGGTACTCAGTTTGACGGCCCCTGCCCACTTTATGCAGTCTTTAATACATTAACAAGATAGCTGGGGCGCAATACAAGGGACTACTGTCAGGCGTCAGTATTGCGCTCATCATTAATGAAAATAGATTCGAGTTGCTATAAGCCCACAATTTTGGGCGAATCAATTTTTCGAGTGGAATGAGTGAATGTGAAATAGAACATCTCGAAGTCAACAACAACTGTAATGCACTTTTATGAACTGCATGTATATATCCAATAACACATTTGTAGAAAAAGGAAAATATCCGAGGTATAACAGATAAAAGTATCTTATGGACAGACAGATTTCTACATGTACCGTATCAATATATCGTTGCTAGCTATATTTCTGTCAACAAAAAACATTTAATTATAAAAGTTATTAGGCAAGTTCTATTGAGCTAGCAAGTGCTCACACGTGTCGCTCACATTACACGCTGACAGTTTCAAGGCGCAGGTGCCGGTGCTTCTTTCTCGTGTTATTGTTTTGCACTCTGATGCTGTAACAGAGTGAGTGAAGTCCACGGAATCTTTTGCACAACTAGGTAAAATGCATGCACTTGTAAAGTGTCATCAGCACCCACAAGGGACAACTCCTGATTCATAGAGTGTGGACCCACCAACATTTATAGCTTCAGACCGACTTACAAGGGTAGGTGAACAGAGGCTCGGCATTCCCCCACTGGGATTCTAACCTAAATGCCCCAATTTATTAGGGGTGCAGGAGAAGGGATTTTTCTCCAGATGGGTAAATGTATTCCTTGAGGAGGAACAACGAGGAAGTCATGTGCAACTAAACTTTTCCATAAGCGTAACTCTCCAGGTGGTGCTGATATGGGCATGCCACAGGAGTAAGAAGATTGGTATTAGGAGTGTGCCTAAAAATATATGATTTCCATTTTTTTTTAGAAATATTTCCAGGGATTTTGCGAATCTTAAAAAAAGTAAATCTACGCAAGAGATCGACTTAAGCAGTCTAATTGGATTTAAGCATTTCTTGTTAATCAGACCCACCAGCAGTATTCACTGCTGTATGGTAATGTCAAATGCCCTTAAACTAAACCACACACAGCTGCTGATGCTTGCATATAGTTGAATGCTGAGTGATATCCGGATGTGTATTTGCGGCCCAGAAGGGCCTTCCTCAAAGATGATGTTGGCTTCTTCCTGTTTCAACATCACCACCTCTAAGGCTTGGGTTTCAGGGAAAGCCTTGGCGCTCTGTGATTTGCTGGGTAAGATGTGATCGTCACATCTTTTCAAGGTGGGTTCTTTGAGTAAGATCCTCCAGACTGCACTTGAATACCTAAATAATGGGCTTCTTGAGTCAGAGATTATTTTGGGTAGTAGGAGAGATATACGTCTCCCTCATGGACTAGTACTACAGACACTAACTAGCATCATGAAGGGGAAATAGGCTCTCGAAATGCATAATAATTTGTCTCTCCCTGTGAACCCCACTGGCTGGACAGAGAAATGGTCCTGGCTGGACATGTACAATTGATGAAGAGCCTTGATTTGATGTTGAGATGTACCGCCCATTTATTTGCAAAGGGACACCACATCTGAGCAACAATGACAGCATGATATTTCCAAGTCACTACAATCAAACTTTAGCTTCAACATACAGGGGCCAAGTCGTTCAGCCCTCAGTTCAATCACACTTCCAGTATTCTGACTAGAGAGGCTGTGTTTTTGAAGACTTCTCTGGAGTATGAGCCCCTAGGCAAGACTTGACAATGAGGTTCTAGGGCATAGATGTCAGTTAGCAAGTAGACAGAGCTGGCAACTACTTCCACCAGCTTGCCATTGGTTACACCCTGCACTGACCCTGTACTTCTGGTTTCAGGGGTCAAGAAGGTAGGAGCATAAAATATAAAGTGTTTCCACTCCTTAACATTCTAATGGCTCCTCAGAAGCAAATAGGAGTGTTAGACGTGACATCCTTGGCGTGGTTTCCCCAGTCTTTTTGCATCTACCTACTGTACTTTTGACTGTATGTGGACTTCGTATTTGATGGTTTGTGTACTCTGGGCACTTAACCACTGCTGTTCAGTGCTAAAGTGCAAGTGCTCCCTGTGTACATTGTGATTCTGATTGGGTATCCATGACTGGCATACTTGGTTTACTGCTAAGTCCCTAGTAAAGTGCCTAAAGGGCCTGTAAATCTAATGCTACTAGTGGGCCTTCAGCACTGGTTGTGTCACCCACATGAGTAGCCCTGTAAATCTGTCTCAGGCCAGCCATTACAGTGTCTGTGAGTGCAGTTTTAAACTGCCATGTCGACCTGGCAAGTACACCCACTTGAACAAAGTGCCCTTCCCTCGGGGAAGGGTCAAACCTATAGCACTCCGAAGCGTGCCTGTCGCTTTTGACAAATACATTTTGCGCAAAATATTGAGATCCAAATGTACATTTATTCTCTCTTATTTCCAATCATGGGTATTCAATTTTTTCCAATTTTTTCAAAATGAACTTCATGATAATATAGTAAACATCCTGATGCATATATGTGGCATATATGTACTCGGTTAATCCTTCACAGAAATAGTATATAGCCCCAATGCATTTTGGTACCAGCTCTTCTTCAGGGGACAAGACACAGCACCACATCGAGCACCGTCTCACCCTGCAATACAAGCCTTGGTCTCACCGACTCCGTCAAACCAGCGACTGCCTGCATCGAGCTGTTAGGACACCGTACGCTGCAATGCTTCCATCTCACCTAGCAACCGCAACGGTTGCCCTGGACCGGCTCGTACCATTGTGTCGGCCGCAACAACAAAAGGTACTGTCTCCAAGTCTGTCGGTGCTTTAGCTAACCCAGATCGAAGCGGTTGGCTGGAATTGTTAGACTCTGTCGTATTCAGTATCGCGCTAGCCCCAGACGGAGCTACAGAGTTGGAGGAACTGTATTTTCACGTTTTTCCAGTAACTATTTCTAAGAGTATTGTATTTTGGATTTTTGTCGTTTTTGGTCTTGTTGGTTTAGATAAAGTTTGCTTATTTTTCTAAACCTGGTGTGGTGTCCATTTGTAGTGTTTTCACTTTGTTACTGTATGCATGCACAAATGCTTTACACACTGCCTCTGAGATAAGCCTGTCCGCTCGTGCCAAGCTACCAAGGGGGTGAGGAGTTATTTTAGAAGTGTATCCCCCTTACCCTGATTAGGAAGAAGGGTACCTACTTGGACAAAGGTGCAAACCTATGCCAACTACAGACCCCCATCTCTAACAGTGACCGTAGCACACTTTGCTGTAAACAAAGCTCACTAATGGAGTTTTATGGAAATCAGTGCTTCATATTCAGAAATATGACAGCCATGTTGGAACAAGTTCCTTTTTCCAGCAAAAGCAGTTCTCCAAATATATTCCCAGTTACTGTTGCCTGGCATCTCCAACACAAACAAAGCACTGTCTCAGGACTGGTAGAGCATGTGAATGATCACATCCTCGACAAGTGTGGGGTGGGGATTGTGGGAGGCACAGGCCATTGTGCAGCTCTTTTGGTATGGTGCCAGGCATCACGTCTATGGATGTACCATGCTGTCTATCCTTGGTGGGGCTTGCAAACACCCTTAGCCTCCAGTGAAGGGTTCCATGTGTGGTGATGGACTTTACACTGGAAGGGCCCAGTTAGCCTGGTACCGTACTGGCATTCTCTTCCTTACGGACACGTTGCCCAGTACCCAGATCAAGTTCATGAATGAAACCCCCCACTGGATGCTGACCAAGTGTCTGAAGCTGAACACCGACAAGTCCAAAATCATGATCCTCGGAAAAAGCCCTTAACTGTGGGACTCCACCTGGTGGGCCGCAGAGCTAGAACCCACACCCGCTCCCATCACCTACACCAAGAATCTCAAGATAATCATCTATAATCTAAACATGACTGCCCAAGTAAACGCTGTAATCGCCTCATGCTTCCATACCATGAAGATGCTCAGGAAGATTTTCAAATGGCTCCCAAACAGTATTCTGAAAACTGTCACAGATGCACTCCTCACAAGCAAGCTGGGGTATGTGAGCACCCTCTATGCCAGGGTCAACAAAAAACTCACCAGAAGGCTGCAGACCATTCAGAACTCAGAGGCAAAAATCACTCTCAACCTTCTTAGCCACACTAACATCACACCACACCTGATGGAGCTCCACTGACCCTCCATACACAAACAAGCAAAATTCAAACTCCTCACCCACACCCTTAAGGCACTACACAACACTGGCACAGCATACCTCAATAATCTCATCTGCTTTCACAAACCTTCGAGACAACTCTGATCATCCTGACTCCTATATGTACACAACTCACACATACGGAATACTACATCCGTCAGTCAAGACTTTTCCTACATCACTCCTAAAGTGTGGAATGACCTGCCTCTACACATTAGAGCCTCCACCTCACTTCTTGAATTCCACGAGAAGCTGAAGACCTGGCTTTTCAAGCAGTACCACTAGGTCCTAGGTTTTGCGAGACTCACACCTGCTCAGCTCCATGATTTTCTCACAGGTGATACTGTACTCTACAAATCTGCATATCATACATGCACTGATTCCTTGTAGTGGGTGGGCCCTAATGAGAGTATCCAGCCTATGGTGGCCGTACTTCTCATCTTGTGCACCACTGGATACCCTTCTGCGCCACTGGAAGTTCCCAGATCCTGTTGTATTCGCAGGCAGCCCATACTGAGTGGCATCTCGTGAGCACTAAGCTGGCATGTTGCTGCCCACTGATCCTGCAAGCATCCCTGCTTCTCCATAGTGTCCCAAGCCTACAGGCAACAGAGCAGAGGTGCAACATTATTTAAACATAGCCGCTTTCGTAGAGAAAGAGAGTGAGCGTAGAGCACGTAAGCTTCATTAGGGCTACCTGTAGGAAGCTGGCCCGGTATATACTAAGCCAAAGTAAGATATAGTGTGCACAGGGTCCAGTGGAACCCCAAAGATAGGCAGAGGTAAAAGTAGATAATACCTTACTCTCTATTTGTTGTAGTGTGAGCGAGCAGTAAGGCCTTATCAGAAGGTAGTGTTAAGCATTTATTGTAAACACTCAGACAAGGAATGATGTCACACACTCAAAGACTGAACTCAGACCAATTTGTTTGCATACAAATATTATCTTGTTGTATTTTATTTCTAGAACCAAGCCAGACCTGGTGCAGGTAAGTGACATAATGCTTTGCAATAATAATGCAGTTGAGTACAGTTGAATGCAGTAGAATGCAATTGGTTTGTTTACAGGTAAGTCAACAGTGAAAACTACTTTTCAGTTACTATTGTAATTGATTTCCAGTTACTTTTAGATTACTGTTAAAGTTACTTTTTCTACTCTGTGATATGCCTAGATATCACACTAGGACATTTCCTAGACAAAAGGTAAGCACATCAGTTTTTGTACATATGCAGTTTCTTATACAAACCGACTCCACACTTAGAACAATGTTTACAAGGAAGCAGTCAATGCAGTCCTATGGGAAAAAACAATGTTATCGGTTTGATGGTAAGTACTCAGGTTTTGGAGTTAGTTTCCTGGGATTAGAACCAAGGTTCCCCCAGGGTCAAGGATACATTCTCAAAGCACCGCCAACTGCACCAGGGTGGGTAGGTGCGGAGTGCTGAGGTCCAATGTTATCCAAAGAGGGATAGGGCGCCTCCAGTTGGTGGCTGCTCACGAGCAAGCCACAAGGTTGTGGAGCAAAGCTCCTGGGGTTTAGCTCAGAGCAAAGGGGGATTCGAGTTAGCACACAAGGTGCACCCACAGCGGCCGCCGGGTACAGAGTGCTCATTTGGCATCAGGTGCCCTGTTGTTTTCAATGGGAGGTGCAGGTCTTGGATTTGGCTGCAGGCTCAGTCAAGGAAGACTTCTGGGAGGAACCACCAGCTGGGCAGGTAAGTTAGAGGGCTCTGGGATGTAGGTGCACCACAAGTTCTCTTCTCCAGGACGCAGGGCGGCTGGATGCAGGGGTGTCCTTTGAGGTCAGATTTCACCTTAGCTGGCCACTCGCGGTTGGAGGGTCTCCATGCAGAGGCTGCAGGCGAAGTCGAGGAGTCCTGGAGGGGGCAACCCACAGTATGCTTGGACTGTGGAGCAATTGGGGATCTTGCTGGGACTGGTGGACCACTCTAACTCGGGCTGAAGGCCACAGGTGCAGTGGTGGTTCCAAGCATTGGGTTTCTTTGTCCTCAGCAGGCTCTGAGTCGTGCCTTGGAGATTCTTTTGAAAAGAGCTGCTGTTCACAGGAGATCCGATCTTTGTGGAAGGCAGCAGTCCTCCCAGGGGTTCTGGAGGTAGCTGTTTTTGGGCCCAGGGAGCGAAGGCTCCCACCCCAGGGGTCCAGAAACATGTCTCGTGGTGGCAGGCCCGTGTGCACCAGTCAGGCTGGTCATTTTTCAGGGGGCATCTCTAAGATGCCCTCTGAGTGCATTGTATAATAAGTCCACACTGGCATCAGTGTGCGTTTATTATGCTGAGGTTTGATACCAAACTTCCCAGAATTCAGTAAAGCCATTTGATGCTGTGGAGTTCCTAATGACAAACTCCCAGACCATATACTCTTTTATGGCTTTACTGCACTAACACTGTCTAAGAATGGACTAAGACACTATAGGGGTACAGTGCTTATGCAACTGTACCCTCACCAGTGGTATAGTGCACCCAGCTAGAGGGGTGTCTTACCTATGCCATAGGCAGTGGGTTGCAGGCATGGCACAAAGATGTGTGCCATGTCGACTTCACTTTTCTCTGCACCAAAATATGCAGCCTGCAATATCAGTGTGTGTGTTAAGGTACAGGACCTCTAAGTGAGGCACAAAATGTGCTGCAGGCCTTAGAGGCCTTCCTTGGTCTCAGTGCCCTTGGTACCCATGGTACCATTTACAATGGCACCTGCATGTGGCAGGTGCCAATTGGGGTTACAAAGGTACAGTTTTAGGAAAGAACACAGTCCCTGGGAATCTGATTGCCAGGGACCCAGGGCACATCCAGTCAAAGTGCATCGCAAAGCTAGCACAAGCATTTGCAATACAATAGGTCTTGCATTTGTGACAATTTGAGCTACTGGCATTGTAAATGACAACCCTTTTATCTATGTGTTGGTTTTAAAAACAGATAAATACAAGGCATTGTCATTTACAATGCCAATAGCTTCAAATTTTGCAAATGCAAGACCGATTGCATTGCAAATTCTTGTTAGCAGACCTACCAGTCTCGCTTTGTCCATCACATTTATTTTCCAAAAATGTTTTTTAAATGCCAGAGACTGCTTAATGTAGGAGATTGTCTAATGTATACTTGAAATTACTCTGATCATCTTACAATTGCAAAATGCCGCTCTTTGCCATTGTGGTGGGACAATGATCTCATCTAGTGATTAACACTTGTGCAGTGCAGATTAAAAAGACAGTTCTTTTAATCCCAGTCCTGCATGGCTAACAATCACTAGGCACTGGCAATCTCAATCTCTGGCACAGACATACTAGAATGTTGGTTTGTTTGTTAATGTCAGCTTCGGTTCTGAGATTGTGACATCATTCACCAGATGGTCCCTTAAAAAACAGACATTTGGAAAATAAAATCACAAGCATAATTGCTCTCGAATTTCAGCCTCTTATACATATGATACAGATTAAACCACTGTTTTACTGAATTTGCAAGCTGGGTTACTCGTGAACATGAGCTCTTCTTGTAGAATAAGACATTATTTGAGACCAAGTTCTGTCGATGTTAAATGTAGTAGGACGCAATGTATGAATATTGTATGCGAGGGTGAACACCTGTACAGAGCAACACAACAAAGTGGGTGGCCTCTAGGCGCCCACGGGGGAAGAGGTGTGGCGCAGCGGCCAGGGCGACTGACGCCGGACGCTGGGGATCACGGTTTGATCCCTGGCACCGGCGGCAGGGGTCTGCCCAGCACCATGTGACTCTGGGCAATAGCTCGCATAATCTTTCCCGACGGTCACCAGCGCCGGGATGCCTCCGGGGAGCTGTGCGCTTTACAAATACTGGATTTACATTTTTTACGAGGGGGGGCAAATACAGTCCGGTCTATTTCTATGCTTACAACACTTTCAGTCTGTGCTGAGCAGTCGGCTGTTTGCAGATCCTTGGGATCTGCCCAGGATCACACAATTATGCCAAGGACAGGGCAGCTAGGGTCATAACTCCGCTCCAGTCAGTTTTAAAGGGACACATTTAGCTACTATGCCGCTGTAGTCTGTCCAGTACAGCTTCCCGTTGATGCGATGGGGCAGTCGTTGGCAAGCAATATCTATTTGATCCAGGTCAGCTTGGTGAGATGCTATCGGTAATTACACGGTTTCTTAGCAACAGGATGGGATTTTTACAGACACACCCGTGGGACCAGGCGGTCCTCTCCCCTGCACTGACACGTAGCCCCGGGATAGGCGGCGCTTTGCATGAGGAGGATGAGAAGCCAAGCCTGTCAGGGTTCAGATTTCGCACGCCCATGCCTCATTCCCCAGACCACTGAACCCTCTGGATCCTCCCACCACGGGGAAGGCGGCTGGCTGGAAGGTCTTTGGTTACCGTCTGCTGAGGTTGCAGGGAGTGATGTGGAAGAGGGACTAGGTGCAGGATGGAGCCTTCTCATTCCAGCCTGATAGGACCAACTTAGACAGAAGGAGGCTAAAGCCAAATATTCTTTTGGGTGCACTGGGAGAGTGCCCCCCCCCCCATGGATTTCCCACCTGCAATATTTCATTTTAGTGTTAATGACGTGTTTCAATCAGAGACCCATGTAACAGAGCACCTAGACTTTGCTGTCTATAAAATACTTTCTGGTCAATGCTGACCCTGTGCTCTGTCCCCCTTTAAAGAAAGAATGATGTCACAAGAGGGTTTAAGACCCAACCAGCCAGCACCGAAAATAGCGCATTCGTGCATCCTCGCTGTGATGTATTTCTGGTTACTGGACGGTCCTTTGAAGGTACGATCCAGTTAATGAAGTTAGACAAGATGTCAGCACCCACCTGTGCTCAGACAAAGGGGACATTAGGGGATCCTCGCTGCTGACAAGGCATCCAGATCCAGATCTTCAAAGCGGACCTCAAATCTCTTTTATTCCAAAGACACTTTCAGAACTAATTCCCTCCTTCTCAGACCCCGCCAGGAAGTTCTTTAGTCACTGTAAATTTGTCACATATTTATATTTTTGTTTGTACATCCTGTGCTTGCTGCGTTTGATTTTGTGTTCCGTTTGCCTGCGTTGTTTTGATTCTGTGGCCTGCTATTTTTCGCCAGTAAGTTCTTTAGTCATTGTAAAATGTGTCATTTATATTCATATTTTTGCTTGTACAGTCTGTGCTTGCTGTGCTTGAGATTGTGTGCCTCATGCCTGCGTCGCTTTGATTCTATGGCATGCTATTTTTATTTGTTCCATTCCTGTAACAGTTCTCTCATGTAACGTAACTGGTTCTATTGTACAGTGCTCTGACACCTTCGGGTAAAGTCCGCGCTTTAAAAGAATGCATTAAATAAATAAATAAATAAGCAGGGCTGTGATTCCTTATATTTGTGGACTGCCCCTAAAGGTACGTTCTACTAGTCAATAAGGTTAGAAAATCTCGCAGTGCCCACCTGTACATCAGACAAGGGAATATTTGCGGATCTTTGTTGGTAGTGAAACAGAACTTCAGAGCGGAAAATTGATTTATTATTTTACTGGGTGACCCCTTTGACCACATCGATGCTGATGACGGAACCGCTCCGTCATCAGCAACGGTGGTGCTGTGCTGAAGACGGAGCGGTTCTGTCATGGCCCGCCCGACGCGCCTGCGCTGCGCTGATTTCGCGCCTGCGCGGCACGTTCTATTGAGCGGGCTGGGCTATGACGGAACCGCTCCGTCATCAGCACAGCTCACCCGAGGCTGGTGACGGAGCGGTTCCGTCACCAGCGTGTGAGCGCCGCGCGGCCCCCCCGCCCCTTAGCGCTGCGGCGGAATAGCCGCCGCAGTGAAGGAGTTAAAGGTCCAATCCAGTGAGTACATTACAGTAGGTATCAAGACGCAATAAGAAGTTGAACAAAAGTACATTCTAGGACCCTTGCTGCAAGGCATGGTAAAGAGGGCTGCCACTTTCGTTTTGCTGATTTGAATGCCCTTTATCGCGCCCTCTCCACCCTGGCGCGACCTCCTTTGTATCTTACAGTTGAGCAGAGAGCACACCGAGTTCCTCCCCCACAACGTGAGATGTTGGGCAGTTTTTGACTACAGGCTCACAAAGACATCTTTTACATTACCCAAATCATCAAGCTGATAAAAGGACACTGGGGAACACGGGAGATGGGAAGGGGGCTTCACACTAGGTAACACCCAGCCCCCAGGCAAATAACTGTGATACTTTTATATTGACACCCTAAATCTTTCTGTAAACTACAAACAAATGCCCCCCCATTTGGATGGTTCTTTTCCTCTTCCTGGGTACGAACAAGCGAGGATGAAATATCTCGATGCCACTTAGACCATAGGCCAAGAGGCCCCTGTGCCATTAGTTCCAGATGGTGTGCCTACGCTGCCTACTGATGTAGGGAGAACATAAAAAATAAAGTCGGGGGAAGAGGGCTCTGAACACTCCTAGAAGGTACGCCTTGTGCGTTCATTGATGCCTCACAGTGCAAACACAACACAAACACCAGACAGGAAATGAACGCAGAGTGTTGAGTGGGGCTGCGGGTCATCCATCCAGGCTGCAGAAGAGCAGGGTGGAAAACAGATTCCTTCACTCCCGGCCTCGGACAAGCCTCACGTAAGATACAAAAGGGGATGATGGACAGAGCTTTAGAGCAAATGAAACACTCACCCCCAGTCAACTGATCTGGGCTTAATCCATCACCATTATTTAGCTCACTATACCACCCCAGTTCAGACATGGCCATATGCCAATAAGTCTGACCCTGTGCCTCATGGGAACAGTCCAGCCCGAACTGCCAAGCCATGTCTTCCCTGCACCAGAAACAAGCATCCTGGGACCGGTTTCGGATTCATAATCCTCATTAGCCCTGCTATCTTGAATCCAGTGGTAGAGTGAGCAAGAGACCCACGTCTGGGCATACCCTGCCAACTTAGGGCGAACAAAGCAATACCAAAGGGGATGATGGACGGAGCATTTGAGCAAATCAAACACTCACCCCCAGTCAACTGATCTGGGTTTAATCCATCACCATTCTTTAGCTCACTTCACCACCCCAGTTCAGACATGGCCATATGCCTCACAGCTGGTGAAACACACTCAGAGGTAATGGCAGGAGGAGGGAAGCGCCACCCAGCCGCCCTCAGAGCACAGGGCGCCGAGCCTTTTCTGCCCCTCTCTGGGCACCGAGTGCAGTACCACGGGGCAGCACGTGAGTGCACATCTGCTAGTCCCACCGGGCAACACCTCGCTGCAACCAGCACACAGGAAGCTGCCTGTGGGCACCAGGAGCAGTCTAGAGCTGGCAGTGTCCTGGCCATGCCGGGGCACGCGGGCTGCAGGGTGAACAGTTCTCCCATGGACCATCAGGGCTGCAAACTGACTTTTAATGAACTCACTAAAACATGAGGCATACATAACGCCCCAGGATCCCTAACGCTTGGTAATTGTCTCAGCTCACTTGCACCCACGCTGTAAAACGGAGCCTTCACATTTTTACAAGATGCATATTTAATTAAAGAAACACATAGTGTCTGCTCTTCTTGCCTGAAGAGTTTGTTGTGCTGCTGCTGCAGGGGCTAGTGATGGCAGTGACCTCTTAGCTTTATGGGGCCACGTGTTTAGAAACACATGACCCCATAAAGATAAGAAAGTGCTTCACGACAGCCGTGAAGCAGGCAACCCAGTCCGGATCCCAGGCCAACAGGCGGCAACCAAATGTCTTCATTTCCAATGGCAGCCCACCGTTTACCATAAACGGTGACGTCAGCCAACGGAAATGAGGGGTGGGGCTTCAAGCCCTCTTCTGAAATTCCTCTCTTACAAAATCTCTCGTAGAGGCGGAGCAACGCTTTGCGCTGCAACGCCCACGCAAGAACTACAAAGGTTTGGGGGGGTCGGGGGGTTTCTGCAACAGAAACCCAGCTTCCTACACTACCTGTACTTCAAAATCCTATTTTCTATACTTAGTTTAAAAATATTCTCTTTTTCCTGCCACTGTCCTATAAAAAGCCATTTATTCCAAGTTGCATTTCCTGTTAGCGAAAACTGACTGATGCTGTCCTGCAGAACGTTTTCTATGTACGTGAGTGAAACTCAACACGTGACCGGCTGCAGTATGCGCTTGTTTGCCCATATGGAGCTGGCACTGATGCAGGTGTGCTGTGCCACTTCCATAAGTGTGGAACGCATGAACCCTTCTTACTAAGCTGCCCCTCTTCTGTGTTTAACAATGAAGTTCGAGAAAATCATTTAACTGTAAAAGTACACACACCACTGCCAAGGTTTGTTTGGTATGTATTTGCTCATGAGAGCGAGAGGCCAAAAGCAGCGTCTAACAACATGAGACTACAAACTTGTAAATGAACTATAAGAGGCATTAGGCTTATTTGTTTACTGATCCAGTAATGCTTATTCTCACAAACAATTCTTTTTAGAGGTCTTTTCTTGCAGAAAAAATTGACCCACCTCCACAGAAGAAAGCACTCGTATGACAAGTTGCACCTTCCTGTGCCAGCACAGAGCCATTAAAACATTGGCAGACACACAATTGAAGCCTCTTCTCTGAACTTGTTTAGATTTGTTATAAAATGGCCGCTGTAATGCCCCAGCCAAGTAAAACATGGCATTTTATAATCCCCTGACTTTTCGCAGGCCACCTACAGTAGCCTGAAGTTTAAAGCAGCTTGTTTTGTTTGTCAGCTTTGACATTCGGGGATTTTCAGATCAGAATGCTGTCTCAATTATAGAGGGTTGTGTGTTTATATGTTAAATAAAGGTCATGTAAACCTTCCCGCTCATTTGTCTTAGAAGAAAAATCACCCCTGTCAAATATGCAAAAGCTTTGGACATTATCGAGATGAACAGATCTTGAAGGGAAATGATGAATGGCGCCTCGAAGAGATAGAGATACAGCAGCCTGTCGCAGAAGGAAAACAGACATTTTCACGGTGTTTTTTTAAAGATAATCGAGGGAAGATCCATTAACAGTTTAAATTGGATTCCGAGATAAGGCACTTTAACTGTAGGCAGGTTTTGTGAAAACTGACTTTTAAAATCATTTTCTATGCAAGTCTTTCAAAGGAAGGGACAGTTGGCAAAGACAAAACTTTTTAGTTTACTACTTCATTAACCATGCTCAGAATGTGGAAGATTACCGTACCTATCTAAATTTACACATACGCTAAGAAAACTCTTTTAGTACTAATTTGATCAAAATCTTAAATTCAGTAATGGTGGCATTTTGCCACAGAAATTCGCTTGGCTCGCATGGAAATTTAGGCAGCAGCGGTGGAATTTCTTTTTATTTTTTTAAATCCTTTTATTTAACTGTTTCTCAGTATACAAGAAGCATGAATACATTTTACATCCAGCAAATTACTGTATTCTTAATCACATCTTATACCTTAGTTTACCATTGTGGCAGGGTGGAATTTCTGAGTGGGCAAATATAGTATTATCCCAGTTTGTGGGTATCTATGGGTAGGTCCACCGGAAAAAGTTGGAGAACATCCACAGTCTCTAAAATTTGTGTGTACTGACCAACAATTTTCAGACGGATAGGTTCTCCGCTCTGGAAACATGCACTCCTGCTATTAGCAAGAGCAAATGCTTTTACAGTGCGCAGAGTTTTTTAAATAGGAGAAACAACTTTTGAGTTTATGGTATTCAGGAGAAGTCTGAGAGAAATGATGCAGTCACCTTCATGAAATAGTATTCTGACTGGACTGGTTCCACTAATTGTAGTATCCAAAAGCTCATTGGCTGGGTAGGGGGGTTCACGCTTAAATGGAGGATAGGATAAACAAAGAGGCATGATTTTCCTCTCTTTGAAATACACAGAGCTCATAGGATTTAATGTTTATTAAGACGAGGAAATTCCTGGTCTGGAAAGGTCATACGATTTTCATCACACAAGATGTTGCCATAGGCACAACTAAAAGACAAAAGCAATTTATCTTTTTAATACCTCAATTGAAACAAGTGAATACTAGATATGGACTATCCATTCTGTTTTTAAAGAGTCACGCATAACAAACAAAATAAAAGAACTGTCACTTATGATGATCCTTTGAGTTTGACTATCAATCAGGGAATTAAGCGTGCTCCTCACCAGTGAGGGTCTCAAGGCGCTGGGAGGGGGGGGAGGGGGGGGGCGGGGGCATCTCCAGGTCAGTCGAAGAGCCAGGTCTTGAGGCTCCTCCTGAAGGTGTGTAGAGTCGGGCCATGTCTGATGTTGGTAGGGCGCTCGTTCCAAGTGTTCATGTGGATAGTTAATGCTTACTTCTGAATACTGTGTTATGCCTTTCTATTCTAGGCTTCTACAGAGTTGTAATTCTGTATTTTATTTAACCCCTTCAATGTGAAGAACGAGATAGTCTCATCCTCAGCACCATTGCAGCTGGCTGTGCTGAGCACAAGACCATCTCATTCTTAGCACGTAGGTGGTAAAAAAACAATTATTTTTACACATGTTTAAATAATGCTTTATTTCTTCTCATTATCATTGATGTGTTTCTCTTTTTATGTAACGAAATAATCTAATTCCATGAATATTTGTTTTGTGGATATTCCCTAATGTTGTCTATTGATTGTGTTGCACATTGTCTGCTGAGGGTTGATGGAAATTGCTGAATTGTCTCACAGCGGTTCTTATTATTCTCATCTGTTTCTGTTTTTATTGTTGACTTTTTACTCATGACATTTTGACCAATGGCTGTTATTCTAGTCTTGGTTGTACATAACATTTTCGATGTATTGCCTTCTTTGCTTTTTTCCTTCTATCCTTTAGAGATGGTTTTTCAAATTGTACACACTTCATTTAAACCCATTCTTGAGTTATCTATCAGATAAGTTTGCCATGCAATGTCTTAGTTGGATTTTACTCAATGCATATTGAGAATGGTTAGAGATGTTTATTGAAACATTAATGATCTGGGTAATTCTGTCAAAAGGCAGAGAGTGTTGTCTCATCTCGTTTCAATTGGTGGTAAAACAGCTTTAATCCAGGTATCTCACCTTTCTGTCGACGAGGCTATGAAACTGAGAGGGCAATGGGTGGGACAGGTATTTGTATCTTCTGATACAGGACAGTACTTTAACTTGATTACATAAACCCTTAAATGGTGAAATATTGTAAATGTAAATGTAAATGTGTTGTATTTGTAAAGCGCACGGCTGCCCCAGCGACGGGGCATCCCGGCGCTGCACTCATACCGCTGTGGAACCCTTCCTGCCTTTTCCCTGTGAAATGTCCACTCCTGGGCACCCCCAAGGTGGAGGCCAGGCATCCTTAGCGTTGTGGGGGCCGTTGTGGAGATTAAGCAAGCTATTGCCCAGAGTCACAGAGTGGGACGCATGATTAGACTAGGCACCGAGGCGAGAATTATCAGGTCCGGGGAGATTGAGTCCAAGAGCCGCCGAGGCGGGAATTGAACCCTGGTCCCGGGCCAGACCTCTGCATCAGGGTCTGCCGCTCTAACCATCGACCACACTTCTCCATCTCTTATCTCATAGCTGTGAATCCGGTCACAAATGATTATTATTAGAGTTCAGATTGGGGTTGCTTACATCTGATTGTTATGAATATTTGCGGTCCCACTAATTTTTTAGATAACTTTGAGTTAACAAATATTTTACTAAATGTAATCTCTTCTGTTAGTCTCGCTGTTGGTGGGTATTTTCTATCAGGTTCTTGAAGTAAAACATATTCCAAGAAAGATTCAAAAAGTCTCTTCTGGCAGTGGTGTACCAGAAGCGTGATGGAAGCGGTTTACATAGATTGATGGATATGCATGGCAAACACCCTTTGCAAAGTATAATGTGGAGATAATAGAAGATGGTGGAGTAAAAAAATAATTTACCACATTTGCAGACAGCAGCATGAATGTACCAAAACAGAAGAAATAGTTCTACCAGCCTGGAAGCGTAAGGGTACAAAGAGGAACGAAGGGGATTACAGAACAGCTTAACCTGTGGTTGTAGGAATAGCAGATCGCTCCAAAAAGTGTCTCAGCAGTAAGTATCCTGGGTTATGGGATACTTTTATGCTGAGTAATATGGAACTGTTGCAAAACTAAGGATAACTGTAATAATAACAATATCAGTTTCAAGGGACCCAAAGTGGATATCATACTTAGAAAGGAAGAGACATCTGAGCAAAATATGAGAGGATGCACCACATATTTTTTTAAGGAACAGGTTGAGGAGTTTCAAAGAGAGTGCCCTATGCAGCTTATAAGGAGAAGCTATACCCATTCTTTCAATGCAAATTACCCATCTCCAAGCTCCAGAGGAGCAGTCCACAGAACTCATTGTTACTATAACAGAGGCATTGCATGCAAAAGATGCTGTTCACAGAAGAGCGTGATGTGAGGAGTCTGGTCTAGAACAGAGAACAGAAACCAGGATGTGAGAGGGATGTGATGACATGTAATTAGCACCTTCCAATATACAGTCCGATTTTACATTGCACAGATTTATAATTTGGTATGATGGTGAAACCAGAATTTGATCTCTGGTGTTTCATTTCCAAAGTCAGCAACATAGCTATCTGAGTGATTGAGCCTCTAGACTCCTACCGTCCCTTCCACAGCATCAACATGCAGTGGCGTAGCTTTAGAGTGGGTGTAAAACTCCCCTAATAAATGCATTTTCTGGTACATATTTGGGTACAGGGGCTTTCAGTTGGATATTGTGAGATGTCAGTCAGATTTCACCAGGAATATTGCTGGGCTGTGTCACAGGGAGAGGGAGCAGGAGTGGTATAATGTGCACCATAAGTGTGCAAGACGGTGTCGCCTGCTGTCTTGGGCCAGCCAGACCATCGTGTGCATTTAGCATTTCTCCACCCGGCTGTATTGCACAGCCGGGTCTAGAGAACATGCACAGGCTCCCACTCCTTGTCTCAACGCCGAACCAGGCTGCTCAGACCAATCCCAACACTGCTGTCATGCTAGTGACAGCAGCGTCGTGATTGGCATAGGGGAGTCTGGGAGCCTGTGTGCTTCCATGAAGAGAAGAGTACGGAGGAGAGGTGGCAGCCCTTCACAGTGAACTTTTTTTAAATTTTTTAATTTTGTTTTTTTTTTAATAGAGCCTCCCCCCCCACACACCTTACCACTACTTTTCCAAAGCGGCCAATATTGGTTCAAGCTTGATGGTCTTAAAATCTGAAGCTCACACAACCCAAATCTTACTCCCCAAGCTACGCCCCTGTCAACATGCACTCATTATTGATAACCACAACAATAGTTCATGCCCCCCCAAATGTGGTTCACCTGGAGTTAGGGTAGTAAATCCATGGCAATATTTTGACAGTCAGTATTAAGTGCATGTTGTTATTATTGTATGTATTGCATTGTATTGTAATTGCATTTAAATAGTGCTTACTACCCTGGTGACAACATTTGTGCATTTATAGAGTTAAGTGCTAATCTAGAACTAATCGTTTAACAAATAAGGGTATTATTATGCATTCCTTGATAAAGTCAACCTTCTCCATGTAGTACCAACTGAAAATATTTCACTCAGACCCACAAAATTAGGACAATGCAAGCAATTATTTCTTTCAATGGATTCGCAAACAATTCCGGGAGCTCTCCTTCATTATAGATTTCCATGAGAACCCACATTTGTAACATTTTTGCAAGTGGAGCTTACAACAGATGTATAGGCATTTTCCTTGAATATCACCGCTATAGGCAGAGGAGCAATTCTGAGTGTGGGAACAAGACACAAATTAGCACTTGCAGATGCATCTCAATTTTACTATTAAATATGGGCATGCTCCCTCACGATGGAAATCTCTCATGAAAAGAGGATATTTTCAAGAGATTCCACAGTGAGAAACTACCTGTGTGGGCACCATGAATACCCTAAACCTACAAATATATAGGTGTTTACCTAATTCTGCAGGTGGGACCACCCAGAAACACCCACAAAGCCTTGCCTAAACCTAGATTTGCGATTTTGTAAAATCCCAGCAGGCTGGAGGGATTTCAGCATTCACAAATCCCATTTGCAAGGGTAAAATCCCACTAGTCTTTTGTGTGAGATAGGAGTGGGAGGCCGACTTTTCGCACAAATACGTTTGTGATTCTGGGTCTATTTAATTTCCTTGCAACCCAAGAAGTATGTCATTATATGTGTGGGAAAGTTCCCCATCGTACCGTTCAGTCTAAGAGCCTGCAATAAGTTTTAATTAGCTTATCATCACAATGTTTTTTTTTTCTTTTGACGCTTGATGTAATTATGAACTTATTAAACACACGAGAAGCAAGAAGATGGGTGGTATAATCAGATTCTCTAAGAGAAATATATTTACATTCAGTCTAAAAAGGCGCAATTGGGTCCAGCAATCAGCGAGGCGGCAGCAAAAACTGTCTTTCCTCCCGAGGAAAGAGTATTAAGCTCGGAGTCAAAAGTTTAGCTATGTAGCACGCTCGGCTGTATTTCGTTTCTTCTGGTGTTTTCCTTGAATATCACCGCTCACCTTCCTTTTCTGGCAGCTGCGGTCTCCCCCAGGACTGAGTGTGTGTGAGAAAGTAGGACGTGCAGAGGGGAGGCCAGAGGGAGAGAGGGGGGAGGGAGGCCTTACCAGACAGAGAGGCCTGCAAGCCCCAGGAGAGCCGCCACCACCGCCATTATCTCCGGAGAATCTGAAAATTATCTACAGGCAACTGTGCTAGCCAGGGGCCAGGCACACGACTCCGCTTCCGAGTCTGTCGTCTCTTTTTAGTTGGCCGCTCAGCTCCCAGCTAGCAGATTAGTTCTACCGACTGACTCCACGCTTTAATTAAACTCAAAAACATGGTCTGGGCTGATTGATTCCTGTGAGACGCTGGCGCTGCATTATTTACCACCATGTACTTACATGATACACTTTGCTGGACAGAATGAGCTCGAAAGAGGCTTGGGGGAGTTTTTCTGCCAAGTCTCTTCAACAAGTGGTCACGTTCGTTGAGGCTGCAATGGAATCCAAAATGTATTAGTACACAGTGCAGAGTACCAGACCAAGCAAATGTATGTTCTAAATTAAGATACTAAGGAAAACAACATTTCTTTTTCGAAATGGTATTTGTAAGATCAATTTCATAATCGTTTTGTCACCAGAACTCAATTTGTGAAAAAAGAGAAAAAAAACTAGGTGCATGGGCCCAAATGTTTTTTCTAGGAATTTCCCGCTGGTGCTGCCGAGTGCTGTAGCTGCCGCATACCAATTTACCAAGGCTAGTGACTTTTGATCAAACCTTATGCCTCTTTCTTCTAAGATCCTGCACTTTCTGTCCTTTAATCTCATCCTTGTAGGCTCTCCAAAGACCTTGTTTTTTAGGTCTCGCGATGAGCGGAGCGAGAATTCATGTCGGCAAAATCCTCTTCAAACCAAGGGCTTTCAGCCCCGCGGTTTTCTTGCAGTTCACGTGAATCACGTGAGCAAACATGGACGCGCATTCACGGCCAGGGCTTCTCCTCCACTAATTATTCATGGCCGGCCGCAGGCCGGCCGTACTTTCAGTTTCCCGCTTCTCCTCCCCTAATCATTCATTCCCGGCCGCTCACAGCACATCAAAGGGCTTCGCCCAGCGTGCGCTCTGCGGCTTCTCCTCCCCTATGCCCCCAGGCCGTGTTCCCTCCCCTGCTACCCCATCCTCACTCATCCCTCGCACCCCCTCCTCCTTCAGGCCCCCACCATTTGCCAGTTTAATAATCATTCATAACCTCATTCTCTCTTCTATCAACAATATTCCCTCCCGTGCTTCCCCGCGTACAGCTATTAACTGCATCCGTTTCCTTAGCAGCATTCGTGACCTTCCATCCTGCCTGCTGCAGTCACTGTTCTTTCCCTTCATTTGTTCATTCTGGTACTGTTCTCATGTACTCGCCTGTCAGAGTATTTCTAACTCTCCCTTCTTTTCTTCCTACATCTAAAGCCGATTTCTTTTCTGTCCCTTCTCATCCAGTCCAGCTCGGTCTGCCCTCTATCACTTTCTATTTTCTCGGTGATTCTGTTCTTCTCTCGCTCATTCACTTTCTGTTTCTCCATCGCCTCCCACGACCTCTCTCTGGTTGTCCTCGCTATCTCTCGCACTCCCACGTTTTTTCTTGAGTTTATCCCTCTCTTTCTCGCGCCTCATCTCTTTCTTTTCCCACTCTTTCTTCATTTCCCTCCCTCTCTTGCCTCCTGACTTTCCTTCTCCATGCTCTTTCCTTCGCAACCCTACTCTTGTTACTTTTCCCTTCTACCCTTCTCTAGCTGTCTCCTTTCTTGCCTCGCATTCTCTTTCTCTATATTTTCTTTTTCTCCTGCTCCCTTCTCTCACCCTGCATATCCTCAATGTATATATGTCGTCCATCAATGTATATATGTCGTCCACTCTCTCCTACACCCCACTCCCTCCTACACCCCACTCCCTACAAGACGTACGCATTTAGTATATAAAAGTATGCAGATGCATTTGCATAAATATTCCCGATTGTGCGCGTTTGCAATATGTGCGAGATGAGCAAGACATTGGAAACAGAAACATCAAGGCATTGTATTTCCAGTGATTGCTTGCAATACGCCATTTTATTTTCTATAGAATAAAGAGGTGTGCGTGGTAGGTGCGGTTTGTTTTTGCTGCAGGACTACGTGACAGGCATGCACGGCAAGACTCTGCATGTAGAAACAACGGGGCGCTCTTGTTTCCACAGAAATGTGGACATATCCAAATGTTTACAATTCACCATTTTAACATATTATTAGTAATCAGTTGGCAAACAGATTTCGCTATTTTTAATTTGCAAAAGTCTGGAGCTAGGACGTTGCTATACTAGACATACATGTATGTGGCAGATACATAGTGCAGAATAGCTCTATTTTATGTAGGGGTTAGAAGCCACACAGAAGACAACAATTTAAAATGTACTCCATGTACATTCAGGAAGACATCGCTCACAGATACCATCCCATCTCAAGAACATATCCAAAAAATACACTTCCCTTTCTTTCAAGAAACACTTTGGATCATGGTAATTTTTACAAATTGCACCACATTTCCAATTTACATGTGTATGCGGATTGCTCCAGCCCCCCTGCCCCCTCACTTCCTGGCCGCAGCAGCGCGCAGTGCCGCACTGCAGTAAAGTTGTAAATACCTTCCGCAGCTGTCTGCCAGCCTGCAGTGAAATACTGTCTTTGATCGACATTTCTCTTCTCAGGCCGATCGTAAAACTTTCCAGCCCCAACGCCTCACTTTAAAACACACCCCGTTTAACAAAACAAAGCTGCAACCAGGCCTTTTGGCTGAAACGATTTCTACTACCACAGTTATTGTACTAAAACTATTTCCAGTTTAGGTCACTTAAAGATTCTGGCCCCGTGCTTTTTTAGGTTTTGCCTGGCGAAAGCTGCGCTCTGCGCAGCTTTTTCGCGCAGGCGAAAACCTAATGAGAACTGTAGTGTGGTTTGGGATCGGCCCTCGTCATTTATTGGCTGGCTCCATAAATGGAGCCTAGCCATTGGACGAGGGGCCTGTCCGTCAATGCCGGACCAGATTCGGGGGCGTTCCCGAGATTCTTTGGCTTTTGCCGACGTCACACGACGTCAGCCAAAAGCCGGAACGCCCCCAAATCTGGTCCGGCGTTGCCGGCACTTCTGCGTCTCTCCTCCCCCCTTTCCCGCCCCCTCCCGCTTGTTTCCCGATGCTGGCCTCGCAATGGCGCTGCGTCTCTCCTCCCCCTTTCCCGCCCCCTCCCGCTTGTTTCCTGATGCCCGCCTTCCTGCTCCGGCCGTCGTGTGCACAGCCGTTTTGCCCGTGAAAATCACCGCCGCAGCCCCGGGGCCGCGGAGAAGCCGAGGGAACCACCGCTGACATCACCCGGGAGCCGCGCTGCCATTGGTTCAGGCTGCGGGAGGCTCGCCGGGCGACCTGCGCGGTGATTGGCTGCCTTTTTCCCCTCGGTTTGCGGTGAGTGCTGTGTTCGGGGGTCTGCTTGCGGGTGTTCTGCGATGGCGGGAGGAGACGAGGAGCGGAGGTTTTTTGGGACATTGGGAGGGAGAGCGGGCCGGGTGGTGTAGACGCTGGCGTTCGGGGCATTTCAACCGAGGCCGCGTTTCGAAGCGCTTGGCGAGCTCCCGCCGTCCGTGTCCTCTCCCGCCTCCCTCCCCCCATCCCTCTCGATGAACAGCTTCTTCCGTTAAAAACTGAAAAAAAAAGAATATTTTATGTCTGTCCCAGGCATGGGTGACCCCGCGTTGACCCCTGGGGCCCCGACTCTGATACCCGGCCGTATATTCAGCATATTCACATACGATACGTTTACGAGCAGTCAGTTCTTGAAAAGCTGACAGCCTCTGCCCTTCCTGGCCCAGTGCTTGCGTTTGAAGCGCAATGTACATTAGAGCACTGCACGGCACGTGGGCAGTAAACAGTCCTGAAGTTACCCATTTGCTGCAGGAAGCTTCTCTGCAGCATCCCTTGCAGCAGTGTGTTGCACCTTTATAGCCACACTTTGGTGTGGGTAAGTGCACATATGTCTTTGCCTACCGACTTCGACCTTTATTGCAGCGTCCCGTGTGCATTTGTTGCAGAAAACATGCCGCCACCCCAGGGCACGGCAGGAGTTTCGCCCCCTGCAGGTAGCACTGCACACAGGAGGGGCTTGCCCCGCGTTGACCCCTGGGGCCCGACTCTGATACCCGGCCGTATATTCAGCATATTCACATACGATACATTTACGAGCAGTCAGTTCTTGAAAAGCTGACAGCCTCTGCCCTTCCGGGCCCAGTGCTTGCGTTTGAAGCGCAATGTACATTAGAGCACTGCACGGCACGTGGGCAGTAAACAGTCCTGAAGTTACCCATTTGCTGCAGGAAGCTTCTCTGCAGCATCCCTTGCAGCAGTGTGTTGCACCTTTATAGCCACACTTTGGTGTGGGTAAGTGCACATATGTCTTTGCCTACCGACTTCGACCTTTATTGCAGCGTCCCGTGTGCATTTGTTGCAGAAAACATGCCGCCACCCCAGGGCACGGCAGGAGTGTCGCCCCCTGCAGGTAGCACTGCACACAGGAGGGGCTTGCCTGGTGGCGTCCACTGTCAGGAGCTCAGTCACACCACGTGGTTCTGTCATCACTACATTTGTGTACTTTCCGGTTCCATTGGCTTGACTGAGAAATCTATGCATCGTGTATTTTATGCTCCTGAAAAATCAATTTACTGGTTGGCAATTGGCACAGCAAGGGCGATCCACGCTGACTTGGAACCCTTTGTTTCAGTTTAAAAGTAAACATTTTATTAAGACATCAATAAAACAATTATACCAAAAATAACATTGTACAATATGATGAAATATCCATAGGTTAAAAACTGTGAATTCTTTACAAAGTTGTATAATAAAATTTGAAACTCATGTCACCAAAAAATGGAAGATATTGAAAGAAAGTAAGAAATTATGTGTAACCCCGTGTGTGCTAACAAACATGGAAGCATCTGCCCCGAGGAGTGTGCAGGCCTCCCTTCAAGGGGACTGACTGACTTCTGATGCCCACGTGCCCACACTGTGTGAGCAGAGCTGTCACGTGACCTCCTTCTCCACCAGTTTCATTATCTGCCAAAACAGGCCTGTGCCCAGAAACAACCCGAGCCCCGCACTTTACGGAATAAACAGCTGCTTTCAAATAGGTTCTCGTGAAACATTTTGGGTTCGATTTCGAATTATGTACCAGTTTATTACAGGGCTGTGGGTGGGAGTGTTAAACAAATCACCCCTGTCATTGTAGGGGGTCTGTGCAGTTATTGTAATAGACACAGCAAGTGTGTGCACTTGTACAGCAATATTCTGTGGTTGGACTTTTGATAATGTTTTATCTTTCCTGTTTTTTGTGATAGGTGGGGGTTGTTTTGTGCGGACTATGGACGCTAAACTTGTTCTCAATCCGGTCCTTGACATAAAACAATTTTCTGCCGGCTGCTGAGAGCTGCGCGCGCTCTCCGCAGATACCATCAGCTCATTAGCCGGGACGAGTTTGTCTTTTTACGGGGAGTTTTGTGCAGTTGTTTATGAAAACATGCAGAATACAAAGCAGCCGCTTTTCATCAGAGACGCAAGCGAAAGAGTGTCAAGAGATGCTTCCCCGGAAGCACGTAAAACATTGTAAATATGAAACAAACAGAGCAGCGCTATACATGCCAGGCATGCTGGGCGCTGTATGCGTCTGGTTAGAACTACTCTGTAATAACTACACTTATTACTCACAGAATGAAGCGCACTGCTGGGGCATAACGTGGGGTTTTAAGTTGTTTATTCTTGCAATGCACACAGCGTATTCAAAATCAAATGTATCTGAACCCAGAGGTTAGATAGTCGTCTATATGTATAAGAAGCTGGAGTTCCAATCACAGCTCCTCTGTTTCCCCAGTTATGTGATCCTGTGCAAATTAATCTATCTCACTGTCATTGTATTCTTTTATATTTCTTGACTAGTGCCATCTTCAAAAGGTCATATATTTATATTGGTGCATATACTCCTATGCACAGATGTATGTATATGGATTGGAACCTATACGCCTATGCTCAGATGTATGTATATGGATTGGTACCTATACGCCTATGCTCAGATGTATGTATATGGATTGGTACCTATACGCCTATGCTCAGATGTATGTATATGGATAGGTACCTATACGCCTATGCTCAGATGTATGTATATGGATTGGTACCTATACGCCTATGCTCAGATGTATGTATATGGATTGGTGCCTATGCTCAGATGTATGTATATGGGTAGGTACCTATACGCCTATGCTCAGATATATGTATATGGATTGGTACCTATACGCCCATGCTCAGATGTATGTAAGTGACTGAGCATTTCCAGTATCAGACCTGGAAACCCACCCCATTGGGAGATATCCAGGCATCCACAGGTGAAACCGTGAGTACATTTCTGGGAATGTGGAATAGCACTCACAGTACAGTCCCGCCTGCGTAATGCTAAAAAACACCAACGTTTTGCAGGTGTTCACAAACTTTCAAGGCAAACCACTCCTCGACCCCTCTACCCTCCCCATGTGCATGTTTTACCACTGCAGAGCTGTGTGCAGTGCCATCTTCTACATTCATTTACACCTGCTAGGTATCCTTTTGTGGAACCGAGAGCGCCTGGAAGGCTCAACGCCAGCAGCATGAGCAATGCACAAACTAGAACTTTTATTTTACATTTTCAATTCTTACCTTCAGATCTCCTGGTCAAGTGAAGTGAAATACAAAGGTACATTACAGAGACAAAGATGCAGGGTGGTATCTCAGCTGATGCAGTATTTAAAACTAAATGCTCTTGTCACCGATTGACAGAGTTATTGTCAGGGCTCGAGTCAGGGTACCACGCGGGTGGACGGCGTCCCCCCACTTATTTTACTGGGTGGACGCCGTCCCCCCTGACAAACAGCTGGGCTTCACTCTTAAGCCTCTCTGGATCGAGATCGGTGCTCACGAGCACGCTGATCACGCGCTGACTTCTCAAATGCAATCGAATCTAAGGGGTGAGCGAGGGGAGGCAATGAGCCCGATGGGGCCAGCCACCTTTCGTGACATCATTTCCTGTTGTGATGTCACTTCCGGTGACAGTGTCCCCCACCTCTTTTTTTAGGTTTTGCCTGGCGAAAAGATGCACTTCTGCGCATCTTTTTCGCGCAGGCGAAAACCTCTTGAGTTGTATACGGGAGACAGGAACGGCCTCCGTCTTTCATTGGCTAGCTCCATAAATGGAGGCTAGCCATTGGAAGACGGGCCTGTCCGTCAATGCCGGACCAGATTCGGGGGCGTTCCCGAGAATTTTTGGCTTTTGGCTACGTCACGCGACGTCAGCCAAAAGCCGGGAACGCCCCCGAATCTGTTCCGGCATTGCCGGCACCCGCCTTCCTGCTCCGGTGTCTCCCGCCGTCCGTGTCCTCTCCCGCCCCCCTCCCCCCGTCCCTCTCGATGAACAGACTGTTTTATACTGCACAAAAATACATGCGCAATAACAATTTTCTGTACGAGGACGGAGAGCGTCTGAATCAGCATTCAGTCAATGTTACATTTTCCACAGGTGCTTCTAAATGCATTATTTCTACAAGCGTATAAACTCTTAACACCTGCTCGGCTCTGCGGGATAGTGTTACGCGCATTCAGGGTGCAAGTAAAGCTTGGCCACCAGTATTTCTAGGAACCCACACTTCAAAGTGTGGGACAAGGCAGGATGGAGTTTAACTGGTTGCTTTAAAGTGGGAAAACATGCACTTGAACATTACCACATAGCTCTGAATTATGCCCTAAACATTGGGCGGCTCCCAATTTTTCACGCATAACAATCCCTGTGAAGGTAATTGGTTGCAGTCAGAATTCAACTTGCGCTGGTAACATTTTACTAGACCTTGGGCTATTGGGAGGAGTTTTATTTCCAGGTCTGCTTTCAAGGAACTCACACGCATCCACAAGCGCTGGCAATGAACAGACTGTTTTATACTGCACAAAAATACATGCGCAATAACAATTTTATATGACAGATGAGGAAATGGTCGCTTTTAAGTATGAAATTATTGGTTTCTAAGAGTATTCGTGCCCTTCTTCAACACGTAGACTAATCATGGCATGAAGGTTACAGCTAGTCCATTATACTAGGGTTGTGTCACCAAAGAAGCATTGGCAAAGCCTGTAGTGCAGATTCAGAGTGCAGATTCAGAGTGCAGATTCAGAGTGCAGAGTGCAGAGTGCAGATTCAGAGTGCAGAGTGCAGATTCAGAGTGCAGAGTGCAGATTCAGAGTGCAGAGTGCAGATTCAGAGTGCAGAGTGCAGATTCAGAGTGCAGATTCAGAGTGCAGATTCAGAGTGCAGAGTGCAGAGTGCAGATTCAGAGTGCAGATTCAGAGTGCAGATTCAGAGTGCAGATTCAGAGTGCAGATTCAGAGTGCAGAGTGCAGATTCAAGAGTGCAGAGTGCAGATTCAAGAGTGCAGATTGAAGAGTGCAGAGTGCAGAGTTCAGAGTGCAGAGTGCAGAGTGCAGAGTGCAGATTCAGAGTGCAGATTCAGAGTGCAGATTCAAGAGTGCAGATTCAAGAGTGCAGAGTGCAGATTCAAGAGTGCAGAGTGCAGATTCAAGAGTGCAGAGTGCAGATTCAGAGTGCAGATTCAAGAGTGCAGAGTGCAGATTCAGAGTGCAGATTCAGAGTGCAGATTCAAGAGTGCAGAGTGCAGAGTGCAGAGTGCAGAGTGCAGATTCAGAGTGCAGATTCAGAGTGCAGATTCAGAGTGCAGATTCAGAGTGCAGATTCAGAGTGCAGATTCAGAGTGCAGATTCAGAGTGCAGATTGTGTGGGTGACTATGTGTGTGTGGGTGGCTTTGCGTGTGTGGCTCTGTGTGGGTGTAAAATGCAAGAGGTCATGCATTTGCGAGCGATTAAGCTATTGGCATTGTAAATGACAATGCCATTTATTTATGTTTTAAAAAAAACACATAAATAAAAATAATGTCAAGAGCAATGCCAATAGCTCTAACTTTAACAAAGGCAAAACCATTGCATTGTAAATGCTTGTTGGTTTTGAACTGGCAAACTCGTATTTTCTTTGCCTCCAAGAATAAACAATATAAACTTTGAAGTGGCATTTTGTTTGAAGTGTTTTTGGAATATTACACTGCAGCAGCGGCGTCTGGGTGGAATCGAGGCAGTATCTGCGCCTAGAAAAGGTCCTGCCCAGTGCTTGGCGGTGATTTACGCTGCTAACTGCTTTCGTTACAAAAGCAGCCCTGATACTTTGCAATGGAGCCGGCCTGCTTGTTCAGAAAGCGCCCGGTGACTTTGAAAATGGAGGCAGCCGCAGTGCGGCAAAGAGGCTCTGGTTAACAAGCACTGGCGTTGCCAATAGGTCTCGTAGTAGGAAAGTTGGAGCTATTACAATTGCAAATAACAATGCCTTTTATTTTTGTTTTCATTTTAAAAACATAAAGGGCTTTGTCATTTACAAAACCAATAGCTCCAACTTTCCTACTGCGAGACCTATTGGCAACGCCAGTGCTTGTTTACTTTTTTCCCTGCCTTTTCCGCTTTAATTGCTCTTGCTCAGGGCCAAAGCCTAGTGATGAAAAATAATTCCAGGTCCTCAAAAACGCGTGCCTGTGTACACCATTAGCAACCACCACCACAAATTAAACACTGCACGTTACTGATTGCAAAGCCAATGTTAGATAGACATTGTCTAAATGAGCAAGAACACAGAGGGAAGCTGAAGGCCACCATCACAGTGTTACGAATTGAGGCAGCGGGGCACCTCATTAGCCAATACATTATGAGACTCCTAACAAACAGTGCTAGGATACTGTAGGAAAGAGAGAACATTGTGCTACATTAAAGCTTTGTAATATAAAACTATATATATGAACTAAAAATGCATGCAACACGCGCTTTGAGGTTTTAGTCACGCCGAGCAGCCATGATAAGCCACACAGAGAGAACATTGAGTGGGGGCGAGAAAGAGGATTACAAGAAGACAGCTGTGTCTTCAAGAAAAGGGATGTGAACACTACATTTGTCAGAGAGTCATGCTGTTCTTGCTCTGTGTGACCTTTGTTCCACCTGTAAGTCCTCAATAAACTATGAGGCCAGCTTGTTGTTTAGAGAAATCACGAAGCACGCGGGAAGCATAGGATATCAAACTTGTCTGCTGGACGGAGGATTTGGAAAACAGTTTCAAAGAGGACCTCACTCCTCTTTAAAGAAAAGGACACCTCACTCAATCGAGTCTTCCTTGAGCATGGCAGGTACTGAGGGCTTAATCTGTAAAATAATTAGTGCTTATGCCCAAAGTTTTTCTAAGAAGCCCCCAGGGTGAGCAAACAAATGCCTGGAATGCTGAATACCAAGGGGGTGTAGGCTTGGTTCCACCTCATGCCTCTCCCTTCCACAACTCCACATTAATAGTTTCCTGTATTTTAATCTTTTGGTTTTTTCCATCCCTTTGTCACTATTTTCCCATCATGGTCTTCTTTCTTCTTCTATCCTTCTGCGTTTGTTTCTCTCTTGCTCTGGCTCTAAGTCTAATTAGGAAAAGAAAGGACTTGTCCTCAAACATGAGTGTTGGTGGGCCCTACCTGCAATCACAGGCTCAAATTAAGCTTTGCACGTTCTGTGATTATGTGGTGAGGACAACGATTTGACCATTGTTTTGCATGAAAATGTCATGGTTTGTGACTCACATGGGGAAGTGTTTTTTGTTTCACATAGGCCATCATTATTGAATTCATCTAGTTTATCATGAAATTTGGAGCCCTAATACCTAAAAGAATTGTCATAATTGATTCTGTTCAAATTATTATTGATTTAGTACTCTTTTAAAGAGTTCTCCTTAATCTACCCTTCACTGTGTCAATATTGACTATTCGAAACACCTATGTCAATGCTGACACCATTTCACTAAAGAGCACAAGTCCAGTGAGCTTTCAATTTTAAAACTATTTTTTATTGAGCCAGTACAAGACTTCAAAGATTCTGTATCCTCTCATTCAATCACTGAACTGCAATACAGAATATATTTCGTAAATGGAGCGGAGTGGTTTCTGAAGGCTTGGTATGCTTGGCTTGGGGAACCAGATAACAGAAGTGCACAATAGGATGACAATCTTGTCATCTGGAATATTATCTGGAGGCTTTAGCCCAGAGAAAGACATAGGACACAAACAGTGCCTGACCCCAGTTTTATTTACCAGCCCCTGCAAGTCACATGCTCTTTGAGAATACCTTGAAGTAAAGGAGGCTCTCAGGATGCCAGCTTCGTCATAAAGAAGGAGTTTATACACTGTATCACCCAACAATCTTTATTGCAAGCTGCAGCGGGGTTCAGCAGAACATCGCAAAGAATAAAATCCATTTTGCTTGACGCGTTTCCTGTCTTGCACTTTTCAGAGGCATGGACTGCGAGATTAATGACACAGCATTTCGGCATAGTTTGAACTGTTGGTAATCCCTCCCTTGTGGGCGTGGCCACCATCGTGGCTGCTGGTTAATGTAGTGCCATATTCTGCTTCAGTGAGCTGGCGCGTCATCATCTCAATAATACCCAAGTGGGTTCTGGTGTCTGCCTTAAGTCCCGTTTGCACTGATAACCTTCCAATAACAGATATATTATATATATTATATATATATATATATTTTTTTTAAATTATTTTTTTCATTGAGAAAACCAAAGGTTACAGGGATGATATAGTTAGGAAATAGAATTTTAAAAAACCTTAGAAATTCGCAGAAGAAAACAAAGGTTACAGGGACATAATAGTTAGGCTGAGATTTCACTTGTACAAAACCAGTGAAATTCAGCAGTTATAGTTACATGAGCTAACTATAACTAAAACCAGTGAAATTCAGCAGTTTTAGTAACATGAGCCAACTATAACTTATGCCCCCGCAGTGCACCGCTTATGACCTCACATATTACATCACTCATGACATGGTCAGAAACATTTGGACTTTTGGGGATGTAGTCTCCAAATTTCTGTTAGGGGAAATACATCAGACATTCTGTTCTGCCAACTGCTTCCACTCACTCACCAATACAGCCACTCTCTCTGCTTGTGTCTGACCTTTATTCTGCCTCTTTCTGTACATTTCCCACATTTACAGCCACTCACACAGTCACTCACTCACACAGCTACTCACACCCCCACTTACTTAATTTCTATTTCCTAACTATAACATCCCTGTAACCTTTGGTTTTTTAAAGTGAATTTCTAAGGTTTTTTAAATGTTATTTCTTATCTGTAACCACTAACCTTCGACAGTGAGTGAGTGCATGCACGTCTCAGTAGGTCTGTAAGTGGGTGTGAGAGTCTCTGAGTGGGTGGATGAGTGTCTGAGTAGGTCTGAGAGTGGGTGCCTGAGTTTCTAAGTGAGTCTGTGAGTGGATGCTTGAGTGTCTGGGTGGGTCTGTGTTTGAGTGCATGAATGTGTGTGTGTGTCTCTGAGTGTGTCTCCTAGTGGGTATGTGAGTGGGTCAATCAGTGATTGAACGGATTTGTGAGTGGGTGCATGAGTATCAGAGTGTGACTGTCAGTGGGTGCATGAGTGGGTCTGTCAATATGCGTGCGGTAAAAAAACGAGGGGAACATTGTAGCAGGTCCATGTCTAAGCTTCCCTTTATGACAGTCTTACTGTCCAGCTTATCTGCAGTCCACTGCCTTCTGCTGTCTTTGGTATTGTGCCTCCTCTGCTGATTTGTTGCTTGTTTTTCTGCCTCTTCTTGGCTCGCACCTACCCTCTATTTTGCCTCTTTTTGCTCATTCTGACTGTTATTTTGCCTCCTTATGCTCACCCGTGACCTATATTTTGCCTCTTTCCGATTGTTGCTTGCCTTTTTTCTGCCTCTTGCTGCTGGTTTCTGACCTCTATTTTGCCTCTTTCTGCTCGTTTCTGACTTTTGTTCTGCCTTTTTCTGTTCCCTTCTGAACTTTATTCTGCCTCTTTCTGCTAATTTCTTACCTTTATTTTGCCTCTTCCTGCTAGTTTCTGACCTTTATTCTGCCTCTTGCTGCTCGTTTCTCGTCTCTATTTTGTCTCTTTCTGCTCGTTTCTGATCTTTATTCTGCTTCTTTCTGCTGGTTTCTCACCTTTATTTTGCCTCTTTTTCGCTTGTTGCTGACCTTTATTTTGCCTCTTGTTGCTGACCTTTATATTGCCTCTCTCTGCTTGTGTCTGACCTTTATTCTGCCTCTTTCTGCTCATTTCCCACATTTATCTTGCCTCTTTCTGCTCGTTGTTGACTTTTATTCTGCCTCTTTCTGCTCTCTTCTCACCTTTATTCTGCCTCTGTCTGCTCGTTTCTCACCTTTATTCTTCCTCTTTCTGATCTTTATTCTGCATCTTTCTGCTTGTTTCTCATCTTTATTCTGCCTCTGTCTGCTCGTTTCTCACCTTTATTCTTCCTCTTTCTGATCTTTATTCTGCATCTTTCTGCTCATTTCTCACCTTTATTTTGCACAGCTTCGCCTGGGACTGCGGGGTGAGCCTGAAGACCCGCGCAGTCCTAGCCAGTTCCCCGCCTCCTGTGGAAGCCGGCATTGCTGCTGCACAGATGGAGCTGCTGGAAAGGCAGCTCCCTCCATGCAGGAGCAATCGTTTCATCTCTTTTCTTGCCTGCATGTCTGCTGGCAGGGAAAGAGATTAAACCTCCGCTTCCAGAGAACGGGTGCACTTTTACACCTCCTGCCCCCTAGAACTGGAGTGTTTGCTTTTGCTTGGTGTTAGCTGTCAAAGCTCTCACCAAGCAAAAGCAAACAACTAGGTTCAAGGGGTGGGCACCCTGGGACATAGCAGGAGCTGGCCCTGGGGGTGTGCTGGTCCCCGGGGCTATGTATGGCTCAGGAGGGGGGCCGCATAGCCCCTCTCCTTCTATTTTCATTGGCCCTCCTCCTTCTATTTGCACAGGGCACCCCAGAGAGGTGGTGGTCCCCAAGGCCGAGAATGGCCCAGGAGGGAAACCACGCGTGCCCCTCCTTATAAAAACAAGAAAGCCCCAGTGATGTGGTGGTCCCTGGGGCACAGGGTTCCCACATGGCCCTCCCACGCCAAATTAACATAAGCCTAGGGGTGGGTCCATGAGTATCTCATTGAGCGCATGAACCTGTGAGTGGATGCATGAATCTGAGTGGGTGATTGAGTGTGTCTGAGTGGGAGCATACGTTTCTCAGTGGGTCTAAGAGTGGTGCATGGGTCTCTGATGGGGTTTGTGAATAGGTGTATAAGTCACTTATTGGTTCTGTTAGTGGGTGTGTGAGTCTGAGTGGGTTTGTGAAAGGGTGCATGAGTCTCTGAGTGGGTCTGTGACTGGGTTAATGAGCCTCTAAGTAAGTCTGTGAGTAGGTGCGTCAGTGTCTGTGTAGGTCTGTGAGTAGGGTCAAGAGTGTCTGAGTGGGTATGACAGTATCTGTGTGGGTCTATGAGTGGGTGCAGGAGTCTCTTAGTGGGTCTGTGACTGGGTGAATGAGTCTTTGAGTAGGTGTGTGAGTGGTCGTGTGGGTCTCTGAGTGGATCTGTGAGTGGGTGTGTGAGTGACAGTCGGTCGGTGGGGGGGTGCATGAGTCTCTGAATGGGTTTGTGAGTGGGTGCATGAGTCTCTGAGTGGGTTTGCAAGGGGGCAGGAATGTCTTCCTGGTTCTATGAGTAGGTGCATAAGTGACTGACTGAATGGGTGCATGAGTCTCGGAATGGGTCTGTGAGTGGGTGTATGAGTTTCTCAGTGGGTCTGTGAGCGGTTGTGAGAGTCTCTGATTGTTTGTGTGAGTCTCTGAGTAGGTCAGTGAGTGGGTGCATGAGTCTCTCATTGGGTCTGTGAGTGGGTGCATGAGTCTCTGAGTGAAACTGTGAGGGGGTGCATAAGGGTCTGAATGGGTCTGTGAGTGGGTGTGTGAGTATCTGCATGGGTGCATGAGTCTCAGTGTGTCTGCAAGTGGGTGCATGAGTCTCTGAGTGGGTTGGTGACTCTGTGCATGAATGTCTGAATGGGTTTGTGAGTGGATGCATGAGTGTCTGACTGGTTCTGTGACTGGGTGCACGAGTCTCTGAGTGGGTCTTCCAGTGGGTTTGTGATTGTCTGAGTGGGTCTGTGAATGGGTGCAAGGTGTCAGAGTGAGCCTTTGAGTGGGTGCATGAGTTTCTGAGTGGGTCTATGAGTGGGTATGTGAGTGTCTGAGTGGGTCTGTGAGTGGATGTATGAGTGTCTGAATGGGTCTGTGAGTGGGTGCATGAGTCTATGAGTTGGTCTGTTAATGGGTGCTAGTGTCTGGATGGGCCTGTGAGTGGGTGTGTCAGTGTCTGTGTGGGTCTGTGAGTAGATGCATGAGTCTCTGAGTAGGTCTGTAAATGAGTGTGAGTGTGACTGTAAATGGGTGCATGATTCTGAATGTGTCTGTGAGTAAGTGAATGAGTGTCTGAGTGGGTATGTAAGTGTCTGAATGGGTCAGTGAGTCCCTGCATGGGTCCGTGAGTGGGTGTGTAAATCTCTGAGTGGTCTGTGAGTTGGTGTGTAAGCGTGAGTGTGTCCGTGAGTGGGTGTGAATGAATTTGAAAAAAGAATGACGGTGATATTCACAAATTCTTCACAAGATTGCACAGGGCCATGCTGTGGTCCTGTGGGAGTTCCGCGGACTAAGCATCCAGATATCTTTATTTTTCGAACCTCAGTTTCCTAAAAGCAGATTTTACAAAAAGCAAGTAAAGATCAAACTTTCTGCCAAATTTGTAGGCTTGGGCGAACTTTAGCACTCTAGCTCATTTTTCCAGGCAGTTTAGGAGTAGGGCCTGCTCCTCTACATCAGACGCTGCTTCAAGATCAATTAGAATCAGAACGTTTCGTGGACATTGGCCAAAGCAGTTTCTGTTTTTTAAAAGCCCTATGGCATGGTTTACTATCATGGATGGTGGAAAATTGTGAATATGCAGTGAAAGATCATTTGAAATGATCTTTCGGGGGAGAAGGAGGTTGCTGATGGAGCTGCAGTTAGTCAACTGTTTCGTTTAAACTGCTATCTTCTTTCTATGATGTTTTTATTTTGGGTTTTATACAGCACAAACAATACCCGAGAAATCGGGTATCAGAGCGCTTTACATGAGCACCAGTTTCATTACTCATGGACACATTCATTTTGGAGGGGCACAGAGAGATTAAGTGATTTGCCCAGAATCACAGGATGATGAGAGCTTGATGCCGAGACTCGAATCCGGTGCCACAGGTTCAAATTCGACCGCTCTAGCCGTAAGGCTACATCCTAGTTATCATGGGCCAGATAATATCTGTTTGTCTGATGGAGCAGGGTTTCAGAAAAAGAAACCTGCTCGAATTAATACACCCAACATAAACACTGGGGAAATTGCTTTGCGCATGCATGAACTAACACGTAAATAATATATGAAAGAGTTAAAACTGTAGTAACTTAGTGGTTTGAGAGAAACGGGAAATATTGCACGACTAGGCCGCATGTGCATCAGTAGTTGCATCCTGCTTTGAAATATTAATTAATGCTGCTTTTGCCACAAGTTATGCTAAGAAACATGCTAACAGGGAATAGTGCAAGGGTGGGTGGTAAACAGTGAAGGTTTCAATATCAGATAGAGAGAGAGCGGGGAGATGCATCACAGTCCGTCTGTTTGCAGAGAGGCCCGGCTTTTCCTGACCTGTCCCGTTCCTGTCCCTTTTAAACCTTTGTTCCCTGATTCTATTTCGGGTAACTCCCATCATCTCCTAGTCCAAGGGGTGGTTTTCCCTCAGACTGTTATGTTTTTCTCTTGTCCTTGACTCATACATGCACATTTATTTACAAATATATTTTGTTTCTGAAACTTTGGTCTCTTCATCTATCTCCTCCGTTAGGTGTATTATGTTTTGCATATATCTTGTGGCTGAAACCTTTGTTTCCTAATCTATCCTCTCCTTCATACATAATGTCATTGTTTAAGAGATGAGCTTGTATTCATTGGAAATGTGCTAATGTTTTCTCTCCCGCTTGTGACTTCATTATTTACATCTGTAACTGTATGAAATGAGCATCTCGTTATTAATTGAGATAAAATTTCATAACTTTAACGAGTGCTTGTGGTCATTTAGCTAACTGAAGGGTTAAGGTAGAAAGTATAATCTCTATCATCAACTATTCAACTACTTGGTTCCTTAGCCTGCCAAGCCAGAAACCTGCCTGTGAAGTTGCTTTCTTCGTATATCTTTTGATGCTAATTGCTAATTGGTTCATCGACCAAATAGAAGGAAAGTTGATTAATTAACTTTGAAGCATTCTAGCGACAATATACATGGTTTACAGAAAAGAAAGTATTGAACATGAATAAATTGACCCCAGTGCATCAGGGATTCTGGGTGAATGTGTATGGGCCATTGTAGTTGTATGAATTTAGTATTGATCCCTGATCAGGTTTTGACCGCGCACTGGATCATGTCTGACGGATTCAGCATTTCTAAGATGGCGCTGTCAAAGCGCTCACTTCATTTGACATGAGATGAACACGGTTCCATTGACAAGAGGGAAATTTAACATTCTATGCGACGTGGAGAACTTCTGGTTGGATGGTGGTTCCAAGACACAAATGGGGTTTGCAGTATGTGAGGGCCAATGAGGATGAAAGGAGACTGTGTGTGGTTATTGTACATTAGTATCCCAAAGTTTTTAGATCTTTGTCTCAAAAAATACAGAGCAGTGTTTCATAGCGTTTGCTCGTGGCAGAAAGTAGGACTTCTTTTGTGTAATGCCTGGAAAGGTCATTGGAAATATTTCCAGTAATGTTTTGTTGAATGAAATAAGATTCATTAATGGGCATTTACTTTTTGAGTAATTTAAGGTGTGGATTTCATATTATGATTATTTTTTTTAAGTGAGCCGATATATTCATAAATTTACTTTTTGCGATATGGAAATAGACTTTCACTGAAAATCAAAATGTTCACCCACTTACCCTTTAAGGATAGAAGGGCAATGGCAAAGAAAAGAGGCTGGCCTAGCAGGATATCGAAGGGTAGGTGTAGAATATTTCCTCTATTAGCACTATTTGCAGGCTAGCCCTACTACAGAGCTGTAGGTCAGATTACTAGCAGGTGCTTTTTAGGTCTCGCCTAGTGTTGCAGCGTGCATGCGCTGATCACTCTGCGAGGCATATTGTCTTAGAAGAGATTTCAGAATTGGAGTTGAAGCCCCGCCCAACATTTCTATTGGCTGGCGTCCTTTTCCCCTTACGTATTTGTGCTTATTGTTTATCTCAACCTTACAAGTAACTATGTTGCCATGCTCTAATAACGGTGTAACTTTTGTAACGATGTAACTTGTGACTATGATCTGATGCCCATGTAAAGCGCTCTGATATCTCCTGATCTAGCCAGCGCTATATAAAACCTTTAAAATAAATAAATCTTTTATGGTAAACGCTGGCTTGTGATTCAAACTGAGGCTTCTTGGTTACCGCCCTGTCTCCTTTTTGGTCGGTCCATCCGGACTCAATCGCTTACTTACGGCGGTCAGTAGGCTCTATGTTTTTTCAGTCGCCTTTGGCAAGGGCGGGCTGCATGTTTATTTTTGTATCGTGCTGAAGTGAAAGCGCGATGTAAATATAAACAAGCGGCTGCCTTTGTGCAATGGCAAGAGCTTTTTTTTGTTATTTGCAGTGCGGTCCTTTTTCACTTTAGGGACCGCGCTTGTTTAATTTGGACTGTCGCCGTCCCTTGCCAGTGGTTTTGTGTTGCAGGTCTGTTGGTGTGTGTGCGGATTTTATTAGCACAGTGCCCGCTTCAGGGCGGCTATACAATGTAGTTAAGTAAACTTTTAAATGCATTTTACGATCTGATCTGACCTCATCGCTCTCCACACATATGTTTAGGTATCTCTCTTCAACAGCGTGGCGCCCTCTTCACAGATGCTGGGGTTCATCTTTCAGCTTGGGGGTGCTTCAGGAGGCTGCGCCCCTTTATTTATGCATGGCAGGAGAAGAGGTGCATCGGCTCTGTGCTGCTCAAAAGGGGCTTTGGAATTTGGACACACGCCACATGTTCAGTTACGGTGGAGCTTTGACTGTTGCTTTGACAACAAAATGTTTTTGTCATTAGAGCTACAGTGCAGAAATGTACTCAACTATGACGGCGGAGACTGGCAGAATACAAATCGCAAGGACTCCATGCTGCCAGGTGTAAGCACATAGAATCCTGATTCAGCAACTATGTTAAGGTTGGCTCCAGTGTCGATTTGAGTGGGAGATAAGGACGAATGCTGCACTTTGATTAGGTAGAGCATTAAACTTGACGATCCTTAATATGGCCGCTGTGCCGAGATGGTAAAGCGGCCATCAACACAATTGTGTGTTTTAGCTAGGGGGAGGAATAGGGGCGGCGGGCATTTTTGTTGAGGTCAACAAGTAATCTAGATAAAATGCGCAAGTCGGCTGTTGTAATCTCGGGGATGGTTAGAAGCCCGCTATGTCATGTCTGGAACTTGGCTGTGTCATGGAATGCAGTGATGCATGCCTCCTCGCAGATCTGGCATTCCAGAGCTGGGTATCCTGCTGTACAGTTGATGCTGTGCGTTCATGCTGAGATTCCTGATTAAATACCTTAATTTACAACTTCGTGTGGAAGATGCATCATTTTAACATCAGCTTCTTGCTGCATATTCTGTCCAGCTGGTTTCTGGACACTATTGAGTGCTCTTCTGGGTGAGGGGGCTCGCTCCCCAGGCTGTGAGGGCAGGATCTTCCTAGTGCCAGCATGTAACCAGACGCAGCTGCAGGGCTAGGTCCGCCGTCATCCCAGCTCTATTCCCTTCTTTAACACCCACTTCTCCTCCACCCTTCCCTCAGCTTCCTCCCCTCACCTCCTCTGTCCCACGTTTCCTCTCTTCCTGTGCTGACTCAACCGAAGGTGTTTCAGTGCTTTTGACTGTCCTGCCACACATTTGGAGTGCTTCTTGCTCTCTACAAACTCAACCCCAAGGTATTGTAGCGCATTTAACCATCCTGGCACACTTTTGGAGCGCTGCAGCTCACTCTGCAGGCTCGTATAGGTCAAACTCAACCCAAAAGTATTACTGTGTCTAACACTCAGCTTAATCGCTCTACAGGTTCTTTTTGCTTCATTTTTATTGACAAGTTTTTCTTCTTTTAACCTTGTGCAACAGGCCATTGCATGGTAATTTCGGGACTATTATAATGTATGCTAGTCTCTCCCTTTGGACAGATATGTTGTTTAACGTAATGCACAACACCATCACCCATCACAAATCTTGGGATCATTAGGCCCCTCCTGTCCGACTCACTTTATTACACCCTCTAGTATCATTTGAACAGCACCGAACACCCACATTATTTTCTATTGCAGGATAGTTGTAAAAATGCACGCAGGGTTTTGTGTGTTATAGTGATTGCAATAAGTATGAATTTGGGTAAACAGAATAATTTTACGAGTTCACATAATATTTTTATGAAAAGAACAAATCAAAGCTCTTCATTGTTCAACCTGTTTACTATTGAAATTGCAAAGCACGGTTTAGTCAGTCAACCTTTTGAAAATATTGTTTAGTCCTAAACATTCAAGCTACAGAAGTGCACCACAAGCCGTCTACACTGCAACTGCACCAGAAGTAGTCCGTTTTCGTTTTTCGGTCCAGCCTTGATAGTACATGCTCTGCCGGGAAACACACTGCATACATCCACTCCTCAAACCAAAATTCCTGATCATGCATCAAAATACCACAGCACACTACATAAATAAACTCCAGTACAAACCACTCCACAGCACACAATACCATTCCACATAATTATGCTCCATAATACCCAATCCCACTCCACATAATTCCAATACACACAATGCCACATAATTACTATCCACATAATTACACTGCACACCATGCCACTTAATTCCACCCACATAATTACCCTCCACACCAGATACGTTCACTCCACCCCAAAACCAAACATGTGGGTAAAAGACCTACTCTAACGAGTGGGTCCATCAACATCTTTTTGGCCGTGTTAAATAGGATTATTTTATGGATTGGATTAAGCGCGTACAGTTACACATGCTTTCATTTGAAACCTTGATTTTTGGCAAATGTTAGAAAAATGTAATGGGCTAGTGGCAGTCAGCTGCAGGTAAATCAGGACTTGCTGTGCCATTGACACTATCCCAACTCTTCTGGTATATACCTAAAGTAACGAGGAATTTCTTATTTTTACGAACGCATCAAAATCATCATATTTTTCACCTTTTACAGTGGCGGTGAGACGCACGTCAAGTATGACTTGCCCTGCTACTAATACTGTATCTTCTTCTTTTTTTTTTTTTTTAAAGTCACCATATTTGTGTCGTATTTCACAGTGGCAGTGAGCTGCACGTTAAGCAGGACTTCCTGTGCCACTGACACAGCCCTCCCAGTATAGTTGACACAGTAATATGGAATTTTTTTACTTTACTAGAAGGCACCATATTTTTTTGCCTCTTCCAGCGTCAAAATAAATTGGGGGTTTGGTTTGAAAAAGATAGGCAGCTTTAATAACACAAGCATTTGCAATGCAATAGGTCTCACATTTGTGAGAGTTGAAGCTATTAGCATTGTAAATGAAAATGCCTTTTATTTATGTTTTTTTTAAAACACATAAATAAAAGGCATTGTGATCTACAATGACAACCGCTCAAACTCGCGTAAATGCGAGACCTATTGCATTGTAAATGCTCGTTCAACTCAGCAGCCTGGGTTTACATAGCTCTGTGCAGAAGTTTCAAAAGCTACCCACTGTCTTTATATAGAGAGTAGGAAAGCCAGTAGAGAGGCCAGGAATGGCAGGGGAGAAGACACAATGTGAAAGAACATTTCACTGCAGACAACAATGTGCCATGCTATGTGACAGCCCGTCTCACTACTGCTGGAATGACTGAAATGTAAGCCTGCCATACGCTATGCGGCTACACACAACATGGACGTAACAATACATGACAGAGCTTGCAGTAATCGCTTCCGTCCCATGCCCCTGACTTGTTGTGAAATGCAAGATCAAAGAGCAAGTGCCATTAGCTGTCGGGCAGGTGAGACGTGTGTCAGTGCAGACACTTCCTATTATGAATACATGCGTGAATTCGATTGTGCACGTGTTGAAGTCAACATTTTGTCATTCAGATGAAAAATATAACGTTACAGGATTTCTCCCAGAGAAATGCTAATTCAAAAGCCTACTATATTTCTTTAAACTGTTTAGCCAACATTTCATAAGGCACAGCAAACTGTGATGACATCAAAGATTTTTAAATCTTGCTTACTTTTGGTCAAACTCTACTAATGACTTTTATCTTTGAGACACATGGCCATTCCCGACCAAATTAAACGTTAAAATCTCATATGCAAATTAAAAGGAACACAGCCTTTTTGATTTGGGCCCTGCACAGGTGACTGAAATGCATAATTAAGTTCAAGGCAAATGGTAAATGAAGGAGTAAAATAAAGGCAACTAGCAACAAAAGAAGTATAGGAACTGTAATGGGAAGAAGATGGTTATAGAAATGGATCAGTAGTAGGCCATGGACCTCATCAAGTGGGCAGTGGAATGCATTACAGATAATTATGAAGGAAAAAATTATAGTTAACACTTTTTTCTCCGCCCACTAAGTTGCTCCGAATGAGTGGCCTGGATTTCCCCCCATTAAGTCTGGCCCAGAAGCTTCTAATAACAGGAGCAAAACCTCCAGGTGAAAGTAAACAGATTTACAGTATTTCCATTGGTCAATTAATGTGGTACTAGTCCCATCAGATTTAAGAGACTACTCTTAAGCTGGGCCTGAGTGTACTACATCACCTCGGTGGGTGGACTCCTTGGATTTTAGAAGCAGAAAGGCAGCAGGGAAGGACAATGGTGGATGAAAGGTGTGAAGGTCCTTGGATGGCCACATCAACAAGACGCAACAATTAAATTAGACATTAATGAAATGGGCAAGATATACATTGTGGGGATTTGGACTTGACCTGACTTCACAATTATCAATTTGATCAATTTTATTGGGGTGGAAGATCGGAGGTTGTGCAGAATTTGTCTGGTTCAGAAGAGGCACAATTGAAGCAGCTTTGAGGCTGACGTCCATGTTTTTTGACCACAATGAGGAACTAGTGATGTGTTTCATCATGTTTGCAGCTGCACACTTGCACCAAGTTGTTTAGAAAGGTAGGTAGTCCACCAGAAACTCCTTTTGGTTGTTACTTAGGCTGTAGTTGTAGTTGATCAACATTAGTTACCACTGGTGTGAATGATGGGTGACAAGCCAGCCACAGAGATACTTTGACTTTAGTCAACTTTCACTTAAGGAATTCTGCCCTTATTATTTGAAATTAGATGGTCCTCTCCACAGCCCTTCAAAATCAGAGCTGTTGATGCCTGGGGGAATGCTAGCGAAGGAATGTGGATTATTATAAAGTGACCATTGCATTACTCCCTGTAGTGGTCGGTGTTTGCTTTGAGTGGCAGGGTGGGAGGGTGAAGATGGGTTGGGGGGACATAGGAGTCGTGAAGGGACCATGAGAGCAGCTTCAGGATAGGCCTGAGCGCCTACGATTAGTGCTCAGGACTGACTGGAAGTCTGTGCCTGCTCTCCAACCCCGGCAATGCAGCTGGGGTTGGGGAGAGCTTTACTGCACATGTCGGTTTGGCCGGCCTGAGAGAGCCGACCAAACCGTCATGTGCAGTGAGGCGAGTGCACATACCACTCCCCTCAGTGTTGTCACCCCCCAGGCCCCTCTCCCAAGACAACAGAAAAGGAGAAATAAAACGAGTGTTTTATTTTTTCTTTCCAGCTGTTTTTATTGGGCGGGTGGGGGAGAAGCTCCTGTGCCATAGCGGAGGAGCCTCTGCTGAGTACTCCTTGGTGACATCATGCACTAAAATCTTCAATTCAGTATCTCCCTATTTGATTCCATGCAGTCCAACAAACATGCTGAACTGAAAGTTGGTTTAGGCTCAGGACATGCCTGGTTAGGCTCAGAGGTGTGAGCCTCTGAGCTCATATAGCACTTGCCGGTGACTTAGTTTTATTGGCAGAAAATACATATTATTATTTGTAGAGATGTATAATGTAGTTTTGCCAGCAAACTATTGCAATGTGTCCAGTTTTCACCATTCGCAGAGGTGGCAAATGTTCCTGGTTTACCTTCACCTACGTATGGTTGTTTGTGAGTCAACATTCATTTTGTAGTGAGAAAATTTTCATTGTAATCTAACCTAGTCAAACTGGACAAAAACATGCAACTTTTTGATCCAAAAAAATACCTTTTGTAGAATGTTCCTATGCAAAACGACAAATGTGCACAGATTCTTGCTCTGAACTTGTGCAATGCGCTTCTATGCACAGTGTGAGTACTAAGAAGTACACTAGCAATTTCCTGAGAAGTATATGCAGGGGCAGCCGGCATGGCTTGTGGGGCGGGTACAGGGGTATTGCGTGGGGGTGGTTGCGGGGGGAACACACTGAGGGGGTCGCGGAGGGGGAATTGGGGGGGGGTCACGCATAGATAAATGATTAAATTTTTTTTTAAAGTACCTTGCCGTCTGCTAAGTCCTGTGTCTCTGCTCCTGCTCTCCTTGAGAAACTGGAGGAACAGGAAGCAGGCCCCACTAACCAATCACAACACTGCATTGCAGCGTTGTGATTGGTTTTGAGCGTCCGTCCTTGTTTGACGCTCAACCAGGAAAGTGGGGCTTGGGCTTGTTCTCCATGCAGGCTGCAATGCATCCTGCATGGAGAAGGGGAAAGTGCGCATGACTCGTTTGGCCGACCAAACAGTCATTGTGCACTTGAGTGGGCAACTACTCCGCCCCTGCAATGCTCAAAGAGCATAGCAGCCCCACCCACTCACCCGCCCGCAAAGCAGCAGGAAGCAGCCTAAAATGATAACGCAAAGTTATCATTTTAGGTTTCTGCTTCCCACTGCTTAAAATCAGTGAGGCAAAGCTCCTCTGCCATAGCGGCTCGCCCATGAGTATATCTAAAGTAAATCCATGTTGTTAGTGCTCAGCTAGTACATACACAAATCAAATGGTCTTAAATATCACAATTTTCAAGGAGAAATGTAAATGGAAAACGTTTTCAACGTTCGCTAAGTCACATAGTTTTCAATCTTATATTTCAACGGTGGTTAAAAAAAACTGCAACTTTGAGCGCCCCTAGTTATTTGTGTGTGCTCAGATTGGACTCCCTGCATGAAGGTTCCTGCACCATTCATCATGTTTGGCTACTGTCCTCTTTCACTGAGCCACCACTGCTCTCCGTCAAGTCCCACATTCTATCTTTCTTCAACTGAATGGGAGTCATCCATTTGCCTGTTTCCTAACCACTTTCTTATATTGTATTTTTTGATCCTACATTTAACTTCTGCTTCAGGTTCCTAGGGTTAATAAGGCCCGTACTGGTGGTAGAAGATTTTCGGTTCACACAGCTACTCTCTGGAACGCGCTTCCGCTGAGGATGCGCTTAGAGACTTGCACTCTTCGTTTTCGGAAGCTTCTGAAAACACATCTATTCCCTATGCGATGTGACTGATCTGGCTCTGTGGTTATTGTTGCTGCCTGGACAAGCGCTGGGGTGCCCGAGGGTAACTACGCGCTATACAAAATTCCAAATAAATAAAATGAAATAAATAAATAAATAAATAAAACTCCGTCTTGCCATTTTACTGGAGTCAGACAGCAGACTGTATAAAGGATGAATGGTAGGAACTCCAGACGTAGTCATGAGGTAAGTTTCATGTAAATGTAAATGTACATGTATTTATATAGCGCAAATCACTGACCGAGGTCGGTATCTAAGCGCTTGCTTAGGCAACCCGTCCTGGTATTCCCTTGTGAGATAACCCCGGCAGGGTATCCACAAGGTGAAAGCCAGGCATCCCGCCACGAGGGGCCGTTGCGGAGATTAAGCAAGCTATTGCCCAGAGTCGCAGAGTGTGAACCTGTGAGTCGAGAAGGCACAGGAGCGAGAATTATCGAGTCAGTGGAATTTTTTAGCCCAAGACCCGCCGAGGCGGGGAATTGAACCCTGATCCAGGGCCGATCTCAGCTTCCGGGTCTGCTGCTCTAACCCCTGAGCCACACTATCAAGTATAGATGGGAGATGTTATATTCAAGTATAATTCAAGGCCCCACCAGGGGCAGGTTCTTAGCTGCTCAGCCCTCAGTCTCCAACTGTCTATTCTCTCACAACCAGGCACACCAAAATTCTGCTCTCACATCAACATTCTAACATTCCAATACACATTCATACAGGCTGAACAGCAAGACAAGGAGATCAAGATACAACACAGACACACTGTTATATCTTAACTGACGCGAAAACAAAATCTGGAACAGAAACTTTTTGGACCCGAGTCACAAAGATTTGGTTCACGTCTTACTCCTGGATTCCTCGAGCAAGCCAGCAGTAAGTCTAGAGCTGTTGTGGCTTACACCGGACGTTTATGAGTGAGCCAGGATTACTACAAGAGTAAGTCACATCTACTCGCACGTCGTTTTTCTGTGAAATGAGCCGTATTGTTTTTGGTCATCATTTTCACTTTTGACACTTGTTTTATGCTTTAAATTAAACTAATCCACCAGAAATGTCTTCTGCTGATTTTTGTTCCCTTGGCCAAGGCTAAAAGGGCTCACAAGTAAAACCGTAACCGTTTAGAAAGCGAAATCATGCAGACATGATCATAAATGTGTGCGCGAAAGAGATAAAGGATAGTCATAGAAAAGGTGACTTCTACAAAAGGTTTGAACATACAGTATTAGAAGCGATGAGGGGAAAAATGAATGAATGGCAGGACACTTTTCACATAGAGGAAACGTAAAAGGTTGAAAAATAAAAATGCACAACAAAAACTCCCATTACAATAGACCACTGCCCTTTTTTGGGGGGACATGTAAACTTTCTTTTAATTTTGTCAAGCACATTTTGTGTTTGTAGTTAGAACATCCTGTTCTTTAAGGCAAAACTAAATCCTACTAAATGTTCCAGATGAAAAAGCGCATTTGGCAAAACTAATAGATGCAATAATGCAGAAAAACACACTAAAAAGGCATATGGGAACCAATTAACCAGTGTTTTTTTCCGCCTCAGGAGGGCTCCTGGACATTTCCAAAACTCTATAATCATCGTGAGGATGAAAAACACATTCGAAAATGGGGCAGGTATCGCAAAGACTGAACACCCAGAGCCCAGGGTCAGATTGGCCTATAGGGCAACCGGGCAGTGCCTGAAAGGCTGGTCTGAATGAAAGGTGGGTCGTTTTGGGGTAGTCTGTGGGCCAGTTTTATTGTTTGATTGTCCAGTTTTTACAGTTTATTTCCCTGATATTACCACAAACATTGCTTGCAGCGAGCTCAAACAATGCAGTCTGCCATACCATGCAAAACACTTATAAAGCGTGTCTTTACAAGTTCAAAACTGCCCGAATTTCCAAACACGGGCGGCTTTTTTTTAAAGCTATTTAATTCACTCATGGGGGGGCACTTTTACTTTGCCGCCTATTTTCTGTCCCAGTCTGACCCTGACAGTCTCTCTCCATTGGTGCCAGGGCTAGCAGTGTGCCAGGACGCTGACGTCAGGGCACGTTCTTTGGGAATGGAAGGCCCTGCTCGCCTCCCCTCCTCTCCACAAGCAAGCACCCCCTGAATCTGCATGGCAAACATCTGCCCACACAGATTCAAATGAGGAGCCTCTAAGCAAACAGAATAATTCAGGGCTGTGCACAATGCCCCGCTGGCTAATTTGCTCAACTGATTAATAAAATATGAGCTTCAGCGGTAATTAACTCGCTAGCCGCTAATTGACGCTAATGAGGCTTCGTGGCACGTGGTGCAGTTTGACCTGCGCCATTCCCTGGAGCTTGGTAGTGCACAAATGCCAGGAGATGCAGGTGCTTGTCTGCAGAGAGAGCACTACTTGCAGCAGCAGGTGTACATGGGCCTAGCTCCACTGGTGCAGCAGGTGCACTGGAACCTGGGCCCAGAAGTGAGGGCCCCACTGAATCCGGATTACTGCTGCATTTCACAGTTCGCACAGCGGCGAGGGTTCATGAAAAGTTGGCTATGCCCAGTCTGCAACCACAGGCACCATAAGTAAGTAGTAAGGTCAAATACGCTGTCTTCCTGATCATTATCAGAGTTAACTGGGTTGCTATATGCACTACAGATAAAATCCTGTAATGTTATTTAAAAAAATAAAAATTGACAGGAAATGCTGCAGGTTAGACAAGGCTGCGTGGTGGTAGAGACCATGAAATGTGTGTGAAGAAGTGCAGGACAGCAAGGGTGATACAACATAATGCTGTAAATGTATATGAATATAAGGGGAAGGGCAAAGAATATTTTTATTATTGTGACAGAGTTCCATAGGTAAGTCCTAATGCAGCCAGAACACATCGTTGGGAGCCAGCAATGAGTATTTCCTTCATGGAGGAGTTGCTTCTAGAAGTTGGGCAACATGGTGGTATAGTGTTTCAGCGTAAAGCTTCAGTATGGACGGGGCACAAAATGGCGGCATTGTGAGCGGGGAAGGTGGTTGGGAGTGTAGGGCAAGACGATTTGAGCAAGACAGAAGAGATGCTAGGCAATGGATCCATCTGAAAACTCGAATGAGGCATTTCTGTGCAAAGTCTAAGGCCTAGATTAACAAACATTTTGCACTGAGCTCTTATCACAAAAGTGACGCAAACCTGTGAAAAATGTTTTATTTACTTTCCAGCAAGAAACTCCTTTTGTGCTTGAAAATTGCTTGAAACTAGTGCAGAGCAGCACAAAGCGCTGCTTTGAGTTACTCAGCATCAAGGGGGCATTCCATCAGTGGTACATGGGCAGTCCCATGCAACCACCCATGTTTTTGTACTCAAAATCCTATCTACTGGCAATAGTAAATAGGGGTTTGCGCCAGTACAAGCAGGTGGTAAAAAGGAGAAATGCTTTTATTTCTCCTAACGGTTCTCACTTTGCATATGTGCTGCACTGCACAGCACATATCCAAAGTGGGAAATGTTTTAAAGTTTGCCTCAGCATTGTACTTTGAGTGGAAGGCAGCTTTCAGTACAAAACCTATGCTAGACTCACGTGGACTCCTGTGCACTATGGCACACGTGTGAGGTACTCAGCAGCCTAATTGTGTACCAGCACTAAGGAGAGAACAAGATAGAGCCATATATTTGAAGATATGCAACGTTCCTGCTCTCGCCCTTCCACACAACGTAGCACAGCAACTTTAGGTGGTATGCTGCGTTGTGTGATAGTTTTCTTAATCTGGGCCTTAGTGTATACACAGAGCCAACCAGCCTGGTTCTGGAAAGGATTTGGGCTAGTTGAGAATTAGAGGACTGTACACAGTTTGGAAGAATGTTGGTGGAAACTGATAAAGTAACTATTGCAATGGTCAAGTTTATTGAAGATTTTGATTAGTGTCTTGGTCAAGTATAAGGAGAGATTGTGCTGAATCTTTGGGAGGTGAAAGGGAGGATAGCTGAAAAGATCAGACAAAATGAACTTGTGATGCTCACTGCTGAAGTAACTATAGTTTTTCGAGGTATACAACTGTTACAACGAAGTTTTTACAACGCACTACCATTACAACGCAGGCATTACCACGCATACCATTACAACGCATTGCGCTGGGGGGCGCTCTAGGATAGGGAATAAGTATAATTTTATATCCAACACCTTCCCTAGTGTCCACGGGGACTGGAGTTGGAATATAAAATTATACTTACCACTATCCAGCACCTCTAAGCGCTATGCGTTGTAACGGTATTCGTTGTAAATACCGCGTTGTAATGGTATGCGTGGTAAAAGTATGCGTTGTAACGTCATACATCCGTTTTTCGATAAAAGAAGATGGGAGAGAATAAGGCACTGGTGACAATGGGAAGTAGAGTTTTTCTGTTTTTTCTGAGTGTGGCATTAAGGAACATGGGGACAACCAGTGGCAAGAGGCGATAAGGAAAAAAGCGACATAAAGGCAATAGGGCAACTGATGTGAAGAGATGAAGAGATGATGTCTCCTAAGGAAGCGGAATATGGGATCTAGAAGTAGAGCTGGGGTGATGCCCCTGGGTAAAGAGTGTGTGTGGATTCAAAGAATCATCAGGACATGGAGTAGGGATGGTCAGAGAAAGCTCAACTCCACGCAGCATTGTATAGCATGTTATAAGTACTTGGTCTAGTTGCTATGTGAACAGGAGCCTCCACTTTGCATGGGTGAAGTATAGTGACCAACCAGGGATTGGAATTCTGTGCAACAGTTTTACAATTGTGGGGCGTCTAAGCACTTGGTAAACAGGACCTTCTCCCCAGCCTTCCCATTAAATGAAGTCTAGTGCTCAGCCATTCTGTGCATAGTGAGGCAATATCAGCTTACAAAATATAGTGCCGCAAGAGAAGCTTGTTCCCACCTTGTCGAATTCTGTGTGACATGAGTACCTCAGCAACATATTGAGAAAAAAGGTTTGTATAGATTTCGGAAATACATTGACACCAGGCAGCAAATGATCAGTGGGGAGACAATGCAATGAAAATGGAACTACCAAGGGCAAGCCCCAAACTAAAAAACGTTATACATTCTTTGTCACACTGAAGAAATGCACGGTAGGCATACACTTAAGGAATAAATGCAACTATAAAGAAAAAAAAGCAAACCGATGCTCTCAGGGCTTCATGGCTTCCTACCTATTGGAGAAGTGTGGCTCAATGATTAGAGCGGCAGACCCTGATGCAGAGGTCTAGTCCGGGATCAGGGTTCAATTCCCCTCCTCGGCGGGTCTTGGGCTCAAAATTCCACGGACCTGATAATTCTCGCCTCGGTGCCTATTCCAATCATGGAGTCCAACTCTGGGCAATGGCTTGCTTAATCTCCACAACGGCCCCCACAACGCTAAGGATGCCTGGCCTCCACCTTGGGGTTGCCCAGGAGTGGACGCCTCACAGGGAAAGCCAGGATGGGTTCCACAGCGGTATTCGTACAAGCGCCTTGAGACCCTTGCGGGTGAGTAGTGCGCTATACAAGTATCAATTTACATTTACCTAGGACCATGCTCCTAATCATCATCAAACCTAATCATGTTGTGGTACACATACTGGGCTCTTTTAGTGAGGTGTACAGCATTCCCAGAAGTGAGGGGCTGGGTGGCTTCCACATATTCTCGTGGGTGGGTGGATTCAAGCACGTCTCAGTGTAGGCGGCCTACTTTGAGTGCTCCCTGACCACATGGATGAGGCTTGTTTGGTTTACTGCAGTAGCAAAAAATAGCAAAAGACCGTGGGCTGAACCCTAGAAGATTTTCAGAACAATGGAACCATTTGCCCATTTCTCTCTGCAAGTTCTGTTGTATTACTAGTAGTAAACAATTTGAAGTCTAGTAAGCATGGCAGATTAGACTCAAAGCCTATTGAGCCATGCCAGCTGATGGAATTATTGGGTCATGTAGACATTTCAAATTGCCCATTGATTTTGATACAATTATGGTGCAAAAACTATTATTCATGTCCTCCCAACAAGAGTCAAGAAATTAAGAAATTCGAGTGGTAATGCTCTGGGGTGATTCTTGTTCCTAAACGAACCTCTTAGGTTAGATTGGATGGGTAATTAATTATAGCAAGAACAATTTGCTTCTTTTGATTCAACAGTCAATTTCTTGTTCTTTATGTGCGGCAGCACGAAAGCTGATTGATTGTCTGCATGACAATGGGCGTGTCCGTTCTCTACAAGCTTGAGGAGGTAACCATTTTTCTTCAGAGAGAAACTGTTTATTGGTTCTGCAGTTGGTCACTGTGCTTCTTTTTCTCACTAAACAGCTTATCCCAATGCCGCTCATAGCCAGTTATTTAAATTAGAGAGGATAGTGTAATGGCCCTGGGGTGAGTTTGAGTGAGGTGCAGTATTATTCAGATCTGCTTTGAAGGAAGAATAGTTTGTTTTGTTCCAGACCCAGTTGGTGGTCCTTTTTGGGAAGCCAAGGAATATTCAAATTAATATGCTATGATCTGTCTAAATGTATGGTTTTGGTAGTTGAATGATCAGCTTCTCCCAGCTGTTAAAAATTAGGTCTATAATTAGTAACTATAATTCGTGCCCTTACCATGCACATTGTTGTCATGAATGATGTAATTTCAAAGGTGGTGGTAATGCTATCAATGATGTCATAGAACATGTCATGAGTGATGCAATATGAGAAGTTTTTAGCAGTGGGTGGCCAGGGTGCGAGTTATAGTTACTTTAAGGCACGAGTTATGGTTATTTGAGATAACTATATCTGGTGAATCTCATTTTTTTTTCTTTTAAATTTGTATGTTTTACTGACATTTTCACCTAATTATAACATCTCTTTAAGCTTAGTTGTTTTCATAAAATTTCTAATATTTGTTTAATGTATTGTAACATATTATTACAATTCCTATCTATAATGTCACTTTCATCTTCGGATTTTTCAGTGAATTTCTATTTTTTTTAACATAAAGAAAGATGCCCATTACTGTAAGCGGCTGGGTTTGTGCCTTCTAAAACAAAAAGGGCAAGACCTGTCAAAAGGCATATTCATGAGCAAAGCTTCAATGTTGCCCAAAAAAACAGTGGATCTCATCCATGTGTGGTGCTGTAGCACCACGTTTGAGTCGACTGCTCTGCCTCAACAGTTGGTTGTGTACAGGAACCAAATGACATACTTGGCTGCATCCTGACCATTTTGCACGGTCTGTGCTAAGTTGGCACAAAATTCTATTGGGACTGCTGGCAAAATCTCAGCAAACATATCCCATAATGCATAGGAGTACGTACTCCGCATTCCGTTGGCACTGACTCACCTAAGGTCGAGGTTCGCTACAGAAAATATCCTCTTTCGAAATGTCTCAATTCTTTCTGACTCTCCATTTGGGGGGTGGGTGAGCGAGGGGGGCTGAAGGAAAAGATTTGGAAGTAACCCTGACAGTAAAGACCTGTACTGTGAGTCTCTCAGCAGTAGGGTGCTACATCGCAAAGGCAGGGGCATGCAGAGCTAGTCTGTAATGTTGTGATGTGTCTTTTCACAGGTGGGCAGGAGCAGGATTGAGCCCAAGGGACCATTAGAGAGTCAGATTGGGGTGCTAGTCATGGAGTCCGCTCCGAAGATGGAACTGAACTGGAATTGATTCAGGAGTCATAGATGGCTGTTAGGGCTGACCATCCCGCGGTAACCCAACAGGAGGCCTCTGCGGATCCATGGGGCTTAATGCTTGACAAAGGGGAGCCTGTAGGGTGCCAAAGATGTAAAGCATGGCCTCCTTAAATGCCTCAATCTGGTGTGTCACACTTTGATCAAAGTCTAAGGCCCTCCTACGTACCTACTGTGGCCGCCAAGGAGCTCCGTCGGCAGCCACAGTAGGTACCTAGGAGGGCCTTGGGCTTTAATCAAAGTGTGACTACAGGTCAGGCCTCCACATGGAACTCATAGGGCATCTCTTTATAATTACCTGAGAATGCGCCTCTAGAGGAAAAACACCTCTTCCCTTAGCACGTGTCACATACTGGTCTTCCAATAACACATTCTTTAGACCACTCATCATGCACCACACACCAGGTCCTGAAGAAAGCCATACCAATAAGGGAGCATGGCTGAAACATGTTGACCGATTAGGATATTGGAATCACCTAATTATCTCCCACAATATCCGCTTCCCGTTTTTATCCACTGCCAAGGGCCCACATATTAAAATTGTTTTTTTTTTACATTGGGACCCTTAGGACAGTTCTTTTTACATTCACTCACCCACAGTCACTGCACTCTCACGTTACAATAACCCGCTCCGCTGTATCCAGGCGTTGTAGCACACCCGAGGTGCACTCAGCACCTTGAGTGGGGCCCAATGATGAAGCATGTCACCAACTAGGTTGGTGAGTGACGGCTTTTTTCAAAACACAATGTGCTTTCTCCTCATGACATACAAAAGCTAGGAGCACCTACTCCAGAACTAGTTCTTTTTGATATCTCTATAATCACAGTTCTCCCAGGAATACAGAGTCTCCTATTATACAGACAATAGATGTTTATCTGTGACAGACAATTGATAGCTGCCCATTGCTTCTTGCAGGAGACTATAACATCACTTTTGAACTTATGAGTATAACAACTGTGCTAACAAGTAGAGAGGATGAAGAATGGGGAATTCCGACATTGCCTGCAAAACCTTTGAATATCTCGTCCAGAGCTGCATTACAGTGGGCTTCTTTTAGTTTGGTCCATGGTCTCTGTGCCTGTAATGGTCAAGCACCTATAGGGGGATGTGGCACATACCTTTAAGAGAGGGAGCAGTATTAATAAGATTGGATTTACGGTTGTGGTCCTGTCTGCCTGGTATGGTTGTCATCAATAGAAATGACAGTTACCACAATACACTGGCACTTACTTTGTAGACACACCTCTCAGAGACCAGGCTGCATCTGATATTTTTTCTGATTCTAAAAAATTCTCCTAATACCAGAAGAAATGTTAACAACCAGAGCACATATTTTTGCAAGGATGTCTGGTCTCGCCTCAATGATAAGCCGTTTAACACCCTAGGACCACACGAGGGAACTCTAGGTAATGATATCCTGTTAGTGGATATTCATCATACTTTGTCTGAATCCCTGAGGGAAATTTTCAACAGAGAAATTAAAACTCAGCCATCAACAAATAAGGAACAACAAAAACTACCAATTATCAAAATCTGAATTGTTAAAGGCGGTTGAAAGGGGGGACGTGGCAGGAAACATCAAATGTAGAAGGCATCATAGATTGGCCCAAGATGTAAGTAAGAGAAGCTGGGAGGAATCTATATAGAGAAATCTCTTATCTGCCACAAGGATAGTAGGTCATTCTGGCATATCCTCACACAAGGTTCCCAAATAGTAGTTGGCAACCTCAGGTATGGTTCAGATATTTTTCAGATCTCTATAGATTATATGAAGGGGCAGGGAAATGTAGTTGACCCAGTTAACTACGATAGCTCTTAGGGCCAAAAGTGCACTTTCCCAATTCAATTCTCATTAGACAAAACATAAAAAGCCATTAAGACCTTAAAAAGCAGCAAAGCCCCAAGATTGGACATCCCAGCGCATTTATTCTGTGCAGAACCAGTTGTATGGGGCAAGAATTTTAATTTATTATTCAATGCGATCACAGCCTGTTCTACTATTCTGGCATCCTGGAGACACTGTGAGACACTTGAACAGGGTCTCACAGCGTCAAGGAAAAGTGCTTGGGTGGAGACGTTCGTGGGAATAAACACACACTGGCATTTGAATATGTTCTAGATAGAACAGAACCAACAGAGGCAGATTCTATATTTAAAATTCAGGATCAGGATTCTACTGATTAAATAGTCAGTAAATGAAAAGTTACGCCCCTAGAATCTGATGTCTCTCCAGTGTGCAAGAAGCAAGCAGGGAAAGGGTATTGTTCCACTCTGAGAAACTTGGCTATAAGGCAATGTGCTATTGCGCTTAGGATGTTTAAAGCAGATAATAATGATGTGATCGTTTTTGCTCTGTCTAGATTTTAATATTCAACATGGCTGCTACAATATAAATTAAGTGGCCAATGATAAATTGATCTTTATTTCACATTTTGTGTTTTAACGATTAGGTGTATGGAATCTTTTTTTTATTTTATTTTTATGCAATGTATATATTTTGATGTTTTAATGAGCTGTGAATTTGTATTTATATGTTTTATGAGGGATTTCCTTGAAACAAAAACAACAGCAGAATCGGGTCCTGGGTAGGGGACCCAGAGGACCTTGATGTCCTTGTCACTCCCAAGGAGAAGAGTGGCGAGTCTGGAAAGAGGCTTGCGTGGACTTGCTGTGCTGCTATTTAGGTTGGACTTATATGAAGCTTTGGATCGTAAAAAAGAGACTTGTTGCAAGAGTGTCTTTCAGAGTCCACGTCCTCAACTGTGAACAGGAGAAGGCTTTATGTGACTTCTTGAGGTGTTCAGCAACAAAGATTGGCTTTGTGCTTCTGGATTGCTTTCGGGTGCCTCAGTACACATTCCTCGCTCGACTTCGAATTGTGGCCCAGACCCATACACCAGAGACACACCTTGTGGGAATCTGTGACCAACATCTTTTTGTGAATGTCTCTACAAGTATTAAATCCAATATTTTGCAGGGGGGCACATCTTCCATTGTCCATGGGAAAGAAATTTTGAAGAGGAAAGGCTTGTCTACTGATGAAAAAAGTCAGGAGATAGCTCTGGATTCAGGTACGAAGGCACAGATACAAAGGAACAGATATCTGCATGCTTGGGTGGCCCCTATAACCGGCTCCAGCCATCACTTCCGGGGCAGAGTGGATTAAATGTGGAGCCGCGTGACACCACCTACTGGCACTGAAAAGTGATTTTCAGTGGCTGGATCCACAGTTATGCAAACACAATAACCTCCTTTCATTAAGAAAGCCTTTTGATTTGAATGTCTGACCTCCAATATTGTGCAGAAAGCACAGCAAAACCACAATATAATCACTCAACGAGGAAGCCATCTTAATAAGTGCTTTACTTCGTAAAAAGTAAAGGTACTTGAAATACAAATATGACACCATCCTGCTCTTAAAATAGGGTATACAAAGGAAACCGCATCTCTGTAGCTGCTTCCTTGGGAGAGATCGGATTCTAAATATGAGCATAGAACCAAGACCCTCTGAGGGTCCCTCTGTGCTGGAGTCTATGAGCAGTATTCTACAATGGACAGGGTTTGTGGTCTTTAGGTTCATGATCTAGGGAAATAGTCCAGGCTTTCAACAGTCAAAATAACGCATACCGTTTCATCCTTTAATTGGCTACCACTTGGCAGCCTCCAGCTCTTGTTGCTGCACTTCAGTGTCTTTTGGTTGGTACTGATTGAGGTCTCTGCTACTGTTAAGAGTGTGCAAAAGAAGTTGATGCGGTATTGTTGCCCTTCCTAAGGAAACCTCTCTGAACCTACTGACTTACTCACAGAGCCACCACCCAAACACGCAACACAGAACCTACCCAAAAGACTACGAAGCAAACATTTACTCAAAGGGGCATGCCCAAGCAGGATCTGGCACTCAATGATAGAGGCATGAGTTACAGAAGGCCACTGGCTCTCAGAACTACAGTGGGGAAAGAAAAGGTAGGTCTGGTGCACATTATCCTGAATCCCTGTAAAAGACACAGGGCATTTAAAGGCCTTTTTATTATTTAAACTGCCAGCGGCGGTTGGATTTTCTCATGGTCAGAGGGGTCCATAGATCCAGCAACGGATACTATGGTAGTCAAGACCATGGCAGAGACAAGAAAGTAGGGGTTAAAGTGCTGACATCACAGGAACTGCTTCACAGATTTCCATCTGGTCAACAGTTCATGAACCACCACAGACTCGTCGAATTACATATATGGCTTTCTCAGGACCTTAAGGTTTTTCTAAGCAACAAGGGGCTCACACAGGTTTTCCTGTAGCACAGTCAGGGGCAAAGAGGCTCACCAATCATCATGTAGACAATTCTTACTCTGGCCCGAGCATGGCAGACAGGTCTTGTTAGCATCGCATCTTGCACAGAAGATGGGCGACATGGAGCATTGCAGACGACAAGACAGCTCCTACAGGTCCCTAGATAATTGGGTCGACAAATTTCTTCTTTCAGGCATGCTGTTCTCTGCATGATGCAGCCCGAATCATCTTCCTGAGGAAAGCACAGAACTCCTGCTTGCAAGACAACTCCGTCAGCACTTCTTAGTCTTGGGCTTGGTCGTTCTCTTGTAGGAGGGCATCAATTAAGCAGACTCTGTTATCGGAACTCATTCCTCCTCAACAGAAGGTAAAGCTGGCCAATATTTATCGACATGGCTGACCAATCAGCTCTCTTGCGAAATTCAAATCCTGGGGAGCTCCTCTCAGCAAACACTGCACGGCCACTGCATGATCAGCTCCGGGTCATTGAAACGGGTCGCTCTACTTGGCTCGTTCGAGCCAGCCCAGGTGCTGATTTTTATTGGGCACAGAGAGCAGGCTATTTCTCTTGTAGACCGGGCAGGACTTAGGGCTGTGCGGCCAGTGCAGCTGCACTTAGCACTGACCTTGTGGGTGCTGTTTTTAGAACTAACATGAGTTTAAAAGAAGCTGATGCATAGTTACTTGTATGCCCAACAGTATTCAGGTATCAATACAGATGTCAAGATAACGCTGGTGATTAATGTTCCTGCTGGAGAGAGTGATAGGAGTTTTGTCTAGTGGGAGTTTTGACTCATCATGAAGTAGCTCAGAGGTTTAATATGCCTGATGCAAAGAACATATACCATGCAGATCACAAAACTGTATTTCGTTTGGATAGCTCAGTGGGTTACTGCTTTTGTCCCAGAAATCCTTTTGTTACTTGAAGTTCATACGCTACAATCCTAATATAACGCAGTGACCTATGAACTGTCATCAAAGAGCTGCATGCTAGCTGCATGGCATAGGTTAGAATGTTATGATTTTTTCCCCAGTTTTTCAATATCCTAATGTTTTTATAAAGGGTTTGTTTAGGTACAACTACATTTTTATTAGTAAAGCCTACCCAAACCACTGAGGTACGTTTTAAATCCTGAGTTTGTGCTTCTCCAGACCAAACACTCTTAAAATATACTGCCTGCTAGTATGGAGGACATGCGATTCCTACACCTTGTAATCCTCACTGTTTTATGTAACATTTTCTATAGACTAATTTACACACATATAATTCCTCAGCTCTGAATGAACTGCAGGGGCACCCTACATTGGTATGAATAGCACCATAAAACAAATTAAATGCATGTGAGAGAGGGGCTATAGAAAGATGAGGGGCACTGTTAGGGGGTGGTAGTGAGAAAATACATGGAGAAGGAGGTCAAGGTGGGTGGGGGCACCAAGGAAAGATTGGCACTGGGCACCACCTGCGCTACGTCTGCCCTGCTTGTTGATGCAGATCAAGCAGGAAGAGGAGAGGGGGAGATGAGAGGGGTCTGATAGAGGCATGGCGGCAGGGCTCGAAGCATGGCGCCTACCCACTATTTTAAGACATTAGACGCTGTCTACCGTGCTGCAAAGCTGGCTGCTTTCAGCAGAGTGCTACGTTCCCCCGGAGTCACAGAAATATGCTGAACTTGTCCCGGTGTCATTTTCCGACACAGGAAAACTTTCATGTTGTCTGCATTTGTTCAGAGCAACAACATGCAGGGGTGAAGGGGCTTATCAGATGCAAGCTGGTCCCATAACAAAGGCCGAAGTTAAGAGGCCATTAGGCCTCTTTTTGTTGGAGTGTCCTGGCTGGAAACTATTGGGAGCCTCACAACTAGATGCATTGGAGGGGGAAACAAAGGCTCACATCTTACCACTTCACAGGTACTTAAGAGAGAAATGCATTGGACTTTGTTCAGTCCCTGTATATAAGAGATATATATGCATGCACTGTAAGAATGTCAAACGTTTTGTTCGCTCCAGTATTTACCGAAATAGCAATTTAAATATCACTATTTTGTTTTTTTCTTTTATAACGCTTTATCACTACAGCAGTGCTAAAGCGCTATAAAAGAAATAAAACAAAATAGTAGTATTTAAATTGATATTTGTGTATGTTTGATGTACAGCCCTCTGACATCCTGCATTGGAATGTGTAGTACTCAATGCAGAGTGTCAGAGCACTTTACATCTAGTGTACAGATTATACATTGACAATAAATCATATGTGTTTATATCAATATAAAGGATGTGTTACATACGATAGTGAGGGTTACAAGGTGTTGGAGCCACATGTCCTTCATACATCACTGTGTTATATTAAAAGGATCACAACTTTTAACTACAAGTAATAAAAGGATCTTTGCCTTAAAAGCAGTAACCCACTTACATAAAATAAAAATCTGTCATATGGGGGTTACATGATATGCTTTGCAGGAGACATATTAACCCTATATGCTACTTTGATTCAAAACTAGGACTAGGCAAGACACAGAACTCTCCAGTAAATACGCTATCCTCCAGAGTTATTTTACCATTATTATTATTCCCTAAGATTTAGCTGGCAGTGGCAGGCAACAATCTCTGCAGCAGGTGCCTTAACCCCATAAAATATTTTAAAATACAGATATTGCAACCAATTATGCAGAACAGATTTTACTGCCATATTTCTCCTTGTTGACAATTTCTTTGTGACAAGGTTTAAAAAATAAATTATAATTTGAGACTCAGATTTGGCTTCTGGGCTCCGTCAATATTTTGGCACAACTGCAATCAAAAATGTTCTTAATTTGTTAAATATTATAATGCGCTCAAATGCACTCATGATAGACCTGCTAAACAGATGTGAGGTCTTAAGACCTAAAGCCATTTCCTATGAGATCATGGGCTGTGATGTCACATCGATGTCACTTCTTGCGATCTCACATGCAGTGATGTCATTTCCTGTGATCTCACATGCGCTGATGTCACACCCATTCTGCCTAATTTGGTGAGTCCCCCCACTTCGTTATTTAGGAATTGAGCCCTACATGGCGGCAAGCTTCTGTGAGAAGAGGCCCTGACGCTGCACCGCCATGACTCTAACCCTCCTCAGACATGTGGAATCCAAAATGGAGTCCACCATTCGCTTTTGCCACTCCGCACACAGTCTTTACACCAAATCCACGCCTCGCACAAACAAAGAAAAATATAACAATGATGTTTTAAAAATATATAGATGTTATGATTGGGCTACTAATCGTTCTATAAATCATTTTATATTCACCAAGATATTTTTGATAAATCATGTTTTGCCCATAAGGCGCGCTACGTGTTATAAGGCGTCTATTGTGGAGGGGTATACATGAGCTCCTCGCTGTGCTCTGGCCTCTTTGGAGTGGGAAAGCGAGCCGCATTGGGTTGCCCAGGGAGTGTTTTAAGTCGGATCTCCATTACTGCCCCCTTTATTCACTCTCGGGGCTATTGAGTAGCTAGGTCCTCATGTCAGCCCACTGGTCACCGGCAGGGTCAGAGCTCTTGAATTGGGGAGTGATACGTATCAGCATTCAGGGGTTGAGGAAACACGAAAGAGAAAGAAATGCTCAGGGAGGAGACGAGCTGCGCAGCTCCTCTTACTGAAAATGAAAAAAAACACCAAGTTTGAAAGTCACTAAGTAGCACTTAAACGAAAGACTATCCGAGTTACCAATCCGGAACTTGCAGGGTGGATTGTTGATTACCATAGCGAACAATTCACTTTTTTTTTTAACACAGGAAATAAAAGAAAGCATGTAATATTATTTAAATATATACTTGGCGTTTTGAAGGCCGTTTTCTGGGTGTAGTCAGTGCATAATAGGAAAACATATGTATAAAAGTTCAAATTATGTTCCTTGGGCTTAATTGTGTCTAGTGCTATAATAATTTGCGTCTAAAAACACTTACTTTTGCCTTATATTAATACATGCCTACCTTGGCCCCAATCCACCCACCCGCCAACAATCCACAGAGAAAGAAAAGGAAATGCACTTTTCAGCCAACAAACAAAACCGGGCGAGGATCACATCTTGTAGCTGTGTTTGGTTTGTGCAACTAAAAAAGACTAACATTAACCCTGTCGTATAATGTCCCCGGTGCACAGACAGAGAAAAGATACACAAGGCAAGCCCGCGCCCTTTCATCCTTTAGAAAAGCGGCTCCCGTCAGCTCGGCTTCAAAGACTGTCAGCACAGACACATTGTGCCGCCGATCTTCCGAAACGCGTCGGCACGTGAAGACGGTGTGTGTTGCCCACCCCTGCCGTGTAATTACAGGTCTTTACAGGCTTTTGTCGAAATTAGAGGCCTTTGTGCATCTTATGCCTTCGAGCACCGCCATGCTGTAAGCAACTGGAACTTGTATTTCTTTACAAACAAAAATCTCTCTTTTTATCCGGTGACAGCCACTGATCCCACACGAGGACCCATCTCACGGCATGGCTGCACGGGGGCGGGGCACACAGCAGGCAGCTGTGTTTACTTGTGAACGCACACAAATCCTGTTTTATAATCAGCTGAGGTGACTGCATGATCAGAAGTAGAACCAGCCAGCACCTCAACCCAAGGATCTAGCTATCATACGTGCAACAGGTGCAGTGGCACCGTGGCCATGTGTGAAAGGGGCCGCTCATTCCTGTTTTTTTATCTTTCACTCCCCGACCATGTAAATGCAGTGCCGGCTGTTACCGAACGGGGGTGCGAGACTTGGAATGAAAAAATAAATTGCATTTACTTGGGTACTGCTGCCGCGGCATCTTCTTCCTTCCTTCCTTCTTACGACGAAGCAGGAGGCACACATGCTTCCAGACTGCCCTAGCCAATCACGACGCTGCTGTCACCAGCATGACAGCTGCCTTGTGATTGGTCTGAGCGCCGTGGTTCGGCACTGTGGTTCGGCACTCAGACAGGGGCTGGGAGCATGTGCATGCTCTCCACACAGGCTGTGCAACACAGTTGGGTGGAGAACATTCTAAGTACGCATGACAGTTTCGCCGGCCCACGACAGCCAGCCAAACCGTCATGCACATGAAGAGAGTGCCCACCACTCCTCCCCTGCTCCGGATAGCCCATCCCCATACCCGCTCTGCACCTACAGAGCCAGTACGGATTAATAAAATGATAACAACATTGCTTTAGCATTTTATTTTTCCATTTTGAACTGCTCTGAGGGGAGTGGGGCGACACTCCTTCGCCTTAGCAGAGAAGCCGCCGCTGGTTAAATGCACCCATCATCTTTCCTTGCATTACTTTGCGACGCCCATCAGCACCGATTGTAATCAACTAATGATACAGTTCCGGGGTTCACAGGCACATCCGAGGAGGCTGCATGGGTCCGGCGGGTGCGACCAGAGACATATGAAATAAGATCAGAGCGGACACGGCCAGAGTATGGCTCGGATTTACAACAAAAGGAAAACACAAACACGGTTTACAACACATCTGGAGTAAGACCCCAGCACTGCACTCCACCCACACTCACCCTCCCCAGCTTCTCAAAGGACATGCACAGGTCTGAGCAAGTGGAAGGTAGACAAGGTGCCAAGAAAGGAAGTGATGTCATGGAAGCACTCTGGAGGCCACAGCACAAGACAACACACAACATCCTCTAGTCGGTGAGGCACTCCACCCGTATCTACGTCACAGACGGACCACCCAGAGCACCTGGGCAGGTGTGCAGAAAGAGAGGAAACTAGGGGTGCGTGTGGGAGGCCAGAGAAGGGGGGAAGTGGGGAGGGGGTGGAGGGGGTGCATTTCTTACATCAGCTCCATGTGAGCGTGGTGGAAATGAAGCAGATCTGCATGGGAGAATACAGATGGAAAAAATTATAGTAAAAAACAAAACAATATGAAACAAAAGGAAAATTCTCACTTGAAAGCCACCATATACAAAACCTAATGATACGAAACCTAATGATATGAAAACATGCTCTACAAAGTGCAGGAGCCGGACAGGTTCAACTATAAAGTACAGTACATTTAAAAACACTGACAGACCAAAACTACAACACCTATGTGTGTTCTGGCAATTTATGGCATTTGAAAAAGAGCATTCCAAGCAAATCATCAGAAATCGCAGTGTTCAGCCACCAGTCACCCGCGGTGGTGAGAGCAGGGCAACATAAATGTCACTGTAGGTCACTTTCACTTAACTTGGCATTTTGTGGAATACCACTCAGCAGGGTAATAGTTGCATTTGTAGAGCGCCAGTTCAGAATGAATTTCGTATCGACAGTCTGCACGCTCCAAAAAGCAAGGGGAAGCTTCCAATATTAACACAGGATCATGTGTGCATGCATATTTGAGTAAAATCCTTAATATACATTTCATTAGGGGTACACGTGACACATACCTCTTTCCGTTCGCATCACGCAGCACAGATTTCCCCATCACTTTTGCCTTGGTTTCTACTTCCTGGACCTGTTCCAGCAACGTTTTGCGGTAGGTATGCATGGCCCTGAAAAAACAGACACAACGAAAAACCACGTGACTTGTGGAGATTCATGCCACAACATATGTGAATTTAGTTTACAGTGGTAATTCCACAAGCCAAGAATCCACTGGTAGAAATGAAATTGTAGAGGAAATAATATTACCTCTGGCTTTTCAGAGGAGCAGACATTACTCCAACTGAGGCCATAGGGAATTAGAAGGGACCAGGAAGCAGGCCCAACAGATTATGCACATGCCCATGCTGTCAATTCCTTCAGAGGGACCTATTTCATAAATTATGTAAGATCCTATGTTATAAGGGTGTCCAGATACTGTAAAGTATCTGACTGAGGAAGGAGATTCATTGAGGGTCTGTGGATTTATACTCTTCAAACTGGAATGATCAGTCAGCTTCCAGCTTGTAGGACACTTACGACAATGGAGCGATGAAGACATTTAAAAAAACTTGAGAAAATGCACAGAATGGTTTGCTTGAGCGCACACGGGGAGAGAGACTTCAGCCACAGAACTTCGGTGAAACAGATTTTTCTTCTTCCTGCATCCTTAAAGCTACATCGAAGAGTCTGAATTTCTTCACATACTAGATATGTCCCTCTTCGGCAATGATAACACTCCCAGGCTGCTACGGATAGCTTTCAGGGGACCAAGTTACAGACAGCAGTAGGAGGCAGGCTCAACCACTTTCTTCATTCAGGTCTTCCAGCACAGTTCATGGTCCCATTTGGTCTGCTGGTTCTTCTTCCAAGATGCCCTTCTCTTGAAATGTATCTCCTTTAGGCTATCGGTAGCCAGCTGGTTTGACCCGTACTAGCCTGTTTATCTTTCACAGGAAAGGTATTTCACACCTTATCAAAAAGTTATTAATGACACCAGAGAATAAAAAGACTGAACAGCATATATAAACAAAAATCTATGTGTACCAATGAATTAAAACATGTGTGGCTAATTTCTGGAGTTTTTTCCTAACCCAACTCAAGAAAATTGGACTATTATTCAGAAGTAGCCTTGTACCATAGGGAAATGATTGCCACAGCCTACGCAGTCAAGGATGGCTGTGGTAACTTGCCACTGAAGGAACATTCCTATTTAAATATCAGACATGTCTTACTTTTATACATGATGCAGCCAGATCTTGTGGATTTCAAGGCACTACTTATAGGTAACATACATAATATATAAAGTAGGCTTTCAAACATGTCCAAAACGGTTTTCCTTATATACGTGTTTGCTACAGCCTTTTTACAGCTGTTCAGGATTGCAGTGGCAGGCTTGTAGTCAAGCCTTTAAAGTTGCTCTAGGGGGTGGTATAATTGTAAACTTCAGCCCACGTGTAACATTGAACTTTTATCCCACTGTTGCTCTTCCTGCACCATATTACAGTAGCTTGTTTTGCAATTGTAAACATGGTAATTATCTTGAGCCAATCTTTCACCAGGTTTATGCATCAGAGGTATGCACTGGCAAGTGCTGAGCAGTTTTACAGAGTCAAAATATTCCAGTATATCCAGTCCAATGACTACAATAAATCTGATGAGATCATAAGTAATATACTCTTTTCTACAATGGCTATCTAAGGAATCTCTTGGGAAACAGTTCTTTCTTTAGAGCAGTGTGTACAAGGTTTGGTGTGGTTTATTCCTGTTTTTCGAACGCCGTCTTAATCAACTTAGGATCAAAGACCTTTTTCCCTTCAAACGTATGCAGAGCCATGCCATTCTTGTAAGCTACCATCATTCCACCCTGTCAATCACACAGGCTGCATCAAATCATAAGCAACATCTGAGTAGAGACCTGCCTGTTGCTCAATAGTAGGCAATGTTTCAGAATAATCATCTTGTTTCGTCAGGGGGCCATGATGTGCTTGAAAGTATTTTATCAAGATTTGCTCATGCATATACTTTAATTGTAGAATCTACCTTTATGTACAATATTTGGTACATATATAGCCTCTGCTCCAATAGTAGGTCTCCTGGACAAATTGAACTGCACAGCTTCTGCCACCTCAGGATCTGCATGCTCTGTTTGATTCACTGTCACTATTAATCAAGGTGTAGTTATTTTTTCTGAGCTTCTTCATTCTCTTAACATTAATATGCTGAAGGATCGATGGACCTTCCTGCTGAATGATGCAAGACGTGCATCTATAGTCTACAAATCATCCACAATCTGCATCTCTTGAGTAGATGTAGACAATCTGAGGTGATCCCAATGCTGATCAATGGGGCGACTACCTTTTTTCTTTCTCTTCCACCGGGCTAAAACTCGAATCATAACTATTGATTCGCTACTCTAATTCCACAATTGTGCTCATCAGCTCTCAGGGAGCAATCCTTGTGCTTATTTCAGGTGACAACTTCTCTGTCTGCTTCAACTGCCATCTTCGAATTTTACTGCTCAGATTCCCATAATTTTGTTTTAACACACAATTGGAGCAAATTTCACTATATCTGTGCTTGAAATTATCTTCTAACATTCTTGCTTTCAAACCATCTGTGCCTCCCGCATGACTTGTAGGAATTCATGCACCTTAATGATGTGATCACACCATGGTGCATATGCTGGTCTCTGCATCTGCACACATCCAAGCAGCCCAGATGTTTTCGAAAAACGCCTTATTGACGATCCACCTCTGTCCGAGAACAACACATTGGATGGAAGAGGGAAGCCGTTCTTTCACCATCTGCGATTGCACCCAGATTTTACAAGGCATACAGTGGACATTGGGAATGCTGAATATTAAATTTTCTGACAGATAGCCCTCCTTTTCCATGTCTCTCAGGTGTCTGGAACCCAACAGATAAAAACATAGGACGAAGAGGAGTCGTGTCCATGCTCCTGAAGGCAACTAAATATCGTGCTTTAAAAGAAGGAAGAAGATCATCTGTTGAGCATCAAGATGTAGGACAATTCCTCAAAAGTAAGAATGGATATTATGTAACTTGCACACATCCTACATAGGGTTCATAATACACACTACTTTAAAAAATACAGCTCACATGTCAACTTCACATTGCATCAAGTGTTATAGAAATAGTTCGTATTACACTACAAGTGCAGTCGACCTCAGTTAGTGCTGGGAAAAGTATATAATTTCAAAATGACTAGAGATTATATTGACAGAAAACATTGTATAGCTAAATGAACAAAATGGCTGAACTACAAGAGTACAAAGATTTCACCTGACAACATTTATGTGAGACTGTTTGGAAACTCAGTGCTACAATCAAAAGTCCTTCAATTCATTGAACATTTATTGACTGAACACCTGACACCCCTCTGAGAAGGGTATGTCGTCCTACCTTCTCTAAAATAAACATTTTAAAATTGTTTATATTCTTAATTGTAGAACTTTGCAGATGTGTACAGGTTGTAAAACTTCCCCTCCACTATCACAAACAGAAACATGCACACATATTACTTGGTTGTCCTGTTTTCTACTTACTGAACCATTTGTAAAGTGCTCTGATACCCTTCTAGGTTCAAGTTTGCACTATTTAAAACAAACTAATGTCTTGATTAAAGTTAGATGGTATTTGCTATTTTGAATAACACAGTTTTATTCTATGGAGTGTAGCCCTTTTCTCCATCTTCGACCACAGCTGCGTTCACTTCACCTACAACAAGCCGAAACCCATCATCCACCTCCAACCAACTCTACAAAGAAACTGGAACAAAATCACCACAGATCAGATCTCCACATCGCTCCTTCTAACCTCCCCAGCCCTCTCTTCTAACGCCAACGAAGCCGCCTCCAACCTCACCCTTTGGTTATCCAACACCGCCGACACCTTAGCACCACTGAAAAAACGTCAACACAAACTTGGCATCAAGAAGGCCTCATGGTTCAACGACGACCTCAAGAAGTCCAAAAAACTGTGCCGCTCCCTTGAAAAGGCCTGGAAAAAAGACCCATCCACCAGCAACAAGGACGCCTTCAAAAGCGCCATCCGTACTCACCACCAACTGATCCGAAAAGCCAAGAAAACAGCATTCAAAGATCGACTTGACAACAACGCCCACAACAGCAAGGAACTTTTCAACATCGTCAAGGAATTTTCCAACCCCTCGGCCAACTCCAACGACATCACCCCCTCTCAAACCCTCTGCGATTCCTTAGCCTCTTTTTTCCACAACAAGATTGCTGACATCCACAACAGCTTTGACAACCAACCCGGAAGCCAACCCACCCTACCATCAGCTGACCATCTTCCCCCCGTTAACACCCTTAACGCCTGGAACCCAATCTCCACTGAGGACACCATCCGCCTGATGAATTCCATCCACTCTGGATCCCCCACAGACCCATGCCCTCACCACATCTTCAACAAAGCAGACTCCGTCATAGCTCCGCACCTCCGAGACGTCATCAACTGCTCCTTCAACTCCGCTACCTTCCCAGAAGACTGGAAACACGCTGAACTCACCGCCCTTCTGAAAAAACCAACAGCAGACCCCACCGAACTCAAAAACTACCGCCCCATCTCGCTTCTTCCATTCCCGGCCAAAGTCATCGAGAAAGCTGTCAACAACCAACTCGCCGCCTTCCTCGAAGCCAACAAATCACTCGACCCCTCACAATCTGGCTTCCGAGCCAAACACAGCACTGAGACCGCCCTCATCGCAGCAACAGACGACATTCGAACTCTACTGGACAATGGAGACACAGTCGCCCTCATCCTCCTCGACCTCTCTGCAGCCTTCGACACAGTCTGCCACAGCACCCTTTTACAACGCCTCAGAAACATCGGAATCCAAGGAAAGGCACTGGAATGGATCACCTCGTTCCTCTCCGGAAGAACCCAGAGAGTCCGCCTTCCTCCATTCAAGTCCGAGGCCTCTGAAATCATCTGCGGCGTACCACAAGGATCCTCACTCAGTCCCACCCTCTTCAACGTATACATGAGCCCCCTCGCGGCCATAGCCCGCCAACACAACCTCAACATCATCTCTTACGCGGATGACACTCAACTGATCCTATCTCTCACCAAGGACCCCAGCACCGCCAAAACTAACCTACACGAAGGAATGAAAGAAGTCGCCGAATGGATGAAACAAAGCCGTCTGAAACTGAACTCAGACAAAACAGAAGTTCTCATCTTAGGTAAATCCCCCTCTGCATGGGACGACTCCTGGTGGCCGGAAGCCCTCGGAAATGCACCCATCCCGACAGACCACGCACGGAACCTTGGCGTCATCCTGGATTCTTCACTCTCAATGAACAGACAAGTCAGCGCCGTATCCTCTTCCTGCTTTAACATTCTTCGCATGCTCAGAAAAACATTTCGCTGGATCCCCTCCGAAACAAGGAAAACAGTCACCCACGCTCTAGTCACGAGCCGACTGGACTACGGAAACACCCTCTACGCAGGTACCACCGCTAAACTCCAGAAGAAACTACAACGAATCCAAAACGCCTCAGCCAGGCTCATATTAGACATCCCACGCAACGAACACATCTCTGGTCACCTTAAAGACCTCCACTGGCTACCCATCAATAAGAGGATTACTTTCCGACTGCTTACCCACGCACACAAATCACTCTACGACATCGGACCAGATTGCCTCAACTCTCGTCTGTCCTTCTACACCCCCGCCCGCCAACTTCGCTCTTCCAGCCAAGCCTTCGCCACTGTACCTCGCATCAACAAGACCACCATGGGAGGCAGATCCTTCTCATACCTGGCTGCCAAAACATGGAACTCACTCCCCGCTTACCTTCGCCTCACCCAGAATCACCTAGCGTTCAGAAAGCAGCTTAAAACGTGGATATTTGACAAATAATCCTCTTCCCCTTCCTAAGCGCCTTGAAACCCTCTGGGTATGTAGTGCGCTATATAAATGTTATGACTTGACTTGACTTGACATATACATTTTTGGGAGAGACAAACTATAAAAAGTGGTAGTGGATCACGGCTGGAATGAGTTATTGGACCATTCTGTCTCTAAAGACCTGGCTAATTATCTTGTAGGAGCTGGAGCTTTGCTTTGAACTTCTACAGTAACACTACAGTGGCCTTAATGTTCTTTTTTTCAATCTAAAAACGTGTTTATTTGAAGTATTATTCAAATGAAACTATTGAGTAAACAAGGAAATTATTGGAAGCCGACCTTAATGAAGGGCCATATAAATATGCTAGAAGATTAGATAAATCTGACCTTCCAGAACTTTATATAAAAAGCTTTGGCAAAGACTGTGGGCCAGATTCACAAAAGAAACTTACACTTTTGAGTAAGTTTATACTTGTGAGTATGTTTACTACTTTTTGGTATTCACAAACTGCACTTTTGAAGTAACTTACACTTTTGAAGTAACCTCCACATTTGTATTAAGTCCAGTACTAAACATGGCCAATCACTTGTACCGCAACCCCCTACCATACGAAATAAATGAGATAGGTACTTAAAATAAGAATGCTTTTATACAAATAGTACAGATTAACTTTTTAATTATAAAATATTTAATACTGTAAATTTGTTGTTTGCTATTCATTATGTATTATGGAGTATTGCATATTCAGCTCAAATTCTCCATTTCACATTATATGTAGTTCCATTCTGGGAGAAAAACATTATTTAGAGACATTTAAACGAAGCATTTCATATTTTAAATCACAGTCATTTCTGCTCTCCACACCAGCAAAACCTGCTAAAGAAAATTAAACCACACTTGGCATGAAGATTCTCCTCAAAAGAGGCCTGTTCTGTATTTGGTAAATTATGTTTATACCTAAGAGAACATTTTGAAATGGGATGCTAAATTCTGAAAAGATACACCATAAGCAAATAAAATATTAAAGCGAAACAAACATATGATACATTCATTCTGGAAATTGTCCATGAAGGCCGTACACAGCAGTCCCTGGGACAGATCTTCCAGAGTGTGGGAGAAAGACACACTTTGTGCCTAGAGGCCATTGTGCACAACACTGGATCATGTGCAGTGGACTCTCGATGTACAGCCCTAGGCAGAGTATATAGTCAGTGGCCATACAATACAACTAGAATGGCAAAATCCAACCGGATGAAGCTGGGGAGCAAGGGCTGTGGTATATTGCGTAACAATGCCCTTCACACATAATTTGCTGCGTACATCCAGAGGTAGTGTGCTGAGAGCTTTGGGGGCAGAGGGCATTAGGGAACATCAAGCTGGCTTTAAGGGCAGCCAGTGAGGTGCAAGGTAAGGTTGAAGGTGATGTTCTGTGTCAAGAATCTGCTGGCATTTAGACATGGGCTCAATATCAATTCAACTAGTAAAACTTTTAGAATTCCTCAATTTGTGTTACCGGGATTACGTCGCTGGAGTACTTAGATGACGCCCTCGCGCGCTGACGTCAGTTCTGTACATAGCTTTCTGCACCAGGAACGCAGAGCCGTGCAAGAAACCGACACTGGTGTCATGAAACTAGGGCCCTGAAAGGGATGTCCTTAACCCTACATATCGGTTCACAGAACGGGGAGGATGGGTGGGACAGTAAGGAATCTAACGAACTAATTTTTCTTACAGATATATCGTTACCGAAGGTAAGTAACAGGTGCATCTGAAAGAAACACGTTAGTTAGATTCCTTACCTTAGAATAGATACCCCAGCAATACCAACCCCGGTGGTGGGTCTGCAAAGCAAGGTCACACCAGGAAGTCCTGGGGAATGAAACGGCCAAAGAAGCCATCTCTCCGGCCTTGGCTGTCCAGGCAGTAATTCTTGGTAAACGTGTGCTGCAAGGCCCACGTAGCTGCATGACAAATGTCCTGCAAAGGGAGTCCCAAGGCAGTAGTAGCTGCAGTGGCCCAAGTGAAATGGGCTCGCAGCCCCACAGGAGGATCCTTTTTGGCCAAAGAATAACAGACCTTAATGCACAAAACGACCCACCAAGAGATGGTTCGCTTGTGCACTGCCCGCCCCTTCTTAGCGCCCACGTAGCCAACGATGAGTTGGTCGTCCACCCGGAACTGTTTTGTGCGGTCCAGATAAAAGGAGAGCGCACGTTTTGGGTTCTGACGGTGGAGCCTCTCTTCCTCTTTCGAGGGATGCGGAGCCGGAAAGAAGATGGGCAAGGTAATGGACTGCCCGATGTGAAAGGCAGTAACCACCTTAGGAAGAAAAGAAATACGAGTCCTGAGAACAACCTTGTCTGGATGGACAGAAAGGAAAGGAGGCTTAGAGGAAAGAGCCTGGAGCTCACTCCCTCTTCTGGCAGTGGTGATGGCAACCGGGAAAGCAGTCTTTAGAGTCAGAAGATGAAGAGGACAGTTATGAAGTGGCTCAAAGGGAGCACACATCAGATAGGTCAACACCAGGTTCAAGTTCCACTGAGGCATTACAAAGGGAACAGGAGGAAACATGTGAGTAATGCCTTTCAAGAACCTATTTACAACAGGGAACTTGAAAAGGGAAGGCTGATCAGGAAGCCTCAAGAAAGCTGAAACAGTTGAAAGATATCTCTTGATGGTGTCCAGAGCAGAGCCCTGGTGGTCCAGGGAAAGAAGAAAGAGGAATACCTCAGAAAGAGGGGCGGAAAGGGGATCCACAGCCTTTGCTGTGCACCATGCCACAAATTTGTTCCACCTGCAGGCGTATACCGTCTTTGTGGAAGGACGCCTGGCTGCCAGAATGACATCACAGACTTCAGGAGGCAAGTCAAATGGCATCAACTGTCGCCACTCAATCTCCACGCATGGAGGTGGAGGCTGGACAGGTTCGGGTGGACGACCGTCCCCTGGTGCGGCTACAGAATGTCCTCTGAAGAGGCAGTCGAATCAGGGGATCAATTGACAGACTGAGTAGCTCGGGATACCAATACATTTGTGCCCATTCTGGAGCCACAAGGATGACTTGGGGCCGATCGCGCCTGATCGTCTTCAGCACTCTGGGCAGAAGTGGTATAGTCGGAAAGGCGTATAACAGACCGCAACTCCACTCGCGACGAAAAGCGCCTCCGAGCGAGTGCCGCCTTGGAAATTGCAACGCGCAGAACTGATGACATTGCGCGTTCTCTTCGGTGGCGAATAGATCTAATCAAGGCTCTTCCCACTGCTGAAAGAGACCTTGCGCCACGTCCGAGGTCAGACGCCACTCGTGATACATCATGCACCGATGGCTGAGTTCGTCCGCCCTGGCGTTCAGAGAGCCTGCCAGGTGTTAAACCACCAGGGTGATGCCCTGATGTTCCAGCCATGTACAGAGACGCAAAGCCTCCTGACATAGGGTTCACAACCCCACCCCACCCTGTTTGTTGCAATACCACATGGCGGTGGTGTTGTCCATTAACACCTGCACTACACAACCCCGGACAGAGGGAAGACAACCCGAATATCGAGGGTCTCTCCGATTATGCAGTAAACAGTACGCTCCCTCAGCTCACCTCCTTCAGAGCAGTTACCAGAGACGAGGTAGAATCCACCTTAACCAAATTGAAAAGTGGATCCCCGTTAGACCCCGTCCCGATCAGATTCCTTAAAACCATTGCCCCAGTCGTAGTTCCCACAATCACGGAGCTCATAAATACATCACTCTCTCAAGGCTCGGTCCCCCCTAGCTGGAAATGTGCAATTGTCAAGGCACTCCTTAAAAAATCCCAGCTCGACCCTGCCGACATGGCGAACTACAGACCTATTTCTCTCCTCCCTGGTACCAGTAAGATGGCTGAGAAACTAGTCAATGGCCAATTGTCACGCTACCTGGAAGCCAATAACATCCTACGGCAGTCCCAGACGGGTTTTCGCCCAGGTCATGGGACGGACTCTGCCCTCCTCGCTGTCATCGAGGAGGCGAGATGCATCCTGGATTCAGGAGGATCAGTGGCAGTGATCCTCCTGGACCTAAGCGCAGCCTTCGACACAGTTAACCATCGTGTCCTTCTCCATCGGCTAGCTGCTGCAGGGATTGCAAACTCAGCGCTTAAGTGGATAGAGTCCTTCCTCTCAGGGCGATCGTACCAGGTGTGGGATGGCGAATTCCACTCTGCCACCCTCCCCCTTACGAGTGGAGTCCCCCAGGGGTCCTCATTAAGTCCAACCCTATTTAATGTATACATGGCCCCCCTTGAAGATGTTGTCATCCCCTTTGGGATTAAAATAGTTAGCTATGCCGACGACACCCAACTAGTCGTCTCACTCTCCCAGTTGGACAAACACCCGGACACTCTCCAAAACTGCCTTAAAAATATACACACCTGGATGTGCGAGTCAGCACTCAAATTAAATGGGTCCAAGACTGAGGTCATGCTTCTGGGCAAGCAGTGGTCCACCATCCCTCCCTCGGTCTGGCCAGACGTTTTCGGAGAAATCCCCACCCCGAAACAGGAAATCAAAACCCTAGGGGTCTGGCTAGAGCCCGAACTATCACTTAAGACTCAAGCCACCAAAACAGCAGGGACCTGTTTTGGCCTAATGCGCTCCATCAGGAAGATTCTTCCTCTCCTCCCGCCACTATCCAGGAAACTCCTAGTTCAGGGCCTGGTACTCGCAAGGTTGGACTACTGCAACATGATATACCTCGGAGCACCAGAATCGACCCTCGCCAAACTCCAGCGAACGCAGAACGCAGCCGCCCGGCTACTCTGGAATCTCCCATCTAGAGCATCAGCCAGGCACGCAATCCAGGACCTCCACTGGCTTCCTATCCGCCAAAGGGTCGACTTCAAGACCCTTTGCACTGCCCATAAGCTGCTTAACGGTTCCGGCCCAAACATCTTAAGAAACCTGGTTACCCCTTACAAAGTCTCCAGGTCTCTCCGCTCGGAAAACGAGAATCTGGCCAACGTCCCTAGGCATAGAAAGACACGCTCAGGTGGCCGCCGCTTCTCAATCAATGCCTCCACGAGATGGAACGCCCTCCCCCGTACCCTCCGACTGGAATCCAACCACCTGCGGTTCAGAAAGAAACTGAAAACGTTACTGTTCCCTAAATAAAAAAAAAAAAAAAAAAAAAAAAAAAAAAAAACTTCCCCCCTATCTGCCCTCAGGTTCGCCTTCAAGATTTTTTAGCGCGGGGATGCCCTCGGGTCACCATGCGCTGTACAAATCGTTAAAATAAAATAAAAATAAATAAAAGGAATGCCTCCAGTGCAAGTCGGATCGCCCGCAGCTACAGAAGGTTAATATGGAGCCGGGACTCCGCCGGAGACCAGAGGCCTCTGATATCCGCCTCTCCCATGTGGCCCCCCATCCCAGGAGGGACGCATCCATCACCACTGTGTGCTACGGTTGGGGTAGGGAGAGGGATTTGCCGCTGACCCAATCGTGGTCCGTGAGCCATCACCGCAACTGTCTTGCAGTGCCCTCCGAGATCAGGACGTGGTCCGACAGGTTGCCCTGATGTTGTGCCCACTGGAACTTCAGATCCCACTGCAGAGCCCGCATCAACCTCCTGGCGTGATGTACCAGCAGGATGCAGGAGGCCATCAGACCCAGCAGCCGTAGGACCATCCTGCCCGAAACTCGGGATAAAGGCTGAAAGTTCGGAATCAGAGCCTGAATATCCCGAACCCGCTGTTCGGGAGGATAAACCTGAAACTGCGCAGAGTCCAGAACCGCTCCTATGAAGAGGAGCTTCTGGGAGGGACTCAGATGCGACTTCAGCACGTTGATGGAGAACCCCAGTGAATGCAGGAGGTCGGCCGTTGTCTGGTGGTGGGAGACGACTGGTTGGGGCGAGCCCGCCTTCAAGATAGGGGAAGACAAACCCCTAATATATGCAGATGAGCTGCGACCACCGCCATCACTTTCGTGAACATCTGAGGGGCACTGGTGAGGCCGAACGGGAGCACGGTAAACTGAAAGTGCTTGTGGCCTACCGTCAACCGCAGGTAACGCCGGTGGGCTGGCAGGACGGGAATGTGGAAATAAGCGTCTTGCAAGTCCAACGCTACCATCCAGTCTCCAGAGTCTAGGGCAGCCAAAACCTGAGCTTAAATCAACATCTTGAACTTCTCCTTCCGGAGGAAGACATTGACACTCCTGAGGTCCAAGATAGGGCGTAGGCCCCCTTTGCTTTTCTTGGGAACCAGAAAGTAGTGGGAGTAACAACCCCGCCTACTTCTGGGCCAGGAAAGCGTTAGATGGCCCCCTTGGCCAAGATGGCCGTAACTTCCTCCTGCAGAAGTTGCAAGTGATCCCCCAACATGCGGTGGTACTGCGGTGGCATGGCTGGAGGAGTTGTCTCGAAGGGGAGGGAGTAGACCCTTCGGATGATTTGAAGCACCCACCTGTCCAAAGTGATGGTACGCCAGTGGAGCAGGTGATGGTGAACTGCCTCCCAATGGCGTGGAATGGGACTAGGAAGGCTTTGAGGCAGATGCTGCGGGAGTGGATGTGGACTGACCGGCTCTCTGCCCCCCTGCTCCGCCACGGCAGAATGCACATCCGCGACCGCGTTGAGGCTGGTTATACGGCCTGCAGCTGGATAATCGTGCGGGGGCGCCCCTTCCTTGGCCACGAAAGGGGCGAAAAGCAGAAGTTTGCTGGCGCTGGGCCGACAGGCCCAAGGACTTGGCCGTAGCCCTGGTGTCCTTAAAGCGTTCAAGTGCGCTATCTGCTTTGTCGCCAAAAAGGCGACGGCCATCAAAGGGAATGTCCATGAGAGTGCTCTGGACATCCCCTGGAAAGTTTGTGGACCTCAGCCAGGGGTGACGACGAATCGCCACTGTCCTTGCAATCACTCTGCCCAGCGAGTCCGTGGTATCAAGTACACATCGAATGGAATACCGTGCTGCATCTGGCCTCTCAGCAAGAGCTGGGGCGAGCCATGTCCTGGCCTCCTCTGGACACTGGGGCAGCATGTTCAGCACCGCATCCCACAGATAGTGGGTGCAAAGTTCCAAAAGGCATGCAGTATTAATGGACCGCAACCCAAGACTGAGTGAGGAAAACAGTTTCTTGCCAAACTGTTCCATCCTTTCGGATTCCCGGTCCGGAGGTGCGGTCGGGAGGGCGGTTTGGGACGTGGAGGCCTGGGTGGGGTGTACAGACAGAAAGCAGGGCACGCCCGGAGCTGGACGGTGGCTCCGGTCCACGTTCCAATCCACAGGAGGGACTGTGGTGGGCTTGGACCAAGTACCCATCAGAACGTCAGTGAGGGCCTCATTAAACTGCAGCAGAGGCTCCGAAGAGCTTACTGGCGGTTGAAGCACCTCTGTGAGGTGGTTAGTCTTCACGGCCGCTGCAGGGAGCTCAAGGCCCAAGGCAGTGGCCGCCCTGCGCAACACCTCAGAATAAGTAGCACCCTCCTCCGTATCCACGGAAGGAGGAGAGATGAAACCAGTGTCAGACCACTGGCCTCCCCCAACTCATCTGCGCAGCCCTGACTTAACTGGCAGTGCTGTGCCAGAGGGTCCGCAGACGCCTCCCAGTCCTCCCCTTCATCTGTGTCCTGATAAACAGGAATAAATGACAGAGCCGGGTCATAGGCGAAAGGCTCACCCATCGATGCCGGAGACGAGCAGAGCCCCTCCGACACCAGACCCGGACCGGGGCTCAAACCAGGGACGGCGCCGCCCGAGGATGGCACTGGGAGCGGCACCATGGGGGTAGGCACCAGTGGAGAAGTCGTGGATCCCAAGGGGGCCGGAGGCATCGGGACCGAAGTCGTCGCCGGCTCGCTAGGACCCCCAGTCGGACCTGCGCGGCCCGAAGGCGCGCCGGCAGGCCTCGATGGCGGGAAGAGAGTCCTCATGGCCACGAGGAAGTCTCAAATCTCACCCAGAGTCGCATGTAGTCCAGGGACCGGAGGGTGTGGGACCGGCTGAGACTCCTGCGGCTCTGGCGGAGCCGCGCGGTGGTGCCATCCGAACCCTCGGCCGAGTCGTGCGACCGGCGAGGGGAGTCAGAAGAGCGATGTCACCTCTTCGACTTCTTTTTGCCATGCCTCGACTTACCTGAGTGTGTGGACTTGGATCCCGACGAACGGTGATGACTGCGGCTCCGCGACTGGCCCCTCGTCTTCCTCCTCGACTGGGACGGAGCCGACTGCCGGATCTCGAGGAGCTTGCGGGACCGCTCCCGTCTAGCTTTCGACGTCAAGGCTGGGCAGTCGGGGCACGACTTGTCATTGTGGTCGGCCCCTAGACAGTAGAGACACCGGCGGTGGGGGTTGGTAACCGACATCAGTCGGTGACAGGCGTCACATGGTTTGAAACCGGGCATCCCTACCGGCACCAGGAGTCTAAGTCGACTCGAAAAAGAGAGACAAAATTGTCAAAAAAGTTAGTCAAAAAATGACTAAGGGTACGCTCTTCTGGGATCTGCGCTTGCTGGCGTGGAAAAAGAAGAACTGACGTCAGCGAGCGTGTGTGGCGTCTAAGTACACCAGCAACGTCATCCCGGCGATCACGAGGAAGCTGAAGTTCACAACATTTTCATGACATTTGAAGACAAATCCCTGAAGTACACCATTGTGCACAGCCCTGCGGGCCAAATTCTTTTGCCATACCCTTCTGCCTTTGTGGCAGGGTAATTGAATGCGCTTTATTGCCTCACCCTGCACCCAAAGCGACAAGTAGGTAGTAGGTCCAGCTTGAATTGATCTAAGGCATGTCCTGAACCCAGAGCCAGCTTGGTATGACCTTTGGCCCAGTGGACATTGGGTGCAGAGAAACGGTTTCCAAGATGTGGTATAAGGGCTTGTTATAGAGCCTCTGGTGGAGGTACTGGGGGAGGGTGAAACTTTTCTTGGCCACCCATTAAACCAGAGCTTTGAGAACAGTAAGACTGGGTGAGGATAAGACTACTTGCCCATCTAAACACAAAGCTTGGTTGGAGACGGTGAGGGCCATATCAATTAAGCTCTGGGAGACAATGATTTCGAAAAGGTCATGCCCTTTACCCAGAAACCACAGGGCATGGCCAAATGCCATACCTATGGAGCTTAGGGGGAAAAGCACTGAATCCAGGACATGGCTATAGTGCACATGCTGTGTATAAAATTACTGACATGGCTAAAGGCTTTGACCAGAGGGCCCAAGGACTGGAGTAACATCACACAGCAGGTGTACTTAGCACTAGGAGTGACGAAAGGCCTCATTCACAGCTTATGCCCTATGAGTACTAGGTCAGGAGTCCTGACTTCAAGTCATGGCTAAACACCTACACCTACTATTCAGCCAAATGTAGTTTGTGACGTTAATGATAATGTAATTTGTGTGTCAAGCTGTACTGTGGGGTGTTATGGTATTATGCCTATCTATAAGCAATGAGCTTCAGAGGTTGTTGGGTTTAGACACTGTACCTTTAAATGGAGTGCTTTTAGGGAATCAAAATTGCTTGAAAAGGCTCCAGATGAATGGACATTATGATAGTGAGCTAAAATCAAAAAAACACTGAAATGTTTAAAGTACGTCCATCTGCACAAACATGATGTCATCTGCCAAACCCGGTTCACAATATCCATGTCTACAGTTCCTACTGGGCCCATCTGTAAGACATGCACTGTAGGCATTAGGCATAATACCAACTGCCCAGAGTACTCTCTCAGTTGATGAGATGGTGACCTGTTTACAAGGAACCATTTTTATCCGTGGCCCTTGCCATGGACCCTTTCCCCATTCTTGTTAATGTTTTTTATTTAATTGATTGGAGTGTCCTCAGCGTACCAGAAGGCATGTCACGGCATCGTAAATGTGAAAGGATGAATACGAATTGAGACCTATTTGCAGCCCCCCATTTTACAAATTACAATACTGAAATATAGTACTTTCTGCAAATGAAAGTATGAACCATTCCTCTGAGGCGTACTCCGTCTCTAACTGTAGGGGTGCATTGGCTCACCCTGTGTTGGGATGAATGTCCTCTGCAAAACCATGGGAAGCTGTACCGCCTGGCACCTGTATGTATCCAGATAGCCATGTGCATGTTTGCCCTTGATAGCTAGACAATCTTGAAGCCTCACATTTAAATGTTGTGAGACATCAAAATGGGTTTTAATATAAAAAGAGCACCTCCAATGCCGCCCCCCTTCCCAAAGCCAGGATAGACTTGAAAGTGGTGAAAGCCTTATTTATATCGGAGGGACAGAGCCGCTGTGACAGTGTCCCTATGGAAGGACAGCCTATCAGCTTCCTCTGTGCAATGGCTTGTGGATTCTTCCATAATAGAGTTATTTTCACCACATCCTGCGTGGGGCACATTATACCTGAGCGTATGAGTCTGAAGTGTATACTTTCACAGGAATGCATTGCTTGGTGAATCGTGGATCCACTGGACTATGTCTGAGAATGCTTCAAGATGATGGGCTTCTTTGTTTGAGCTGGCCCAAGGGCCATCTTGGTTCCTGAAGCCAGCATAAACACAATCTACTGTCCTCTGCCTGAACCCACTTGATTAAGAAAGTGCAATGAGGCAACCCCCATGCCTTTTGTAGCTAGCTGTAGATCTCCTACCACTGTGACCATGTTCCAGTTCCTGCCACATTGGCCTTTCTTATGTACAGGACCTCCCTCCTCTGTTGAGCCATTACCAACTGCACTCGAGCCTGGTCTCAGGAGGGGCTGCAGTAATACATGGCCTGGCCATGAGCTGATCACGTTAAGGTCATATTTCTCCAGGATTGCAGAACTGGAGGAGCCCAATAGAATCAAAATATGATTGGCTATTGATGCCATAACTACGAGCCCCTGTGATCATTAAGATGTTTAATGGCTTCTCATTGACTAAGGAGGGTCTGCACAGGAATATAGATGAATATAGCAGACAATCTAAGCGGCAGCTGCCCGTGCAGGTAAGAGCGGGTGGGCCGGGTGGGAGGTGGGGATTCAGACAGACGACGACTAGGGGAAATTAATTATTTATTTAATTTCCCCTCATAGTCATCTGTCGAATTCCCCCCCCAACCCTGCCTCACCGCTCTTACCTGCAGGGGCTGCGGCTGAATCTAGGAGCAGGACCACTGATGGTTGCCCTTAGTAAGCATGGGATCAAGCTCAGGCTGATAACTTTGCAACGCCTGATGAATCTGCTCAAAGTTTGGCACAGACTTGTCTGATTCAGGTCAGGTTGTTAACATTATGTATCCGCAGGATGGTTTGTGAGCTAAACTCTTGCCGATGACGTATGCAGTGACCTGAAGTCCAACTTCAAATCCTAGAAAGGCTGACCTAGCTTTCTGTTTTTCTGGGTCTAGCAAAATGACAGCCATAACATAGGGTAATGCAAGTAAAACCTGTTATTTGCAATACTTAATGCTGCCAAATTTTCGGCCTGAAGTGCTATAGAAAAATAATCAAGTATATTCATACCCTTTAGAAAAATGTTTCTGCTGCCCCACTAGGCCTCCATACTCGGGAGATATCAGCCAGACAACGGATGTAGGATACCAATGCACTTTGGAACCCTGCCCAATGATCAGGAATGGGAAAGGGGAGTCGTGTGTGTGTGTGTGCTCGCGCATCTGTGTGTGTCTGTGTGCGTGTGGTGGGAAATGGACCATTTCTCAGTGTTGGTAAAATCTGACTAAGCCTGAAAGAGACCATCCCTATGGCCCCCAAAGTGTGTTTAGATACTTTTGAGCGAGTGCATCTTAAAAGCGGTGTGATATTTACTTAAGTCCACTGTATAACCTACCTGAGGCACATGTGGAGTTAGACTGGTAAAAACACACTCCATTATGGTAATTGATCGGAATATATATATATATATATATTGTAATAGCATTTATATAGCACTTACTACCCCGTGATGAGGCGTCAAACTGCTTTTTCGGTGAGTACCACGCTATTCCGGTACACAAACAGGTTTAGTGGTGAATTAGTATAGGGAGATATGAAATTAATTTGAGCGGTGGCCATGTGAGTTTGTTATTTGGATAGAAGAAGGATAGTAGAGCGGTAAAAGAGGGAAGGGTTTGCATTTATATTATGCTTGCTAACCCTGATGAGGTGTCAAAGCGCTTTCGTTGAGTAGAACGCTACTCCGGAACCAAAAAAGGATTAGTGGGGAATTGGCATAGGGAGATATGAAATTAATTTGAGCGGCGGCCATGTGAGTTTGTTATTTGGATAGAAGAAGGATAGTGGAGCGGTAAAAGAGGGAAGGGTTTGCACTTATATTATGTTTGCTAACCCTGATGAGGTGTCAAAGCGCTTTCGTTGAGTAGAACGCTACTCCGGAACCAAAAAAGGATTAGTGGGGAATTGGCATAGGGAGATATGAAATTAATTTGAGCGGTGGCCATGTGAGTTTGTTATTTGGAATGAAAAGGACAGTGGAGGGATAGAAGAGGGATATGTATGTTGCATATATAAATATATACACAAAGAATCTTTCAGCATTCGGCTTATGATTTCACACTTACGCTCGCCATGCGATGTCCTTGATAAGGCATGCCGTGGGCACCAGCAGCAACCCGAGCCAGAAGTATCCGCATTTCAGCACCATTCCCGCCTGCAGAGAAACAGAAAAACATTTGGCTGTTTTACACTCGCCAGACTCCAGGATTAACGTTTGCACGCAGCGCAAGCGACAGCTCCCCGACTACTTCAGCAGATGTTTCAAGGCCCCCTCGCGCCCCCGCCTCTCTACTGTCAGCCTCGAAAGCCACGGCTTCCTGTTCCAGAGCGGGCAGGTGCCCCAAAATGGAGGCATCAGTTGTTCGGTGTTTAATCCCGCGCGCCATTGTGCGACTGTCAGTGGGATGAAACATTCTAATGTATGCGAGATAAAAATACACCAGTGGCCTGACAGGAGGCTTGTGGGGGCCGCCACCCACGGTAGCACAGGAACACTGCACATTCCAATCAGCAAAGCAAGTTTAGGTCACCCTGTCTGTGATCTCTGAGGCCTGTTTTTCTTTCTAGACACAGGTGCCCCTGCCACCTGGCTCTGACTGTCCATGGACGAGGAACTCTCCCAAGGACTGAGCTGTTCATTAGGGTGTTAGACATGCAGCCTATTAGCGTCTTCGGCAGACAATTTGTATAGGCTGAAGGGGCAGAGATCTGCCTTTTCAGCTCCGAAGCTACTGTGTTAGTGCTTTGGTAGCAGGATATCGAGTCTTTATTAGCGTGCTGTCACATTTTCACAGCAGAAATACTGACACCAAAATATCAAATATCCATGTAGGTAAGTATAGGTTTACTTTGCTTAACTCCACATCCACATCCCTTGACAATGTGTCGATCATCCAAGGAGGTAGGTGTGGAGTTATAAATTGCAAATCTATACCTCTCAATATTTAGTTACAGTCTGGATATTTAAGTTGTACACATTTCTGCTATGATGTAATGCTGGAACGATGTTAAGCAAAAGGTATTCTAACATGTTCAACGTATGAGATTAAACGCAAGGCTATTGAATTTTGGTTCGACCGCAGGTCATAAGAGCTCAGTACTTTTAGAGAGCACCCATTGACAAAGGTGAAAAAAGAAGAAAAAAGGTTATTGCCAATGCAGCAGCAAAAAAAATGTAATAAAAAAAAATCACAAAAAGCGCTCAGTGAGGTGACGTACACACACACACGTGTCACTACGCATGCACATGTATGCGTCACTGAATTTTTTTTTAATTTACCACTCCAAGATTGTTGACACCCATCTTGGAGTGGTACATTTAAAAACAAAGGTTAAAAAAGCGCATTATGAGAAAGGAGTGACCAGGTAGTAAATTGCAGCCGGCAGGCCCTCCTAAAAATTAAAAAAGTTGAAATGTAATTTTTTTTTTTAATATGACGCAGAAGTGCAATTGAGCAGTGGGTTCGAGTCAACCTTCCAGAAAAGTGGTAATGAGCAGGGAGCGGCTGGGTAGCAAGGGTGGGGCCTGAAGGGGCTTGGGGGTTATTTTAACCCTTTCACTGCGGCGGCTATAACGCCGCAGTGTTAAGGGGCGGGGGGACGTGCAGCACTCCCACGCTCGTGAAGTAACCGCTCCGTCACGCCCCTTGGTGAGCTGTGCTTATGACGGAACACTACCGTCACGGCCCCGCCCGTTCAATAGAACGTGCCGCGCAGGCGCGCCGAGTAGGCCCTGACGGAACGGTTCCTTCACCAGCACAGCCCACCCGAGGGGCAAGTCGGAACGGTTCCGTCACCAGCGTCGGAGGGGTTAAAAAAAAACTGAGTGGGGCAGCAAGGGGTGGGAGAGGCATAGGGATGAGGGAGCAGCACGGAGATGGTGGAGGTGTGGATGCGATTGAAAACTTCGTGACCGTGAATGTGGAGGAGGAATTGGCACACAGGGGAAAGGTAGAGAGAGAAAAAAAACACATATGCACTCATGGAGTGCTGAAAGCAAAAGAAACAAGCACTGGCAAAGCCTATAGATTTTGCTACAATTAAAAAAGTAATAGCATTCACATTTTCATGAACATTAAAAGCTGGTGCAATCAACAGTTTCCTGATGCAGGGCACAGTACCTTACATGATTACTATATGTCTCTCTAGTTAGATAGAAGACCTTTCTGTATCAGGCTGCAGTACCTTGAGCCTTAACTGGAGATCAAAAAGGCATAACCTGCCCCTTTTTAGCAAAACTGCCATCTCAGGGCTCATGTGAGAAACACACTTTACAGAGGTGGTGTACATTAGGTATGATACATTAGATAAGGCAGGTAAGGTATGATGGGTAAATTAGGTACAGTAGGTAAGTATGGTAGGTGAGGTATTGTAACTATAGTAGATAGATTAGGTTGTTATGGTAGGGAAAAGTAAGTGTTGCAGGTAGGCTTCATATGCATGGTAGGTCAGGTAGGGTAGGTTAGGTATGGTGAGTAGCTTTGGTCTGGTAGGTTAGGTATGATAAGTAGGTATGGTAGGCTGGTTGCACCATGCATGTTAGATTATTTAAAGTAGGTTAAATCTGATATGTTTGTATAATAGATAGGAATAGTAGGTTGATATGGTAGGTTAGGTGTGATATGGAGAGGAAAGTAGGTATGGTAGGTAGATTAGTAAAATATGGTAAGAAGGTGTGACAGGATAAGTATGGTAAAGATAAAAATATGGTAGGCTAGTTATGGTAGGCATGATACATTAGGCAAAGTAGGTTAAGTATGGTAGGTATTATATGAGAGTGTGGGCTGAAATTATGGTAGGTTGGTGTAGGAAGTAGGTTTAGTAGGTATGGTAAGTATGGTATAGTGCAACACTATAAACACTATAAAAGGCTGGACCCGGCAATCCTACCGGCCTCAACATCTCCCACAAGAGTATTCGCTCAGCACACAGAAACCTTATAAAAATAATTGAGAAAAACTCCTCTTCTGCAAAAGAAATCTTCAAACCTGTAAAAAGAATTATTTCACGCTTCTGCCTGTGAAATTTTCATTCCTTCCCCATCCGAACTATGCAAAGCACTGTCTGTTTTTTTACGGGACCTGATCAAGATGATTTATAATAACTTCAAAGTCCAGTCTGAGCTGTATTCCCTGTCATGTGTACAAGAGCAGCTACACTCAGCAGCTCAGAGTTGTCTCAAACTGAATGGGGATAAGACGGAGATCATCCTGTTTGGTAGAGCCAGTACGATCTGGTGGGATGAATGGTGACCATATGAGCTTGGTACTGTCCCCAATCCGGAAAAAGAGACAAGATATCTGGGTATTCTTATATACAGTTTACTCAGTATGAAAGCACTCTGCGGTCCACAGATCTTACTGCAGAATTTTACGGATGCTACAGAAAATCTTTAACTGGATTCCCCTCCATTGCAGGAAAACAACTATCCCGGCCTTAATTACCAGCCACTTAGATTATGCCATATATGCAGCTATTAATGATTCTTTGCTATTGTTTCTCCAAACCATCCAAAATACCGCTGCCAGACTGGGCGGCCATCTTCTACTCAGAGCTGCATCAATGTCTATTTTGAATGAGCTGCATTAGCTGTCTGTACATAAGCAGAAATTTGAGCATTAAACACCGGTGGCCCCATCTACTTATGCAGCCAAGTGAACCTTTATATGTCCACCAGTGTTCTCAAGCCTACCAGTCTCACTCTTGCAAATCACAAAGCATTTAGCATGTCAGAACTGTGGCCATTCTTTCACGCACTTGGCTATCAGGTATTGGAACAAACTCCCTATTCAAATCCTTTCCTGCCACAAAATTAAGACTTTCGATAAGCCATTAAAACCTGGTTATTTTAGTTTTCCTCTCCTTAAACATAACGCTTGGCTGGACCATTATGCTAGTCATCTGCGCTAGGATACCCCACTGGGGTGAGTGTGTGCTTTAAAATACATTTTAACATAACATAACATAACACAGCACAACCTAACATAGCATAACAGAGCATAACATGACATGACATATGATAGGTAGGCAAGATAGGTTAGGTATGGTAAGTAGCTTAGGTACGACAGGTAGGTATGGTAAATTTAGTAGGTTACATACTATAGATAGTATTTATAGGTAGGTTGCTAGGTATGTAGCTACAGTATACATGGTAAGAAAGGTGTGGTAGGACATGACTGTTTTTGTCTGGTACTCAAGTTTACGCTCTTAAAGAATTTTCTAGACTTCTTGCTTACAAATTAATGCATTGCTAATGAGAAGCACAACATACTTTAATTAATAAAACACGTGATTTTGCTTGTAAATGATGGATGTATTATATTGGATGCTGCAAATGGTTTATGCTTGTTATTAACAATTCACAGCATAAAATCAAAAAGATTAAACCTATAGGAGGAGAACATTTATATTTTAGTAATAATATTGTATGTCATAGTTTCTTAAACAATGATAATAACATTAATATTCGGATCAACAACACTAACAATAATAATAATAATAATAATAATAATAATAATAATAATACTAATAGAAATAGAGGGCTCTCATTTACTTTACATATTGCATTAACAGAGTAGTACTCTCAAAGAAGAGTGTTATAAAATTGAGAGAAAAAATGGATTTAGCCCTGAAAGTGGTGATCCTAAAATATATAAAAACAATCTGTCTCCTGGTAGGTACATCTGAAAGGGCTAGTGATTGTTCTTCAAGAAAGCCTGTGCTTTTACATGCATATATTTTTTGGGCAACAAAAATTGCAAATTCAATATGCTATCATGACAGCAAAGTAAAACAAATACACATAGGTGATTAGTAACAGCAATGTGCCATTTACTTTATGACAGGCTTAGGCATCCAAACAGCAAACAGTTATGTCATAAATCAGCAATTAAAAACTTTGTTGCACCAGCAGACTGAACATATGAAAATGCCAAAGCTGGGTCTCAATGTCAAGCTACACCTCATTTGCATCTGTAGTTTAATAAAAGGACCCATCCCCAAAATGTAAAGGGAGCTCATGTAGGACACAGTAACTATCCTCACAATATGGCTTTGATGGAGAGCAAATCAAAACCATGACAGAACATGAAAAAAACATGAAAACCAGTGGCAAAAGATGGCTGACCCAAAATATACTCTCTGTCATTATACCTTTTCATACTTCTCTTTGAAGTAATGATGACAGGAGTTTTCTTCAACTAACAACTAAAGTAACCTAAAAAGTAGTACCCTGAGTGTAAGCAGGATACAGGCAATCCAGTCCTCCTGGTAAAGGATAAACAGAAAACGAGGAATGCAATCCGGTAAATGAGAAGCAAGCGAATGAGAAGACACGCAATGCAACCAATGGTGAGCAACGGGCTGACACAAAGTCCGCTGTAAGTACTGGTATTGTATACACCGGGTCTTGCACAAACAGAAAGCTAAAGCTGCTGAGGTGTTGCTACAGCTAAAGCTGATTGTAGGCAGGACCTAATAACAACTTGCCCTGTACGCTGCACCCTGAGCACTGACACTCATGGTCTCTTTGTAATACACCAAAGCATAGGTGCCTCCTCTTGTTTGTAATCTTTCACTCTACTGGCTAGCCTGCACTAGAAGGCACCCCTCACCCAATCTCCCTGACATGCGCATAATGTCCTCCCTCCTCACATTCAAGCCTTCACTCCAAAGGCCCACCACTTGCAGCCGGTGTTTCAAAGTGGTTGACACGTAGGACCTACTCCCGCAGAGGCATGCATAAGCCAATTGCCAAATCCTTCACTTTATATGAACTATGTGTATTTGTGATTTCACTGGCATGGCTTCATCCATTATCCATCAATATTGTCACCACTCTTGTGCGTAGTTATCAACATTTGAATCCGCTCATATGTACCACTAATAATGAAGTGTACAATGTGTCTGTGTTGTGTCAGATAGCAATTAAAACAATTACATATCACATTTACAATCATTTTGAAAAACTCTGGGAAGAATATTCTCAGCTATGTCTTCAGTATATTAGCCAAAATAAAATAATGCACGATTCACCCTATCAGAAAGAAAGCTTCTGCCACAAGGTTGTAGCAAACGAATATTGCCAACTTCACAGTTAAATGCACACGTCATATAGTTTGCAAAGCATTGATACTTCATCAGGACAACCCTCCATTCATAGAATTCACACAACCATCACTCCCAGAGCCAACAGAGCATCTTAGACCACACCAAACCCTAATGTCCATCTCACAGCACTAAATACAGATAGCTGCTGAAGCATAGCTACCTCAACAGAAGACCCACCACCCTGAAAACAATATGCCACAAAACTCATAGAACACACCACTTAATTCATACCCCATACAAGAGTAGGATGATCCCAGTTAAATGCGCAAAATTGCATTAAAGTAACAGTAAATGTTTTCTTTTTTTGCTAACACTGCCCACGAGAAGTGCTGATCTCTGATGCTGAGCTGTTTTTACGTCTTGGCTTCAGAGATGAGATAATACGCTTGCTCAGCTGTAATGTTTGCATATTATGGTTACTATTTGTAAGTTGTTTTGCTTTTCCCTAGCTCAGACTAGGCACCTGCTTTTATTTTTTCCTAAGAATTATTCACGATTGTATTCCATACTTTAGAGCACAATTGTATAGATTTTTACTTTACCTTTGCTCACCACAAATGCCCCTGGTAGGAATAGACACAGCCTATTCATACCACTGAACCAATGCAAACCTCCATCAATCACTAACAACTACATGACCATGGCTAAGGTCAATATAAAATACTAGAAGCACGAGGAAAGAATGCCCAAATTGTGAAAGGGCTGTGGGGCCATACAGATTGCAGGAAAGTGCTGCACAAATGCTGATACCAAAACAGCCCTAACTTACAAAGTTTTTCCCCATACATATTTCTGACTTACTACTGTAAATTTAGGAATAAGTAACACCTAAAGCTAGTAAAAGCCACACCTAAAGAACTGTCTTTGTGAACTGGCCCCATTATACCAGATTACTTTTTCCTTCCGATTGGCTGCCAAGAGACCGATTTTTTGGCAGGTGCTTAATTTGTACCACAGGTTGCGAATGATGGGCACTGGCACTCATTTTGGGGGACCGGGACTTTATTTTACACCAATATACTTCAACTCATAGCAAGGGAAAGACTGAACAGGGAAAAAGAAAAGAAAGTTAGCAAAGAACTGACAAAGGGAGAAAGCAGGGATGAAATTGAACAAACAATCATAAAAAGGAACTACGCGATAGTGGAAGAAAGAGGCATGGGTGGAATCAAGACTGGGCGACTTTTGAATTCGATAAACCCAGCATTTAGCAGTGTCGGCTTCGAAGAAAAACTTTGAGCCCCTCCATTTATTTTAATTTTTTTTTTCTTCCTTTCTTTTTTTTTTTTTTTACATATTAAGCGTTTCATACAGTACTCTTGCTCTTATCTAAGCCCTCTAACGTTTTTGCAGGTTATGAACCTTGTGCCTCAACAATCCCCGTCTTTGTGCCCGTCCTCCCACGGCATACTGTGGTTATGAATAATGAGCAGTCAGTGTGCTTGCTTTCTTGCATCCGTTCCCCTTTAGAGACAATTATGCAGGTCTGGCAGGAAAGCCAAGAGACAGGTAGGTGAAGCAGATTTCACCAACATGTTTCTCCAACGTGAATAAGTATTTGTGTCCTTTCAAACAAAGGCGAAATAAAATGAAATAAAAAGTTGCTGGCAAAGTCCGCCGGATTCTTTCTCTGTAATGTTCCATCATCTGCTGTGTGCGCAGGCCAAGGCCACTGGGGGACTGTGCGAAGGCTTCAGTCAGCGTTGGCACAGGTGAGAAAACATGGCAAGAATGAGGCCTGACTCCTTGTGAGTTCAACAAACCGAGGACGCAGAAGACGCACCACCTGCTCTGCACCCAAAAAAGACCCGTCAGCTTCAACACATGACTGGTGGCAGCAGTTAAAGAGGAGTATTGTGTCACATACACATAGGACCCTTCATTAGTTCTCAGTCCAGCATCAACTAACAACTTGTTTCGCAGGATTCTAATGGAGTTTAATCAGGTGCTATGGTTGGACTTTGTGTAAATAGAGTGACAATAAAACCAAGCATTTTAATTGTTTTAATTGTGCCTGATCAGGCGGATTTTGTTAGAACATTCCATGCAGGTAGAAAGTGCAAAAGGGGAAAAGAGTATGCATAGAACAGTTTAAATGATCACACAATTTTTATCGCGTGAACATAGTCAAATGGTTCATGGTCATCGACCTAACTTTCTCCCTTCCACTTGTAAATATATTCCTAAAAACTGCTTTCATCAAACCTTTGCTAGATATATCTGGGGTGAAGCTTGGGACCGTCATTGAAAACATGCTGGCTCCATCCCTCAAACCTGACGTGCACCTCGTTGCTCTGTTTAAATGTCACTTCTCTATATTCCTCCTCTGTGTACTATACCTCTCTCTAAACCTCTTCTCTCTTCATCCCACCTGTTTATTTATATCTTGCACTATATGCCTTACCCCTTTTTACCTCTATCTCACAACCGTTTACCTCTCCCTCCCTCTTTTCTCTCTACCTCACCTCTCTCCTACAACCCCACCTCACTCTAAATTCACCTAATCATTCATAGGCTACCTCAACTCTTCTTTCTACCTATTCCCTCTATCTCCCCTCTCTCTACTTTCTTGCGACTTCTCCTTCACTGCCTGTATCTAGTTTCTCCATCTATTAACACCTTCTTCTCTGTTTAGCACACCCTCTCTACCTTATCTCTTTCCACCTCTCTTTCAACATCCCTCTCCCTCACCTCTCCATGTCTGCTTTTCTCTTCTTTAACACTCTCTCTACAGCACCATCTCTTTCTCTGCTCTTCATCAACCTCACCTCTCTTACCCTCGCTCAACTTGGTCTCTCTCTCTACTCCACCCCTTTTCTTTCTACCTTCATCTTGCTTTCTACCGTTCATTGCTCTCTACCTTTCATTTTTTATACCTCACCTCTCAACCCTGCCCCTCAATGCCTTTACCTAACCTCTATTTCTCCATACTTCTCTCTATACCTCTTCCCTCAATGTATCCCGCCCCTTTCCCTCTCTACATTTTTTCTCCCTATCTCTTGTCTTTCTAACTCACTCTAAAGCCTGTCTGTCCCTACCTCTCTTTCTTTACCTACTGCTTCATAGTTTCCCCTCTATCTTTCAGGCTACCCCAATCAACAAATCAGAACATTTGTAAGGTGCACTACTTACCCATGAGGTTCTCAAGGCGCTGGGGAGGGAGGGGGTGAAGGGCTGCTACTGCTTGAATAGCCAGGTCTTGAGGAGTCTTCTGAAGGTTAGCAGGTCCTGGGTCTGCCGTAGGAGGATGGGAAGGGTGTTTCAGGTTTTGGTGGCGAGGTGGGAGAACGATCTGCCACTGGAGGTTGCTCTTCGGATGCGGGGTAAGGTGGCGAGGACGAGGTCGGTGGAGCCGAGCTGGCGGTTGGGGATATAGAAGCGGAGTCGTCTGGAAAGGTAGGCTGGTCCGGTGCTGTGGAGTGCCTTGTTTGCGTGGGTGAGGAGCTTGAAGGTTATACTCTTGTTGACGGGGAGCCAGAGCAGTTCTCTCAGGTGGGGTGTGATATGGCTGCGGGGAGGAATGTCGAGGATCAGGCCTGCAGAGGTGTTTTGAATGCGTTGAAGTTATTTCAGGAGTTTGTCTGAGGCTCCTTCGTAGAGGGCGTTTCCGTAGTCCAGCCTGCTGCTGACGAAGGCCTGGGTGACTGTTCTTCTTGTTGCAGTGGAGATCCACCTGTAGATCTTGCGGAACATGCGGAGGGTGTTGAAGCAGGGGAACGAGACGGCGTTGGCCTGCTTTGTCTTGGAGACAGTAGAGTTGAGGATGAACCCTAGGTTGCATGCGTGGTGGGTGGGTGTTGGAGCTGTTCCCAGTGCGGTCAGCCACCAGGAGTCGTCCCAGGCCGAGGGGGTGGAGCCGAGGATGAGGACGTCCGTCTTGTCCAAGTTTAGCTTCAGTTGGCTGTTCTTCATCCACTCGGCGACGGCTTTCATTCCTTCGTGGAGGTTGGTTTTGGCGGTGAGGGGGTCCTTGGTGAGGGAGAGGATCAGCTGGGTGTCATTGGCATAGGAGATGATGTTGAGGTCATGCAGTTGGGCGACGTGGGTGAGCAGTGCCATGTAGATGTTGAACAATGTTGGGCTGAGGTGCGGCAAGGCAGGTGGCGGACGCTCTGGGTTATGCCGGAGAAGAAGGAGGTGGTTCAGTCCAGAGCCTTGTCTCGGATTCGAGCGTCGTGGAGGCATGTGCGTAGGGTGCGGTGGCAGACAGTGTCGAAGGCTGATAGGGCCAGGAGGATGAGGGCAGCAGTTTCTCCATTGTCCAGCAGGGTCCTGATGCCATCGGTGGTGGCGATGAGGGCAGTTTTGATGCCGTGGTTGCTGCAGAACACAGACTGGGATGGGTCCAGGATGCTGTTCTCCTCAAGGTAGCGGGTCAATTGTCTATTGACAGTCTTCTCGATGACCGTTGCCGGGAACGGGTGATGGGCCGTAAGTTCTTGAGATCCTTGGGTTTTTAGAGTAAGGCGTTAATCTCAGCGTGCTTCTAGCTCTTCAGGAAGGTTGCTGTCTCGAAGAAGATGTTCATGGCTTTCCGGAGATGGGGTGCGATGGCGGTGCTGGCTTTGTTGAAGATGTGGTGTAGGCATGGGTCTGACGAAGATCCAGAGTGGATGGTGTTTATGATTTTGCTCGTGTCGTCATCGTTTGTTGGTCCAGGAGAGCAGGGGGTCGGTGTGGATGGTGGCCGTGGAGACGGAGGTCTCAGTGGTTGCCGGGCCGGTCGTGCTGTTGAAGCTGTCGTGGATGTCTGCGATCTTGCGATGGAAGAAGGTGGCAAGGGAGTTGCACAGGTCTTGCGAAGGTGGGATGTCGTTGGTGTTGGAGCTGGGGTTGGAGAGTTCCTTCACGATGTTGAAGAGCTCTTTGATGTTGTGTGCGTTGTTGTCTAGGCGGTTTTTGAAGGAGGCTCTTTTGGCTGATCTGATGAGATGACGGTGTCTGCGGGTGGTGTTCTTGTGGGCTGCGTAGCTGTCCGGTGCCTGTACACAGTGCCATTTCTTCTCTAGCTTACAACAGGTTAGCTTGGAGGCCTGGAGTTCTTCAGTGAACTAGCTGGCTTTCTTGCTGGTGTGTCTGTTGGAGGGTTTCTTGATCGGGCGAGGGTGTTGGCACAGTCATTGATCCATTGTCTGAGGTTGCGGGCAGCGGTGTTGGTGGGGTCAGCGGGTGGGCTCCGGGGGAGGGTGGTGGTTAGCTGGTCTTTGGTGACTTTGCTCCAGCAGTGGCGTGAGATCTGTTGGGTGCAGTGGTGCGTGGTGGGTTTCCGAAAGGTTAAGTGGATGCAGCGATGGTCGGTTATAGAGGAGTTCGGTGGTGTGGTTGAAGGAGACGTGGGAGCTTGCGGAGAATATGGGGTAAAGCGTGTGGCCGGCAGAGTGGGTGGGTGTGGTGACGAGCTGCCTGAGTCCCCGGTTGGCGATCAGGGTGGTGGCGTTGCAGTCGTTGTTGTTCTCGAGGTGGAAGTTCAGGTCCCCAAGGAGGATGTAGTCTGTGGACACGAGGGCGTGTGTACTGACTAAGTTGGCGATGGAGTCGCTGAACTGTGGTCGGGGTCCGGGGGGTCTGTAGACGAGGGTTCCTCTGAGGGTGGTGTTGGGATCAATGTGGATCTGGAAGTGCAAGTGTTCGGCGGTACTGAAGGTGTCGTTGGTATTGGTCTAGACTCTAAAACTGTTCCTGTGGTCGATGGCGATTCCTCCTCCTACTCCGTTGGTGCGGTCCCTGCGGGTGATCTTGCTGCCGTACGGGATGGCTATGGCGATGTCGGGTGCCGAGGAGGGGTTCAGCCAGGTCTCCGCCAGGAAGGCGAGGTCTGGGGAGGTTGAGTCGAGTAGGTTCCAGAGTTCAACGGTGTGTTTGCGGGCGGAGCGGGTGTTGAGAAGGATTCGTCTGAGGTAGTTGGGTTCTTTCCTGGTGGGTGGATTTGCGGATCGGATGCTGGTGAAGCTGCAGTTCCAGTCGGAGAAGGGTCCTGGTGTGCGTTTCGGGGAGGCCAGGAGGCAGGTGTGTGATCGTCTGATGTTGAGTGCGTGGAGGGTGCTGGCATCGTAGCGGCGTCGGTTGTCGTGGCGTACGCGGGGGCCAGGGGTTCCAGCGCTGGGCGCAGTCCATGCGCGGACGGGCGCAGGCAGGCTTGCCTTAGGCGTGCCCCCTGCGCGTATCTGCCGCACGGTCACGCAGCGGCCACCATAAGAAGGGGAGGTGGGAGGGAGGAGCAGCTGGGAGGTGGGAGTGGACGAATGGGAGAGCGGGGGCGGGGCTGCAGGGGACACAGCGGCAGGAAAACGGGATGGCGGGAGAACGGGTGTGAGGAACGACGAGGGGTACAGAAGGCAAAAAGGGCAATAAGGTAAAAGGGCACAGTAATGGCACAAGAGGGAAGGAGAAATAACAAAATAATCCAATAAAAACTAGTAAAGCAAATTACAGAAACACGAAGGCAAAAGGGCAAAAAAGGCAGAAGGGCACAGTAATGGCAAGGAGGGAAGGAGAAATAACAAGATAATACAATAAAACTAGTAATGCAAATTAAAGAGAACACGAGCAAAAGCAACCTTTGGCCTACCACTGGCCACCTGGGATGAGGCACAGGTGGTAGCCTGCGGGTGGAGGAGGGCCTCGAACTTCGTCAGCACAGCGGCAGCTGGGCTGAGGTCATGGGCGCACAGGTGGTGCTGTGCGGCGTGGGGAGCGACCTGCCTAAAAAGGGTCAAGGGTCTCTGTACCTTTTATCTCACCAGTCTCTCTACCTCATCTCTAACTCCTAAGATTACCTGTTTTCACCCTATGAATGATGAAATTACTGGTAGTAGTGGTTTGATTCTTCCAGTTGTAATGACAATGCCAGTTGCAATCGCAGCCAGCATGACTCGTAGGTGGGGCAGGTCGCGCGGGTGGGTTTCATTTAAAAAATAAAATAAACTTTCCTTCCTGGGTCCAGCGTTGTCTCTGCTCAGGACCTGCACTCCTGGAAGCAGGCAACCTCCCTCCCCTCCCCTAAACCGATCACAACACTGTAATGACAGCGTTGTGATTGGTCCGGACGGTGCCCAGCCAGGTGCCTATGAGGAGGCCATTTTCTCCATGTAGGGTGCATTGCAGCCTACATGAAAAAAGGCCAGAGTGCACTGTTTGGTCAGCCCAGAGGGCTGACCAAACAGTCTGTCAGCACCCTTAGCAGTGGGCAAGCCACTCCGCCCCTGCCCTAGAGCAGACCCACCCACACGCCCCCAACCACACCCTTCTGCTTTCTCGCAGTGCAAGAAGCAGAAACATAAAATGGTAATTATTATCATGTTTCTGACGCTCCTCCGCCCTAGTGGAGTAGCCGGACCTGGCCAGCTGTGAAGAAGAATACCCAACAATTAAAACTTCAATTTCGAGCTCTATGTGCATTGCTGTGTTTTACATGTCAAAGATGAAGTCACATAAGGTAACAAGCATTAGAAATGCAATAGGTCTCGCAGCATTAGAGTTAGTGCTTTTAGAATTGTTTATGGTTTTTTTTGTAAATCTTTAGCATGAGGTTGAGGGTGAGTGAGGGTGAGTGAGGGTGAGGGGTTGAGGGTGAGTGAGGGTGAGGCTGAGGGGTTGAGGGTGAGTGAGGGTGAGTGAGGGGTTGAGGGTGAGGGGTTGAGGGTGAGTGAGGGTGAGGGGTTGAGGGTGGGTGAGGGGTTGAGGGTGAGTGAGGGTGAGGGGTTGAGGGTGAGTGAGGGTGAGTGAGGGTGAGGGTGAGTGAGGGTGAGGGTGAGTGAGGGTGGGTGAGTGTGAGTGAGGGTGAGTGTGAGTGAGGGTGGGTGAGTGTGGGTGAGGGTGAGGGATTGAGGGTGAGGGGTTGAGGGTGAGTGAGGGTGAGGGGTTGAGGGTGAGTGAGGGTGAGGGGTTGAGGGTGAATGAGGGTGAGGGGTTGAGGGTGAGGGGTTGAGGGTGAGTGGGGGTGAGTGAGGGTGAGGGGGTGAGTGAGGGTGAAGGTGAGTGAGGGTGAGTGAGGGTGGATGAGTGAGGGTGAGTGTGGGTGAGTGTGGGTGAGTGAGGGTGAGGGATTGAGGGTGAGGGGTTGAGGGTGGGTGAGGGGTTGAGGGTGAGTGAGGGTGAGGGTGAGTGAGGGTGAGGGGTTGAGGGTGAGGGGTTGAGGGTGAGTGGGGGTGAGTGAGGGTGAGGGGTTGAGGGTGAGTGAGGGTGAGGGGTTGAGGGTGAGTGAGGATGAGGGGTTGAGGGTGAGTGAGGATGAGGGGTTGAGGGTGGGTGAGGGTGAGTGAGGGTGAGTGTGAGTGAGGGTGAGTGAGGGTGAGGGTGAGTGTTAGAGGGTGAGAATCATTTGAATGGATTTCATACCACTTCTCATTTTAGAGAGCTGCAACGAGACTGAAACGTATTAACCCGCAAATGTCCCATGCCGCCCTTGTTGACGCTGCTGGCTCTTGATGGTAGCTGATGTCGATTTAACAAGGAGCTGTGGTTTCTCATTGTGCATCGGTACTTGGCCGCATGTGGTATGGCCTCGTAGGTGCTAGGAATGCCAAAGCATTCAAAATGAGGTGGCACTCCTCTAGATCAGCAGTTAGCACAGGCTCACAAATTGCTGCATGTATGGGATGTGTAGGAAGGCTAATAGGGTATAGGCTTCAATCTGGGAATGGGGAATCCAAAAGCGTTACTTCTATTAAATCGCAAAATGATGGCTTTAAAGAGGAGACGTCTACTTCAAGACTTTAGACTAGCGTGATGCACCACGTTGGGTGGTTGGAAAATGACACGAAACATACTAGATCACTGGTTCACACTTCTCCATAAGCAGTGCTCTTCGCTATGCTTGGAAGACGATCAGAGTAAAGAAACAATGTCAAATATGACCCTGCACCCACTGTCATTTAAGCAAAGTTAGCTTCTTCAAATTTGTAGAGTGGGAAAGTTAAGACTGCCCAACTGCAGAAAAGGTTGCCAGCTTTAGAAGGTAGAAAATCTGGGCCATTTTCGCAAGTTTTTCAAAAACTGGTAAATGGTTCGCAAGTACTGAAGACAAGCCGGAGGGAAGAGAGGGGAGGGGGGAGGAGAAATGCGACACGGCGGGAAGGGGAGGGGGCGGAACGGGGGAGGGGGCGGAGAGGGGAGAGGTGCGACTTTATATCCGTTTCAGAAACAGGAACAGAACCGAAGACTCCAGGGTGGGAGAAAGCAGGGCCGCTTCATTCCTGCAGCGGAAAATGAAGTTACTTGGTTATTGACGTCCACAAAGACTCCAGTTAATTTTTAAAGCATTCCTGTGTGCCAACCGTAGCTGGGAGGTTAAGAGATCATGGCAGACAGCGCAAGGCATCTGATGGCGGGGTAGGATTCTCGAATCCGAGTCCATCACTTTGTTCCATCTTTCAAGAGGACCATTCAGATCGGGGCAGACAATCGGGCAGTGTTTGGAATCCACCTAGCGAACACACTGGGATTGTTCATCCGGCCCACTGGGAGGGTACCTGTTTAAGGCGAACACATTGCTTGCATTTTCAAAGGTCAGGCAAGCACCGAGTGAAACAGGCTCTGCTCACATTTGTGGCATTGCCGCACGATCAGAGTAAAGAAACAATGTCAAATATGACCCTGCACCCACTGTCATTTAAGCAAAGTTAGCTTCTTCAAATTTGTAGAGTGGGAAAGTTAAGACTGCCCAACTGCAGAAAAGGTTGCCAGCTTTAGAAGGTAGAAAATCTGGGCCATTTTCGCAAGTTTTTCAAAAACTGGTAAATGGTTCGCAAGTACTGAAGACAAGCCGGAGGGAAGAGAGGGGAGGGGGGAGGAGAAATGCGACACGGCGGGAAGGGGAGGGGGCGGAACGGGGGAGGGGGCGGAGAGGGGAGAGGTGCGACACGGCAGGCAGGCAGGGGAGGAGAGGAGGAGAGTAGGGGAGGCACGGCCTAGCGGCCGTGCAATCAAGTAGTGAGGGGGCGGAGCTGGGGGAGGCTGTGGAAGAGAGTAGGCAAGGCGACACGGCGGGAGGGGGCGGAGCGGGTAAACAAAGACGGACATGCACGCGCCCGTGACTTTTAAGGTCAATGCGCATGCGCATAAGCTTAATGCGCATGCGCATTGACCTTAAAAGTCACGGGCACTGCAAGGAATCGCCACGATTCCTTGCAGTGTGGATAAAGAGTGGATAACTCGCAATACTCTCGCCTTGCTCGATGCGCATGCGCATCGACAGGCGAGACCTAAAAACTAACAATATCCCTGAAAGTTGCCAGTGCATCAGGGACATTTAGTTTATGTTTTTCCGTGGCACACCCAGCATATTACGCATCACAAATGTGGGGCCAAGATGTTTAGCGGTGCCACATTTGCGATACATGTAGGGCACATCTGAGTTCTAATAGCTGGGGGGGGGGGAAACAATTTGAATGCAATGGTTCCTGTCTGTGCTGCAGCAGGCTATGAGGAATTAATGGGCATTTGGGCCTCCAGATAGGCGTGTCGCTCTGCTACTTCACTCACCTCTTTTCACTTACCCCGATAGGCTTTCACTGCAGGGGCCAAAATGATACAAAAATATGCAATTCAAAAACCCAACAGTGCAGGTATGTCTCTGCGGCTGCCCCACAGATTCCTCGGCACAGCAAGAGTTTAAACTGCCCAGTGACTCACTAAAACAGTACAATTAATCCTGGCCAGCTGCTGGGACCCCTTACAGGAGACGTGCATATGTAACAACATCAGAGAGGGCGCTGCACTACAATCACAGAACTCACATTCCAATCATACAACTCGCGTTCTTTGTTTAAGATTAGAACAATCATTCCAAAATACATTTCAAGCCTATTTCTATCGTTCCAAATCAGAGACCTGGGATAGCATTTTACTTCCAAATTAGAAGATGCATACCAAATTTAGAATCCCAGTGCTAAGGCAGGGCCCACATTCAGTTTTACTAAAATGGAGTCACCTCCTCTTCATTATGGCGCGTTTTAACCTCAGCACTTCGGCAATGCTCACTGCGCCGAGCTCGATGAAATTACTATGCATGTGGGGGTTGCAAAATCGGGGAGCCCAAACTGACTTCTCAGTGACCATTTTGTAGTCTGAGGCTGCTTCTGAGCAGAAGAGAGCAGGGACAGCAGGTGCAGGGGGCAAAGTCAGGGGGGAAATGGTTGACTGGGACAAAAGCCATGGGATTATGAACAGAGACAAAGGACACGCCTGGAATTGAGGGTAGGAAGGCCCATAAAACTTTGAGTTATGTCACTGTGAGAAGCTGCCTCAATGGACATTTATCTTCTAAATTATTCAGTGAAGTGAAACAATGAACAGGATGAAAAAATTCTGCATTTTGGTGAATTATTGGAACATGAAAAGTCTGTTTAATATTGTGAAACTGGTGAGGCTCTATGTACTGATCAGTCAAAACAATCAATATAGTAGCAACGGAATACTCAGTCTGCCAAACTGAAATTCCACATGCCTCATTTACAGTAGGGGAGTAACTTAAGTTTGTAAGCAACGGATATTAGTCCATCTCCACCGCTGACATCCTCGTTACACTGCCCAACGGAGTAAGGACGGTGGGAGGATTGGCCTTTTGGCCGTCTGCTCTATTTAGAGAGGGCAGACAAATGTCCAGTTTTTACTGTCTCTCAGTGCTGGGTAGAACCTGGTGGCAAGGGGCAGTGAAAACTGCAAAATGGTCCCCACATCATGGGAGAGAACTCTCATAGTTTGGGGGGCATTAGATTTGGGATTTGTTTTTATAAATGCAAAACAAGGTGAAAAGTTTGACAGACAGTACTGATACTGATGGAGCTGTTCATCAAACTATTAATACATTGACAGATACTGCTGTGACAGAGATTTCGGCCAATGTAAACAAGTGTCTGCTGGGCCGCTGGACATCTCTAACTTCGAAGCAAGGTTACTCCATGGCCCTGTTAAATTGGGTACTAGTAATACCAGTGGTTTACAATGCTTACCGATGGCTGATGTGAGGCATCAGGCACGGTTACAAAAGTAGAAACATAAGATGAGTGGGAGTCAGTTTCCAAGTCCATCCAATACGACCTAACTCAGAGTGGACTAGGTTTCTCTGGTGGCCTTCCATGAAAAAGCTAGGAAGGCCATTTGTATGTTAAAGACGTGAGAATTATTTTGGTTTTCAAGTTTCAAGTCCATGAAAAACTTCCGCAAGGAGGTAAGAGCCAGCTTGTGTTGGTTTTTCTACATTTCTTTGCAGTAGCTGTCTCTTTAGTCAATAGAATTATTTCTAAAGCGTGTTTTGCATTTTACAAGTTTGTGGCTTAAGTATGTTGCAACACCAAGCCATGTGCACTTTTTTTATTGGGCACGAAAAGAAACAGTATTCCAACTCTAAAATAAGTTTCATCTTCAGCTGTCCGGAGTTATTTCCATGGTTTGTCGATTTTTCCACCACATCCATGAATAATAAAAAAGGTATGTAAACCGTAGGAAATAAAGATTGTTTATTCAGCAGCTAAACATCTGAATCGTGAATTCCATTAATTTTTCTCTTAAAGATCCTCACGGCTTCCGGCCGTATACCTCAAAATTATTTGTGGTGGGAGCCACGTAGGTACATTCTGCTACATTTTCCAAAAGGACTAAATCAACCTCTTACCCTAAACCCAGGAGCTGCAGTCAAAAGTGCCATCAATAAGAACTTTGTCACTGACCGTAAATCTTCTTTACCACTAACACTCGCCGGGGTTGGGCACCTAAAGTCAACACAAGTTCACATACTCCTCCCGCTAGAACAGGGAGATTAACTTGGATTTGGGAGGCTACTTTGTCAAGAATGAAACAAAATGACAGGGACTCGTTTCTACATCAGGCTTAGGAAGCATCTAAAGTGGTACCATTAAGGATGTAGCAACTGCACGGAATTGTTTCAGAATTATACATTTCAGGATTAAAATAAAAACGCTGCACTGTCTGGACTTCTCCAAGAAGAAACGAGCATGCCAGGTTGTCTGGTTTAATACATTCTTCGTTATTTTGCATGGTGGGTTTGGTTTGTGTTTTCTGATACTTGTCACTCATTTGGTCATAGTGTAGTCAACTAATGTATTCGGCATTAGGATCTGCACGAAATATGTATTTGCATAAGAACCTCGTTGAGACTATCGTTTTGTGTCACTTTATGAAGTTGTGTTTGCAAACCAACACAGTCAAAGTAAGTGATCACCGCACCGTTTCTTCCTACCGTGACACACAGCATCACTGGGGAAGCCCACCTACAAAGATATAACTACTCACTTTCACTATTTTCCAGCCAGTTGGGAGAATGAAAGGGGAGGGCTGTCCCAGCTTTCAAGTGGAGGGTACCTGGAGGTCGATGGAAGCTCAGGCCATAAGGTTGGTTTTACCTTTCAGGAAATCTGAATAACTTAGTTCCCAGGAGAGGTGGCGGTGGTGTGTGAAGCCTGCTGTGTTTTGTTCTGGGTTTGTTCTGGGTGATTCATTGTGGATCATCAGGAATGTTTGCGCATCTCATGGGTCCTCCGTAAGCAGGGCTGGGTTTTTGGCAATTTCTGGGATCAGCAGAATAGGGCTAATAGATTTCACGCAGTCATAAAAGCGCTGCCTGTATCACTCGTTCCCTTGGTTGCCAAGCCAAGCCCTACCTGTGCAAAGGGCCAGTACAGAGGACTACACAAACCAGGTGTAGTTTCATGGCTTTGGAAGATGTGTCCTCTGGTAGCCCAGGTAATGAATTGCATATGGGGCCTTGTACCAGCCTCAATTTGGTCTTCATGGCAGGGACTTATGCTGCAGCCGAGCTGGTAGTCGCAATCAAGATGCAGTGATACCACACAGGGGAAGATGGGAGGATTGAGAAGGATACATAGATTTAATTCAGGGGTGAACCGAGTGACACTATTTCTGGTCCTGAGGAATGCCCCCCAAAAAACCAATTCAGAGCTATAAATAGGCAGAAACATGTCAACCTTATAATAAGCGAACTTCGCTTTTGAAGCTCAGTGTTAGCTCTGTTTTTAATCCTATGCAGTGGGTGCCCCAGAATAATGTAAAATTTACGCCCACTAGTGAAATAGTTTTAAACTGTCCTTTGCACTCTGTTCCTCACTCAGGCCCTGTTATTGTTCATCCTTGACAAAATACCTCCGCTCCTCCCCGGCTGGGGAGTTGTAGCCCACTGCAGGTACCTTGTGGTCCAGCTATGAGGAGGGAACCCAACTATGAATCATGTCATCTTTGGCGGAGTGAGGGTTCTCGCACTAAAGACTACACGCATTGGACTCCCACTATACGTGGTCTTACATTTCTTTTCCAGACGTACCTTTTGTGTGTGAATTCAGGGACTTATGCTGACCAGGTGTGATAGCTGGGCTGAACCGTTGAGCAGGGTAGAGCTCCAGGCTCGGTCACAGGTGGTCGCTTCTTTTGATGGGCTCAGGACATCTACTATTGCTATCTGGCTACTGCAGTGCATGCGAGAGATATGGGACAGGGATTTGTATATGGGACAAAGCTGAAGAACGGTGCCATATTTGGTTCTGAAATGGAAGGTAAGACCATTGAGAAAACCAGTTTTTCCTTTTGCAGATAAATCCAAGATTGCTTATTCCAAGACCTCATACCTGCTTCTGTAACACTACAACGTGAGTCCTGGAGAGCAAGCGGCATGGAGTCCTCTATAAGCATGAGTTACATTTTCGGTAATGCGTGCGAGAAGGACTAACAAAATGGAAGACAGGATATGTGATCACTTAGGAAATTTGCTAAAAGTATGCTATAACTATTAGCTACTTTCCCTACATTGAACTCAACTCACCAATTACATAATACGTCCATCTAGTTCTAGTCCATTTAACACCCAACCAACAATGGCCAGCATACTCATCCAGCCATAGGCCACTCCCATCACATGGCACGAAAAGCTTCTACAGACTGGCATGCATTAAAAAGCTGCATCACTGGTAAAAAGTCCTCCGTTTTCCCTTATTCTTGACTCTGGTTTGACCTTACCTTACCTGAAAGGTACGAGAGGCTATCAGATTACGAAGACTCGAGTGAGGCGGCATGTTTAGTAGGTGTGTGGGTGTTTGCAGAATAAAAACAATTTCCTGAACCACAGCAGAACAAGCTAGCAGAAATCGCTCGGCCATGAGAGAGTACAGAGGCCGGGGTGTGCTTTCAGGAGCGTCTCCCCAGTTTTCGTTGGATGCTAAACGGATTTATTGTCTCTTGGGACCTACTGTGACGAGTACCTGAGCAATGTGAAAATATGTTCAGGGCTCATATCGCACAGTAAGACAGGGAAGCCGGGTGATTGGCAGTTTGCTAGTGCATACAGAGCTGAAATGGACACCACATGGCCAAGAGACGAAATAGAACACCCGATTAAACTGCAAGATTAAAAACACGCAATGTAGCCAGAGGGGAAGGGAAGGGGAAGTGCTGAAGGGATATAAATAATACAAGAATTGTATAAAGCAAAAGTTTTCACAATTATGTGATGTGCAAAAACAGAATTTTATTTTAAAAAGAAAAACAAATTTACTGGACAGAAAGAGTTACAGATAATGGTAAGGAATGTAGGCGGAACAAATTAAACATTGGTAGTCATACAATTGAATTAACTTTAGATGGCAACTGTATCAGACTTACGCTATAAATGTTCATGACAAACACAGGTTAATAAGATTGCCACTGTCTGAACTGTGTACCCAACATATTAAAGAAACACCTGAAAAATGACACCCAATAAACGCATGAAGTGGCAAAAAATAGTCACAGCTTTTGTAGCCCCTGGTTGCCATGCATCAGAGACAGGCCTTTATTGACTGATGGCACATTTGGTAAGTCTTCTGGAATGATATAGCAATGAAAAACCGAATTATGCGGCGGGGTTAACTAACCTATTCGGCAATAAAAAACAAATTATGTGGTATAGTGCTTAACATTTTGAGGAAGTATTGTTTCACTATTTTGTCACTTTACCACACAGTGTTACTGTCTGGACAAAAGTTTCACCTAACTAGGACCAGTTTAACACCGGAGTATACCCATCAGCAACTGAACAGTGACCAACTAAACTTAGCCAATAGTCAGCCACTTACAACACCAGGACTCCCACTCCTTTTTTTAGTAACTTCTGATGCGTTTGAGCTAGACAACATATTTGCTATGAAAGCATGTCGTGCAAGGGGACCCTAGCTGTAACCATGCGGGCTGGGACTAAAAGGCTTCCCTGAGGGATGTGGTTTGTCATCACTAAAGGTGTACACGTCCTGAATGACAGTTCACCGAAGGTAACACGTGCAAATACAGCCAAAGAAAACAAAAACATAGGTACAATCAGGCATGGGCATATTATACTGTACTTTAAATACATATACTGTTTACTGGCTCAGTGTCATGCTTATGTGTGTCCCTTGGTGCCGCAGACCGGTGCACTGCCTTGAACAACGAAGAGGCGAGAGGTGAATTTATCCGGATGGACCAGGGGTGCAAATCCATGGATAATTATCTCAACTCAGAACTGGAATTGTACAAAATTGACCTTACACAGGGATTTCACATATTAGGGGGAAGAGCAGATCTTTACTGGTGCAATCAGTGACAGTCGCTGATGGCCCGCCAGCCCATATTCATTAATTTTTATAAACTCTTCCCCTAATGTGCTTAAGAGCAGGAGAAATGTGAAAGTAAAGTTTCTCCTAAATACACTACTGGCCACTAGCATGCAGAATGTAATCTAGGCTGGGGGTTGTCGTATCAGCAAGGATCAGCACACACGGCAAAGCAGCTGAGGAGCTTATTGCACCTGCTGTAGAGATCTTTGTGTCAGTTGCAGGCCATCGAACTGAATCCTCATAAAATAATTTAGGGGGTTGGTGTTAACTCTGAAGAACACTGCAAACAACCCACAGGCCACAAGGTTATCGTCGATTAAACGTGCTAGATTATTGTGTTTGCTTCATGGATCCCTGCCTAACTGTGTGGCATGGGTCACTGTTTACATACCTGATAGAAGCGCTCAGTGGGTTGTGATCTAGTGCAAACATCTGTATGGAAACAGATACATTTAGATCCTTGCATGTTTTAATCCATTCTTTCATTTTTCAGGGGCTGATAAAATTGGTACCATTGAGTTTGGTAGTTATTGTACAAAACAGTTTCCGTTTAGATTGCACGCTTTAGAAATGGACATTAATAATACAATCAAACAGATAAACGCAAATATGGAGCACATATTTTTTTTTATAAAATCACTTCATTCATTCATTCATTCATTCATTCATTCATTCATTCATTCATTCATTCATTCATTCACATATAGAGCCACATAACTTACATACATACAAAGTTTGAGAAAGCAACATTTTAATTTCTCAGTTTCTTTCTCTCATAGGTTGTTGAGTTCAAAAGCAGTGCTCGGCAAGGCTGCCTTTGACCCCTGGCCCTCTGCTAGCCAACACAGAACTCAGAGAAAGCTAGTTGTCCTGAAAATAAGCCATTTACAGCTGAGCACAGAGCAGAGAAAACATAGCCTTCGCTCAGACCCAGCAGGATGCATCCCAGCCAATCCGAGCGCACCCTGAAGTTGTGTGTGCACCACTCCAGATCTTGTTGGATTGAGGCCTAGTGTCTGCCCACTGCACTAGGGCAGAGATTTTCCAGCACACTACCCAGTTCCAGCGAGAGAAACGCTGTGAACCAGAACACCATCTTTTCCCACAGTGGGCTGATCACGTAACATTTTTGGCTGGCGCTATTTCGTGTCTTTGGTGGTAAGTTAAGGCAGTGCTTGCTCCAAACACCTTTTACCACTGTGTTATGAAAACAGAATTCTTGGAGGTGGAAATGTATGACAAGAGCTTTTGTGCACATTTCTTGTGCTGTTGATATGCTCTGTTGTATTTTGTGCTTAATTATTGTCATGTGGTTTTGTAGTGTTGCACTGCAGACCTTTTATTGCTTTCTGTGTACACAATTGTGTTGTGATGGGCTGTGTTATGTTTTAATTGTGTTAGTGTGTTGGTTTGTGTTTGCTGCTGTTTTATGTTCTATTGTTCACTATAGACAGGTCAACCAATGATGCTAGATTTCCATCCAAAAGTAGCACATGGAGCTAATTGTCTAAGATGGTGAAATGGCAGCTCTTCAGCTGCGTCGGACACAAACACTGTACAGAGTCTTAACTTGGCACTCTCAGGTGATAGGGCCTTCTATGACATCAATGTCCCGCGTCTCTTGAAATCCAAGGACAGCAGCCGGCCCCCCTGCAGCTTTTTACATGGAAGGGTACATGCATTAGTCACATGGTCTGCACATAGAACAGTAACAGATGTGGGAGACAAGTGAAGACACCCATCAGAGTGATTAAGCTGTTTGATTTTTTTTCCTGTGAATTCTCCTGCACCCCCTAGTTGTGGAACACATTTCTCTTGCATCATAAAGCCAATGAAATCTGACCTCCGATGAGCTTGCCATGGAACTAGATGAATCCACAAAATCACACAAAAAAAGTTGCAAGCGAACTTTACAGCTCTAAACCACAAAACTGCAGCTGGCAGAACACTTGGGGCATGACGTACGTACTGGGTCCACTGTGTAGAGGAAAAATAGGAGTGTGAACATGGCTAACTTTAAAAGAAGCAAATGCAGCACAGTTTCAACAGATAAATCACCTTATCAGAAATAACATCAAAGCGGTCACAACTTGAGAGAAAACCCCCCATTACAGATAAGTTGATGAGGCAAATCTAGGGAGTTTTGGCCATGTTTACATATTTAGCAAACTGATTTCTGTTATCGTTTTGCTACATGCATTGGGAAAGCCAACAAGTCTTGCTCTTGCCTACTACATGGGATCGTTTGGCTTTGTTGCCCTGGAATTGAGTGGAGGGGTGTGTTTTTGGGTGGAAAGGCTTTGTGTGGCATGGAGTGGCACTGTGTGGCGTGGAGTGGAGTGCATTGTGTGGCGTGGACCGGAATTGTGTTGTGAGGAGCGGTATAGAATTGTGTAGCAAAGAGCGGCATAGAATTGTGGGGCATGGAGCAGAGTTGAATTGTGTGGATTGTGTGGAGTTGAGTGGAATTGTATGGCCTGGAGTGGAATTGTGAAGTGTGGTGTAGAGTGAAATTGTGTGGCGTTGAGTGGAATTGTGTAGCTTTGAGTGGAATTATGAGGTGTGGAGAATTGTCTAGCATGGAATTATGTGACATTGAGTTGAATTGTGTGGTGTGGAGTGCAATAGTGTAGCGTGGAACTGTGTGGTGTGGAGTGAAATTGTTTGCATAGAACGGTGTGGCATGAAATTGTGTTGCGTCAAACTGAGTGGAGTGGTATTGTGTAGCATGGAGTGGAATTACGTGGTGTGCAATTGAGTGGATTGGAATTGTGTGGCATGGAATTGTGGGGAAAGGAGTAGAATTGTGTGGCATGGTGTGGAATATGTGGTGTGGAGTGACACTGTGTGGAGTGGGATGGAGTGGGATTGTATGGTGAGGAGTGGAGTGGCATTGTGTGGTATGGAAAGTTGCCCGAGTTGCCACTGAATTGCCCTATAACACTTCAAAGCCTTTTCCAAACAGGAGAAGCAGCCGGGCTCAGTACTCAATCATGCAAGAACATGATAGCGAGTAACAAACACCTTGCTGTGAGAAGAGGCGTACACAACAGACTGTTGGAAGTTTAAACCAAAGAAATGCCAGAGTTGAAAATCTGCGAGCCCTCTGGACGTTGCGGTGGATGGGTGGGAGGCGGGAGAAGAAACATGGAAAAGGGGTGGGTGGGGGGAAGAAGAAATAGTGCCTCACTGACAGCATGAGCAGTGGACGGACATTAATTAAGATGAATCAATCCGTGCTTTGTCTACGCTCCACAGGCAGAAAAGGAAGTGACACCCAACATGCGCTGGCCATTTAGGAGGCCGCAAAGAAGAGTGACAATGATGCCAATGAATGGTAAGTGATGGGTGGACTCCAAGCCCTTTATAGTAAACTATTCCCCTTGCAGTGGACAGTGCATGCGCTGTCAGTAGGTAAGACCAAACAAGCATTTACAATGCAATGGTTTCGCCTTTTGAAAAGTTTGAGCTATTGGCATTGTAAATGACAACATTTTTATTTATGTGTTTGTTTTGAAAATAAATAAATAAATGGCATTATCATTTACAATGCCAATAGCTTCAGAAAGCTTAAAAAAAGGCAAGAGTGAACGTCGTGCAGGGCCAAAACACAATTATGCTCAACAAACTCCTAAATAATTTGTTGCATGCAAATAATAATAGGAAAACTAAAACCGAATCATGCTGCACACTTACTAAAAAAAAATCTATATTGGCATTATTAAAACACTAGTTCGATTTCTGAACTCTAAACATTATACATAAACGCAATAACATCAGTGCACCAAAACCTATAAATAAGGCACATAAATCATGTCTTCTACTATAAAGGCCTATGCTTGGGGTAAGAAACTCAAAGTATACATTATACCAAGGGATAAATATTCATCTAGGGCCCTTACTACAAATTTTAGGTAAAATCAAGGGGCATATTGAGCAATGTGGTGTAATTGCATAACTTCGGAAATTTCATAACAGGTGCAACATGAGTTTATCAAAAGTATGTCAGATTATGCCAGCAGAACAAAAATGTTATCTCGGCCTTCTACAAAGCGGCCAGTGACTGTGTGAAGGTGAAACAAAAGAGCTAGATGTACATCGGCTCAAAATCCACTTCAAATATAACAAGCAACACGAAGGAAGCCCTGTGAGTGAGGTTAAAATGAGGGCCTGTGGATCTGGCTATGCATTGGACGAATTGGGCTAAATTTGGGTATATCTGAGAGCCACGTGAAGGGGCACTAATCACTACTGTTTTGTAGCACAATGCACCCACAGATACAAATATTGTTTCGCACAACATTGGTTCTGTTGCCTTTTAGGCGACATACTTCTAATAATGAGTACATGTAGTGACACTGCTCGCTCCTCAAAGTGCATCCAACAAAAAGCTGCTGGTATAACTCTCATTGGCAATCATTCTCGATTTCTGAAACATAGGAGACTAGGTGGGCCAGCAGAGCGATTCGGGCCTGCAGCCTTCAAGATGCACACAGTAAGGGCCTACAAGTCCCAGCATGCAAGCTTTTCTTGGGTTTGGCTAAAAGGACACACGTGGTATGAGGTCACTCAGCAGCTGTGGCCTTATTGACAACTCATGCCATGCATGCACTGATGTGGGAGGCTCACCTGACCAGAGAAGTAGCTTGTCGTGCGCATCCTCCTGGGAGCTCGAGTTCTGGGTGGAGGTGAGGCCGTATGGCAGGTGGGACCCCAGGCAGGCGTTGTACTTCAAGGCTTCGCAGGAGGCCGTCTTCTTGCACCGGTCAAAGTAGAAAGTCTCGTTGCCAGCTTGGACACCTGCTTGTCGAGGCAGCAGAAGCACCAACGCCCACAGCACCCAGAACCCCCTGCCCAGGACCTGCTCTCTCCTAGAAATTTTGGGGGTCCTCTTCTTCACGTGGGCAGGACCCCGGGGGTCCACAACTGCAAAAGTACAGAGTTTCTGGCTTATCTCAACCAGAAGTACAGCAGACCCCCAACAGTTCACCTTGTTTCCTGCTGGATGGTCTGAGTATCCCCGAAATCCAACGAGGTGTCTCCGGGGCTGGCCCTCCTCGTTTCCCATTGGAGGCTTGAAGAACCCAGCAAGTCCGGCTAGCCCCAGTCGCACCTCCTCGAGACCCGTCCGAGGTCCCGGGGGGACCCCTCCAAATCCTTCTGCCTTCTGGTAACATCACCCTTCTCTCTGGAGCCCAAGGATCCTACCAACCCACCGGGCCCTGTCCGTTCCACCTCACTCACCATAGGACGGTGTAAAGGGAACCCCAAAAGCCGTCTACAGCCTGCGCTGCATCCATCTCGCTACCCATCAGCGGGCCGATTCTCATCCTCGTGCCATCCAATGCTTCGAGGGGGGCGCAATAATCCTCAACAGGCCGGCGTGGGAAATCCGGGAAACCTCGGCCTCTCAGAGAGTCCTCCTGGCCAGGACATCCCCTCCAGTGTAGGATGGGGGCCTCCGGCCATCCCTTCACGCGTAGGATCGCCCCTCCTCCACTTCCAAGCTCAGTGGAACTTCAGGGCCAAACAGAGGTTTCTCTGTGCCATCCTCGCAGGTCCGCCCATAGGCACTTCCACGGAACCAGAAACGGCGTTCAAAAGCCAAGAAACGAGCTCTCGTTTTCCCCCTTCCTTACCACAGCACCCAGACATAATGAAGTAGTCGATGCAACCGGGTCTGGGACGCGACACCTTTGGGTCACCTGTAAAGTAACCTAAACCTGCGTGTAGTAACCTTGAACACAATAATTCCTTCCATACCAATGACTGAGTGCAATTATTTATTAATCGGCAAACATTGCTGATTGGAAGTAGCCGTGTTAAGTCATGCGAGCGCGTGCAAGGTGCCAGTGAGAGCTCCAAAGTGCCAAGCTCGGCAGGATGTGCCCAGGTACAGTGCCTCTTCCATCAATGAGGGCAAAAGGCTCGCGGTGCTACAAGTGAGGCGGGATATTATTTGGGCGCGTGGCACGGTGTTTGCGTCTGTGGCTGCACAACTGAACAGCTGCGAGGGTGGCCATTTAAATTTAAAAACGGGGTTGGTCTTAAATTTCAGGTGAAAAGCAGTAGTTAAGAAAAATATTTAGGCTGCTGGTAATGCAAAATGGTTAATTTCAGGGCCAAGCAAATTATAGCCCGTGGCGACTTGAGTGAAATGGAGAGGGCCTGGCCCTGCCTGGTTTGTGTCTTGAGGCACAACCGCGCAAAATTGTATCTGCGACACGGGACGACAAAGTAAACACATTAAAAGATAGCAGAAACAACATTTTCTAAAGTAATACAATACATCTACTGGGCTGCCGCATATTCTTAACTTCTGCCGCACTCTCGATATTTTCCATTTTTTTAAAGATGCAGGTTGAAACGGGAGCTCTCGCAAACAAAGAGAAACCAGCGTGAATTCGGTCGAGTCTCTTCCCCGCCTCCCTCCCGGGGTGCCGTTCTTACCTGCTGGACGGGGGTGTTGGGCCCCAGAAACCTGCTGGAACCGTTTCGGTAGGGTGAGGGGGCCAGGAGCCGGGTCCGGGTGGAGTGCAGCCGCCGCGCTGAGTCTGTGTCCGGGCTCCGGGGGCGGGGAAGGAGGAAGGCGGCCATGAGGAAACAAGCGGGAGGGGGCGGGAAAGGGGGAGGAGAGACGCTGAGGCGGCCATGAGGAAACAAGCGGGAGGGGGCAGGAAAGGGGGAGGAGAGACGGAGCACGAAGGTACTGGGCTGCCGCATATTCTTAACTTCTGCCGCACTCTCGATATTTTCCATTTTTTTAAAGATGCAGGTTGAAACGGGAGCTCTCGCAAACAAAGAGAAACCAGCGTGAATTCGGTCGAGTCTCTTCCCCGCCTCCCTCCCGGGAGGGGGAGGAGAGACGCTGAGGCGGCCATGAGGAAACAAGCGGGAGGGGGCAGGAAAGGGGGAGGAGAGACGGAGCACGAAGGAACAGATTCGACGGCCGGGAAGGCGGGCACCAAGAAACAAGCGGGAGGGGGCGGGAAAGGGGGAGGAGAGACGCTGACGACGGAAGGCGGGTGCCGGCAATGCCGGACCAGACACGGGGGCGTTCCCGGCGTCGCGTGACGTCGGCAAAAGCCAAAGAATCTCGGGAACGCCCCCGTGTCTGGTCCGGCATTGACGGACGCCTCTCTGTTCCAATGGCTAGCCTCCATTTATGGAGCTAGCCAATGAAGCAGAGAGGCGTGTTCAAGTCACCCATACTAGAAACTACAGATTTCTCTGGAGGAGGAGCCTAACGGCTCCGCCCCCCAGCGAAACTTAAAAAGGGCAAATTTATGCTGCCCTTTAGGTTGGCTGGGCAGTTACTGGTGGTCGTATTGGCAGAACCATATTGGGCAACTACCTTCCGCTTCTGATAACAGATCCACTTTAAAATATCGCCAGGTCAAGAGCAGACAGTGGCCAGTAGTAGAAAAAGAACCAGGTCATTGAGTTGGATTCATGCAGGTGCCTGCTGCCAATGCTCTGCGTGAGGGCCTGCTAAGCACGGCTGTTCCATAAACATCCGTCCATAACATTAGCAGACCTTCTGTAGTGCCTGTGAGAAACACAGCAACTCATAGCATGAGAATCTAATGTCAGGTAAATGCCAATAGTAAATAAACCATTTGTTTAATGTACCCACATTATCATCTTTGGCTCAAAGACTTCTCAAATCACATCATATGGAACTTTAAATTTCACAAATAATATACTCAAGACACCTTTGTTTAGGAGTGCATATGAATGGAAAATAGGCCAAGTAGGTACTAGTGATTAATAGTAACACCTTTTATTTACAGTGCCTAGAATAGACATAAGTGCAGTATGAAGCACTATAGAAAACAAGATATTATTATTATTATTACTATTATGCTCATATAACTCAGGTTTTTGCCAAGGCTATTGATGCAACAGTCTTTCCCTTGTCTTCACTTGTGATGCCAGTGTTGATAATGAAAAGACTTTACTCTGGGAACCAATAAATGTGTAGATGGGTGGACTGCGGCAGCAGAAAGGACGGGGTCACAAGGAGGGAGGTTACAGACAGTCACTCTCTTGTCTAGCAAAAGATTCAAGGAATTGGTAAATGCTGCCTTAGATGAGTTAATCTCTCTGAGATACAGAAATAAACCCCAGCCATGGTCAAAAGCCCAGTGGTTTTCGTCAGATCTAAAGGCATTAAAGAAAGAATTTAAAAGAAGTGAAAGGAAGTGGAGAGTAAGCGCTGATGACACCTGTAAACTTACCTACGAAAAAGGCTTGAAAATGTATCAACATGCCATCCGGAAAGCTTGGATGGATGACTTTGCAGAAAGGATTGATAACTTCTCTAAATCCTTGAATAACTTTTCTAGTATAGTCAATTCTTTTTTTAAACCGGTCACTTTAAGAGCATATCCCCCTCCTTCAGAGGCCGCTGTGAGCTATTAGCCAACCATTTCCTTGGGAAAGCAAGGCTTATCTATGATGTCAGGGCACAAGTCCAAAAAAAAGGAAGTGAGGGGACGCTGACATCACGACAGGAAGTGACGTCACGTAAGGTGTATTCCACCATTAGACTAATTGCCTCCCCTCGCTCACCCCTTAGATGCGATTGCATCAGAGAAACCAGCGCCTGAGCAGCGTCCTGAATGAGCTCCAATCTCGCCCAAGAGAGGCCAAAGAGTGAAAGTGTGGCTCCATTTGCTCCAGTAATCGAGCTCCTGGCAAAATAAGTGGGGGGACGCTGTCCACCCGCGTGGTACCCCGACTCGAGCCCTGTATGATGTTCTTGTAGGGATGTCAGACCACATAAACAGGTCCAACGTGAAGATCGTAGCTGACAGAATCTAAGGTCGAACTTTCCTCTTTCCCACAGATTAGAAAGGAAGAAATATTAACCATAGCATAAACAGTTAAATCAGGTTCTTCACTTGACCATGCACCCCTAGACAACCTCCTGAAGGGGGGGATGTCATTATCTCAGCACTCACTGACATTTACAACTCCTCTCTGGATAGCCGCAGTGTGCCAGATGCATGGAAGCATGCCATCATAGGACCTTTAATAAAGAAACCTTCGTTGGACCCTGAGTTAGTCTACAACTATATGTCAATCTCCCTTCCCCTGGTGTTAGTAAAATCCTAGAAAAGGCGATAAATAACCCTGTGTCTGTGTTTCTGGAATCCAACAATATCGTACACCCCACTCAAATGGAATTCCGACCAGGCTGTAGTACTGAAACAGCGTACCTGGTGGCCACAGAGGAACTTAAAAGGTCCTAGAACAAGGGTGAACAGCTGCGCTCATCCTACTTTACCCAAGTGTAGCATTTGATATGGTCTCCTACCCCACCCTACTTTCTAGAATGGAAGACGACAGTATCACAGAAAGTGCATTAAAATGCCAATTGTAATTTTTAAACAATAGATGTTTTCAAGTCAGCAATTGGCCATTTCTCTCCACGGCCCACCATTTAATTATGTAGGGTGCCCCAGAGCTCTTCCCTACGCCCCACGCTATTTAATCTGTACGTCAGTCATCATTTGCCCCCTAGGCTTTACTACGATTTCTTATGTGGACGACACTCTGATCATTGTCTCCCTCACACGCAACACAGGCTCCATCTCACAAAAACGAAACTCTTGGTTAAAGCAGATAATAATTATTAGGCTTCAACAGAAGATCCAGATGGATAACATAAAACACAACAATTTCAGTAATTATGCCCTGTGCTTTGAAACAGGAATACTCATGATGTTGTACCAAAGCAACAGGAGATATTTGGAAGGAAAAAGGAGAAGCTGAGACGTACAGGAAGTAATTAAGCTTTAGATATATTATCTTTCTATTTTCTGAAAATTGAAATCAGAAGGGGCAGTAGTGTTGGAAAAAGTAGCTGAGTAATGCGATGTGAAAGGAGCATAAAAAGCTCAAATACAGACAATACATGGACGGAAGAAGGCATGTCATTCTCTATCTATTGGTTATAAAGATTTCTGAAACATGTAGACAGGACACGCATAGGAGGGTGTGATGGCTTGTGGTAGGAAGCAAGGCTTTTGAACAATACAGGATTACTTGATAATTTATAACTTGTATTCGACCCGAAGTGTAACTCTGTACAAGATCTGATAGGAATTCAAAGTTGTGCTTGTCAATTACGCTCAAGCTAAAATTGCAGCCTATTCAAATAATAGCATTGCCTTCAGGGCTCTATTATCAAAAAAATCATTTTGTTATGGAGAGGTATTTTACTGTCCCAAAGGTACAGACGCAAGGAGTTCACATGAAAGATGAGAGCTGCTGAATTACCTGTGTAGCTTCTGGTGTTTTTAATTTCTACTCACCTGTCAAGGAATAGCTCCGTATAAGGTGCTATGTATCTGTAAATTCGGTGTTACTCCGCTGCTGAACCCGAGGACACATTTTTCTTTCCATGATGACAACAGTAAAACAAGCATTTACAATGCAATGGTCTCGGCATTATTAAAGGTAGAGCTATTGGCATTGCTCATGACATTTTTTTAATGTTTTTTTTTTAATCATAAATAAATGGCATTGTCATTTACATTGCCAATAGCTTAATCGTTAAATAAATGGCATTGTCATTTACAATGCCAATAGCTTAATCGCTTGCAAATGCATGACCTATTGCATTTACACCCACACAGAGCCGCACACACAAAGCCACACACATACAGAGCCACCCACACAGAGCCACTCACACAGAGGCATTCCCATAGAACCACCTACACAGAGCCACCCTCACACAGACAGAGCCACCCACACATAGTGCCACCTACAAAAAAAGCTATCCACACATAAGAGCCACCTACAAAAAAAGCTATCCACACAGAGCCACAAACACACACACACAGAGCCACACACAGAGCCCCCCCACGCACACAGAGCCACACACAGATCCCCCCACGCACACAGAGCCACACACAGAGCCCCCCCCACACACACAGAGCCCCCCCACACACACAGAGCCCCCCCACCCACACACAGAGCCCCCCCCTCCCACACACAGAGCCCCCCACACACACAGAGACCCCCACACACAGAGACCCCCCCACACACACAGAGCCCCCCCCCACACACACAGAGCCCCCCACACACACAAAGAGCCCCCCCACACACACACATATCCCCCCCCACACACAGAGCCCACACACACACAGAGCCCACACACACAGAGCCCCCACACACACAGAGCCCCCCCCCACACACAGAGCCCACACACACACACACACACACAGCCCACACACACAGAGCCCCACACACACAGAGCCCCCCCAACCACACACAGAGCCCCCCACACACACAGAGCCCCCCCACCCACAGAGCCCCCCCACACACAGAGCCCCCCCACACACAGAGCCCCCCCCACACACACAGAGCCCCCCCACACACACAGAGCCCCCCCACACACACAGAGCCCCACACACACAGAGCCCCCCACACACAGAGCCACCCACACACAAAGAGCCCCCCCACACACAAAGAGCCCCCCCCACACACACACATATCCCCCCACACACACAGAGCCCACACACACACAGAGCCCACACACACAGAGCCCCCACACACACAGAGCCCACACACACACACACACACAGAGCCCACACACACAGAGCCACATACACACCCAGAGCCACATACACACCCAGAGCCACATACACACACAGGAGAGCAAGCACAGCGAGGGGGCAGGAGAGCAAGCACAGCGAGGGGGCAGGAGAACAAGCACAGCCAGGGGGCAGGGGAGCAAGCACAGCCAGGGGGCAGGGGAGAAAGCACAGCCAGGGGGCAGAGGAGCAAGCACAGCCAGGGGGCAGGGGAGCAAGCACAGCCAGGGGGCAGGGGAGCAATACACACCCAGAGCCACATACACACCCAGAGCCACATACACACAGAGCCACACACACACACACACACAGGAGAGCAAGCACAGCCAGGGGGCAGGGGAGCAAGCACAGCCAGGGGGCAGGGGAGCAAGCACAGCCAGGGGGCAGGGGAGCAATACACACCAAGAGCCACATACACACCCAGAGCCACATACACACCCAGAGCCACACACACACACAGGAGAGCAAGCACAGCCAGGTGGCAGGAGAGCAAGCACAGCCAGGGGGCAGGAGAACAAGCACAGCGAGGGGGCAGGAGAACCAGGGGGCAGGGGAGCAAGCACAGCCAGGGGGCAGGGGAGCAAGCACAGCCAGGGGGCAGGGGAGCAATACACACCCAGAGCCACATACACACACAGAGCCACACACACACATAGGAGAGCAAGCACAGCCAGGGGGCAGGGGAGCAAGCACAGCCTGGGGGCAGGGGAGCAAGCACAGCCAGGGGGTAGGGGAGCAAGCACAGGCAGGGGGCAGGGGAGCAAGCACAGGCAGGGGGCAGGGGAGCAAGCACAGCCAGGGGGCAGGGAAGCAAGCACAGCCAGGGGGCAGGGAAGCAAGCACAGCGAGGTGGCAGGGAAGCAATACACACCCAGAGCCACATACACACCCAGAGGCACACACACACAGGAGAGTAAGCACAGCGGGAGGCAGGAGAGCAAGCACAGCCAGGGGGGCAGGAGAACAAGCACAGCGAAGGGGCAGGAGAACCAGGGGGCAGGGGAGCAATCACAGCCAGGGGGCAGGGGAGGAAGCACAGCCAGGGGGCAGGGGAAGAAGCACAGCCAGGGGGCAGGGGAAGAAGCACAGCCAGGGGGCAGGGAAGCAAGCACAGCCAGGGGGCAGGGAAGCAAGCACAGCGAGGGGGCAGGGAAGCAAGCACAGCGAGGGGGCAGGGGAGCAAGCAAAGCCAGGGGAGCAAGCACAGCCAGGGGAGCAAGCACAGCAAGGGAAGCAAGCATAGCCAGGGGGCAGGGAAGCAAGCACAGCGAGGGGGCAGGGGAAGCAAGCACAGCGAGGGGGCAGGAGAAGCAAGCACAGCTAGGGGCTACTTTATCCCATATATTATGCTATATTTTAGTATGTTATGTCATGTTTTACAGGTTTATGTAGGGCACTTTCTTCCTTTGAAGATAGGACGTGGGTGACGTCTTTCACTGTAAAGGAACTTTAACACCAGATCTGTGATGCAGAAAACGGTGCTATGTATGGTGGGGATTAGGCTTTAGCCTCGTCGATATAGAAACGAATGGTGAAAACAAAGATGACGTCAACAGGCACGTCACTCTCTTCCACGGGTCCGTGGGCTCGGTGTCCCGTGGGAGGCGGCAGGATGGATTTCCAAGAGGAAGCAGCTATTTTGGAAACTCGAGCAATGAACAAATTGACTTTAATTACCCCCTCCCGTGCTCGTTACAAATTTTCATTTTCGGATGATTCAAAATAATTACAAGTTAGTCTCAACGGTCCGTCCACGCCTCTCGTGTCAATGTTCATCCAGTAAAGGTGCACTTCAGACTCGTTGAGAGCGTGACCCCGCGTGAGACTACAGGCAGAACATTCCTGTGAGCGCTTCCCTGAAAATAGCAAGCAGGAACTGTTCTGCCCCGCACAGTAAACAATCATTACATTGCATACATATTTCTGACCATTATTGCGCAGGCAGAACTAACAGCGCTTTGTAACGGGACCATAATGCAGAGGCCGCTCCTTGATGTGGGCAAAGGATTGAGGCATCTGGACAGTGCAACGATCCCCAATAAAAGAGTGCACAAGAACGGGAGGTTGGCTAGACACGTCCTCATCTGGGCACGTAAAAGTAGGAGGAGGCGGCAGCGGCAGCGTCAGCCAAACAAAACAGAAATGCAGAAAACCTCAGAGGGACTGTTAAAGGGAAAGACCTCGAGGATATGTGCTGCTGGGTGCAGTTAAGTGAACGAGGGAGGACGCTGAGAAGGGTACAGAGTCCTGCGGCGGCACAAAATTCGCAGGACACCCGAGGGCTGAAATGTGCGCCTGCCTCCTGGCTACACACATTAGCATTCCATTCCAGCGCGGCGATGCCATCTCAGGGTGGAGGGAAGGGGGTGCGGGTGGTGTTGGTAGCTAAGGATAGGGGGGGCTAGTCACCTGCTCAAATCCAGACGGAATTACGCAGCCTTTCATCCTATGGAGTCTATACAATCTGTGCTGTTTATTAAGGTAGGAGCACGGTTACACAAAAGTTTTAAGAAGAACTCGGACAAGGCTTTCCTCGTCGCCTATGGCTGAGGAGGGGGTCTGTGGAGAAGCGAAAGAGCTGGGGAATAATTGTCTCTAAATCCCCTGTATAGATGTGTTTAACCCATTTTCCCGCCGCCCTCCATTACATAGATACCTTTGCCAAACCAACGCTGGATTGGAAATTAAATCCAACCCTGCAAAAATGTTCAAAACATTGCGACACTGTAGAATGCTGCGAACAGACAGCGGCACAGGGGTTGGATGGGTTGTGAGCAGCCCCTAGGCATGCAGCACATAGGAACAATGCCAGCGCAGCAGACTGGTTAGTCCGACTCCTAGCCACCAAAACCTGGCAGCAGAGGCTGCCTCGTGTCACCCTCTTCAGCCTCACCCATGGGTGTTCTCCTGCCCCTCCCCGTATCCGCTGCCTCATTCTTCGACTCACCTGCTCCCACGCTGGTTTCCAGCACTTCTAGTCCTGCAGAGATCCCGATCTGCAAGGGCCGGACGCGGTCGGGCAGAAATGGCTGCCGCAATGCTCCGAAATTTTCGGAAACGGGGGCGTGTTTTTGGGTGAGTGACGGATGACGTCACAGATAGAAAGAACCGAAAAAACATGTCCCTGAATCTGAAAAAGACAGGGCTTAAAGGGAGTGGCGCCCATCTCCTCCAATGGCTGGCCAGCATTTACGAGGCCAGCCAATGGAAAAGAGGGGCGGATTCAAGCCCCCTACACTAAGAAACATAAAATCTCTGAGCTCTACTCACTGCTTACGCAGTGCGACTGAGTCCTCGACCTAAAAAAGGGTATTCTTTGAAATGATGGTTTTGTGTCTCCAAAGTCGAAGCCTTATACATCTGACTGCATCTCCATGTTTAAGAATAGAGAAATGTGGCCATTTGTAGTTTAATATGCATGGCTTCTCTCAACCATTCATGGCTTCCAAGGCCCTTAAAACTTTGGAGGCCCTTGTGAAGTTGCAGAAAAGCTTGTTATTAGCTTCAGGAGACTGCATCCATTTCTAACGATAAAGGCATTACTCCTAGTCCTAGTGAAGAAGTGTGGCTCAATGGTTAGAGCGGCAGACCCTGATGCAGAGGTCTAGCCCGGGACCAGGGTTCAATTCCCCGCCTCGGCGGGTCTTGGGCTCAAAATTCCACGGACCTGATAATTCTCGCCTCGGTGCCTATTCCAATCATGGAGTCCCACTCTGCAACTCTGGGCAATAGCTTGCTTAATCTCCACAACGGCCCCCCACAATTCTAAGGATGCCTGGCCTCCACCTTGGGGGTGCCCAGGAGTGGACGCCTCACAGGGACAGCCAGGATGGGTTCCACAGCGGTATTCGTACAAGCGCCTTGAGAACCTTGTGAGTGAGTAGTGCGCCATACAAGTATCAATTTACAATTTCTTTTTTTTTTACAATTTAGTCTTACTCCCTCGCCTTCCTTCAGAATATTTGAGGCCCGCCTCCCACCCAGACCCACCCCCAGCATATTAGCCTGCCCACCCCCACCTCCACCTGTACATAAACAAGCCGAGCTACCACTCAGTTGAACCGCACCGGGAGGGAGGGTCCTTGAAGGAAGGCGAGGGAGTGGGAGTAGGACTAGGAGTAATGCCATTATCATTAGAAATGGATGCATTACCTCCCGTCCTTCCCTCGCCTTCCTTCAGTACAATTGAGGACAAAGCAAGCAGAAGAAAACAGACGGACAACTGAGTGACAAAGAACACAAAACAGTGCCCCAAACACAGCAGATCAACATCCTTGGCCTCGCAAAGAGGACAAGACACAGTGGCCCGAACCCCCACAGGAGGAACCACCCCCACAAGAGGAAAAGCCACCAAGACCGCGGACCGAAACCAACAACCCCACGGAGCGGAGGAAGGCAAACAACACCTGAGTTGGACCAAAGCGAACAAACAAAGAACTCCACCCTGAAGGACTCCACAACCAGCAGGCACCACAGCAAAAGCCGCCGGACAGCCAAACTGAGCAAACGAGACTCCACAGCCAAGGAAGGAGCAGGGCAGAACACAGGCAAAACCAGCCCGTGAGAGAGCCAAAACGCTGAGCCACCGGAGAGACAAAGGACGGAACCGGAACCAAAACCAACAGATCCGAACAGCCCAGTCAGAAGGGAAACGTTCAAGACAGGGCCCACAACACCCTCAAGCGCCCCGCAGGGGCGACGGCAAACAAAAACAAGGCCGAAAAGGCAAGAGTCGCAACCCAAGACCCCTAAGGGGCCCAATGGGAGGACCGGATAGGACATCCAACACCAGCAGCAAAGACCCCGAAGGGAAGGACCAGAAAGGGCGGGGAAACAAACACACCAGACCCGGGAAAAACAACCAGGCAACAGACCCCAGGCAACACACAAAGAAGCCAGGAGCACCAAGAAGCCGGAAAGCCGTCCACTGCACCCACAGAGGGGTCACCGACCACCCCAGAAGAGCCCCAGCCTGGAGGGAAATGCCACACCAAAAGGAGGCCAGCACCATGGGAACAACACCCAGAGCAGAACACCAGGCCGAAAAGGCCTGCAAACACCAAGCACAGGATAGCCAGGGAGGGACAGACGGGAAACCCGCAAACCACAGCCAACCGGACAGGTACCCCCAACACAGCCATGTCCAGCCACACAACCACCAGGCAGCAGGTGCAAACCCCTCACAGAACCCAGAGGAAGGACTCGAAACTCCAGAGGGCACAGAGCCACCGGAAGGAACCTCTGCCGAGCGCAACTCAACCCAGACAGGAGAGGAAAACAAGGAGCCCAAGGCCTATGGGGAGCAACCAACAACCCCGAGCACAGACCCACAGAGCTCGCACCAGAAAGGCCCTCAGCAGCGGAAAGGCAGGGCAGGGGAAGGGGAGGCACACAGAAGACCCAGAGGTCTAGGAGAGGGCCAGTCGCCGACCCCCTAATCCCAAAGTCCCGGAACCCCGGTGCAGAGACCAGAACCAGGCCACCCTGGCCGACCCCGGTGCAGCAAACAGGACCACCACAGGGAGGCCCCAACAACCCACCAACAGGCCAGATTAAGGGAAAGAAAGAGAAAACCCAGGATGAAGGATGGACCCAGCATAACAGAACCGCCAGCACACAGGTCACCTACCGAGGCAGAGACCCGGCAGCCCCAGCACACAGACCAGAGTCCACAGAAACAGGGACACAGGCAACCAAGGAACAAGGACCAGAACCTGGACCCACCCTGATTGAGGCAGAGGACCACGCCACCGGAATGACAGACTGAGCCAACACCTGCAGAGAGCCCAAAAGGGCACCAGGGCAAGCCCAAAAGCCTCAACAGTCGCCAGCAAGCAGACCACCGGGAGAGCAGCAGGAACCAAAACCCGAACCCGAACCGAACCCAGCCAAGCTCCGAACAGGCCGGTGACCGAAGCCACCACAAATGGAGCCGGAGTATGCAGTGAACACCCAGCCAGAAGGAAACAGCTGTCGAGCCGCCAGGAGAGCCCCCCCTGGGGACGGACCGACAAGGGCAGCAGGGATAATAGACCCCTGAGACAAACCCAACAGAAGCCAGACGGACAGGCGGAGAAAAAGAAAACGAGCCCAGGGAACCAGAAACCCCACAGAAGCCAAGCGTCCCTTCACCCGCAGCCACAGGACCGCCTGAGGAGCCCCCGGGACCACAAGGCCCAAACCCACGAAGGAAGAGAGACCAGGCACCCGCCGGACAAGGGAACGGGGCTGAGCACAGTCCGAAGACGAGCCCCGACTAACACCATGCCCCGAGATGGGACCAGAGAAGATACTCCCCGGGTCACCAAGAACCCGATCTCCCGAAGAACCACCAAGGATCTCCCGAACAGACCGAGCAAAAAGACACTCCAGTTGCATGCCGCAAGAGGCTGACCAGAGAAGGAAGAAGGAAAACCCCTGCCACATGAAGGAGAGCCACGAGAGCGGCCGGACATGTGGGAAGACCCAGGTCGAAGGCCTGAGGCCGAAGTGGAAGGATGCAACACAGAAACAGGCATACCCCACAGAGAACCGCAGGAAACGCAGAAAAGAAGCAGCGACCGGGAAGAGGAGAGAAGCCTCCCCAAAACCCAGGGCATGCCAAAAAAGCACTTGGCAGGGGCCGTGGAAAGATGTCCCTAAGGGCCAACACACAGAAGGGAATGGGCCGAATCGAGGAGCAGGCCCCCAAGAGAACCAGGACGGGCACAAAGCCGCTGGACAACCCAGCGCTAGCAACAGAACGGAGCGAGCCCCAGACCCCAGCCCCACCGACAGGAATCCAGCAGATGGCAAGCAAACAGGACACCTAGTCCAGCAGAGCCACCCAGCAGGAACCGGAGACAGGCACTGGAGGCAGCAGAACCCCAGATCCGGAGGAACCCGCACCTAGCCGAACCAGTACTCATGTCCCACAGTACCCAGGACCCCGCTTTCAACAGAAACGTTCCACAGCCACTGAGGAGGAAACGCCAAAGACGACCACCCAGAGTCAGGGAACCAACCGGACAGCAGTGACAGGGACCCAACAGGGCTGAGCACTCAAACAAGGAGGCAGCAAGCCAGGGTGAAAAAAACTGTCAAAACCACGCCTCCCTGAAAGACGGAAGGAGACACCCACATCGGGGACGACGGAGAGAACCCAGTGCAAGGCACGTAAATGTAAATGTCATTTGCACTTGTATAGCGCCTATCACCCAGGGGTCTCTAAGAGCTGTACGAATACAGCTGTGAAACCCTTCCTGGCCTGTTCCGGTGAGGTGTCCACTCCTGGGCACCCCCACGGTGAAGCCAGGCATCCTAGCGTTGTTAGGGCCGGTGTGGAGATAAAGCAAGCTATTGCCCAGAGTTGCAGAGTGGGACTCCATGATTAGAGTAGGCACCGAGGCGAGAATTATCGGGTCCGAGGACATTGAGCCCAAGACCCTACCGCGACGGGGATTGAACCCTGGTCCCGGGCCAGACCTCTGCGTCAGGGTCTGCCGCTCTAATCGGTGAGCCACACTTCTCCACGCCGTGAGAAATGCAGGACGTCCCATTCAAGGCAAAGCATGCAGAGGGCCCAAGGTTGCGACACCCAGACACCATGAACTACCACCGTCAACTCCATGAAATCCTGCACCAAGGAGGGCACAGAAGAAGCAGAGAACAGGCCAGCCCACAGAGCCACTGCAGCATCCAAGCAGAACATCAGATCCACCAAGCAGCGTGGCCAGGACAGGGTCCAACAGTACAACGGGAGGAAAGGGGCGACCCCCACCAAGAAGCAAAGCCACTGGAGGAAGGGAGGGACGTGCAGCACAGAAGTAAAAACCCCTGATGCAAACTGAGTGTGTAAAGAAGCCTGAAACCATTCAGGACCAACACAGTGCAGAAGGAATACGGAGGGCTGAGGAGAGACCGCACACGGCAGGCCCCACAGGCAACCGACAAGTACCTGTCAGCTGGCCAGTACCGCAGCGGACAAAGTCACAAATACAAAGCACATACAACCAGTACGAGCAACGTACACCACTCCCACAGCACCAACCCCCACCCCGGGACCAAAGGGCAAGCTCATCCGGGAGGGCCGGGAACACCAAGGAAAGAAACCCACAGTCCCTGCCCAGCAGGAAAGAGGAAAACCCTGCCGACCACACAGGAGTCCAGCGACCCACGTCCCGAACGTAAATGTAAATGTAAATGTATAGGCATTTATATAGCGCACTACTTACCCGGAGGGTCCCAAGGCGCTTCGACCGCTGCGAAACCCTTCCTGGCTTCCCTGAGAGATGGTCCCTTAATGGGTATCTCCAGGGTGAGACCAGGCATCCCCGGCGGTCTGGTGGGGCCGTTAGTGAAGATGAGGCAAGCTAATGCCCAGAGTTGCCGAGTGTGATCGCTGATCAGAGTGGGCACCGAGGCGAGAGAATTATCGAGTCCGCTGACCCTGGTCCAGAAACCTGCCGCGCCGGGATTCGAACCCTGGTCCCGGGCCGTCCTCTGCTCTCGGGTCTGCCGCCTCTAACCAGTGAGCCACACTACTTCACGTCCGCCCACCACCCTGGAGCCACAGACAGCACCAGAGGCGGGAGAAGGATCCACAACATCCAAGGACCCAGACGGGAACCAGTCGCCCACAGGACCCGCCCGATGAGGGGACGGAGAAGGCACCAACTGAACCCCAGAGCACAGGGCAGGGCAGCCACAATCAAGTCTAGCACCATCCTCAGATATGAGAGGCAGAACACCCCCCATGGAGCCCAGGCGACCAGGGCACCCCAGGGGGACAGGAGTCCCAGCCACAGAGGAAGAGGACATCAGCAAGCCCCAACCAACCCCATGCGACCCAGTGGCAGACAACCGCCAAGGCCACCAACAAAGAATTATGAGCACAGGCAGGACACAAACCCCATCCAGCGAAACGCAGTGCTACCAAAGGCACAAGAATAGCCCCTGAGGTACAGCACCAAGGCAGGTACCACAGGGCAAAAGAAACACCCAAGCAGGAAGGGGAAAACAATCAAAAACGGGCACAAACCTGTTCTACCTGGCCTCCGGGAAGACAGCATACCGGGAGGAGATAGCCAAGCAGCCCGACCCGGAAACGCAGCCCCAGCCACAGGAAGACCGCCCAACACCGACGGGGATTCCTGAGCCACGGCTCCGCCCCCACACCACAAGGGAGATGAAGAGAGGCGACACCGCCAGGAGAACGCTGCAGAGGGCATCGCCGTAGCAGAGAACCAGACCGAAGACTCCCCGGCACCGCCACAGGGAGGAGCTGAAAAGGTAAGTCTCACTAGAAATACAGAAAACAACAGGTGGAGGTGGGGGCGGGTGGAGTTTTTATGCTGGGGGTGGGTCTGGGTGGGAAGCGGGGCCTCAATTGTACTGAAGGAAGGCGAGGGAGGAACGGGAGGTAATGACAAATTAGGAAATCAATATTACAAGCAGATACAGAGAACACCTGTACCAGGTGACATAGAGAATGTATATTAGAGTTGTTTGTACAAGTTAAACCGAAAAGAAGCTTTAGGACTTTCAGTGCTGGACAAAGTTTTTAAACATAAAATGTTAGCAGACCCTTGTTAGGAAGTGGGCAATAGACAATCCTTTAGTCTAGTCTATAACATTGTGAATGAGACGGCTATGAGAACACTTTTTTGTCAGAAAGTGCCAAATATTTGGAGCGCTACCTAACAAAGAACGCTTTATTGTGGATCTTTTTCTGTACTTGGGAATCCAAGACATTAAGGTCTTTTTCCTCTAAGGGCTTGTTTGGTTTTTTAGACTGCCAATAGGTAATACCTTGTACTAGATACGGGTAGACTTCTATGACAAGAGTGGCTTCATGTGGTTACATTTACGAATTGTGAAGATGAATTAGGCGACAAGTACAGGACTACTTTTACAGGAGCAAGTCGGGTCTCAATAAGATCAGTGCATTGCCATATACAACTCATGGGGGCTGATTATGATGCTGGTCAGTTGAGCGTCCAACCAACATTGTAACGGAAATGGGATCAACCAAGGAGTTAGAGGTCCCCTCATCGTATTACGACGCGAGTGCCAACGAGGTGATCGGAAAAATACCCTTTACCATTGCAGCGTGTGCATCGAGGTTGGAAAATGGCTGCAGCACAAGCCCCAATGGTAAAGGGTATGTTTACAAACATCCATGCACCGTGTGCCAGGCACCATGTGGTGCCTGGCACACAGTGCATTTATGTTTGGGGGACACCACAGATGCCCCCCAGACCCCACGGCAGAGGCCACAGGGTGATGCAGGGCCCCCAAACCCCTTTTCTCACAGCCGCTCTATGGCAGCCAGACTGCCATAGAAAGGCTGTCTGAAAGGGGCATCATAATCCCTACAGCGGTGCCTGAGCAGGCACTGCCCCATTGTAGGGTATTACATTCCTACCGATGGTCGGATGGGCTGCCCATCGGATATGTCGGTGGGACCCTCCACCCGTTGCCTCCAACCTCCGCATATCATAATGCGGGGGTTGGACCGCGGCACCAGACGTCTGTTAGACTGCAACAGATGGCCTGTTGGTTGTGATCTGACTGACATCATAATGAGGCCCTAGGTTTTGTAACTGAAGATGGAGATGTAGTTAAGTAGACCATGATTTAAACTAACATATTTTAATCATATCTGGGAAGAATATGGTTGATATTCTGCATGATTTTGAGTGCACTCTGTTGTTAGCCTTTAGTTTTAACAAGGAGAAGGAAAGAGGAATTTGTCTTTTTGAGTTTAACTTTAGCTTCATAGTTTTAAACCATGTCGGTACTGCATACATACATGATGCAAGTATAACAAGGTGTAATTAGAATACAAATGAAAGGATAGAATGTTTTTCTAGAAATTGACCTTATGGTTCAATGTATAGGTTGAACACAATGTGGGACAGTATTGATCATTGACATATAAGAAAATGTTCTAGTTGTGAGTTTAGAGGATAGGTTTTCAGTCTTCACTTGTCTAAAGTGGTTAGTGAAGCAAGATTGGAACCAATTCAACACAGTGTTGCTGAAGGCTATAGATTTATATGGAAAAGAGATGAGGGTGTCATGATCCAACACTTCAAAAGCGGAAGATAATATAATTCAAATAGCACAATAGGGCACAGGTTTCCTTTGTAAAGGAGTTAGGAAGAATCATTGACTATCTAGAGGTGACTAGTTTATGTACTGGCCCTGATGCAAATCCTGTCTTAAAAGGACATATACATTGGTGTCTATTGATTTGTACTTTGAGTTGTTCAGCCATACCTTTTTCAAGCAGCTTTTCCTGACATGGGAAGTTGGACATAGGTCTAAAGCTTTCTAATTTGATAGGGTCAGCATATGCTTTCCTGAGTAGGGGACATACATGGCCGATTTTCAAAAGAGTCATGCACACAAAATTGAAGTGATGCATTGATGCAATTGACCCACAATTATTTAAAAGCATTTATGTGTTATTTGGCCATTGAAGGGATGGATGGAATCATCTAAATTCTTCAAAGAGTAACATAATTATAGTTTGCACATTCGTGAGATTAGATTATGTAAAATACTTTCTTGAAACATGTTTTTTAGTCTTACACACAGTGTACTGCTATAAACTTCCTCAAGCCATCTTTTAAATTAGTTTGAAAGATCTATAGAGATCATCAGCTGTAGGATCTAATAATAATCATTATTAACAAAAGCATCCAGTGCATCACAACTAAAGAATTACCCAATGAAAGGATCCAACGAGCATTACGTTTATAGGTATCCAAGGATTTAAATTACCAAAAGGACCCAATGAAAGGACACATGAGTCATATTCAGGGGCCTTTTTTCACTAATGGGAGGCAGAGCTTGGCCCCACTTCCCAAGCCACTTCAGGGACTAGGGCCACAACCCTTTGGGCATTTCTTTTTTCTAAGTGGAGGGGGCACAGGGCCCTCCTCCCTGAGCCAAGAGTGGCCCCAAAGACCCCATCTCCAGGACATCAGGCAGGTGCTCCAGTGCCCTCCTGATGCCCCACAAAACATTACTTTGAGGGATTTTGGTAGGAGCCCCAGGGCCCCTGAGGCCCCAGCCAGCTCCTTACCTAGCATCATGCTGAAGGCTAGTGGGTGCTTGCACCTTCCTTTGCTCCCTCCCAAGCAGAAGCAGCATATTTTATCTGCTACCGTGTGGATAGAGGTAAAATGGAGTATTCAACCTGTAAGAGTGGAGGCTGGGTATTCTGTACTCTCCTGGGCTGTAAATCACATGTGTCCTGGGGGTTGGCTCCCCGGGACATTGTGTATTATTGTATCCTGGGATATGGGGTTCCCATGCCGTTCCCTTTTATTAATTTTTTTGACCTTTGGAGATGGAGTTCCCGGGACCCATAAGCGGCTAACGGAGGGTTGCCACATGCTCCCTCTCCCCTTCTTTAAAAAAAGATATCAGACCCAGGGTATGGGGTCCCTGGGCCCTTTGGTGGTGCAAGGAGCTGGGCCGAATGCCCCGCTCCACAATAATACGTTATCTGCCCCAGTGGCTGGAGTCCCCAAGCACAATAGAGGCTCAGGGAGGAGGGGCTGAATGCCCACTCCTGTTTTTATGAATTTGGCCCCTCTCTATGGATTCCTGGGACCAGGATTTTAAGAGGGGAGCCCCACTGACGCCCTAACCCAAATCTTTAATATAAAAGACCCGTGGGACTTGGCCCACCCCAGGGGTCAAATAACTTATTTAAAAAAGAACAGCAGATAGTGTTTTTTTTTTTTAAATGCCAAAATCAGCAGGACTCCTTTAGGTTTTTAAATTGTTTTTTATGTACATGGCAGAGGACTTAGTCCCAGAGTCCTGCAATGGCTGCCTGTAACGTTTTTCTCATGTTGCAGGCAGCCAAGCTGAGTGCTCGCTCCCACTGGAGTGCGTCTCCCATGGCAGCGAATTAGCCCAAAGGGAAAAAGCCCCCTGGGCCAAATTATACATATTACACATTTTACGATTAGAAATACTTCCCATCCAATTATCCTAAAATTATAATTATAAATAGATTAACAGAAAAAATAACAATACAAATTATACAAAAAATAACACTATAAAATTCATTATTATAAGAACACATTAAACATAACATGGTTAATGTCCAAATAGCCATTAAATATAGCCCTCTATCCGCTGCAACTTGCAAGAACTTTCTTCAATAATAAAGACAGAAGATACCTTTGTTCAGCAGACCAAAAGTTCACAGCACACCAGCTAGGTTCCGTTTTGGTTGTTACCAGACCTCTGATTCGTCTCCCATTAAAAAAGACCCTGTCAACACTTAAATATTCTCGCGCACATTTTTATGTTAGTATATAGTATAATCGCCCTTTACAATATAGCTATATTACAGCCCACTCAATCTTGCTGGATGGTTAAAACATTATTTTCCAAAATTGGAATATGTTTGCTTAGTTCTTAGTGTAACCTTTAGTGGTAATTAGACACAAATTGTCATCTGTTTAGAGCACCTCTTATCTAGGTTTAATGTACACTCGCTAAGTATCCATGAGACAGTGTTCAAGACCAATCAGAGAAGAAAGATGAACTTCTAAAAAATAATACGAATTCTTGTTTGAATTAAGTAATTATCTGGTTCTTAAATTCCACGCAAAGTTTAAACAAAATATACCTACACAAAATAGTCCCAGTAATTATGGAAATGAGCAGTACATGAATTCCCAAACCACAATATTTATAGATTGACATGATCACGTTTGATCAGCAAGGAAGCATAACAACCAGTACACTACAAAGGCCAAATTCAAAGTGAAGGTATGAAAACACATAAATATTACCACTGAATATCACAGAACGTGATAACAAAATAATGCCTACCCGGCACTGGTACCCGGGTACAAAGTAATCTCTCAGATGAACGTCCCCTGTACCGTGTGTGCCAGCCTGCAAACATGCCAAAAAGCAGCTGAACGGGGTGCCTAAGAGGATCACATCCCAGACATGGGCAAAGAGTGATGGCCAAGACAACATAAATTGTCCATCGCCATTGTCATGTGTGGACGTTCTGCATTTCAATGGTACGCCCAGATGTTGGGGTGGACTGGAGATGGGGTAAAGCTTGAATCACGAGGTAATGTGTCCTAGAGATACAGATCAAAACAGCAATTTAAAATACAGTCGATAATGGAAGTACTGACGCAAATCGAGTTCTAAAGTAAAATTTAGAAACCCCAAGGTGGTTTATTATAAAACTCTTAAAGAACAATACAGAAATCGTAGAGTTCTGATGCAGCAATAGCCTTTTTTAACCACATTAAGTCATTGCCATGAAGGCTCTCAGTAATAGAACAGTGCAGAATAATAGACAAATTCAGAAATAGGCTAAGTCTCAAATGTGCACAAAATCAGTACGAATGTTGACAGCAGCCCAAATAGTTCAGGAAAGGTCTTTGGCTCACCACCAAATTCAAGGGTTTAAATAGCCGTTTTCTACATAAGAAAACACTGACACTGCAAATTCATCATGGTATGAGCAAAGAATTACATTTTCAGAAAATCATTTTACAGAATTGGTAATCATCACATGACCCTATCACCTTAGCACTAACCCACCACTTATATATTGATTTAGCCCTTGAGACCTAATGTCACCCCGATGTGTCAGAACAAACTAGTTACATGTCAGAGCAAACTAGTTAAATAAACAAGAGTAAACCATTGTGCATGAATGTATGCAATACTGTATGTAAGCGGAATGTCCTTGAAAATATGTCACAGAGCTCTAGCAGGCTTTCTTTGAGAACAGTGTAATTCAGAAAAAAAACACAACTTTCTACACAGTGTCAGTCAGAAATATAAACAGAGAACAAACAAGGCACAGTATCCATTCTGGACACAATTGTATAGGGGCCCAACTGAAGCCTAGTTAGCCTAAGCCAAGAAAACAGACTTTAACTTGTAGCAAATCTGTTTCAATTGCAAAAGTTCCATGTCAGTATACATATGTGAATTCAAGTGCTGATTGGTTGTGTCACACATTATTATTAACTCACATTTTGATTTGAACGCACAAAATAACTCACACATGCATGTCACAATCTGTGCTTTGATTATTCCACAATAAATACAAATAGCTGTTAGCTACTCACACATTACAATACATTCACCTAGACTGCAAGGCAACACACCTGGAATTAAAACCTACAAAAACCGTAAGCACACAAGGCTCCACTCCCACACCCAGAGTAAAAGACTACACCAATGGAAGGTGCTAACTAGCACAACGAGCAACTGCATCTTGGGCATGAACTGGACTTCTCGATCCCTATAAAGAAGACATCTGCTCAGGTACGGAAAGTCTCAGGATCTGATGAACAGTCAGGAGGCCACATATGAACCCCATCCCAGAATTACTCACAGCGCACGTTCACACAACGCTAACTCAAACACAACGGTTGCAATCCACAATGTCATCAAAAGGGTATATTTCATGCAGATGTAATAGACTTGATGTCATCGCACACCAGCCCAGGACAACAGCCGTCAAGCTTCTACCCACCCGTGCACCTTCAACCTGGAAATAACCATTAATGCAGGACACCCACTGCATGGTCAATAGATGGACTGCATTCCAAAAGGCAAAGAGGACACGGCTTTTGAAGAACTCAATGGCCAAGCAGTGCCCTGTAGATGCAGATGCTATATCGTCTTTGTCACCACTCCCTTTACTGTCATTTGGCAGTAAGACACGAGATCCCCCATTCATTGGTGACATTTTTTTGTCTCATTCCAGCTAAATATGGACGAATCCAAGTAGTAATAGTTTAATAATAAATGTAATCTTAAGAAAATAATCATAAAGTACTCACATAATAAAGGTGGGCGGGTGTGAGTTTTTTTCTCGAAACAAGACATGATGATTAACATGTAAGGAGTGCTTATGTATGTATGTATATGGTATTTTTATACCGCATACCTATCCAAAAGGCAGTGGAGAGCTATACATGGCGATGTGCTTTCTATTTCAAAAAATATGGTACTCAGGAAAGCACTTTACACCTAAGAATCCAATACTTGCAAAACCATTTGAATCAGAGTTCCTGTGTATTGCGTTGCAATAGACAAGCGGCTATGGTTACATATCATGCCTGGGTTGTGATCATTTGCACAGAGATGGTATTTAGGAGCATATTACATATCTTTGGGGTGTGGTATTTTGCATCAATGTTTTGGACAGTGGGCAATGCTACTTTGTGAAAGTCAAAGTCAAAGGACCTGATTCACAAAGGGCCTCCACACTCGTGGAGGAGGCCCCGCAGTCATGGGGGGAGTCTCTGCACTCAGGGCGGAATCTTCTCAATGAGAATTCTCAAAGCGCAGATTCTACCCCGAAGAAGGAAACTCCCCCATGACGGCAAGGCATCCGCCACAAGATTGAAGGCCCTTTGTGAATCAGGCCTAAAGTATATAAAATTTGCATCAGCGGGCAGTTAATGCAGTCTAGTTGATGGTACGTATTTCCATCCTCTCTTCTTAAAATTGTTTCAGTATTAAAAGCCCTGCATCCCAAAGGCAGAACCCACCCATAAGGCATGAGTAACTTGTAGGAGCATCACATCATCACTGTGGGCTCTGAATAAAGCTATAAGTGACAAGGAAACATTTGAGGCATTTAAAGATCAGAGAAGATGTCTATGGATGGACTACTGCTTTAGACGCTGGGTTTCTATATGGTTATCCAACCTGGTGGTTTGTATCCTTTTTCATCCACTGATTCAGCTTGAGGGCTTTTCCTCTACATTTATTTTAGTGCTAATATTAGCCATTATTATTGATGTATCCCAAAATAAACAGATCCATTGAAAAAAAGTTTTCTGACTTGCTGTCCTGTTGCTGCCTCCAGTCTTGTGTTGCACTCCCCAAGATTTCCTTTTTAGGGTTGAGCCTGTGAAAGTCTGCGCTACTGCAAGTGCTCTTGCTTGCGGGTCACCATTGCTTACAAAAATGGCTTGGAGCCCGCCCATTGCTTATCATTTGTTGGTTTCAATGTCCGTCTTCTTTGCAGCCTCCTTAATTGGCCAGGAGTGGCCAAAACTCACTTGTGATCATTTCTGTGGAGCATGGACCAAGCACACATTAATTCAAGTTAATCAGTGCCCGCCCGCTGCTCGCGAGTTAGGTTCTATTTCTTCCTCCCTCCCACTCTCCCTGTCTGCTTACAAACTTCTGCCTCTGTTGCCAAGCTTCTTACAAGAAGTAGTTGTGTTATCGTGCAGGTGTTTGAATTGCCATTTCTATATATCGCGTGGAGTTTATTTGTTCTGTGCGAAAACAGCAGAAAAAATAATTGTGCTCGCATCTGTGGAACAGATTGCCAAAGTGTCCTTTCTGAAACCTGAAAGGGACATTGAGAGGGGGGAAATAGTTGTTGATCGCTGCAGCAAACGGCAACTTCTTTAGGTAGAAAAAAACCTGGAGTTTGGTTTCTCCTCCCTGTATGTATGTCAGTCCTTCCCATCTTCTGCCTTGATTCTCAGGGGAGTGGTTTATTTACCACGCTTGCTACTGGGATGTCCTTATCCATCTTTTGTGCTTATTATTAAGGATAAAATAACAGATCTGAAGCCTTGTCTAGCACACAGTTGTGACTGCAGCATTTGGAAGTCGAGGGGAAACAAGTGGTGCTTGTGATACCATAATTTCCAGGTGCTGTCCATCACCTTAGCAGGCTCAGGTACCCTGCTTGTTTTAAATTCATGATTGGGTGTTTATAGACACGTGTTGAACAGCTCTGTGGATGCATTTGTGAATCGACGTGTCACTCTGCGAGATGCATCTGGTCTTTGTTTCCATCAATTCCATGACCGGCCCTGCTTTAGTAACTCTTAGTCATCTTGGTCATGAAAGCAAGAACACAGATCACCAATGCACACAACTCGGCAACAAAAGCACATATAGCAGAGGCAGGCAGGCATACTACAACAAGCACATACATTACACATAAACACACCTTACTCAGAACCCAGTCACACTCACAAAAGCAATAAGTCACCTAGCAGCATTTATATGTGTAAAGCATGAACATTCAACAAGCCACACACACTAAATGAAAACAACTAAACACTGCATACAAAATACAGCACACACAAACACTTACACATACCACACCGTGCACTTACAATACTTTAAAGTTAAATACTGGCAAAGGCAACAGCTTGCCGCTCGCATTATAATGGTGAGACCTATTGACCTTGCCAATGCTTTGTTCACAGTGCTTCTTGTGTGCTGTGTTAATGAGGACTTTGTCTGTTAAGGACTTCCTCCTGAGGGTAGAAGTCAAGTTAATTCTTATAGCAGGGTTAACTAACAAAACAAGCATTGGCAAAGCCAAAAGGTCTCGTCTATGCAAGATCTCTTTGCGTCGCAATGTCTTTTTTTAGCCACGTTGCATAGCAGCGCAGTCGCAGTGCAGTATGGCTGTAAGTAAAGAAAATAATGTAGTCGACGTTGGGTGTGTCATAGCGCTTTGTTTTTCTTAAGTTTATTCCATGCTGAACAAACAAACTATGTAGCACCGAGCACAGCTGCGTCACGGTGCTTTAAAAAATGTATAGTTTTAAGAGATGTTGCTTAGCAGCTGAGCTGCTTTACAGTAAGGCTAATAACAAATTGACAAAACCAATAACTCTCAAAGGGGAGACCAATTGTCTTTGCCAATGCTTGTTTTCAATTGTGTCTCCATGAACCTACGATTCTACCTACACCCAGGGTAGTCCCTACTGTTAACACTTCTCTTATACACGTGGAGAGTTCATAGAATAACAATGTGTAAAAATAGTAAGAGAATGCTGATTCAATGTCTCCATTTTGCAGTGGCTCACATATATTTCTCTTGACTCCAAGGTTAATTGCGCCAGTCTGTCTGTCCCACAACACACATTTCAGACAGCTCCAATTATGGCTACTGTAAGAGGAGAAAATGTGTTTCCCAGACTATCCTAGGGCATGCTGAAAGCACATACAGACACGCCAACTCCTAGAACCATTTGATCCACCTACACGTAACCCGTGCCAGGTGCACTCGCGCCAGCACACAAATATGCCTGCCTCAGAGCAAACTGGACAGGGAGCAGGAATACGTTTAATAATAATTCAGAGGTGTGCTTTAAAGCAGTCTTGCCAGCTTTCCTCCGAAACCTTTTGGGATTTTACAGCCAGGAAGACACCCCAACTGCGAAAAGTTTGCTACAGTGACAATAAAAAACTGTGCAAGAAGATCAAAACACACACTTTAGTACCCACTGTGATATCACTCGTTTATTACTACAATAGGCGCCTTGATGCCCTTTGGGATAAGTTGTACATTATAAGATTACCTTCATTCATTCATTCATTCATTCATAATGAAAGTAGATTATAGAATATAATTTCTGGCAAAACTCGTGTCGTAGCTGAACGCAGGTGGGCGTCTTAGTCGTGCAACAATATCTTCATCAGACCTTGACTTTTAAACAAAACTCCATTGGCTTTAGTGAAGCCATCATGTAACTGGGTAACTCGTAATGACCAGTGCCACGTACATGTCCTTAAGATGGATGCCTGATCACTTAAAATGTCTACCAATGGAACTAGACATCAAAGGGGCCTATCTGCTCAAGCACTTGGGCCCTCACATATAATATAATGCACGCTGCCTTAGGGCTCTAAGGTCTGCTGTAGGGGTGACTTGCATCTAGTATATGCAGTGTGTCATGTCATGCTTTCAGAATGGGTTGCACCATTTCATGCAGCCTGCATTGGCAGTCTGTAGACTGTTTGGGTGCCTTAGGGTGGCATAATACAGGCTGCAGCCCTTGGGGACCCGCTTTAGTTCCCATGCCCTAGGTACCAGGGGTACCATTTACTAGGGACTTACAGCGGTGTCAAAGTCCTCGCCAATTGGGTTAAAGCTTGTTTTCAGGGAAGGAACACTGGCACTGGTTAGCAGGGACCCAGTGAACTTTCAGTCAAAAAGCATCAGTACTAGGGCAAAAAGTGGCAGTGACCATGACAAAAAGGGCACTTTCCTTCAATTTAGACGTACAATTATCTATGTCTTGTGGGCAAGCCAACAACCAAACGTAATGGCCGCTTGCTGAAGAGGTTTCGCATCCCAGATGCCGAAATCCCATTCCATCCCGCTTAACCTTATTGCTGCTAGGGAGATTTTCCTCCTGTGCTGGAGCTCAGCTCGTCATGAGCACAGGAGCAGTGTACTGCATGACGAGCTGAGCTCGTCAGGAGCAGGGAAGGGGTTAATATCCATACCAAGTCAAAAAAAAAGTCACTGCTGATTGTGAGTTAAGGCCAGGCACACAAGTGGATCCTCAGGAGTGCTCTTATCAGCAGGCTGCCTGGCATGTGAGGGTAGCCTGAGGATGCCAATCAGGTGAACCTGCTACTAGTCCTGAGGGTTAAGTAATAATGTGTGATGCCAGAGGGGCTCCCCTGCCCAGCGTCTCCCTACATCAACTGAACGGCAGAGCTGAGTCCCAGAGCCGGCCACGCCCGGTAGGCGGCTCCGGACCCACACTCAATCGGCCTGGTGCACGGAGCGTGCTTGTGAGCTTCGGTGCAGGGGGACGACCAGCCAATGTCTGTGGGTAGACGGGTGTGGCTGGTGGTGGCATTCTCCAAACTGCTAGTGTGAACTGTGCCATCTGTAGACTGTTGGGGGTAACTGGAGGCAGCAACCCAAGATGCTCTATTGGAGGCCGCCGCCCAGGCCTGTGATTGTGGAGGGAGGCCTGCTGGACCTGGGAGTGTTGCCTCCTGTTGGAAGAGCAGATCGCCCGGACCCTAGGAGGGCTACCTGAGAGTCGTGCAAAGGGGACCAACAAGCAGATACGACTGGCTATGACTGTCACCGCCCAGAGATGGAGACTAAGGCAGCATTACCTGGGCAGGAGTGACATCCATGGGCCTGGCATAATATCATGTTAAATGCATGTGACTCCAAGGAGCTTTCCCAAGCAACACAGTCTTTTTAAAGGCAGAATATTGAATGTATCCCCCAAACATGGACCACTGGAGCCTCTGTGCTCCTATTACACTTTATACAGGATTTTCTTAAGAACCCCATGGTAAGGATTGCCTTCCGCCACAAACCGTAGAACGCAGGAATGCCTGTGTGCCTAGTATACATGATACTGTACTATGGTATCACCTTTAACGGTCCACAAGTGCCAAAATCGGCACTCACTAAGAAACAAGCGGGGGACACCTTGTTCAATCCCCCGCATTCAGAGGACCAAATGCAGATGCCCACAAGCATGCAGCGCACCCGCCATAGTAGGGTACCTGATGGCCCAGGCGCCAAAGTGGTCTCCTCTGACCCGGACGATGGCCTTGTGGGGGGCTCCTCCGACAAGTAACCCCTCTGTGGAGGACAAATACTGGCAGCTTCGATGGCAAGCTGCAGCTTGGGGGAGAGTTGCTGACATGGTCTTCTCGAGCGTGCCTCTCTTCTGCACTGCAGCTCTCCAGCAAGAGGGGCCTTGCATGGGGAGTCCTTCAGACAGACAGTGATGTGTTGTGCTGGGGCGGGTGCCTTTTCACAGCACCTACCTCAGGATGGCTGCACGTCGCAGTCCCCTTTACAGGGGGTCTGCACTGGGAAGAATACCAACCACTCTGTACAGTCAGAAGCGCACTGATATGTGCTGTTGGTGAGCATAAGAAGAGCTCAACACACGCTACCTGCAGAGCCAGCAGCAATAAGCAGCACTCACCTTGCACTGGCTGATAACTTCTTCCAGGAAGTGCCCACACTTCAGGTTTTGGGAGCAAAAAGCGAAGCGCACCAACCGCACAGAGCTTGTTAGACAAGGAGCAATCAGGCATGGCTCCTCAATCAAAACACTGCTGCCAGACTTTCAAGAGACAGAGTCCAATGGCAGAGGTGCTGCAACGCAATCTTTTATTGCCCTGAGATTGTAAGAACAGGCAAGCTAACAATCATTGGAGAACACTTGGGGCACAAAGAGAGCAGTTGGCATGCAGCCCAGCACAAAAGTCAAGTTGCAGAGTACCAGTCCCACCAGCAGCCCAGCAGGCTAGCACAACAAAGCAGGTAGTCCAAATGTCTGTTCCTCCTGGTAGCACAGCAGTCATCTGGCAATGTGCAGATTGTAGAGCCAGTGGCGCCAGGTTACAAGTTCCAACAGTGTCTAAAAACATGGGGTCAGAGCCCCAATACTTCAGCCCAGCCCTAGCTCCAGATTATCAGTAGGGGGGTATATCAGCCCTTTGTGTGAGGGCAGGACACAACTAATTCAGAGTTAAGTGAGTACCACCTCTCCCAGCCCAGGAAGACTATCAGTATGCATGTATCCCCGGTCGCACTAAGCCCTTCCTTTGTTGTGGCTGTCTTGAAAGTATGGACAAAGTGTAGCTGTCACCCAGCCCAGACGTGTATTGGAGTCGGTTGCAAAACACAAAGAGTCATAAGCACAAACATTTTTAAATGTAAAGAAATGCCCACTTTCTATAAGTGGCATTTCTAAAATAGTAATGTAAAATCCAACTACACCAGTAGGTAGGATTTATCACTACTATTCTAAACATACAAAACATGGCAACGGCACTCCTTTCTGATCAGGAATTACCACTTAAAAGTATATAAGTGAATTTACAATGCTAACCTAAGAGAGGAGTAGGTCTCACAGCAGTGATAAACGAAATAGGTAGTTTGTCACTACCAGGACATGCCACACAATAAAGGCACATATTCTACCTTTTAATTACACAGCACCCTGCCCATAGGACTACCTAGGGCCTACCTTAGGCGTGACCTATTTGTAAAAAAGGGGAATTTAAGGCTTTGCAAAATGGTAAGTAGTTTTAAATGCCAAGTCAAAGTGGCAGTACATTGTGCATGCCATTGTGGACGCCATCGTGGGGCAATACCAAGACTTTAAAGAACCAAGTTAAGGAATTGAGAACCAAGGCTATGCATGGTGGAATAATATATGGGTGGTCGGAGTACTGGAAAAAGCAGAGGGCCCCATCTCAGACCTTTTTATTGAAGAATTGATCACAAAAGTCCTTAAGCCGTGACGGCTGTCCAACTCCTTTTCAGTCGAGCGGGCACACAGGGTGCCATAGGCCAACCGAGACCCAACAAAGTGCCTTGAACTATTTTCGTCTGTATCTTTAATTAATTATAATAATACTGTGATGCTGCCCTGCAGGCTGCCAGTAACAGCCCACCTCTGAAATATGAAGGTGCAAACATTCTTCCTGGATTTCACACTCCAGGTCCAGCGGCTCAGACGTAGCTGTGACGAAGTGAAGAGAATACTGCCCTAACGTGAACTGAAATAATCCATGATGTTCCTGGCAAAGTTGAAGGTGATGGCTGAGGGGAAGACGTCGTACTTTGACTCCCCAAATGAAGTGTGGGATTGGATAGAGGTGTCGAGACCAGCTACAAACGCGGGGAGCGCAAGCAGCCCAGACACCAATTTTATTTATTTATTTAAGAAGTTTTCTATAGCGCTTGCCAGACCCGAAGGTATCAGAGCACTTTACAGCCGGAGGGAGAGAAGTAAAATACAGGATAATGGAACAAAATAGACTTATTCATAAGTGTTCAAAAAAGTTACAATTGTGCTGAGCATCTGAGGTGAGTCGTTGAGGTAGAGAGGTCTAGGGGTCCAAGGTGCGCCATTGAGGTAGAGAGTTCTAGAGGAAATCGATGCATAGAAAAAGTTTCAGGATGAAATTTTCTCCGAGCGTCGATGAACCAAGGCGATGGGTTAGGGAGAGGAGATGAGGTGGGCAGTGGGTGCGCAATGTCAGGTGACTGCCCGGTGGGGGCAAGAGAGTCACGGAATTGAGTTTAGGAAGGCACGGTTGAGGTAAAGGACTTTTAGGAGGGTTTTGAATTTTGGGAAGGAGGGCGTAGTTCTGATGTCAACAGGGATGGAGTTCCAGATTTTAGGAGCGTTGCCTGCAAAGGAGCGGGCTGCGGTTTTTTGCTTGCGCGATTTCAGGGGGATGAGTAGGAGGGAGTTGGAACTCCTGAGACTTCTAGACTGGCCGGCTTTCTTAAGTTTAGAAGCTAGGTATTCCGGTTTCCCTGTGTGCAGGGCTTTGTGTGTGAGGCAGTTAGTTCTGAGGCTGGCACGCATTTCCACTGGGAGCCATTTTAGATTTCTGAGTGCGGGGGATATATGGTCAAATTTTCTGACTCCGGTGACCATTCTGACAGCTGCATTGAGGGTAGTTTTGAGTGGCGCTAGGTGGGAGAGAGCTGTACTGGTGAGGACTGCGTTCCCATAGTCCAGTCTAGACCACATCAGTGATTGGGTGGCTTGTTTGAGGTCCATAGGTGGAATGTGGGGTTTGATTTTATTGAGAAGCTTCAGATTGAGGAAGGCGCTCTTAGCGGAGTTCTTGATGTGGTTGGTCAAGGATAGTTTGTGGTCAAGGGTGATTCCAAGTGATTTTACTGAGTTTGCCAGGGTGAGATTCCCGTTGAGGGCATCGATTGCTTTCAGCCATTCAACGATTTGCAGGTTTTCTTCCTTGTTGGATATGAGGAGGATTTCGGTTTTTCCCTGATTGAGTTTAAGGTGGTTAGTTGATAGCCATTCTTGGATTTCTCTGAGAGTGTTGTTGAGTCTTAGAATGTCATTAAAGGAGGAGGTTTCCAAATAGATCTGGGTGTCATCTGCATATAGATGGAAAGGGATATTGGCTTTTCTGAGAATGGTTGTGAGGGGTTCCATATATATGTTGAACAGTTGAGGGGAGAGAACGGATCCTTGGGCGACACATCTGTTCACGGGGAGAAGGTCAGATGTCAAGGATTTGATTTTTACTCTTTGGGAGCGATTTTGAAGGAAGGAGAACCATTGAAGGACCGCTTCGTCTGCACCTACCTGGTCTTTGAGAGCCTTGATGAGGAGACTGTGATCCACCGTGTCAAAGGCTGCTGACAAGTCTAGGAGGATGAGTAGGCAGCAATGGTCTGAATCAAGGGAGTTGAGGAAGTCATTCACGATGTTGAGGTTTGCAGTTTCGGTGCTGCAGCCTTTTCTAAAGCCTGATTGGTGATGATCTAGCAAATTAATATTGTCAATATGTTTGTTCAGTTGATGGAGAACGCATTTTTCGAGGATTTTGGCTAGGAAGGGGAAGATTGGAGACAGGTCTGAAATTATTCAGGCCGTTAGTATTAAGGCCTGGTTTCTTCAGAAGAGGTGTGACTTGGCCAACTTTGAGGCAATCTAGTATGATGCCAGTTTTTAGGGAGCTGTTTATGATTTCGCACCAAAGTGGTGCAAGGGAGAGTTTCAGCTCTTTGGCCATTTGGGAGGGTATAGGGTTGAGGTTGTGGGATGAGGGCTTGGAGGAGGAGATTAAATTGATGATCTCAGTTTCAGGGATGGGGTCGAAGGAAGACCAGGTAATTGTGGGTCGCCTTCTAGAGGTAGTTTCGATTGTTGGGGGGCAGATTTTGTCCGCAGGATGGAGGTTGATGTCGAGAAATGCAGAGAAAAAGTGACCATCAGGTTACTGAGGAAAGGAATGAAGAGCAACACACTAATCAGCACCTAAGGGAGTAACATGACTAAACTGGTGAAGTGTCAGAATGAGCTGGGTGTCATGCCCAGAGATGCTTAAAGCAGCGACTGGGATTTACTTGAGACTCAGACCTGGTGTAGTCTGTACGGCCCATGAACGAAGACACACTGTCCATTCAGGAGCTGATGATGGTCACACTGGCCTCAGGACCAATTGTTGTTTAACGGTATGCAGTAAGCCTTCTAAGGGAGTGTGGGGCGTGGGAAGTAGGAATTGTGTTGATCAACACTCCAGGGACTAGCCGTGCGCTTTATAAATATGTGCTAACATGACATCATTAAACCCTACTAGAATAAGGTTATTTGGGGGCGACAGGTGATCTGCAATGTTGGAGGGTAGGCAGTTTCAAGTCGACCATGCAGAGATGTAGGGAGGGGGATTTTACAGCAGGAATGTTTTTAATGTTTTTTGTTGCGTAGTTATTGAGCAGGTTTTTCTGCAGACACTGTTTTTACGCACTGACACACCATGCCTTCTTGCTTTTAGCAGCCTGGATCAGAAAATACCTGTTGGTCAAGGGCATGCATTGGTAAGGGCAATTGGAAGACAAAATACCATTGTATGCTGACAATATCCTGCTCTATGTGTCTTACCTGAAAATGGCACAGGCCCGCTTGATGCAGGTCTTCACCATCTTAGGTAGATACTCAGGCTATACTATTAATTAGCAACAATCAATTCTATACCGGTACCCCCTTAAGGGGTCCAGTGCCTCCGCTGCCGCCGGGCTGTGTGGCGACATTAGACCTGGTGGGATTCAGATATTTAGGGATTTATGTCACTCCGAACCACGTACTTTTTCAACAGTAAAACCTGTTACCGGTGTCCGGAGTTGAGGTTACGATAAACTGACATTTCAGCCAGTAAGAGCTGCTAGAAGGCTTTCAAGGTGGAGCTAGAAGTAAAAATACAGACCTCAGAGCGTTTACTCTTAGATTTCTGTACTGTGTCCTGTACTTAGACCTCTATTTGCACATGAAAAGCTTTTGTAAATTTAGTTAATACTAAAATTACTACTAAACTTCACCAAGTTTCCTGTAAATGGGCTGCCACATTAAAGTCGAGACGTTCACACCTTTTAAGTTGTTTTGAGAGAAATAAAATATCGACAACATCCATCTAAGTTCAAGATCATAAGGAAAATAGGATTTAAAATAAATTTACGAGGAAATAGCTCACCTATTTTCTGTGCCAAATAGCATTTGCAAGGAAATATTGCCAGCTGGTGGGAATAAATATGCCATGGTGTTAATTTGTAAAACACAAATCTCAACGACCAATAATTGGGGTCAACGAGAGACTTTGCTCAAGTAATAAAAACTACACGCACACCTATTAAAAACGTCAAAATAAAAACAGATATAAAATATGGATCATGGAAAATATTGAAAGGCTGTGACATGAGAATTTTGATATTAGGTTGCAATAACTCCATGAGACTGTGAAGAATGAATTTCAGATACTGATGTGCTTAATTTGAGCCAGTGGTTTGCGGTGGGGGCCTACCGGCACTCATTTATGGGAACCGGCTCCTATTTCCCTCACCAGGCACCTCTCCAGAGAAAGAGGGAAAAAAACACACAAAGAGGAAAGAAGGAGAAAGAGAAAGATGGTTAAACCGTCACAAAGTTAGAAGCAGGAACCTACAAGAGTGAGATAAAGGGGCAGGTAGTGTCTGGCAGTGGATTAAAGAGACCTGAGGTGGATTTAATACTATGCAGCCTTGGGGTTTAGCGCAACTACATTTAATAGCACCGAACGCGGGGGTCTTAGCACCGCTTTGGGCACCTCCACTCTTTATTTTACAAATTCAGCACTGGTCTTACGTAGAATGAAGATATTCGTAAGTCAGGCATTAAAATCTTCACAGACCTCCTGGGTCACTAGAACGGAAAGACTGTTATAGATATGGAAGAGAAATATGGAAAGAGTTCTTCCAATGCATGGAAAGAACATTATGGCAGAGGTCCTTCTGCTGGATGATTCTCCACCAGCTGAAAATCCTCCGAGTGAAAATGTACTACTTCCTCCATCTTTCGGATGATTGTCTGCCCCAAACCCAACTCTACATTGCGCTTGGAAACTATCCCTGTACGAAACTGAATAAACAGAGTGCACTATTACATTGTGCATTATACAGATCATGCCAGTGCAATTCTGCTTTGAGGTTTGTGGAATGCATAGTTTGCACTAGTGGCAGTTAATTGCACTTGTTGCTGCTGTGCTTGTTTGCAAAAACCACAGTTGATGGACAGAATGCAGAACAATGTCATACATTCACCCCAGTACAGAGATCTGGGCCTAAATCCATCGTTGTTTTGCACTCCACACCACCCTAGTTCAGACATGGCCATATGCAAATCAGTCTGACCCTGTGCCTCATAGGAACAGTCCAGCCCGAACTGCCAAGCCATGCCTTCCCTGGACCGAAAACAAGCTTCCGAGGACCGGTTTCTGGCATTCCAGCCATCTTCAGCCCGGCTTGCTTGAATCCAGTGGTGTGGAGAGCATGAGACTCACGTCGGAGCATACCCATCCCACTCGGGGTGACAAATGCAAAAATCACAGTTGATGGACAGAATGCAGAACAATGTCATACATTCACCCCAGTACAGAGATCTGGGCCTAAATCCATCGTTTTTTGCACTCCACACCACCCCAGTTCAGACATGGCCATATGCAAATCAGTCTGACCCTGTGCCTCATGGGAACAGTCCAGCCCGAACTGCCAAGCCATGCCTTCCCTGGACCGGAAACAAGCTTCCGAGGACCGGTTTCTGGCATTCCAGCCGTCTTCAGCCCGGCTTGCTTGAATCCAGTGGTGTGGAGAGCATGAGACTCACGTCGGAGCATACCCATCCCACTCGGGGTGACAAATGCAACAAGCACTGGCGTTGCCAATAGGTCTCGCAGTAGGAAAGTTGGAGCTATTACAATTGCAAATAACAATGCCTTTTATTTTTGTTTTCATTTTAAAAACATAAAGGGCTTTGTCATTTGCAAAACCAATAGCTCCAACTTTCCTACTGCGAGACCTATTGTGCACTGCACAGTGCGGGTGAAAGTGGCACTGCGTGTGTGTGAGTGGCTTTGAGTGAGTTGCGTTGCGTGGGTGAGTGGTGTTGCATGTGTGAGTGTTGTTGCGTGGGTGAGTGGCGTTGCGTGGGTGAGTGGCGTTGGGTGGGTGAGTGGCGTTGGGTGGGTGAGTGGCGTTACGTGGGTGAGTGGCATTGCGTGGGTGAGTTGCGTTGCGTGGGTGAGTGGCATTGCATGGGTGAGAGTGGCGTTGCGTGTGTGAGAGTGGGCTTGCGTGGGTGTGAGTGGCGTTGTGTGTCTGAAAGTGGTGCTGTGTGGGTAAAAGTGGCACTGCGTGGGTGTGAGTGGATTTGCGTGTGTGAGTGGATTTGCGTGTGTGAGTGGCGTTGCGTGTGTGAGTGGAGTTGCGTGTGTGAGTGGCGTTGCGTGTGTGAGTGGCGTTGCGTGTGTGAGTGGCGTTGCGTGTGTGAGTGGCGTTGCGTGTGTGAGTGGCGTTGCGTGTGTGAGTGGCGTTGCGTGTGTGAGTGGCGTTGCGTGTGTGAGTGGCGTTGCGTGTGTGAGTGGCGTTGCGTGGGTGAGTGGCGTTGCGTGGGTGAGTGGCGTTGCGTGGGTGAGTGGCGTTGCGTGGGTGAGTGGCGTTGCGTGGGTGAGTGGCGTTGCGTGTGTGAGTTGCATTGCATGGGTGAGAGTGGCGTTGCGTGTGTGAGAGCGGCGTTGCATGTGTGAGAGTGGGCTTGCGTGGGTGTGAGTGGCGTGTGTCTGAAAGTGGTGCTGTGTGGGTAAAAGTGGCACTGCGGGGGTGTGAGTGGATTTGCGTGTGTGAGTGGATTTGCGTGTGTGAGTGCCGTTGCGTGTGTGAGTGGCGTTGCGTGTGTCAGTGGCGTTGCGTGTGTGAGTGGCGTTGCGTGTGTGAGTGGCGTTGCGTGTGTGAGTGGCGTTGCGTGTGTGAGTGGCATTGCGTGTGTGAGTGGCGTTGCGTGTGTGAGTGGCGTTGCGTGTGTGAGAGGCGTTGCGTGTGTGAGAGGCGTTGCGTGTGTGAGAGGCGTTGCGTGTGTGAGAGGCGTTGCGTGTGTGAGAGGCGTTGCGTGTGTGAGAGGCGTTGCATGTGTGAGTGGTGTTGCGTGTGTGAGTGGTGTTGCGTGTGTGAGTGGCGTTGCGTGTGTGAGTGGCGTTGCGTGTGTGAGTGGTGTCGCGTGTCGTTGCGTGTGTTAGTGGCGTTGCGTGTGTGAGTGGCATTGCGTGTGTGAGTGCCGTTGCGTGTGTGAGTGGCGTTGCGTGTGTGAGTGGCGTTGCGTGTGTGAGTGGCGTTGCGTGTGTGAGTGGCGTTGCGTGTGTGAGTGGCGTTGTGTGTGTGAGTGGCGTTGCATGAGTGAGTGGCGTTGCATGAGTGAGTGGCGTTGCGTGAGTGAGTGGCGTTGCGTGAGTGGCGTTGCGTGTGTGAGTGGCGTTGCGTGTGTGAGTGGCGTTGCGTGTGTGAGTGGCGTTGCGTGTGTGAGTGGCGTTGCATGTGTGAGTGGCATTGCATGTGTGAGTGGCATTGCATGGGTGAGAGTGGCGTTGCGTGTGTGAGAGTGGGCTTGCGTGGGTGTGAGTGGCGTTGTGTGTCTGAAAGTGGCACTGTGTGGGTGTGAGTGGCGTTGCGTGTGCGAGTGGCGTTGCGTGTGTGAGTGGCGTTGCGTGTGTGAGTGACGTTGCGTGTGTGAGTGACGTTGCGTGTGTGAGTGGCGTTGCCTTTGGGGTCTAGTGGTTCTGCCAATTATTTTAGGCATGCTCCAAGTAAAGTACTAACCCAGATTTGGACTGCAGCAGCATGGACGGGGAACTCAAACAGCTCAATGTCATCAAATCGTCAAATCAAGAGAGAAAAGTTCCCTGCTCTAATCTCATTGCTGCTCACTGATGGGATAGCTTACTGTGCAGACACTCTGCCAGTCAGGAACTTAGCACACTGCAGCAAACCCTGCATTAGGCACTGTGCTTGCCATGATAACTACTTGATCTATATTCACATTATCGGCATCAACATATTGTGATTAAGCTGCTCTGTGATGAACAGTTTGAGGGGCTTGGCAAATTCATGGGCAAAGAATGCTTCAGCTGAGCAGCCAATCTAATTTTTTACCTACACAAATATTACGCCTAAAAGCTATTTCCCAAATGAATTTGAAAGGGTGCAAACAAAGACATCTGCAGCCGATGGCACAGACTCACTAGGTGTGACAACGGGTGGAACCATGGGGCGGGGTGTTCCTGCTTGTTCCAGTGGGTGATGAGGCTGCTCCTGTGTCCTCGAGTTTTAAAGGAAGGGTGGTGTCGGAAGGGGGTTTGTGCTGGTGCTGTAGCCCGTCCAGCTTTTGCCCTTTGCCTGAATTCCATGTGATTTGCGTGCTCTGCTTCTTGAAAGTATGAGTAGACAACTATCTGTTGCTGCAAGACAGCATTACAGCCTACAACCTATGCTGCCACTGTCAGTAATACTATACCTTCTGGGCGGAGCCTTGTGCTATGCGCGGCCTTGACAGAGTTAGGCGAACTAAGCAGACTTCCGAACAGACATCTGTTTTAAAAAATCTGTATTCCCACTGCCAGAAACACCAGTCTTACAGCCTGGTTCAGTAGGAACGGAAGTCAGTCACAATTAGTTGTACGGCATTAACATAAACAAGGCAGAGGTTTGGGCGGTGCATAGGCAACACCACTGAATGTGAGAGCAATATGGGGTTGGGTGGGGGAAGGGATACGAAAGCAACGTGGAGAGGGCCGTGAAAGCAACATGAAGGGCGCGGGAGCAGGGTAGGCAGTTGGGGAAGCGCACAATTCAACGCAACAGGAAAGAGGCAGGTAAAAGAGAGCAGCGCAGGTGGCGAGACGTGCATGAGGAACGCAGCGCAAAAATTAATGAACTCTCCTTCAGTTCTCAATAGGGAAGAAGTGGCGAAACATCCAAAGCTACCGAACTGGAACTGGGTTCCAGTTGCTGCATTGGCTCTCCCGTGCCTGCCATAAACAAACCTTGTACACACACTTCACAAAGCGTTTGAAAAAATAATAGATTTACCTTAAGTGTGATAACAAGCATGTGTTGGCAAAGCATCTTAATTTACAAAATCGGGTCAACGATGGTGCTGCACTGCACAGAATGAAAACAAGGCTGTGTTTGCGGGGAAAGAGAGTGGAGGTGCTGGTGTGGGAGGGGGGAGGTGCTGGTGTGGGAGGAGTGCTGCTAGGGCAAGGCTGTGTTTGCGGGGAGAGAGAGGGGAGGTGCTGGTGTGGGAGGGGGGAGGTGCTAGTGTGGGAGGAGTGCTGCTACGGCAACGCTGTGTTTGCAGGGAGAGAGAGGAGAGGTGCTGGTGTGGGAGGGGGGAGTTGCTGGTGTGGGAGGAGTGCTGCTAGGGGAGGAGAAGCCCTGGCTGTGAATGCGCGTGCATGTTTGCTCACGTGATTCATGTGAACTGCAAGAAAACCGCGGGGCTGAAAGCCCTTGGTTTGAAGAGGATTTTGCCGACTTGAATTCTCCCCATTTCCCATTCCTGCGGAATGGTAAAGGCGAGACCTAAAAACCACAGTTGATGGACAGAATGCAGAACAATGTCATAAATTCACCCCAGTACAGAGATCTGGTCCTAAATCCATCGTTTTTTTGCACTCCACACCACCCTAGTTCAGACATGGCAATATGCAAATCAGTCTGACCCTGTGCCTCATAGGAACAGTCCAGCCCGAACTGCCAAGCCATGCCTTCCCTGGACCGAAAACAAGCTTCCGAGGACCGGTTTCTGGCATTCCAGCCGTCTTCAGCCCGGCTTGCTTGAATCCAGTGGTGTGGAGAGCATGAGACTCACGTCGGAGCATACCCATCCCACTCGGGGTGACAAATGCAAAAACCACAGTTGATGGACAGAATGCAGAACAATGTCATACATTCACCCCAGTACAGAGATCTGGGCCTAAATCCATCGTTTTTTTGCACTCCACACCACCCCAGTTCAGACATGGCCATATGCAAATCAGTCTGACCCTGTGCCTCATGGGAACAGTCCAGCCCGAACTGCCAAGCCATGCCTTCCCTGGACCGGAAACAAGCTTCTGAGGGCCGGTTTCTGGCATTCCAGCCGTCTTCAGCCCGGTGCTTGAATCCAGTGGTGTGGAGAGCATGGGACTCACGTCTGAGCATACCCATCCCACTCGGGGTGACACATGCAAAAACCACAGTTGATGGACAGAATGCAGAACAATGTCATACATTCACCCCAGTACAGAGATCTGGGCCTAAATCCATCGTTTTTTTTTATATATATATATATATACACACACTAACACTCCCTCTCTCTAATCGTGCCTCGTATCAAATGATATATTTCAAAAAGATTTAAACAGGTGCTTTACATCCAACATATACAGCTCTTGACGGAAAAATGTAAAATGCATTACATAAAAATGCATGGCAAGAAATATTCAAAAATGTGCATCAAAACAAAACTGACACCAGTGCAATCCATGTACTTTGGAAATAATGGTACACGATTAAAATAGCACAGGTGCAACATATATAAGTCACCATGACTTTCAAGCAAAACTCTGTCTTTGTCATGACTGTCAGTCATGGAGGGAACATTTGACTTTCACAAAATGATTCCTGCATGAAATTTAGAGCCATGCAATTAGCGTGTTCAATTGGCACCTATTCGAAACAGAGCCTTCAATAAGTGAAAGTAAATCCGAGTTTCTGTGGTGAGCTTTAAACAGTGGAGAGCAGATAACCCAGCCCGATATTGGAAACAGGGGTAAACTAATGCAAATATATACTCAATCGTGTATAGGTCACCCGCCATGAATAGCAAGAAGTATTCCCGTGAATCGTGTTTCTTTTGTCTGTGGGCGGTGCCTGTTTAAGAGATCAGACAGGGCTGTAAATGTGGGTAAACACAGAGAACATAAATGCCAGGACTCGTGTTTTCTGGGCCTTTCGTGAGCATCAGCCAACAGGCTCCCGTTGTACCCCATTCCCTGTCCCCAAGGAGCCCCGGGCCTGGAACTCTCATCCCGCTCCCAGCAAAGGCTTTAGCAGATGTGTCTGGTTGTACTAGGAGGGGCCGGCTCTGCCATCCTCCCATTGGCGAGGCTTCAAGGCGGCGGCCAGAACAGCTTTCCAAGGAGGGATATTAAACAGAAGTTTATGGCCGGTCCGCGCCACTAATGACATCATAAAACATCGTGAAATGTGCGCGCGCGGCAGGCCTTTCTATATACATTCACATGCTGGGGGTTTGCCCATCTCAGAGCCATTTACCAACAAGCATTGGCATATCCAATAGGTCTCGCTTTTGGGACCTTATGTCTAGCATATACTGCAGTATATTACCTCTAAATGTACTTTGTTTTCTCCTGTAACCTGCACACTTGTCACTCTTTCCTCCTGAATTGCACTGTTTGCTATCTCATGTATTTTGTTTGCTTACAATTGTCACCTTTACCTCATGTAACTTATCGTCTGCTTTTGTAATTTTCTGTTCCTATTGTGAAGCGCTCTGACGCCTTCGGGTAAAGTCCGCGCTATATAAAAACACATAAATAAATAAATAAACAAATACAAATTAAGTTTTGCAGCACAATATCCTTGGTGCAACAACCTCAGCTGTTGCATGGCTAAACCTTGTTTATAAGTTTTAGATAAGTGTTTAGCCATGCAACAGTTGATCTTGTTGCACCAAGGGTATTGTGCTGCATAACTAAATACTTATAAGGTCCCAAAAGCGAGACCTATTGGCTATGCCAATGCTTGTTAAATGATCTTATGGAGCACTGAAACAGAACTGTTAATATTTAAATACCTAAGTATTTTTGCCTCTACACAGAAACCTCCTGAAAAACGACTGCTAAAGTGCAGAAAATGGATTGTGTATAAAGAAATGTTGATGTCATGTGCTTCTATAAATAACCCTGCATAACAGAGAACTCTCCATGTACAAGCCACATCGTTCACACTGAGCTCTGTAGCCAAAACGTCATGCAATTTGTACATGCGATTTTGAAAGTATCGTGTATCCGAGAGCAGCACCCACTTTTTTTATTAGATACCTGCTTACAAGACAACACATATCTTCTTTACAAAGTAAAGGAGGCCCTCCCTTTGTAGGGAAAAACAATATAATTCTGTTTTTAAATGAGTGAAGGAAATGCACGATTGGTTAACAACAACAAACAAGGCACGCAAAGCAACGTGCAATAATTAAGGCCAAGAGACTGTCTCTAAGTTGACACCCACAATAACCTCAGAGAAAGGGACTTGTCTAGAAAATGGAACAATTAAAGAAAAGAGGCGTCGAGCGACAGGCACATAGCGGAGTAGGGGTCTCACATACAGGAGAGACCTCTTCGACTGATGCACACACAGCATGTCTCTAAAACTGGAGCAAGGCCCGCAGCCCAAGCGCTCCCCGTGGTGAGTCTAACCACCGTTACCTGAAGCCCCAAACACGGTGTCTAATAAAAGATGTCCCCACAGAGGAGCACCCCCTCCCCCGAAGAGCTTCCATTTTTTTCTATATGGGGGGATAATGTCTGTGAAATAAATTATTAAAATAACACACTTTGCTTTTCTGTGTCTTGTGGTTCAAGACCAAATTCTGGAAGCTGTGCTGCTCTGTTGCCTCAGAATTAAATACACTATTCTCAGAAAAAATAACATGGTGTCTGTTGCCTTTAATTTGTGGTGAGGATTTAATTTTCGGCTGGCTGAGCACGATGACCATTTAGAGGAGGGTAGTGCGGAGCCTGCGGGCACGGCACAGGCAGCACCCCCCGAGGATCGGGCAGTTTCACCAGGTCCCGAACACCGACCGAGTCAGGGCAGCTGGATTGTCCGCGAATCCAGTGAGGCATCCCCCAGTGCCAGCCCCACAGGTTAATTAACAGTGCGATCACTGTACTGGCAACAAAAGCGCACAACATGAACTGGAGCGTTAGACCAGAGGCGCTGTTTAATTAAAAGCCACAAGGAAAGCATTAAAGAAACACCATGCACTAGCACCTACTGCACAGCTTCCTTTCAGTTTAGAATTAAAGAGATAGGCGGGGTCTGCAACTTTGGTAATAAACAGCTAGAAGACACAAATGAAGCTGAAGGCTGAGTGCTGAAGGCAAAAGAAAAAAAAAACAAGCCAAGCCACTAAAGTGAAAGTTAAAGTGATCAGACGGAGGCAGAGGGGAAAGCAACTTAATGACCCGTGACGGAGGAGGAAAAAAACAAGCCAAGCCACGAAAGTGAACTTTAAAGTGATCGGAAGGAGGCAGAGGGGAAAGCAACTTAATCACCCGTGATGGAGAAGACAGATGGTGGCTGCATGCGTGCACGTGCATGTGCACTCAAGCTTCATGCCAGCAAAACTCTGGTAGGTAGCACTTTTTTTACCCTTTACTAAAAGTCGAGCAAGCAGCGCATGCGCTGCTCTAGGCTCGCCCTAAAATCTCGCTCCCCATTACCAGTCCAATACCCATCCCCTCAACTGCGGTGTCCCTCAAGGCTCTGAGCTGAGCACTACACTTTTTAACGTGTACGTCCACCCTTTGGCCCGTCTGGCCAAGGCTCGGGAGATTGATATGCTTTCCTACGCGGACGACACACAGTTGCTATTCACCTTTTCCAAAAACCCCAGTCAAGACAAACTGAGGTTTCAGGAGGATATTATGGTAATCTCAGAATGGCTGGCAGCAAACTATCTCCAACTTAACTCCTCTAAAACAGAGGTGCTTCTGTTCGATAGAGACTCACATAAATGGGATGACCAATGGTGGCCAGTTGCGCTGGGTCTACCCCCCCAGCCAAAAGACTCAGTAAAAAACTTAGGGATCCTGATGGATAACTCCCTCTCCTTTGAATTGCATGCAAAAAAAGTGGCAGACACTTGCTTTGGCCACTTACGTGGGCTGAAACCCATTTTAGGATTTTTTGCTGCACCCATTCGCCAGGTGATTACTCAATCAGTAGTCCTGTCTCGTCTGGATTACTGTAACAGACTCTTACTGGGCACAAATAAAATGGTCACGAAGAGAATGCAACGGGCCCAGAATGCTGCCGCCCGCACTCTGTTTGCCCTCCTTAAACATTGTCACACCTCCCACCTCTTGCATCGCTTACATTGGCTCCCGGTCAAATGGAGAATTCATTTTAAAACTCATTGTATCCTTCACAAGACCCTGTTTCATCAGGGTCCCCAGATTCTGCAGGGTCTATGCTTTTTATATGTACCAACTCGAGCTCTGCGCTCTGCTGATTTGAACTTGGCCTGGACTCCCAGGGTGCGCAGGAGCAGAGCGGGCAGACGCTCTTTCATGTCTCTAGCTCCTGCCATTTGGAATTCCATTCCAATCTCCGCCCGCTGCACCCAGGATCACTAGGCTTTCAGAAAACAGATTAAAACCTGGCTTTTCTCTTCCATCTAGCTGGGGCACTTTTGCCCGTGGCACCTGCACCGGTCATTTCTGGGCTGTCCTTTCCTTAGCTTTCTCCTTCACCTCTTTTGCCCGTTCGGCTAGCGCTGGGACGCCCCCCGTTGCTGGGGTAGCCATGCGCTCTATAAATCACCTTAACATAACATAACATAAAAGTAGACAGTGCACAAGACCGACTTGGTCAGAGCTGCAATGTCAACAGCCCTTAGCAATTTCGACTACTGAAATAATTTGCTGACCGGCTCCACCTCCCCACGCCTTCTTCCTCAGGGCAAAGTTCTAAATTCCACCACAATAACCTTCTGCTATCTACCAAGGCATCCATCCTGCCTCGGCCTGGTGACTATCTAACAGTGGAACCTCAATCAAACATCTCACCGGGCCGGCTCCAGGACTTTTGGTCTAGGAGGGCCAGGAGGAAGCATGGGAAGGCCAGGAAGATGAGTAGCAGCGGCTACTCAATTTGATAAAAAAATTGGTTGTATGATATTTTAGGTCCTCACATTTGTCCAATGTTTACATTTTTAAGAGAATATCAATTCCACATGAGCTACATACTTCACACTCCCTGTTGCAAGAACCATCATTTACATTTATTGTTAACTGTTCAATTATTTAAAATCATTACAGTAAAAAAGCTAAAAATGAAACCTATTCCCCCCTATGCCCGCCCACCCATGCCACCCCCCTCCAACACCAACCTGCAAGCTTTAAAAACTCTGTTTCCGACAGTCAATCTTGTATTGCAAAGTCCCACTTGCCATTATCTCCGAGAACCGAATTGTATTTCGGCAATGTTCCACTCAGAGTGCGTGGAGTGACGGGCAAGCTCTTCTTTGCTCATAAGTGTTACTAAAGCACCTTGTTTGCCCGTTAATCAATCTCTGTATTTCAGGTACTTATGGTCAGACATTTACGCACTTACGTCTAAGGCCAGTCTAATATGGTGAGTAAATGTTGCCGTTCTTGCGAGGAAGTAGGTTTTTATTTCCGAGAAGCACCAATCTGATGCCTCCCTGCATGTTCTAATGCCAAGGTCTCTTAAGATGGGGCGGAGCATCCTTTGTCGCTCACTGATCAATGTGGGGTAGCAACATAATAAGTGGAGCCAGGATTCCTTTTGATAATTGCATAGGTGGCAAGAGGTAGCAACATCTGCGCGTGCCCACGCTGGATTGAAGTCTGCAGTTCTGAGGGCCGTTAGCCTCATAAAAAGGATTTTCCTGCGGGCCTGGACCCCTAGTGCTTCCCTTAGGTATGGTTGAGCTTTCCCCATAATGTAAAATTCATCCAATGCCTTAGTGAGGATTTTATGGCGAAGTGCGTTTAGATCCAATTCATTCGAAATGGAGCGGACCTGCCGTGTTTGACCAGGTCTTATGCGGGATGTCTGTTAGGGACAAGCTTTGGGGTTCAATGTTGAGGGTCTTTATTGCTTTGGCCACCTTGATGTGCCAGGGGGAGTCCTCTTCTATGAAGATTGTTACCAGGTGATGTTTGAGAGAATTGTAAGGTGCTTTAAGGACTCTGATATAATACTGGAGGGCCAGTTCAGGTCTGCCGAGCCCTAATTCCAGCCGTAGCCTGGTATTCCTTGCGTACCTGGGTGGTTGCAGCACTATTTTGTGGGCTTTGATATGCGCTGCTGATATGAGTTTGCCTAAGTCTCCTGGAAATGCCAAATGACCGTAGTTGATGGCTGGGATTAGTTTTGCCCTGAGGACCTTTAACATGGGATCTGCTGTGGGGCTAGTCAAGCGTTGACTTAGGCGTCTCATTGATAGGATTACACTCTTTGTTTTGGCATTTAGGTGTTTTGTATGGGTTGGGTTGCCGATGTTGCTATCTCGTAGCCAAACTCCAAGATAATTATATGCTGTGGTGGTACCAATTTTTAGATCTCCCAAGTTCCAGCGTGCTTGTTTTTTGTGGGGATATCTGCAGAATATCATTATCTTTGTTTTACTCTGATTGACAGTTAGGTGATTTTCTGTATTAGACTTCCGATACAGTATTGTCTCAGTACTGAAGGATTCCCAGTCTCGCCGTGCCCAGTTTAGGTGGAACTAGACTTGTCTCTTTCAAAGCTCCCCCATATCGGATGTATAGAGATTGAATAATAGGGGGGCCAAGACACAGCCCTGCTTCAGACCATTGTTAGTTTCGACTCTTGCTGATAACGCTGTGGGGCTTATCTTGACTTGCACCCAGGTCCCCTCGTAAAGGGATATGGTGGCTTTCAGTAGCTTCGATGGAACTCCCCAGGCTGACAGTTTTCCCCAGAGTTTGCCTCTATCGACTATCAAAAGCTGTGCTGTAGTCGATAAAACAGCAAAACAGCGGCAGATGCCTGCCTTTCACCGCTTGTTTTGAGAGATATAAACAAAACAAAGTGCCAATACTGCTAAATAAGTACACCTATCTTTTAAATGCAACGATATTAAACAGTTGACATATACAAAGGACAAACAAATGTCAGATTAAATCAGTTTTAATTTTTGTTTTTTTCAATGGAAAATTATTATTTATATTTTATGACAGAATTGTCAATATTAGAATACATACAGGGAGGGAACAGGTATTAAAATTCTTTTATGAATAGAATGAAGAAAGACAAAGAATTGTAGGTGCGGCAAGTGAATAGTGTCTGAACATCAATAATTCAATCATACAAATTCGTCAGTCATCCAGCAATCGGTGAAAGCAATCAAAAATCAATCAATCAAAAACCAACAGTCACACTGGAATCCTTTCACACTGTGTCACACAAACAAGTGAAATGAAATGCGGGGAAAGAAGGACAGAAAGGAAAAGAAGGACGAGAGCCTTTTTAAATACCCTCACCTATGATAGAATCTATTATTGATTTGAGGGGTGGGGTATTTGGTGGAATTCTTTCAACAGTTTTTGAAAAAACATATATCAATCAAAAACACAGGCCATCTACATTTTTTATCAATTTATAGACAATCGCAAGCGGTCTACTCGTTTGATTGGCCTGATCAACAAGAAAGGGTCGACGCGTTTCGATGCCCCCTAATTCCGGGGGGATCTCCTCAGGACCTTTAGGGGATGAGTCCTGCGGAAACATAATAAATAGCAATCCTTACTATCAAAGTCTCCTAGAGACAACCTTCAACTTCAGAAAAGACCAGCACTAGCTGAAGAGGGTTACCTTGTCCTCTTCAAGAAAAGAGCGGGAAAATGTTTGCATCCAACGTCCCATGCATTACAGATAGCGAAGTCCTACACAAAGATGTACCAGATTGCTGTTGGGACCAAAAAAGAACTGTATTTTAATTCCGAGTTTCAGACGAACTTGGCAATCAACACGAGCATGAGGGGTAACTTGCTCGTTTGGATATTTACCTTGGTCGCAGGTCTGGGTATCGAGAGCTTGACGGATGGAAATCAGTGTATGTCGAAAGTGAATTTGCGCCCGGAATCTACATATAAAAACAAAGGTGGATGTGTGTCAATGTCCCTGTTGGACAAGTAACGTATCTTATTTGCCAATTTGCCAGGTGTAGAACGGGGTTCTGCAAGCGCTCTTGCATACCTTACTCCGACCGGGTCTTCTCTCCTCTGCGCGGCGTCTTCCGATCAGCCGTCGCTTGTCGGAGAACGTCAGTGTCAGCTCTTAACATTGTGACGTAGTTGGCGCCCGTTTAATGTTGGGAAATGTAGTCCCTCATGCGTTGGATTGGTGTTATACGCAAAATTTATCCACGGAGGAGAAGTCAAGCATGATTCTTGTATTGGGTGAAGCTACTTGGGGGAATTAAATGCCGGTACTGTCAGATTTAACTAAGAAGGAGAAACTGCCCGCAGCCTTTTGTCTAAGTGGTGGAGTTTGTGGTGGGATCTGTCTAATGTGTATATATCCAGTTCAGCATGTAAGAAACAATTCGGCAGCTATGAATTTACAAGTGATATAATTCAGACATTTCATTCAGTCAGAGGTGTAGTGTGCTCCATAGGGCCTTTGTGAGCCTCATGTTCCAATAGATCATTGGGCCTTATTTGTGTGGAGGAGTCCTCCTTGCCCATTCCGACCCTGTTTGTTAACCCCTGTGCGGCTGTTGATGATAGCCTGGCCCCTGCTGGGTGTAGTAATTGCGTCTGGTCCGCCTGGTCCCCCTAATCCTCGTGGTCCCTGCCTTGTTGAGTCGCGCTGTCTCTTTCACTTTCTTCATCCTTTTCTTTATCTGCCGGTGATCGCTGGTTCTTAGTCTTCTGTTTAAAATAAAAAATCGGGTAGGGTGGCAGTAAGTTGCTTTTCTCATCACTTCTATGGCTATTCAGCATTGCCGGCAGGATAGACCTGCTTTTCAGTTTTGATCTCTTCAGCTGTTTCTTCAGCTTTTTCTTCACCCTCCGTGTTAGGGGCGCTTCTGTTCTAGCTCCTGTTTGCCCTTCCATGGTCACTTTCTGCCCTTTGACTTCCTTAGTAACTGTGCTTACCAATGTTTCCTTAGTCTCACTCTTTGTCGGGGGAGCTGGAGACTCTAGACTGTTGTCCTCGTTTTCTCTAGCTTTTGTTTCCAAGTCCCTCCATTGGTTGCCACTTTGTGATTTCCCTTTGCCGTTGATTCAATCAATTTTTGTATCTTTGGTGATTCGCCTCTGCTCTTGGTTAGTGCCACAATATCCCCCAATAATACTTTTCTATTATATCGGCACATGAACTTGTACGAGCTATCATTGCTTGATTTTGGTTGATTATTGTCTCCAGTTCTTCCAGTTTGCGGCCCTGATTCACTAGGCGTTGAGCTATTGTTTGAAGAGGGTCAACTTGAACCTCCATTTTAGTCGCTTGCCATATCAGGGCCTTGGCTATTGACTTTTGCGCTTCTCTGATGGTTATCAAATGGGGGGTGTCATCTTGTTCAGCTCGATCATTTGGCCTATTGGTTTGAGCATTCCTACACGGTCTTTGGCCTGATTTTTTGCCACAACCCCTCTCCCAAAGAGGTTGGGGGTGATGTCCAAAGTCCTTTCAATTGTTTGCTCTAGTTTTTGTAAAAAAAGAATCAGTAAGGTCTCCAAGTTGTTGGCGTCCAGTTGTAGAGGCCATTATGCTTTTTCCTCTAAAGGCTTGCGGGCTAGTGCAAGGCAAGTCTTTGCCCTCGATATCTTCTAGCTTCTAGCTTAGAAGGCGTATTCTCCTCCTGTTGCCAGTGGATCAAGGCTTTCGCCGATAGTAGCCGGTAGACTGTATGTCGTGTCAGTGGGCTTCCTTGAGATCCCTTCGACTGCTGTGTGCTGCTCTGGATCGGCTGCAGTATCCCACCCTGGGTCGATATCGCCGATCCTTTCATTACGTGTTTTACTGTTCTCCTCTGCGGCCCCCACTTTGCGCCCGCTAGAAGGGCCTCCATGTACCCCTGCTTCCTGCATGCGGACTCGATCCTGGTCCCCTTCTTCGAGCCACAGATGTCTTCCTCCGGCAGAAGGGGATTTTTGCTATGAAGTAGCTCAATCAGCCCAAGGTCGGGCCACTATAATTGGGGGTTGCACGCTTTGTCTCCTCGGGCTCTTCGGTCCCCCCAGCAGACATACCCGGGGGTATTGAACTGCCCGGCGTCTGGAAGTAATGGGTGATGAGCCCTTGATGGGGGGGTTGAGGTAGGGGGCTCGCTGGGTGAGACTCTTGTCTGACTTGTAATTCTTGTGACCCTTGGTGTTTGATGTTTGTGGGAGTCTTCGTCTGAAGTGGAGTAGTGTGGCTCACTGGTTAGAGGCAGCAGACCCGTGAGCAGAGAACGGCCCGGGACCAGGGTTCAATTCCCGACGCGGCAGGGTCATGGACCAGGGTCGGCGGACTCGATAATTCTCCCCTCGGTGCCTACTCAAACCAGGGATCACACTCGGCAACTCTGGGCATTAGCTTGCCTCATCTCCACAACGGCCCCCCCACATACGCCGGGGATGCCTGGTTTCACCTTGGAGATACCCAGTAGGGACCATCTCACAGGGAAAGCCAGGACGGGTTCCCCAGCGGTCTATTGCGCAGAGATACTCCTTCGGGAGTCAATTCTAGTGCGTTAGAAACCCGCAATTAATTAATTAATTAATCCATCCTCCTTGATTTGGTTGGATTTCCCTTGAGCATATTCCCTCCGCAACAGTGAGAGGGTGTTTAGGGTATTGACGGTAGGGCTCCTTTAGCTCAGCTTTTTAGACTGGTGCTGCACACTCTCTTCTCTGAACGCTGCTTGGACCGTGAGCCGTCAACCTTGCCCCACCACTCTGAGCCTCAAACCTCAAGCGGAGCCTTAGCCCATCCTCCTGCGGCCATTTACAGTTTCCTGTTCTCACTGCCTGTGCGCTTATACTTTTATGCTCACTACTGCGCACAGCGCTTCACACTCACGAGGGGCGAGGAAGGGGCGATTGGGGTTGTTGGATAGAATTGGAGTTCTGCGATGTTAATTCCACCGGCTTCTCCCTGCTCTCTCTTACCCGCCACTGGCCACTTGGCACTCGTCTTGTTCGTAAGTACCGGTCTGCATTCTGGCGGTTTTCGGTTTATGGCGAAGTTTCTGTCGAGGTTTAGACTCTGCTCTCCTGCTTCCTGCAAGTATCAACCTAATTGTATGAAGTCCAAGCAATGGATCCTTTACATCTGCATCAGTCTGCTTGGTAATTTAGAGCGGTAAAACATTTTTTAAAGTTTTTTCCAGATGGCAGATTTCGGTTTCTTTTGTACAAAAAGTTGAATTGAGTTGGGTTGGTCAGACAGGACTAATGGGTGATGAGTGTTTGTTATTACGTTTGTTGTTAGGTTTAGCCTGACTGACTGTCACTGTCCTCTGAAGACAGACTGTAAGGCAGACTGTGAGGGCAAGCTGCAGGGGGGGACAATTAGAATGCAGCCCCCCGCACCAGCTTCTCACCGTTTTGCTCCCCTACGCGCCCCCACAGCTGGTTGCTGGTTGCTGACCGTGCGGAATTCTATGCGCCTTCCCTCTAGGGAGCTCCTTGCTGTGGCTCTTGTTGATTCTCTGCCATATCGCACAGGGGCCGGTGTTTCTACCCCCTGCTGCCAGCTACCCTTTGCTCGCCGCTACCTCCTCTTGAGCCTGTGAGGTACGGTGCGATACAGAGCGGGAACCGTGGGAACCACACAGCGCGGCTCGGCGGTTCTGTGGCGGCAGCCGCCGCAGTAGCACACTGCAAGAGCAGGCGGGTGGGCAGGTAATGTGGAGTATCAGGTAGTGCCGGGCATTGGGCATTGGCGAGCGAGCTGTCCTGCTCAAGCCCCCGCTGGTGCCTGCTATCTCGCTCACTCACTCCGCAATTCCAATGCGAGCTTCGGGTCTGGAGCAGTCTCCGGGGTTTTGGCTTCCTCGGAAAATCACTCACTTCACAAGTCCGAGCACCGGAGCACAAACGCCTCCACGTCAACTTCAACAGTGCAAGTGCAAGAACCATCAGCCCTCCACCAGGGCTTCTGGCTTTGGTTAAGGGGAGGGGGGCTGTTTGCCAGAACGTTAAGATGCAGAAGGAGTGCAGCACGCTCATGGTCATATGCCACAGTAGAAACGTTCCTACTGCCACACAAGATCCCTTTCCTGCGTTTTACTTTTTTTTAAAGATTGCTTGGCAGCTTAGCATTTTGCAAAGCAATGACGTTTAAAAATGTGATGCTCTAAGCCCTGTAACTATTTTGCACATTCTATTCTATTCTATTCTATAGTTTTGGTAAAGCGCAACAGCTGCCCCAGCAATGAGGCGTCCCGGCGCTAAGAACCCATATCCTAGACTGAGCGGGGAGAAACCAGGACAGAGGGAGGATTACAGGCAAGGGAATAGAAACGTTTTCACTGCTTTTCGGAATGCTGGTAGGCTATCTATCGAGCGAATATGTTGTGGCAGGTCATTCCACATCTTGGCTCCAAGGAACCTGAAGGAGCGGCCGCCCATGCGGCAGAGTTTTATGCGTGGGACGCATAGAAGGTTTTGATTGGAGGATCTTAGGTTCCGTGACGGCGCGTAGGGAGTGAGAAGGGGTCGAAGCAGAGGGGGGGTGTTGAGTTTGAGGATTTTGAAGGACGTAATGAGGGTCTTGAATTTGATTCTAGAATCAACGGGTAGCCAGTGTAATTTTTTGATGGTCGCTCTGGCTGAGCATCTGCGGGGGAGGCCGACCAGAGTTCTAGCCGCAGAGTTCTGCACGCGTTGGAGTCGTGCTATCTCACATTTGTTGCCACCAAGAAGGAGCACATTGGCGTAGTCTAGACGCGAGAGGATGGTGGCTTGGATAATGAGTTGGCGGGTTTTGGCGTCGAAAAAGCCTAGTATGTGGCTGAGGCTTCTCAGCAGGCCAATGCAGGTGCCGGCAACTTTTTTGGTGTGGGCCCGAAAGTTGAGTGAGGCATCCATCCAAACGCCCAGATTTTTCACTAGGGTTTTGGGGGGAGGAATGGTGCCCAGGGAAGACGGCCACCAGTGCTCCTTCCAGAGGCTGGTGTTTTTGCCAAGGAGTAGCACCTCTGTCTTTCCGCCATTAAGTTGTAGACAGTTCATTGTCATCCATTTGGCGACCGCAGAGAGTCCGTTTTTGAAGTTAGAGGATGAGTTGGAAGGACCTTCCGAGAGAGCGATGGCCAACTGTGTATCGTCGGCGTACGATACTAATGTCAAGCCCCACTCTTTGGCCACTGCCGCCAAAGGCTGGACGTAGAGATTAAAAAGGGATGGGCTCAACGCAGAGCCCTGCGGAACTCCCTGTGCGATGGGGTGGGGTTTGGATAAGAAGGGGGGGGGCAGAAACTCGAAAGGACCTGTTTTCGAGGAAAGATCTGAACCAATCCAAGGCATGACCAGCTACTCCAAAGGTCTCCAAACGATTGAGAAGGATGACATGGGATACCGTGTCAAAGGCCGCGCTGAGATCCAGAAGGATCAGCGCAGCACTTTGACCGGCATCTAAGATCGTTCGGAGGTGCTCTGTGGTGGCTAAGAGAGCAGACTCAGTGCTATGGCCTGGTCTAAACCCATTTTGTGATGGGTCAAGAATGTTGTTTGTGACCATGTGCTGGGATAGAGTACTGTTGACATGCGCTTCAGCGAGTTTGGACAGCCATGGGAGCAGGGAGATTGGACGAAAATTCTCCGGTTTAGATGGATCTAGGGTGGGTTTCTTGATGATAGGCGAAACCCACGCTTGCTTCCAGGCAGATGGTACACACGCTGAAGTGAAGGAGAGGTTCAGGATGGCGGTAAGCGCCGGTAGGAAGAAGTTGAGTGACTCTAAGAATTGAGCCGGGCGCATAGGGTCCGCGGGGGAACCAGATTTGACTTTTTTGCATAGTCTGATGAGGATATCATCAGAGATTTTTGGGATGCAAGTCAAGGTCGAGTAGCTGGGGAAAGAGGAGGGATTGCTGGTAGTGCTAGGGACGTGCTGAGGGAAGGAGGTGTAGATTTTCTGTACCTTGTCGACGAAGAACATCCCTATCAAATCCCATAATACACAGGTTGCTATTAGTTATCTTTTCTTGTAAGCATATTTCCTGTGTAAAAACATTCATGGTTCTGCCTCAAATGCAGAAGACTACTGAAATTCACACACACACAACACGCACGCTATAACTCACATCACCCATGAAGATCAAAATAGTAATCTGCCAAGAGAACAAAGACAAACAAAAGAGCTATCAATAGAACAACATGGCAGAGAGCACAATTTAGGTGTTTTTTGGTGTTGTTAACCAGAACTGATGAATATTAGGCATTTCCCACATGTGAGACAATAGTATTACTCAGTCCCCTTTTCAGTGAATATAGGGGGCTCGAAACTCCATTTTTAGCTAAACATTTGAAATATTTGAGCAAAGTTTATCAAATGTCAGATACCTTCTTGGGATATACATAGAATTACACAAAACAAGTTACATGAACCTTTATTAAGGATTTTTTTGCATTATAGAAAGAAAATACTAACAGGCACATGCATCAAGCGATTTAGGAATCGCAAACGGTGCGAATCGCAAAATTCGGCCGTTTGCGATTCCCAAATCACTATTTGGGATGCATTATCCTAAAAGTGAAGAAATCGCTATTTTTGCGATTTTTTAAAGTGCGATTGCTTTTAAGGAATCGCAATTTTGCGATTCCTTAAAAGCAATGCATGAAACTGAAAAAAATTGCGATTTCGCAATTAGAAAGAAAAAATTACCATGAGGTTGGACCTCATGGTAATTTTGCGAAATGTTAGAAATATGCAAGTTTGTGCATTTTTTTAACTTTCATGTTGTGCACACACATGCCCTTAGGGCATGTGTGTACACAACATATGTGCATTGTTTGATTTCAGGGGTGCAACAGGGTGTCCTTTGGACACCCCTGCACCCTTGAAATCGCAATCTCAATTTGCGATTAGCTAATTGCGAATCGCAAATTGAGATTGTCTTCCCATTCATTCCTATGGGCCTCTAGGCCCATAGGAATGAATGGGAAGGGATTCCTTAATTGCGATTCGCAAAATGCTAATTGCAATTAAGGAATTTTAAGAAATCGCAATTTATTTAGCGATTTCTTAATGCATAGGCATTTGCGATTCCTTAATTGCGATTCCTTAAAAATCGCAATTAAGGAATCGCAAATGCCGAGAGTGATGCATGTGCCCGTAAGTGTATTCTATTTGAGTCCTTCATTTTTTGTGTTCATTTAAACATTGCTAACGTTTTGTGACAACATTGCAAAAGGAAATATGGAGTCTGCAAGATGTACATATTATAGACATGACCAAATATGTGATGAATGCACTTATAAGTGGTTTCTACATGATATTTGTTACAAGGTAGGTTTTGAGTTCTTGTATCGAGTAATAACTTTGTAAGTGGCTCCATGGTACACTGCTACCTCTTCTCCTTGACTTGCCACTGCTAATCTATGCTACTCTATAACATTGGACTCTGCAATACTCTACTCTGCAACACTTAATTGTATACCACTGAATTATATGCCACTCTACACTCCATCGCTGCATTTTACGCCACTGTACTCTATGGCACTATATTTTACTCTGTACCACTCTATTCTGCACCACCCTACCCCGCTGCAACTCTGTACCACTCTACTCTGCACCAAGAGACTCAAAGCCACTGTACTCAACTCCACTCTACTCTGCATCCACCATTCTGCAACACTACACGCTACGCCACTACACTCTACTATGCAGAACTCTAATCGACAACACTGCATTTTACGCCACTGAATTCTATGCCATTGCACTCTATGCCACTTTACTGTGCAACACTGTACGCCAATGCACTACATACAAGTCCACTCTACACCCCTGTATGCCACTCCAGTACACAACACTCCAGGTCACTCCTCTCTACAACACTCTACTCCACTCCACCCATGGCCATGCTCCTCTATGCCACTAACCTTTAGCCATGCTGGTGTACAAAATGGCTAAACACATTGGCAAAGCAAATACCTCTTGCAAAGGTGCAACCTGTTGGCTTTGCTGGTTTATTTATGTGTTTTGGCCAGGTAAGGCTTTATTGGTATTTAGCATTGCTCTGTCAATTAAGTGATATGAGTGATAAACTGATAAGTAATGAGTAATAACTAGAGCCATTGGGCTGTAAATACAGCTCATTTCTTAGAGGACCCTCAGAGTCCCACACATAATGCTCTGCAACTCAGCCCGACCTCCCCCCCCTCCAGAGTTACAGATGCATAGGTACTGGCACCTCTGAGGGGTGGAGTTACTAGATAAAACTATGGGGCCTCTTAAAGTGGCTCTAAGATGATTCTTTCAGTTGGAGGCCATGTAATATCTTCGGAGTATAATAAGTTCAACACTGCATCTGATAATAAATAAACTTTGGAAAGGTTTCCAGTTCAATTTTTATTTTAACATCTAGTGAGTGATTGACCAATTGTAAGGCTTATGATGGAGATGCCCAACTCATTGGTCTAGCTCTTTTCCATTCACTTTACATCTGACATGTTTGAGTCCATAACTCTCTGCAGGATTCACTAAATGTTGTTATTAATCGGGACCTAATGACAAGGAATATTTCAGAACACAGTAATGTAATTACAACTGCTTTAAAACGTGTTGGTTCAGAACTTCAGATTATAATCTTAAGTCTTTAAGAGACATAATACAGGGGTGTATTAGGGAGGAAGATTGAGTCAGCGTGAGTGCTCGAGCTGCTCGGCTGCTCACACCAGACGCGTGAATAATTGGCTAGCCGCCCTGCGCCTTACGATGTGATGCGGGTCTGGAGAACGCTGAGAGCACAGAGAACGCTGAGAACACTGAGGCTGTCCCTTGGAGGTCCCAATCCTTTGCAATTACGCCGTGGATGTGGAATCTTCAGCGAGGCAACCCACAAGGCTATTCTTTATATTTCTACACTATCATCGGATCCCCTTGTTTGGCCCGTCTTGTGTGCTATTGCGGCTCTGATATGGACCTCGCCGCCTTCAATCACCCACGGGCTCAGTGGGAAATGGACACAGCGGCTGCTCCTCTCATCCAGCAAAACAAACAGCCTTGACATGAGTGCCCGGGGGGCGCGGAAAGGATGCAAACTGAAAACACCACCCATCCCCGAGCCCAGAGAACCCAGGGATGCTGCATCTACTGAAGGGGCCGCCAATTCCAGGCCAGTGCAAACAAAAAACTGTAGGGTAAAACAGGGGTGAGCGGGCCGCTCAAAGACTCGAAAGATTCTGCACCTATGCACCCCCCTAGCGAAAATGTTTATGGGAACCAGAGCCCAATCTCAGGCACCAATCCTAAGACTCTTGCTCTCCCCACTGAGAATGCCCTCACGGCTCCACTAGCCGTGCCGATCACATCAGCATCCATACCAGGCTCTCGGCAGAAGGCTTGTTTAGCAGTTAACCAAGAGACTATCCAAGAAGAAAATAGGCCCAGGGAAATGTCACGCGCTGACACTGGCACCAATGGCACCCCTGTTGGGCTACCTGACTCAGCTTTCAACTTAGACACCTCTCTCTGTGTACCTGCTATTAACCACCCCAATGGGGCTGCCACACAACAAGCTCTCCCAACCCTGCCCGCTGTTGTACAGGAACAGGGTAATGGCTTCAGTGGAGGTAGTCTTGGCACCCCGCTCACAGCACCAGAGATGTAGATGGCAGACACAACCAACTTCATTCACAGCCTAGAAGTTCCCCCCGGAGCGCAAGCCCGTGGACCCCTGAAACAGGGCCCGAGCATTTCTATTCAGTCTCTGACAGCACACCTACCTCGTCTGGTGAGGGAGGGTCCGATGCAAGTGAAGGAGACAGCGAGGTCTCTATCAAAGACACTGGCACGGTCCTACGACAAAAAAAACCAGAAGTAAGAGCAAGCGGTGCAGCCAGTTGAAATGGGACGATTCAGACTCTCAAATGTCTTAATCTTTGGAAGAGGATGATCCCAGCGCAACACAGTGGGGGAGTACAAAAAGTCTGCATGCAGACACAGCCGAGCCCTCCCTAGCCTCTATCTTAGCTTCCATCAAAGAGTTTCAGGAGGAGGTTCGGGCAGATAATCGCGCTGCCAAAAGTACTGCCAAAAAACTTCAGGGCGGTCTAAGACGGCTGAATAAAACCTCTGCCGACATAAGCGACCGTGTCGCCATGGTGGAAGCGCGAACTGAGCACTTGGAACTGAATCCATGGCAACTAAGCAACAGAGTGAGTCTAACACCGCCTGCCTGGTAGACCTAATGTCCAAGATGGAGGATCAGGAAAACCGTCAGCGCAGGAACAACCTCCGCCTGCTTGGCATTCTGGAGGGGAAGGAAGGGGACGATCCTAGACGCTTCATCGTTAAACTTTTGCAGGATTCCTTTCCCGATCAACAGGGCTGGGACTGGTACAGTGAGGTACAGAGGGCAAACCGCTTTCCCTTCAACCAGAGACGGCAGCACAACAGCGGCAATGCTACTGGGGGACAACCAAGGGTATTCCTTGTTTACTTTGGAAACTTTCTACTCCGGCAGTTAATCTATGATCAGGCTTGCCCTAACTCCAAGAAAGGGGCCAACGGTATAACATATTTCGCCAAACTCGACTTCTGCCATCAGACAGTAGAACGGAGATGGCGTCTGAGACAACTGATTTCCCAGTTTCAGCAGCTAGGGGCCGAAGTATATATAATGAATCCTGCAGTACTCAAAGTAATCTTCAATGGGGGCACCAAGATCTTCCTGTCCGAAATAAAAGCTGGCGAATACTTGGATGAGCTGAAATCCAGGAAGAGTATTAGATGAAAAGCTCACCATTTTGCCCCCTGCCCTCGTTATTTTCTTCATGCTCGACAGTCCTGACAGTCCTTACAAAGTTTCAAGCCTCCAAGGGCTGGGACAATGGTTGCACTAGGGCAGCTCTATATGAATTTTACAATTAATGTAATGGGTAGTCACATGTTTTCTCTGATTGCTTTTCCGTCTTATCTTATTTTTGGGAAAATTAGAGGGCTACTAGCCGAATGAATGTTTAATTTGGCATCTTTTTTTAAGCGTGGTTGACAGCCGGGGCTCATGTCTGACCATCATCACTCAGGTTATCCCTGATTGCTCAGAAGAAGGGGGGGCGGGCACAAAAATGGCACAGAAGTTTCAAGGGCACTTTTTGGCACACACATATCTCCATAATAACTTTCTAAGTTTCCGGTCGAGATCCAAGCTTTCCTTCTAATACTTAGATGGCTAAGATAGACCCACTTAGGATTGTCTCTGCCAATATTTGCGGACTGAATGACTTCAAAAAGGAAAATGTGGCCCAAGGACTACGGTCTCTAGGGGGCAACATCATCTGCCTCCAGGAGACCCACATAGAGGGCTCACAGAAACACCTACTGGACACTCTAGGGTTTAAAGTTGTGGGGGCTACCACACAGGGCTCCAAAACAAAAGGGGTAGGAATCATGGTAGACAGAAGACTTTCTCCCAACAATCCTCGTGTTAAATTGGATCAACTGGGCAGATGGGTAATAACCGAGTGCCACCTTCCCTCTAACCCTCCTTTTACCCTCTGATCACTGTATGGTAGTAACGTTGATGATCCAGGGATCATCAACTTGGTTTCAGGGGAACTAGCTCATTGGCCCAACTCTATCATCTTGTGTGGCGACCTCAATATACATCTTCCCAGTAACTGGAAAATTGATAACAAATGGAGATACAGAGGCAGAAAGCCCCTATTATATCAAGCTTTAGTCAACCTCACTCAGGTCCACGGACTAAGTGACATTTAGGCCAGAAGGCTACACCTTCTTTTCGGCCCCGCATCACACTTTAGTTAGACTAGATTACTTCTTTATTTCATCTTCATTTCTAAGCAACTGCACCATTGAAACGGCAACTCGCTTTATGTCAGACCACAATCCTCTCATTTTAAACATCAAGGGATTTGAGAATTGGAAGGAATACCTAGATGGAGTTTTGAGAAAGCCCTTTTACAGGACGCAGACTATCACGCACATATGCAAGGTTGGATCCAGGAATTCCTGGAAATAAACATCGGTACCGCCTCAGCGATGACTGTCTGGGATACACTATAGGCGGGGGTCAGAGAGAAACCCTGAGGTTCTCAGTTAGAAAAAACAGAAAGGAGAAGCTGCTAATAAGCGATCTGCAGGGAAAACTAAGGAGAGCAGAAACAAAACTGTTCCAAGTAATCAAAGCGGGACAAGATATTAAAACTGTCCAAAAAGAGGTAGTTCTTGCTAAAGCAGAAATAGGGGCAATCTTTGCGGAAAAACCCGCGGCTAAGTGGGCCACTTGACGGGAAAAAAACTACGAGTGCAGTGATTGCATTGGGCACCATCTGGTCGTCAAGACCAGGCAACAGTAAACAAGTAGTGAAATACACGCAATCAAGCTAGCTACAGGGAATGAGACCAATGACCCTAATACTATACAGAAGGGATTCCAGGATTTCTATACCGAGTTATATACGGAGGAGAACTGCAATGCGACTGGTACACTCGAAAGTGAGATAGCTAACTACCTAAGAGAGATTGATCTTAGACAGCTTAACACTGATAATAGTGAACTGCTAGAACTTACACCAACTTGTGACGAAATCATGGAATCCCTATTGAGCTTGCCAGATGGGAAAGCCGCAGGAATGGATGGCATTCCTGTGGAATTTTATAAGATCTTTGCCCCACAAATTAAATCAATCTTCACAGACGTGGTAACCTCTATCTTCAATGGGGCTTCCCCTCCTGCTTCCTGGTCTAACGCTAGAATATCTATATTTCCCAAAAAGGGCAAGTCCCCACTGGAGATGAGTTCATACAGACCCATTACTCTCATCAACTGCGACTCCAAGGTCTTCTCCAAAATACTGGCATCTAGAATATCCTCTGTGGTTGAATCCTTAGTATCAGAATGGCAGCATGGCTTCATTCCAAAAAAAGGCACAGAACATGTCAGGCGGGCCATCACCCTGTTTGACGCAGCACAGGCGGCTGGAGACTCGATGTCATTAACACTACTAGATGCTGAAAAAGCATTTGACCGGGTCTCCTGGCGGTTCTTGTGGGCGGTCATGGACAGGATGGGCTTCGGGCCCAGACTCACACAGGCACTACAGGCTCTATATCTCAAACCGACGGCTTGTGTATCCATTAACGGGCAACTTACTGATCAATTCAACATCTCTCGGGGCACCAGGCAGGGCTGCCCTTGCTCCCCTCTGTTATTTGCCCTTTATCTAGACCCATTCATTAAACAAATTGAAAGGAATCCCGCCATCTTAGCAATTAACATCCAAGGTATCAACACTAAAATCATGGCTAATCCGGACGATCTGGCCATTACTTCCCCTGATCCCGTGAATACCATACTGGCATTGGAGATGGAGGCTCAAAAATTTGGGAAAATCTCAGGCTACGCCTTGAATGAAAATAAAACACAAATAATCATAAACAAAGAAATCACCTGGACTGATATCAGGGTAGTGCCTAAGGCTATATATCTGGGGGTTCTCATATCATCTAACATTGATCAAATTGTAACAGATAACTTAGTTCCTCTCGCTGCAGATACCAAGAAGGCCCTTAAACAAATTGATAACCTATACCTGACCCTTGTTGGTGATGCAACGTAATAAAAATGACATCTTTTCCTAAACTCCTTTACTTCTTTCGCACCATACCCCTGGAATTTAGCAAAACTAATCTGCAGAAATTCCAGCAAATATTCACGCAGTTCATCTGGGCCTACTCACAACCTTGGCGGGCGCTAAGGCAACTATCTCTTCCAAGAGAGCGTGGCGGGTGGTCCTTCTACAACATTATGCTATATTACTGGGCCTTAGTTATGCAATACAGCTCTGAGCTGGTGAGGGAATCCTCCCTCTCTTCTGTATCAGGGCTTGCCTCACCTTTTCAACTCCTACTGGGTTAACAGCAATGGGGCTGCCTTCTCCGAGAGACCTCATTCGGACACTACAAACGTGTGAGATTTAGGACCTTAATGAATTCATACAAGGTCTTGCGTAATATCTGCAGAATCTTTGGGCTGGGAAGAGTTAACTATCACTCTCCTATTACTACCAATTGCAATCTTCCCGCTATTTTCGGAAAATCTTACTTCTCATACTGGCACAAGGCAGGCATCACGAAACTGGGGGATCTTATCACTAGCGAGGGAGTCAGATCATTTGCAAGCTTACAATCCAAATACGGTTTGAAAAGCCAAGACGCCTTTAAGTATCTCTCCATATGTGATTTCCTCTCCAGAAAGGTTGGGGTTACCGCAGGGTTTAAGAAAGTAGAACTTCTTAATACACTGTGCAACACCACGGCCCCTAGGATAGGTCTTTTATATAACATACTAAATAGACAAACCCCAGACGACCTACAGACAATAGCAGACAAATGGCACACCAAACTCGAATCCCCACACTGTATATGTCTCAACTCCTTAGCACTCTCTCAAAACATTTTGCTGTCAGCCAAGCTGCAGGCACAACATTTTAAAACCATCTTTTTTTTGTATATTACCCCCAGTAAAATGGCCAAGTGGGGAGCTGGCAAAGGGACACTTTGCCCCCGGTGTTCTGAATATGGTGCAGATTCAATTCACATTTTTGCAACCTGTTCTAAACTTGCCTCAATCCTCCTTAAGGTACAGGAATTTCTAGGAGAAGTCACCACTCAGTCTATTGTACTAAACCCCACAGTCATCATGTTGGGGACCCAGTCTGAAACTATTAGGATTAAAAGTGGAGGATTAATCTTCATTGCAATGGCAGTGTGGAGGATCTGTGTTACTTCCGCATGGTTGGACGCCGATACCCCATCATTCTCTCAGTGGCTGGACAGGCTAGTCGCAACTTACCATCTAGAGAAAGCGGTCTATGCCAGGAAAGGCCGTAAAAGTCGGAAGAAGGGCCTTGAGGTGGGGAAAATGCTAACATCTTGGTTGGAGCGGCCGGGATAATCCGGCCTATGTTTTCTCCCTCGCTTGTTATTCCTTTGCTTCCTATGTCATATTCCTACATGACGCCTGGATGTTTTTCTTTTCCCTCTCTTCCTTTCTTTATTATTCTCTTCTTAAATCTCGACACTAGAGTGCCATTTACCTTTGTTTACTCCTCTTTCTGTGCCACTTACTTACTCCGTAGCTTTGGGGTGGGGTGGGAGGTTGAAATGTCATATCTCTATATTATTCTTTTCTACTCTGCAAATAAAATTTTTTAAAAGAGACAGTAACCAGCTAAGCAGACTATAACCTCCTCGGGGTCCTGAGTTACGGGTTTGACCAGGTGCCATACGGGCATCTGGCTTTGGCGTACGTGTGACTACAAGCCACGCCCGCTAGGATCCATGATGTAAAGCTTTCTTACACCTCATAAATCCTTTGCTTTCAGTAATCCTTGAAGGCACCATACTAACCATATGTTGTGAGGTATCTTATGTCACAGGCGTGGGTGCACCCTAGCGTGTGCATACCCCCGTGACATCCTGGTCCTGAAGAAAGCCTTGCAATGGACATTTAAGAGGCTGAAACATGTAGACAGTTATTTTCACTACCACATAGGGATGTGACTGATCAATTTAATCAGCTTACACATCCACTTCACCATGTTTTTATTTTGCCCTTATTCTCCGCCAATAAATTTTCTTTGGGGTAAGTGAAGGCAATTTGAACCTTTTTCTCCTTGCACATTCACTGCTTGCACTCCCAAACAAAATACACTTGCACTCCCAAACAAAATACAATCAAACCCACTCTGCTGTAATCAGGCATTGTAGCACACCGGAGAAGCACTCGGCCTCTCTGCTTGTTAACCCTATGATGAAGCATGTCACCAACCAGGTTGGTGAGTGGTGCCTCTTTTAGAAAACAGGCATGACTCCTCATGCAACCACTTTATTTGGCAACACTCTTCTGTTGATTGTTTGCTTTTAACATATGAATACCATAAAGAGACCGGCAGGACTGTTCAAAGCTAACATACTGAAAACCATAAATTGCATGTCTGTGTTGTACACATCACCATCCAACACACTGTCACATGCTGCATTCCATAAGGCGATAATCGCACCTCGGTGGTCATCATGCACAACATGGAAGCACTTCCCACATAGGATCACAACAAATACATCATCCTTCCAACCACACAAACTATATAGTGTAGCATGCTACTCATGTAGGCAAGAACTTCAGCGCCCCACATAGGGGTGGTATGCGATATATAAATGCTGCAATACAATACAATACATTGCAATACAAAATCAATACAATTAAAGTCAAACATGCTACCAAACATCTAATGCTCCTTTGCTCTCAAATTGCTCTGATCCCATTGATAATAGAAACACAGAGCACACCACGTATTTCTACCTAGAAGAGAGAGCTCAGGGATCCCAAACAGTTATCAGATTTGAGCCCAGATTCCTAAATATGGCCCGTTAGTCATCACACGTGCCTTTTGGAAAAGAAACACACCTGTTGAGGAAATGTAGAGAAAAGTCTTTTTAGAGGGTTATCTAAGACAAAAAGATGGCAATATATGATAAGATGCATCAATCAGACTTTATTGTAGCTGCAAGGCATTTGATGTCTGGCATGGCAAGACCCGTTTTTTCCTAGTTCAGTCTTTGCCTTTTATGAGCATGTTAAGTATTTTCCCCTTACAAATAAAGTGGGTAATGATGGACTGAAGCTTGTCGGAGAACAAAGAAGGAATATAATAAGGCGCATTTCTAAAAATGTCTCGACATGGTGGTAGAATTCTCATCTTTATATTAAGTTGATAGGCATCAACAGAAACAATTGTAGGACTGTCCATCCAGTAACAGCATTATGTTAGAAATGTAAAGATCTAGAAACAGTTTCTTGGGTAATGGCCTCTTCATTCAGGCAACAGCTCAACTCATCAGGACCTCTGCACTCAGCTGTCCCTATTCTTAAGCAACAAGATCACGAGCATTTATGAAACTTTTGAAGCTCAACAGGTCCCTTCCACCTTCACTGCCCTCCTGCCCATCTCTATCAACACTCAGAGTACCACCCTGACCACCTGCCTCAGCATCATCACTCCGGAACACCCTCAAACCCTTGCCCTCACCATGTCTTCATCAAAGGACTAGTCCCCTTCAGCATAGCCCTCACCCTGAATGACACAATCACCACAGCCACTTGCTCAGTACCTGGAAACATGCAACAGTACTTCACGTCCTCAGGAATCCTTCTGCAGACCAAAACATGCTAGCCAACTGCCAGCCCATCTCCCTGCAAAGATACCCGGCAAACTACATGGAAAAACAATAAACAAACACTTAGCCACCCCATATCACTGGCAACAACCTCCTCAATACCACTCAATCTGGTTCAGTCCTAACAATAGTACAGAGGCTGCTCTTACCGCCACCACAGACAAAATCGAGATGATCATGGACAGAGGTGACACCACGGCCCTCATCATATTGAATCTCTCTGCAGCCTTCAACACCGTCTCCCATCCTCATCCAACTACTGCAGGAAGCTGACTTTTAAGGTCTCGAACTTCACTAAATTTGCTCTTTCCTGACAGGTTGCACCCAGTCGATCAACCTGGCCCCCTTCACTTCATATGTAGTCAACCACATCTGCAGAGTTCCACAAGGATTCTTACTCAGTCTTACTCTGTTCAAAGCCTACATGGCCACACTAGCCAGCATCATTTGCACCCATAGATTCAACATCATTCTCCATATGACGACACCCAGCTCATTCTCTATCGCTCTGACAAGATGGCAAACACCCAAACCAATTTCTCCGCCTGCATGACCAAAGTCACAGATGTTTGAAAAACCAACTGCCTCAAGCTCAACACAGACAAGACAAGTAGTAATCTTCAGCAAAGGCACCTCGCACTGGGACTCCAACGGGTGGCCTGCTGAACTCGAACCAACACCTCTCCCAGCAACCCACGCGAAGAAGCTTGGAATCGTTTTTTGAGTTCAAAAGATTTTTTATTAGGAGCTGCAAAGAGAATCCAGCCAAGTGAAAGCAGGCTCTGTGTCCTGCTTCACACTATCAAGATGCTTGAGAAGATCTTCAAACGGCTCCCCATCAACACTTGCAGAACTGTCACCCAGGCCCTCACCACCAGCAAACTGGACTTTGCAACAAACTCTATGCTGGTATCAACGATGAACTGCCCAGAAGACTCCAGACATTACTAAATTCAGGCTCACCATCACCCTTCTACTCCGCCTTCATATCACCCCTCAATTCAAAGAGCTCCACTCACTCTACTTCTGCAAGAGAATGAAGACCTAGTTCTTCATTCAGCCCCAATCTTAGCTCAGCACATACAGTTCCTGCTTTAGCACCAGGATAACCTCCCGCAAGAGTAGTGCTCTATACAAATACACATAACATAGCATAACATATAACATAACATGAAACCAAAGGGGAAAGAGCTACTACTCCAACGGCCATTCACAGTTTGAACCACAACAGTTGGGCAGCATACGGCACGTTCTAGAACCAGGTGGCACTTATAACATAGAATGACACACCGAATTCTTAGACACAAAGCAATGGAATGCCCAGACTGGACACAGCACGTTACTTTAAGAAGTTCGTAGTCTTCTGTTTAGAGACTGTCTTGCAATTTTTCCATTTTCATAATTGACACTGTTAAGAGGCGCTTTCCCAGTGTTTGAGAGCTGTCCAAAGAAAGGCCCATTCTCAGTTCACAGTTGTTCCACACCAGAGATTGCCTTTTGCAATGTGGACCTTTGTTCAAAGATAGCAGCTGGCGTATCTGAAGCCAAGACCTCAGCATACTTCTGCTGCAGTACCTGCAAAAATAATCCTAGTTTCTGGGCATATTGCAAAAACACAATAACTAGTACATGTACTGGTGTAACTTCCGTAAGAGTGTCCCATGTGATGCCAACCTCGGTGGTAACAACATTAATCTAAATAAACGTGCTAATCACCTTGTTCATGGTAAACTTCGCAACCCTTGCTCGGTATTTACCACAGAAAGCAAGGAAAATTAGAAAAAGAAAAGTGACCAAATAATTAATGTAAGGTAGTGAAAAAGTGGATAGGACATTTAAAAAAAGAACTGCTCTGAGGGAAGTTTCCATATTTAAGGCAGATTTTAAAAGGACGTATGAGAGGTGAAACAGGACCATTAACAACCTCATATGATAAGTCTCTAAGGACAAGACAGCTTCTAAATGACTGAAGAAAATTGGATTCAGATCAATTCCATAAAAGAGTGCACACGGGCTGGCAACTGCAGGACACCAATCTGATGTCACTAGTAGGTATGGCATCAAGAGGGCTACATGCCACCAAGACACAAAGTTTTCAATCATTGGCTCTCCGGTCATATATTACTGTTTTTAGGTAGAATAGCCAATTGGTTCAACTGAAGTGAACCAAGGCTACAATGTTTCCTTAAAGCTTAGGACAGGAAAACTGTTGTCCCAGTGATGTGGAATCATTTAGTTCTCCTAGCAGTGGAGAAATAAGTCAAATCATTTATTAAGTGGAGGACAGGCAATATATTGAAAGAGCAGGGTATGGGATCCACAGCTGCTTAGTTTCTGTAGTTGAACATCACAAAGACAAACTTAATTAGAATTCCTTTGACTCCACCGAAAGAGCACTAGATCAAGATAGCTGTGATCATGTGTAACTGCACAGCCAGATTTACTTTCCTACAATAGAAACAATAAAAAGATTTATTTAAAAAAAAGATTGTTGTGATCAACGAGTATTTCCACTGAGCAATTAATATTATATATTTTGATACTGTATCACTGTTGACGAAGTTATAGAGCCGAAGAATGTGAGTCAAGATGGTGAACTGGGTTGAGAACAAGTTTGTCAAATGGCTTACGCCAGTCGTAGTAAATTGCATCTGTGTATATTTTGGCATTTACAACAGTGCTCGAGTCAGGGTACCATGCGGTTGGACGGCGTGCCCCCACTTATTTTACCGGGAGCTCAATAACTATAAACTGCAACTGAGTGCAAGCCACCTTTCGTGACGTGACTTCCTGTCATAACGTCAGCGTCCCCCCACTTCTTTTTTTATGACTTGTGCCCTGATTTACACCACGTACCCTACCTGGAAAGAAAAGTAGCCCTGTACACAGTATAAGAAATTAATGTGGCGTGTGTACATAAGTGAAACACAATGGTGTGGAATCAAGGTATTAAGAACTGATGCCTCTTTTGCTAAGGTCGTAGGACCAGAGAAGTTGGGTTGTTAACCATAATGGATGAGGTGTTCTCAACTTTGTAAATTTGGGTGTAAGGGTTAGTCACAGCAATCCCATCCATCCAATACCTATCCCTCATTCCAGTTCTTTCTATATGAGATGATAGGAAGCTGACTTGGGCTAGACCCCACATTAGGTTTGACGTAAATAAAAAAAGACCACATGAGTGCACACCAATGGATTCATTCATAGATCACAGGGTAAACCTATTAATCTGAAATGGACTGAAAAACCTGCCCTGACAAATTGGTTTAACAGAAGCTCCTTTCTGGTATCAATAGCGCATAACGGGATTCTCTCTAGAAGACCAGATGGCTCTAACACACTGGTATTCAAACTATTTAATGCTGCGGCCCCCAGTATAATAAAAAAATCATTGGTACCCCTCCCGCAGAATGGTTCACAATTATTCTATAAAATTTGCAGTGTTTAAATATGTCTAGACGTATTTAAACATTAGTTGAGTTAAACTTTTAAAAAATGCATTCAAAAACATGAGTGCCAAACATACTATTCCGATCAGGCATGCCATACTAACGTGTAAACGTGTCCATGGTGTGATTATTAGAAATGGCGGCGGGAAGGTTTGAAGAATATTTGGAGTCCCTTCTCTTTTTCACACATACTTCCAGCCAGGTATAAACACAAAAGGTAGTAATGGCCCATTTCAGAGTGGCATACTGCTGATCATTTGCTTTCATTTTAAAACAAATCACTGCTATCAGCACAATGCTTCTTTTAACCAGAGCCTGGCGCCCTCCCTGGGATCTGTTAAGGTCCCCATAGGGGTTCCGCCCCCCCCCCAGTTTAAAGAACCTTTGTTCAAAGCCAGAACTAAAGGGTGGTAGAACTGTGTTGTGGAAGAGTAGGACTCGCAGTAATGAGGAATACCAATAAATAATGAAAGCATTCCAGACTTGCAAACAACACGTCAAAGCACTGAGCACATAGCAATTTTAGAGGCTAATGGGCACCATCTAACCCCACAGACAACTTGTCCATGGAAATGAACGTAACAACTTTCCCCCAGATGCAATTGCTGCTGTTTGACCGCAGGTACAAGTGTCTTGCTTACAGTTGACCGACCCCACTCTCCATCCCTCTATTTTTTAGTCCACCAATGAGTTAATATCAAACCCTATCCTACTGCACACCCCCAAGCATTTCTTAGCTGCGAGCTGGCAAACCACTAACATAATCCCAGCTCTTTCATCATGCAGATGAAGTTCAGAGGCTCGAGCACATTTCCTCTCAGTTAAACTGGAATTAGAGCCAGCAGTGGGGTTCCAACTGGGCTACCTTGGTACTTAACAGGGCCCATGCTGAGAAAATCCCTTCAGCGCCAGTGCACCACCTCAGTACCTGCCACTTCAGCTAGGTAAGGGCCATCAGCCCTCATTATGTGATGTGGTCTTGCCGCTATGGGTCAATTCTCCCACCGGCCGGCCTCAATAACGCCTGCTGATTAGAAGAAGCACTTCTGTGAATATGGACGCCCATTGAAAGCAGCGCTGGCCCCTTTGTAGGGTGGGGAGTCCATTGTCCCTCGCCAGGCCCAACCAATTAGCATCTTTTGCTGATCCCCGTCAGCTGGGGGGGTTTGGAAGGAGGGACAGGGGCTCTTGTCAAATGCTAATTTAGATACAAGCATGGCAGTGTGGCGGGGACAGACAGGGCGCTGCTCCGAAGGCGCCGTTCCATAATGGCGGCTCTTGGGCCCCAGTAACCCGGCTGCGGTGATTAGAAAAGCCGGGCGCCACTGCCAGCCCGAGGAGGCGAGCAGCAGCGAAGGGCCCTCCTATAAAAGCATTTCTTTTCTTTCGCAGCGAGAAATAACCGTCCGTTTAATCTGATCATTAAAGAACTCGCTCATGCAGGCCTAACGCGAATTAGCACTTTCTAAAAGGGCAAAATGTGACATAGTGCGGGTGATTTCAGCGATGCAAAAGGTCAAAAACTGGCTAAATGGATGTGCCGGTGTGCCAGGAATATTAACTTTCCGGCATTGAGGCTTTCCCCGATGATGCTCTCACGCAAAACTTGAGCTCCACGCTGACGTCAACTGCAAGAACAGTTAAAAATCCAGAAGATAAAGTACAGATCGCGAGCATAATGAAAAGCAATCCTATCACAGAGAGGTTTAACTTCGTTTATTCCCACCACTCTTTAACAATAGATGTCCTCACTACAAGTTCACCTCGCGGTGGCGGGAGTAATTCAATAGCCGGACTCATTACGTCGAAAACATTAAGCTCTGCATAAAATTTCAAAAAACAACATGTTCTTTCTTCTTCAGAGCCCACGCCACCGGTTGGCCCGGCCGTGAGAAGCACTTTGTTCCTTAAGGGGCTAAGGGCGTGCGTCCTGTAGATTGAGATATAGTTGGTACGTGTGGAACCAAACAAAAATAGACGTTTTCCGCATTTCCCGCAGACGCCATACATGTAGCATTTGTGTATCACACTCGGCTGGGAAGCTTTCATAACGCCACGGGTCCAAATCACAAAGCAATGGAAAATAATAGTTGCATACCACTCAATACGTTTCTCCTGCATTTGGAGTAGATGTCTTCTTTTTGATTTCAGAAAGTTTTTTTATGGATTTCTTAGTAAAATTTTATTGACCAACAATACAAGTAAAACACATCTGATAGAGATAGACCTTCACATCATGTATTAAAATAATGAAAAAAAGTTAGGAGTGGATTTTTGACATAAAGAGCCTGATTTGCAAAGGTAAAGTACACTTTTGTGTAAGTTTATTTTTGCATGGTATACACAATCTACAATTTCATAATAAGTTTATGACTGCAGATACTCCGCAGTCAGGCTTAGAACTCAGCACACAAAGAGATAAGAGAGGTTATCTTTTTATGTGCGGGGTACTCCACCCCGACTCCAGAGTCTTTGCAGTTGTAAACTTCCTATGAACTCAAAGTTTGCGAATACCAAAATAACAAACTTACACAAAAGTGTAAGATTACCTTAGTGAACCAGGCCCTGTCACAAAATGGGTTTCCGTTTGGCAGAGGTATGCACCCTGTTAACGCAGGAACCACAATCCTAGTCAGGGTAAGTGTAGTAGACACTAAAAGTTAACCAGTGCTCACCCTCTGGAAGCTTAACTCAGAGCTTAGCTCAGGCTAAATTAAAGCAGCAATGTGTAAAGTATTTGTGCACACACTCACAGTAGTGCAGTGAAAATACCCCAAAAGTACTCCACACCAGTTTAGAAAATGATCCATATTTATCTGAGTAAAACAAGACCAAAAGATTAAAAGTCCAACATACACAAGTCAAGTTATGAATTTTGCAAGATTAAATCAAAATGCAATGCTTACAAATCAATAGCTCCAACTGGGCATATCTGGTCGCGCTTGCCCAATGCAAATCCAAAAGTTCAGTCCAACTGTGATGGAGCATGGGCCAGATACAGGAGTCACGCAGACCCGCTGACAGTATACTGGATACGTCGAAGCTACGGGCGATGCATTGAATAAAGGAGGGGATGCGTAGCTATCGAAGGTGATGCTTTGTTTCCGAGGTCGGGCAACATCATTGATGCATTCATGTAAATGTAAATGTAGTGTATTTTGTAAAGCGCACAGCTGCCCCAACGGGGCGTCCCGGCGCTGTATAACGCTGTGGAACCCTTCCTGGCTCTCCCTGTGAGATGCCCCTCCTGGGCACCCCCATGGTGAAGCCAGGCATCCCAGTGTTGTAGGGGCCGTTGTGGAGATTAAGCAAGCTATTGCCCAGAGTTGCAGCGTGGGACCCATGATTAGAGTAGGCGCCGAGGCGAGAATTATCGAGTCCACAGACATTGAGCCCAAGACCCTGCCGCGTCGGGACTTGAAACCCGGTCCCGGGCCTGATCTCTGCTTCAGAGTCTGCAGCTCTAACCAGTGATGTTATAATTAGAAGGGTTAGACCCATGTAGTCAGTGGGACCTGGGTAGTTGATTGGGGTATATGGAAAGGGTCCCAGACCAAGAACAAAGAAAAATGTTTTCAATCACATAATTATTTAAATAGAATCAAAAAAGCGAATGATGGTGCTAAGTGTTTTTATTATCACTGCACCACAGGACATTCAATGTTCGAAAGATCATACATATAGTACACAAAATTGGGTGCGCCCACAGGGGGGAAGGGGGGGTGTGTGTGAGGGAGGGGGTGTATTTCAATTAGTTATACATCACTGATCGAAAAATCCATAAAACAAGAAATTCAGATTTCAAAACATGATTGTCATAGATCCACAAAGAAGAGGTCAAAAAACACATATGTCCAATAAACCAATTTACAAAAGAAAAGAGACTCCCATAGTGATTATTACTATCAAAATGAGGTTAGGAGTTCTTGATTGTAGAGGATGGTCTACGTTTCGACCCAAAGGTGTAGGACTGTAGATCCTTACTCGCGGGTCTTCATCAGGACGTGAGGGACAGGGAGGGGGGTGATGTGGGGCTGGTTCCTAGGCACAAATTTAAAAACACTACATTACTTTAAACGGTCTCAATAGAGTCCCGACATATTCATTCAGCAAAACACCCAGAAGGGGTATTGTTAAAAGTTCAAGGAGGAATAAAGGAGTTTGAAAGGGAGGTTGGCTTATACTGAGGAAGAGCTCTAAAGAAGCAAGTTACGCGGTATGGTTTACCTGACAGTGCAGGTGGGAAAAACGGCCTGCCCGTCGGGCGTGGTCCGTCTGCACGCAGTTCCAGTTCCAGTGAAGTTTCGTCTGGAAATCACAATGGAGAAACTGACATTGGAGTGACAGATACCGAATGGTTAAGGCATGTGCTACAGGGTCTGAGGCGTGAGCAGGCGCAGCCTACCTTAATTGATAGACACAATGGTAAAGGTCACTCTTGCCGTCGTGCCTAGCGCGATTGAAATCTCACAATTCACTTTGGGATCGTGCCATGTCTGAAAACAAGCGAGATTGAAAATAAAATAAATCGCGGAGTTATAATACTCTGAGGGTAGCGATTTTTACTGGGGGCACACTGTAAAAACAAATCAGGCACTCACCCGATGTGGAAAATGCAAAAAATTGCAAAGAGGGACGGTCGGGCGTCTCCGCGCGTCTTCCGACTGATGAGTTACAAAGTCCCCGTATAAGTGCGCTAATCAGGCAACACTCGTCATATATCTGTAAGGCACCAAATGTCGGATATTAGCGTTGCACCCAGGAAGGGATTTTGTGATAGTAAGCTGGGTAGTGCAACTTCTGCTATTAGAAAAGACTCACCCGAGGTGAAACAGAGCCGAACTGAATGAGCCGGCGTCTCTCCGCATCTGTCCGCACAGCGAGGGAGGGTTGCCCGGGGAACCAGGTTGTATTAGTAAACTAGTAGAGGAAAGACTTGCGCACGTTGCTAGGAGACCGGGTGGCGTCCTATGTGAGGTGCGGGGAGGAAAGACTCCCATATCTGTTTACGCGGAGTCTAGTTGAAAACAGATGGGGGATACTCTACTAACGCGGACCTGCCAAGCATGGTAGTCTAGCGTTCAAGGGGCATCAAAGGCACTCAGAGAGATGAATGAATACAGGAAATGATTGCAACAAGATAAAAGGCAAACCTGTCATATTCGGCATTCAGGCATATCAAATTCCAATTTTTGCAAAATAACATTATGACATTGTGTCCAACATGCAAGTTCTCAGAATATGGGGGAAACCAGAGTCGCGGACCTGCCCCAACACGGCGGTCGGGCGCTCGGTATTGGAGGAGGATAAACATTGGGAGAGGATAAACCTTCCTTACTGACACTGTATTATCATAATGGTCATACATTCATTTTTGGGAAATTTTGGGTACCAATTATATCATGTTAGTTAACCATGAGGTCGATACTCTATTGGCGCGGACCTGCCAAGCATGGTAGTCTAGCGTTCATAGGGCACCAACGGCACTCAAAGAAATGAATGAATAAAAGAAGTAAGAAGTACAGTGGAATGAATACAGGGGAAGGGGTCAGTGGTATACCTATCAATGTATGGGTCAAAGATCAAAGTGTTGCCATTTGCGCAAAACTACTCTCAGATTCATTCAGGCCCAGAGTGACAGAATCAAAAAAACGGATCCATTTTATCTCCCTTACATTAAGGACGGGTTCTATACTCCCACCCCTTGGGCCTAGTTTGACCTGTTCCAAAATTGTCCACTTAAGACTCTCAGGGGGGTGATTGTTGGCATTACAGTGGTCAACCAGAGGGGCACCAGTGACCTTGCACCTGACACGACTGCAGTGCTGCAGGAAGCGTACTTTAACACGTTGTTGTGTCTGTCCCACATATATCAAGTCACAAGGGCATATTATGCAATAGACCACGTTAGTGGAGTTACAGTTCGTGTGTGACTTGAGAGGAACTTGGTGTTGTTTGTGGCTAAAGATCTTCGTCTGAATCGTGTTCGGACATGCTTTGCAGGATCCACATCGGTAGTGTCCCACAATGGGAGGCAGATTCCACATTGTGGCAATTGATGGTACTTCCGGAGTCGTGAGGAAAGAGCGCACCACATGGTCTCTAATATTCCTTGCCTTTTTGAAAGCGTGCAAGGGCGGGCACTCGGTGTTCAGATCCTCAGATATCAGGTTCCAATACTTATTGATAGTTTTTTTCACCATATTACTTTTTGTGGAGAAGGTTGTTACACAAATGAGGCGTTCCTCCTTATTGTTAGAGTTTTCTCCTGGTTGTAATAGAGTTTCCCTGGGGTTGAACCATGCCCGTTTCCTGGCTTTCCTGACCAAACGTCTTGGATATCCACGTTCAAGTAATCTGTCCATTAATATTTCTGAATGTGCCATGTAGTCATCCTTCCTACTGCAGTTACGGCGGATCCGCAGGAACTGGCCGAATGGGAGGTTATCACGGAGGCCCCTCGGGTGATGGCTCGAGTACAGAAGTAAGGAATTTCTCTCCGTCGGTTTCCTGAAGAGGGTTGTTTGGAGGGTCTCATTATCCACAAAGATTGTTAGGTCCAAAAAGTCAATGGACTTCTTGTCAAATTTGATGGTAAATTGTATGTCAGGGGACCTCTCATTAAGCCAGTTGAAGAAAATGGTGATTTCATCTTCGGTGCCTGACCAGACGCAGATGATATCATCTATGTATCTCATCCACATAAGTATTTGAGATCTGAAAGGGTTGGTCTCGGCAAATATGAAAGTATCTTCGTACATGGACATAAGAATTATGGCCAGGTCCGGGGCAAAGGCCGCCCCCATCGCCACGCCCTTGGTCTGAAGATAGAAGCAATTCTGGAAGATGAAAAAGTTCCTCATCATAGCTATCTTGAGTAATAGGATGATGAATGATGTGGGTACCCGGACTGGTGCCTCCCGTGTGTCCAGTGCAATCGTCATTGCCACAAGGGCCTCCTCCTGGGGTATACTGGTGTATAGTGACACAATGTCACATGTTGCCAAAAGGTGTCGGCTAGAGTCAAATGGATGTCCATCGATCAGGTTAATGGTATGGGTGGTGTCTCTCAGATATGTTGTTGTAGCCTCCGCTAGTGGTTTTAGAAAAAAATCTATATATCTGCAGAGGGGTTCCAGCAGTGAACCACATCCAGAGACGATAGGCCGTCCAGGAGGCTGTTGGAGATTTTTGTGGACTTTAGGTAGCGTGTAGATGGTAGGGAGCCGAGGGTGCTCCCTACCATCTACACGCTACCTAAAGTCCACAAAAATCTCCAACAGCCTCCTGGACGGCCTATCGTCTCTGGATGTGGTTCACTGCTGGAACCCCTCTGCAGATATATAGATTTTTTTCTAAAACCACTAGCGGAGGCTACAACAACATATCTGAGAGACACCACCCATACCATTAACCTGATCGATGGACATCCATTTGACTCTAGCCGACACCTTTTGGCAACATGTGACATTGTGTCACTATACACCAGTATACCCCAGGAGGAGGCCCTTGTGGCAATGACGATTGCACTGGACACACGGGAGGCACCAGTCCGGGTACCCACATCATTCATCATCCTATTACTCAAGATAGCTATGATGAGGAACTTTTTCATCTTCCAGAATTGCTTCTATCTTCAGACCAAGGGCGTGGCGATGGGGGCGGCCTTTGCCCCGGACCTGGCCATAATTCTTATGTCCATGTACGAAGATACTTTCATATTTGCCGAGACCAACCCTTTCAGATCTCAAATACTTATGTGGATGAGATACATAGATGATATCATCTGCGTCTGGTCAGGCACCGAAGATGAAATCACCATTTTCTTCAACTGGCTTAATGAGAGGTCCCCTGACATACAATTTACCATCAAATTTGACAAGAAGTCCATTGACTTTTTGGACCTAACAATCTTTGTGGATAATGAGACCCTCCAAACAACCCTCTTCAGGAAACCGACGGAGAGAAATTCCTTACTTCTGTACTCGAGCCATCACCCGAGGGGCCTCCGTGATAACCTCCCATTCGGCCAGTTCCTGCGGATCCGCCGTAACTGCAGTAGGAAGGATGACTACATGGCACATTCAGAAATATTAATGGACAGATTACTTGAACGTGGATATCCAAGACGTTTGGTCAGGAAAGCCAGGAAACGGGCATGGTTCAACCCCAGGGAAACTCTATTACAACCAGGAGAAAACTCTAACAATAAGGAGGAACGCCTCATTTGTGTAACAACCTTCTCCACAAAAAGTAATATGGTGAAAAAAACTATCAATAAGTATTGGAACCTGATATCTGAGGATCTGAACACCGAGTGCCCGCCCTTGCACGCTTTCAAAAAGGCAAGGAATATTAGAGACCATGTGGTGCGCTCTTTCCTCACGACTCCGGAAGTACCATCAATTGCCACAATGTGGAATCTGCCTCCCATTGTGGGACACTACCGATGTGGATCCTGCAAAGCATGTCCGAACACGATTCAGACGAAGATCTTTAGCCACAAACAACACCAAGTTCCTCTCAAGTCACACACGAACTGTAACTCCACTAACGTGGTCTATTGCATAATATGCCCTTGTGACTTGATATATGTGGGACAGACACAACAACGTGTTAAAGTACGCTTCCTGCAGCACTGCAGTCGTGTCAGGTGCAAGGTCACTGGTGCCCCTCTGGTTGACCACTGTAATGCCAACAATCACCCCCCTGAGAGTCTTAAGTGGACAATTTTGGAACAGGTCAAACTAGGCCCAAGGGGTGGGAGTATAGAACCCGTCCTTAATGTAAGGGAGATAAAATGGATCCGTTTTTTTGATTCTGTCACTCTGGGCCTGAATGAATCTGAGAGTAGTTTTGCGCAAATGGCAACACTTTGATCTTTGACCCATACATTGATAGGTATACCACTGACCCCTTCCCCTGTATTCATTCCACTGTACTTCTTACTTCTTTTATTCATTCATTTCTTTGAGTGCCGTTGGTGCCCTATGAACGCTAGACTACCATGCTTGGCAGGTCCGCGCCAATAGAGTATCGACCTCATGGTTAACTAACATGATATAATTGGTACCCAAAATTTCCCAAAAATGAATGTATGACCATTATGATAATACAGTGTCAGTAAGGAAGGTTTATCCTCTCCCAATGTTTATCCTCCTCCAATACCGAGCGCCCGACCGCCGTGTTGGGGCAGGTCCGCGACTCTGGTTTCCCCCATATTCTGAGAACTTGCATGTTGGACACAATGTCATAATGTTATTTTGCAAAAATTGGAATTTGATATGCCTGAATGCCGAATATGACAGGTTTGCCTTTTATCTTGTTGCAATCATTTCCTGTATTCATTCATCTCTCTGAGTGCCTTTGATGCCCCTTGAACGCTAGACTACCATGCTTGGCAGGTCCGCGTTAGTAGAGTATCCCCCATCTGTTTTCAACTAGACTCCGCGTAAACAGATATGGGAGTCTTTCCTCCCCGCACCTCACATAGGACGCCACCCGGTCTCCTAGCAACGTGCGCAAGTCTTTCCTCTACTAGTTTACTAATACAACCTGGTTCCCCGGGCAACCCTCCCTCGCTGTGCGGACAGATGCGGAGAGACGCCGGCTCATTCAGTTCGGCTCTGTTTCACCTCGGGTGAGTCTTTTCTAATAGCAGAAGTTGCACTACCCAGCTTACTATCACAAAATCCCTTCCTGGGTGCAACGCTAATATCCGACATTTGGTGCCTTACAGATATATGACGAGTGTTGCCTGATTAGCGCACTTATACGGGGACTTTGTAACTCATCAGTCGGAAGACGCGCGGAGACGCCCGACCGTCCCTCTTTGCAATTTTTTGCATTTTCCACATCGGGTGAGTGCCTGATTTGTTTTTACAGTGTGCCCCCAGTAAAAATCGCTACCCTCAGAGTATTATAACTCCGCGATTTATTTTATTTTCAATCTCGCTTGTTTTCAGACATGGCACGATCCCAAAGTGAATTGTGAGATTTCAATCGCGCTAGGCACGACGGCAAGAGTGACCTTTACCATTGTGTCTATCAATTAAGGTAGGCTGCGCCTGCTCACGCCTCAGACCCTGTAGCACATGCCTTAACCATTCGGTATCTGTCACTCCAATGTCAGTTTCTCCATTGTGATTTCCAGACGAAACTTCACTGGAACTGGAACTGCGTGCAGACGGACCACGCCCGACGGGCAGGCCGTTTTTCCCACCTGCACTGTCAGGTAAACCATACCGCGTAACTTGCTTCTTTAGAGCTCTTCCTCAGTATAAGCCAACCTCCCTTTCAAACTCCTTTATTCCTCCTTGAACTTTTAACAATACCCCTTCTGGGTGTTTTGCTGAATGAATATGTCGGGACTCTATTGAGACCGTTTAAAGTAATGTAGTGTTTTTAAATTTGTGCCTAGGAACCAGCCCCACATCACCCCCCTCCCTGTCCCTCACGTCCTGATGAAGACCCGCGAGTAAGGATCTACAGTCCTACACCTTTGGGTCGAAACGTAGACCATCCTCTACAATCAAGAACTCCTAACCTCATTTTGATAGTAATAATCACTATGGGAGTCTCTTTTCTTTTGTAAATTGGTTTATTGGACATATGTGTTTTTTGACCTCTTCTTTGTGGATCTATGACAATCATGTTTTGAAATCTGAATTTCTTGTTTTATGGATTTTTCGATCAGTGATGTATAACTAATTGAAATACACCCCCTCCCTCACACACACCCCCCCTTCCCCCCTGTGGGCGCACCCAATTTTGTGTACTATATGTATGATCTTTCGAACATTGAATGTCCTGTGGTGCAGTGATAATAAAAACACTTAGCACCATCATTCGCTTTTTTGATTCTATTTAAATAATTATGTGATTGAAAACATTTTTCTTTGTTCTTGGTCTGGGACCCTTTCCATATACCCCGCTCTAACCAGTGAGCCACACTTCTCCACATGTCAAGAGCGTTGTGCATCGGACCAAGGCATCGAGGTCAAACTGCTCGGGTGTATGGCATGCGTTGGTGCGAAGCGTCAGGAATGCGTTGGCGACAGGGACGGTGCGTTGCAGACATCGGCGATGCGGTGTCTGAGACTCACACAATAGCAGTGATTCAGATGCGTTGGGGCTGCGTTGTAAGTCGAGGTTGTTGCGCCGCGCAGTTGGCCAGCGGTGTCCATAGCTGCGATGCAGGCAGCGGCAATGTGTCGATAACGTACAGAAATCCGTGGGTTCCAATTGGTTCCGTCAGTTTCTTGGGTTACAACACCAAACGCTAACTTCCAAAGGCCCATGACTGGATTTGCCACCACATGGCAGAGCAGGAATCGCAGCAGAGGAGCCCAGGTGCTGGAACCAAGATTGAGGTGAAGTCTTTCATATCCTTGAAACTTCAGAAACAGGAGGCAAGCCCAGCAAGCCTTTAGAGAACCTTTAGAGGTGCAAGATGTTGAGAGTCAAGTCCAGTCCTCTCACTCCAAGGTCATCCTTTACACGGGTGACTTTGAATTGGAAGTGTTTCCAAGTGCTGAGATTACCTTTTCTGCTTGCCCTCTTTCCATGCCGAAGGTGCTGCAAAGCCCTACCATCTCACTTGTCCGGGACACCTGCTACACTCTGGAAAAGGCAATTTATAGGTTAAGGATGTTTTGTGGGTTTGTGCATCTGGGGACCCAGATGAATGAATTCTGAGGTTCCCGGGTCACATAAAGATCCACTAGTGAGGTTTTCAGCCGTGCATCCATGCGCTCCCTGAGGGCAGTGTCTATTTGAGTGCCCACGATAGACAGTTTTCATTTTGTTTGACTCTTCCAGTATTGGGCTTCCTCAGCTGTCCTTCAACTAGTCCACAGTATGTCCAGGGTCTTTTTTAGGTCGAGGTTGGGCAGCGCATGCGCTGCTCTGCAAGGCATGCTGTGCTCGAGTATGGACTTGTAGCTCCGCCTATGTTTTCAATTGACTCCTGTTGCTGTCCTTTCTGAATGGTTGCTTCTGATTCGTTAATAGGCTTCTTACTCCCTCCTTAATAAAACCTTGTTTGCATTTGCAACCTCCCATGAGGACTGGTCATTTTTACTTGTGTGGTTACACAGTATGTTTATTTAGTCTGTGAGCACTATTTTCTTTCTTTATTTTGTCCTACTGCAGACAACGTTCCTGCAAGGCTTTTAAGATGCGCGCGAGGCACCTTCAGGTTCGACAATGGCGGCCGCTTCATTCTTTGGTTGTGCGTGGTTGCCGAAATGACCACACAAACTCACTCACCAGGTTGTGTTGTAAAATCATTCCCATCCTCCCCCTGTCATCGGATTTCCTCCCAGAGCCATATTGCAGCATGTTTGTGAGCGAGGGGTAGGTGCATGAAAACATGATTTTGCACCGTTTTTGTGCACATACTACTACTTACCAGGTCCGGTTGTAAACTTCGCTCTCTGGTACTTGGCAATGCATGACTCAATACTAACGCGGCAGCTGCCCCCGACCCCCTCCCCCCCACCCCCCAACCTAACTGCTTGGTGTTTGAAGGCTGCGTGCGTTGTAAAAGTTATGAGAAAAGAAAACTATAATTATGCACTGCTATAATTAGGATGTTCGCTACTAACCTCTTAATTGTAGCAGTGCATAACTATAGTTTTATTTTCTCATAACTTTCATTGGTTCCATGGTCGTGACAACGTCGCAGCCTGCCGGCTACATAGGGCGTAAATACAGTTACACTTTGCCTTAATAGGTCTCACATTTGCGAGAGTTTAGGTTATTGGCATTATAAATAACAATGCCTTTAATTTATCTGTTTTAAAAAACCGACACAAATAAAAGGCATTGTCATTTACAATGCCAATAGCTGTAACCCTAGCAAATTCGAGACCTATTGCATTGCAAATGCTTGTTATGTGTCCTCTGGTTATTGCCCCTGCTTATGTGAAAGGATGTCAACCACAGAAACTATTTGTTTTCTCTTCTCGCTTCAGTTGATCTTAGGACCATTATTATAGGAAGAGGCATATTTGATACCCAATATACAGAGGGTTTATGTGTTTAGATCAAGGAAAAATCTTGCCTACTGCATGGGTAAAGCACCCCGCCAGGTGCCAAGTTATCATTAGTGCAGCGTGAGGTATGGATGGCCCTGTGGCCGATGGCAATCAGGCTCCTGCACCCCGGACGTGGTTATATTTTCTTACCCATCTGGGAAAAGAGATCTCTCTTTTTTTTTTTTAATTGTTTATATAAGGGCTCATCCCACCCTCCCTGGGTCACTCTTCATGCATGGAGTTGGTTTGGCAGTACATCTGGGAAACATCTTTTTGGGTGCGTGGAGGACCTAATCGTCGTTTCTCTGAAGTTGCTAATAGACCCCCCTCCCCCTCATTAATTGGGATGTCTCGAGTCCTTCCTTTCACACCACAGCGCCTTTAGGTTGTACGCGCCACAGTGACTCGGGAGAGGGAAAGTGAATGGCGGCTGGGAGCCCATCTGGTTTAGAGATCGCCTCGGTTTATTGCTCTTAGGCGGAACGACAGTGTCAATTGGTATTTGAAATGTTTTCTTTGCTCGGTCCTTGTAGCCTGAACAATAAGCCGTGGCAGCCAGGGCTATAAAGGCCTGCGCCGAGCGAGCCCGGAGCCCGCCATTCAGAATCTGCAGCGGGCCACTGGAGAGTCGGGATCCGCCATGTGCAAGAACTGCTGTGAAAAGCCGGGCGGGGCGCTGCTGAGCAGGCGAGACTTCTGCTCTGTGCAGCCTCCATTCTGAAGCCCAGGTGGTGCTCCAGTTCTGAGGGGAAGAACACTAGTTTTAAGATAGTCACTTCCCTCTTTGGTCCAATGGTTGCAATGATGTGGCGATGACGCACAAAGGTCAGACCTCAACAAATTCACTTCCAAGGAAACGTGGTCTATTGTAGGGTCAAGAGTTTATCTGGTACTTTTGATGGCTGCCACGCTCTGAGCTCCTGTTGGATCAGCAGTCGTTGCCTACACCTGTGATTCTACCCTTATCTCAGTGACTGTCCCCACATCCACATCCATCTTTATTTGCTGTAAATTCCTGGGTATCATGTCTCTGCATATGTTAGACGTGGTCTCCAGGCAATTTGCATATCTTTAATTACAGTTCGATTCTGTAGGTTCCCTCCTTTGCAGTGGCCAGATGCCCTTTCATTGCTGATGCTCGAGTGGATTTTGTACTTGAGCTGCAGCTTTCTCATCGTGAATGGTCGTGGCCCAAAAATTGCACTAGGGGATGCCAATTTTCGCTTGCGATTGCCAACTTAACATTGGCGAGCCACACATGAGAAAAAATTCTGCCGCGTGGCGGTTGGGTGGGTTTTGCCAGAAGACCTCAAACTCTGCCGGTGGAGCAGAATTTATCAGCCACCCTTATTCATCAGATCATCCAGCTCCCCTGCTTCTCTTGCTGCATATATATCACTGCCTATTCTAATGGCAAACGGGAAATGAGGGAGGTGGGGGAAGAACATGCTGTATTTCAATACCCTCAAGACTACCACGCTTAAAGTCCAGCATCCCTGTTATATTGGCATATAAGATTCTAGTTCAGGAACTAACCGGAGGCCAAATTAACCCCTCTAGTATGGAAAGCCTCAAATCTAATTATGGCAGCAGCTCAGTCCCCTTTACTCTGGAGGTTCCTGGTGTGATCCACAGATCCAACGGGCAAATGCACAGCCTTCAATATTTCTTGGGCTGTAGGTGTAGCAAATGAATCTGTGCCCCCTGCCCCCCCATATTCCTTCCCAGCAGCTGGTGCATTGGGCCAATGGAGGTCCGCTTCAGATTGCCTCTGCAGGACCAGCAATTGTGGGGCCTCCCGTGGTGCACACAAGCTATCCTCATGGCAAACTGATGAGATCCTACAGCCACCGCACCGGGAGTCACAGTGGATCTGCATCTGTGACTGCTGGTCCAACTTGCCCATGGCCAAAGTATGTGGTGAGTCTGTGGTGGGGGAGGGTCTTCCTCCAATCGCCGCTAACTCCTCCAGTCCTCACATCAGCGAGAGCTGACCCCGGTACTCCAATCCGGCTATTCCCTATTTAGCACCATCTTGCCAGTAGTAGTGAAGGCCGAATCTCCTTCCAGCATCCATCGGTACAGCTCAACTGTAGATCAAACTCAACTCCCCTTGAACTGAGGGCAGGGAGTTCACATTAATACTGGGCTACAATCATTAGGGGTGAAGGGTAATGCAGAAGGGGAATGAATTAGGAGCTAGGATTTGGTGCATGTTGTCTACCGTCTTGCGCGTCCAGACCAACAATTCAACTGCACGTTAACAAATGTGCAAACAAAGATGCTCGATTGATTCATGTGCGTACACAGTTTTCCTTTAATACATTTTTCAGTACATGTGTTTTTTTTTAATAAAATGCAGATAAAAGTTTTGCTAAAAAACCTCTCAGTTTGTACAAATCATACTCACTGTGGGAATATGTCATGCTACGGAGTACTACTCAGGTAGACCTGCTTGCCATTTCACACCAGATAGTGAACAAGCACACTCGACAGAGCATATCAGAGAAGTTTATTTAGTTCTGATAATATGGACTGGTCTGCATGCTGCTACACATTCCATCCAGCCTGCACTCACACGAGAACTCTAAAACCACGGTATTAGACCACAGGGGGATTACATTGTGACTATGATGAAACAAAAGGTCTGTAATGGTCTTCTGCTGCTGGGAGACTCATGAATGACAAGCGCACAAGACACAATGACCCACATGCCCGGATTCCCCTTGCAACTTGACAACAGGAAAGCAGAAGGCCATCTCATGCCACTGTGGAAGGTGGTGGCATTCAGTGGTTAAATCGTGAAGCGTGAAAGCCCGGGAGAAGGAGTGGAGCGTGGGTCCTCCTATGGGGCTGTGGTGCTTTGTTCATCTCAGGTGGTGCTGCATAGTGATCCCGTACTACCTACCTCCAGTGCTCAATGAAAAATGAATACAATCACCATTGCAGCTCACTTTGGGGTGTTTCTATTTTACTCCAGTTCTAGTACTAGTTCAGTCGAACTGTAATCGGTTATACTTATATCGGTCTGATTTCCAGAGTTTAGGGAATGATCGCTGAGTGCGTGCTGTGGGAATATTTATTTATTGATGTGGGAGAGTTCTGTAAAGTGCCCACACTTTGCTTTTTGCCACTTCGCAGCACTGCAACGTTTATTATGTAGAACTGGCTCCTGTCACTCATGTCCAAAGGGACAGTTAGATGCCTCCACGGCGGTCTCCAAGTAATTCCTTGACTAAGAGAAGAAAGGACCAGTTCTGTCCATGGATGTAGTAGCCAATCCCTTCTGAGGAAAAGGAAGTGAGTGTTCTGGTGATTTCTGCAAGATGGGGAAAAGTCTCATTGATAAGGGCTGCTGTGGAGTAGTTGTTGTTTAAGTTGAATATGAGTAGAGGACTAAGCAAAGAGTGTCTTAGTAAAATACCACTGAGTCACATAGATACACTCTGCCCCCAGTGTGTGTAAACTTCTTCCCACTAATAAATGTTCCTCTTTGGATGGCTTCCTGCAAGAGAGTCCTTCAACCTGCTTCCAGTGTTTCTTTGTGTCTTCCTTCCATAGATTTTACTGGGCCAGTTTGCCTTTGATGCTTAAGAGGTAAGCCACCCCCCTCCTTGGTTGCACCATGATGCTCCAGTACTGTTCCCAAACATTCAAACATTCCCAAACTGACACCAGCCTTCTTGTATTTGTCATAAAAATCTAGTGTTGTAAAAATGACTGTCCCTTGATTTCTGGCCTGATGGAGACTCATTTATAACACTGAAAAGGGCTGAAACTTTACATTGACAAAACATAGTTTTAGACTGTTTCTCTGCTGCTACTATACATATTTACAAACACAGGAGCTCGATATGCCCCCAGTTTCGCTACCAAAAATATTTTATCCAAAACGTTGTATTTTATTTTACGTGCTCTACAACCACTTGCATATTACACACCATTGAGTAACATGAGGACTAAATACGTTTTCACCTCTTTCGTAGCATCACTGTTCAGAAAAACTGCAACAACTGTTGAGTCCTTTAACCGCATCGCTGCGGCGGCTTTTCCCGCTGTGTGCGGCAATTTTTAAAAAGCTGCGTTACATGACGAGCTCAGCTCGTCATCCGCACACGACCACCGTGGCTGATGACGAGCTGAGCTCGTCATCAGCAGCGAAGGGGTTAAGTTATTTACAGCTGTGAAATATTCTGTCAGCAAGGGGTTGGGAGTCACAGAAACTGGTTTTACGGATCTAGACTATCATCAAAAAACCTATCAAACCTTTCAAACTCAATATCAAAACACACTTTCGACGTGGGCATGGGCATAGCAGTCGCTTCCTGGTCATACATATGGAGAAGTGTGGCTCAATGGTTAGAGCGGCAGACCCTGATGCAGAGGTCTAGCCCGGGACCAAGGTTCAATTCCCCGCCTCGGTGGGTCTTGGGCTCAAAATTCCACGGACCTGATAATTCTCGCCTCGGTGCCTATTCTAATCATAGAGTCCCACTCTGCAACTCTGGGCAATAGCTTGCTTAATCTCCACAACGGCCCCTACAACGCTAAGGATGCCTGACCTTCACCCTGGGGGGGCCCAGAAGTAGACGCCTCACAGGGAAAGCCAGGACGGGTTCCACAGCGGTATTCGTACAAGCGCCTTGAGACCCTTGCGGGTGAGTAGTGCGCTATACAAGTATCAATTTACATTTACATATATCATATCAAATCAGATTCATTTTGAGAAGCATCTGATTAATTTATTGCTGGTAAATCAACAACTTGATGCAACCTCCGCTGGTATGAAGCGCTATATTAGAAGCAAGTTTTTGGGATCTTTCTATTTTTCACTCTTAGGAGAAATTACAGTATATAAATTTGATTGCCTTTTAATTTATATCCAAGGTGGCCGATTCATTAAACTTCGAGTGTGAGAATAGGTGACATCACACTCCCTGCACCCTGGGTTAACCACTTAACTCCTGTTTGTTGTTGCTGGGCTAAGATATTGGCAAGAGGGCGAAACACCGAGTCAGCACGCCTCTTTTAGAGTTCTGTTGAAGTTGAGAGCCGGAAGTAGCATAGGGGAATCCAGGGCTAGTAGCTTCTACGCCTAGTCAATGCCCACACATATAATCTCTCTGTTCTTCACCTACCCATCACTCCTTTCAATGTCATGGTTAATTTCTCAGAGCCTCTTTTGACATCTGCCAGCAAGCTACAGCATTTGTTCTTTTGTTGGACGACTCTGTTTGCCTCATGCTGAATGTTCCTTCCTGGATAGAAGGCCTGCTTCTTTGCCAGCAGTGCACTGTTTATTTTGGATAAATGCAATAATATCTTGCGTTTAAATTGGTTTAGAAAGAGAGATTACACCGTTGTACGTTCTGCATACTTTCTGACTGTGCGTAATAATTTTTTGTTTCTTCTTTACATGATTTGATTCCTGAATTCTCTGTCAAGTAACTTTGAAGTTCGATATAATAGGAATTATTTTCAGCCAAACGCAATACATTCTTCATACCCCAAGAGACACAATTATAGGCCTCGTTTTTTTCACATGAGTAATGCGCCATTTTATTTTCCACGCCACCCATATCATTATTTCTATACCTCTGAAGTGGGAAGGCGGCGGTTTCCTGAGGTTTTCCTTTCAGTTCATTGCTTATGAGAGATGGCGAACGCACTTTGTTCTTGCAAAGCTCGAGCCACAATTGTACCGCAGTTTAAATGTCAGTCTTTTTCAAAAGCCATAACTCATTCATACCGCAGGTTACACGCAATGGCTACGCCGACCATTCTAGAAAATGTGTGAGGGTTTTGGGCCAGGCCTACGAGCCCACAAATAAAATATCTAAAATATTTACCCACAATTCACTGGAGTTGACACATTCACTTACATAAAAACGTACTTATTCACACTAGAGATGCACATCCTCACAGACCGAATCAGACCCCGCTTTGCCATAATCCTGATTGGAACATTGGAATGTTGGGAGCTCCATTGAAAACAATGGAGTGCTCTGGGCTTATAATGGCTGGTATAAGCCCGAAGCTCCAACATTCCAATGTTTCTTTGTTCACAGATCTGGCTGTGAACAAAGGCTTCAGGGAGCCTGAGGGGATTCCAATCCCCTCACACTCCCATTAGGCTTTGTTCTTTTTTGTTAGAACATTCTACCCTTTAGTGGCAGAATGTTCTAATAGCCTTATAGCCCTTCGTAGCTGGGCTATACAGGCTATTAAAGTCCCTCTCCCTTGTTAAAGGCCCTCACCTTCGGCTCGGGCCTTTAACGCTGGAGAGGGCCTTTAATAGCCGGTATAGCCCTCTACGGCGGGCTAAAAGGCTATAGTAATCTCTTACAGTAGGGACCACCTGGCATCACCAACAGTTTCATAGACAGCACAATGCAAATCTAAAACGGACATTTAAGCGCTAAGAAAAGGCTGAAGGTGATACAAGTCTGGAACAGGAGTGGTTTTTGCCTGGTTTCTAAACAGAGCTGAAGACTTGATTTCTTGGTGGTGGACCAAGAAACAGTATATAAACAAGAATGCATCCTGACAGGACCACCTAAACCAAAGAGCAGGGGGAAAGGCTTTAATGCGGAGAGCATGTAGAACACACAACGCAGAAATATCTTTTGCAAAAACGAAGCCTACCAAAATCTCCTCCCTGAATTCTTTCCTTCCTTCAAAAATGTTGATCTGTTCTTAATTGCACTACCAAGAATTTGCACCCAAATGGGATTAGAATGTGGTTAGAATTGTAAATTCACGGAATTTTAAGTATTTGGGAAATTAATTTATCTGTATTATGGGAATTACATACCATTCTGCAGGAGGATATTTATGATAACTCGAGCTCTTCTAGTCTATGTTTTGGAGTTTGTGAAATATATTTTTGCTTGCTATGCTTTCATATTGCCCCTATGTTGCGCAGTCATGTGTTATATAAGCATGGCTGTGAGTTTGAGCTCTTTTTAATCTGGGTATAATCCTAGGCAATTTTCCCTAAGAGTAAAGCACCCTTGTTGCAGTGCAATGTCTGTGCTGTCATTGGATGAATTAGGTAGGTTTACTAAAAGAAGACTTATGAATATGCAATTAGGTCTTGTTAGAAATGGGGTCTCTAGTTGGAAGTGGTTTGTACCCTGTTCAAATACGGACCCTAACTCTAGTCAGAGTAAGTTAAACTCTTAGAATAACCTGTGCTCACCCCCTTGGTAGCTTGGCAAGAGCAGTCAGGTTTATCCCCAGAGGAAATGTGTAAAGCATTTGTGTGCACGCACGCGCACACAAGCGCGTACATGCACACACACAAACACTCAGAAAAATAGCCAATATTTATCTGAATAAGCCAAGACCAAAACAACAAAATTCCAACATACATAGCCCAAGATAGCTCCAACTGGGGCTATCTGGTCACGCTTAACTGGGACAAATCCAATCTGACCGCGATGGAATGCGGGCCGGCTACAGAAGTCACACAGACCCTGGTACAGTGCCTTGGATGTGTGTCAAAAAGCAAAGACTTTGCAAGGCTCAGGTGAGATGAGGCATCGTTAAAGCAGGTGATGTGTTGGTTCCTTACTGCTATGAAGGTCGTTCGAACGATGGTGCTCGGCGACAGTGTGCTGCACAAAGGAGGCGATGCGTCGCTAGTAGAAAGTGATGCATCGGTTCCTTGGGGTGGTGCAGGGTCGTTGAGCCGCCAACGAGGTGCAGGGGAAGTGATGCATCAGTTGTAGGATGATACCTTGGTTCCTGAAGGCAATGATGCGTTGATGTCACAGCGCGATGCGTTGATTCCGCAGAGTCGATGTCGAACCACAGGCGCTGCGTCGATTTTGGAGTGGTGCGTCATAGACATCAGTGATGCAGTACTCGAAACTCAGGCAGCGGCGATTCTTCGTGGCTCTGTGGCAAAGCTGGAGCCTGCTTTGTATATAGCGGTCGGTGTGTCACGCACTCAGTGAGCTGGGACCACGGCGTCCGTGCACACAGCGGCAATGCAGCGATTCTTGCAGATGTGCTCCGAGTCGGAGGTGACGCCTGGAATCGAGTCGTGTTTTTCTTCTTTTAGCACCAGAGCTCACTTCCAAGGGCCCAGAACTGGAATTGGCACCTCTTGGCAGAGTAGAGATCTCAGCAGAGGAGCTCAGATGCTGGCAGATGAAGTCTTTGATGACCATGAGACTTCCAACAGGAGGCAAGCTCAACTCAAGCCCTTGACGAACCTTGGAAAGTAGGATGTAGAAAGCCCAGTCCAGTCCTTTCACTTCCCAGGACAGAAGCTGCAAGCAGCGGACCAGCGTAGCAAAGCAAGCAGCAAAGTGGCAGTCACGCCTGATAGCAACACAGCTCTTCTTCGTGTCAGAATGTCCTCAATCCAGAATCGTTCTGCGTATATGGTGTCTGAGGTCCTGTACTTATACCCATTTCAGCCTTTGAAGTAGGCAGACTTCAAAGGAAGGTTTTTGTAGTGCACAAGACCCTGTCCTTCCCTGCCCTGGTGCGAGACATACCACAGGGGGGTAGAGACTTCTTTGTATGGGGACAGGCACAGCCCTATTCAGGGGTCATTGTCAACTCCTCCCACCACTCTAGCTCAGGAAGGCCCAACAGCCTGGTGATTGTCCATCAGGAAATGCAGGGCACAGCTCTGCTCCCTTTGGGTGTGATTGTCAGAGTGAATGTACAACAGCCCAACTGTCACCTAGACATGGATTCTAGGGACAGGCAGAGGAACAGAATGGTTAAAGTAAGAAAATGCCCACTTTCTATAAGTGGCATTTTCAGATAAGCAATTTTCCATCTGCTCCCAATTGTAAGATACACTTGTAAGATGTTACAAGGAGTCTCCAATGCTAACCTATGGGATAGATAGGCCATGCCGTAGTGAAAAATGAATGTAGCAGTTTTTCACTACCAGGACATGTAAAACTCGCAAGTACATGTCCTACATTTTAAATTCACTGCACCCTGCTCATTGGGCTACCTTGGGCCTACCCCCCTAGGGGTGGCCCATGTGCAATTAAAGGGAATGTTTGGGTCTGGTAAGTGGATACACTTGCCAGGTCGACATGGCAGTTTAAAACTGCACACACAGGACCCGCAGTAGCAGGCCTGAGACATGTCTGCAGGGCTACTCATGTGGGGGGCACAATCAGAGCTGCAGGTCCACTAGTAGCATTGGTCTTATTGGCCCTGGTCAAACCTGGTGCAGTGTACTAGGGACTTACTAGTAAATCAAATAAGCCAATCCGGAAGAAACCAAATACCATTACATTTTAGACGCAGAGCACTTACACTTTAGCACAGATCAGCAGTGGTTAAGTGCCCAGAGACCTAACGCCAGCGAAAACAAAATTCAGCACAGAGTCAAAAACAGGTGGTGAGAGGCAAAAAGACGGGGGAAACCACACCAAAAGATGCCAGGTCTAAAATGCCTCAATTTTAACCCTTACCTGCATTGGGAGTCAATACAGAGATCTGAGAGGAGGTGATATGTGTGTTTGAAGGTTTCTTTTGGAGGTCTCAATCAAGAGGACATTTCTCTACTTAACTTTGGAGTCTAGGATCCTTGTTGTGATAGAGTCCCTGTGGAAACGACAGAGGTACTGATAATTACATCTCAGTAAAGTCAAATAATAATGTTGCGAGGAGGCCAAAACCAAATTCACTAGCTTCATCAGAGGCAAAACTGTGTCCAAAGATATTCCCAGTCTTCGGACATTATCTTACTGGAAGATCATGTCATCTTCATTTTAATATAACAAGCTTTGATCGTCTAGACCAGAGGTCTTCAATCTGTGGGGCGCGACCCCCAGGGGGGTAGTGGAGTCCTTCGAAGGGGGTCGCAGATTCTGTCCCTGGCTTGGGCTGATCGAGGGTGCTCACGGCGAGGCCTAATTCACACCGAGGTGTGAAAAACATCAAAGCCTCATTAACAAGTAAAAGATCTGTCAAGTACTAGGGTGTGGCTGTGTGTGTGTGTGTGTCCCCGAAGCCGTTTCGAGCTGGGGGAGGAGGGGAAGTGGGGGAGGGGGCTGGGGGAGTGGCTGTAGTGTAACCTGCCCTTTGAGGTCAATGGATATTGATATTGCGCGCCTGGAGCTGTGGGTCCTGTGACACGTCCCCCGCCCCCAGCAGGGTGGCACAGAGATGCCCTCCCATGATCGGGAAAGAAGGAAAAACACGCAGTGAGATACTGACCCCCCCCCCCCCCCCCAATGAGAGAGGCACAGAAAAGGTGGGTGAATGAATGATGGGTGAATGGATGGATGTAAGGATGAAGGATGGATGGATGTGTGAAAAGGTGAGTGGATGAATGATGAATGGATGGATGAAACGGTGGATGGATGAAAGGATGGATGGATGAAAGGGTGGATGGATGGAAGGATGAAAGGGTAGCTGGATGAAGGATGTATGGATGGATAAAAGGTTACATGGATGAATGATGGATGCATGGATGGATGTGTGAAAAGGTGGGGGGATGAATGATGGGTGGATGGATGGATGAAAGGGTGGGTGGGTGGATAGATGAAAGGGTGGATGGATGATGGATCGATGTATGGATGGGAGGATGAATGGGTGGATGGATGTATGGATGGATAAAAGTTTGCATGGATGAATGATGGATGGATGTGTGAAAAGGTGGGTGGATGAATGATGGGTGGATGGAAGGGTGGATGGGTAAAGGATGGATGTATGGATGGAAGGATGAAAGGGTGGATGGATGAAGGATGGATGTATGGATGTAAGGATGAAAGGTTGGATGGGTGAAGGATAGATGGATGAAGGATAGATGTATGGATGTAAGGATGAAAGGGTGGACGGATGAAGGATGGATGGATGGATGAAAGGGTGGATGGATGGAAGGATGAAAGGGTGGACGGATGAAGGATGGATGGATGTATGGATGGATAAAAGGTTGCATGGATGAATGATACATGGATGGATGTGTGAAAAGGTGGGGGGATAAATGATGGGTGGATGGATGGATGAAAGGGTGGGTGGGTGGATGGATGAAAGGGTGGATGGATGATGGATAGATGTATCGATGGGAGGATGAAAGGGTGGATGGATGTATGGATGGATAAAAGGTTGCATGGATGAATGATGGATGGATGGATGGATGGAAGGGTGGATGGGTAAAGGAGGGATGTATGAATGGAAGGATGAAAGGGTGGATGGATGAAGGATGGATGTAAGGATAAAAGGGTGGATGGGTGAAGGATAGATGGATGAAGGATAGATGTATGGATGTAAGGATGAAAGGGTGGACCGATAGATGGATGTATGGATGGATAAAAGGTTGCATGGATGAATGATGCATGGAAGGATGTGTGAAAAGGTGGGAGGATGAATGATGGGTGGGTGGATGGATGAAAGTGTGGGTGGATGGATGTATGGATGAAAGGATGGATGGATGGATTAAGGATGCATGTATGGATGGGAGGATGAAAGGGTGTATGGATGTATGGATGGATAAAAGGTTGCATGGATGAATGATGGATGGATGTGTGAAAAGGTGGGTGGGTGAATGATGGGTGGATGGGTGGAAGGGTGGATGGGTAAAGGATGGATGTATGGATGGAAAGATGAAAGGGTGGATGGATGAAGGATGGATGGATGGATGGAAGGATGAAAGGATGGATGGATGTGTGAAAGTGTGGGTGGATGAATGACGGATGGATGTGATGAGGTCTAACAGGCGCATTTATGGTTGTCAAAAGATGATGATGAGGAGTACCAGTTTCTAGAAACTTTTGTCAGAAGGGGGTCCTTACCCCTAAAAAGGTTTTACAAGGGGGTCTCGGCATCAAAAAGTTTGAAGATCTCTGGTCTAGACTTTGCTATTAGGTGCACTCAATAAACAATCGTTTTCAGCCTTGTTGAGACTAAACCAGCTTAAATTCATCCTATTTTGAATGACTTGAAATACCTGTAAGGAGACTTTGCACAGGACATTTAATCACAAAACCACATGGGTATAATCTGGTATAATTAGACTAGTTCTGAAAATCCATTTCTAGGAGCAACTATAGAAGTGTTTGCACATACAGATGTTGAACACAACTGGGGATAAACAAGTCCCAAGTGAAGCTTACAGGTGGTCCTAAATGGTGATGAAGTGTCCCCACTTTGACCATATGAAAGTGAAACCAAACAGTAGAGTGCACACAGGATATCATTTATTTAGCAAACCGCTGCATATTTTTATGTCAGTGTACAGGTTTCAGCCAAAGTTGGGATCGAGAATGTGGTCAGCATTTTGTGCTTGATCATTCCTATAGGCAAGTGTGGCCTAGTGGTTATGGACTTGGCTTTTGGCGATGAGCTGAGTTCAGTCCCCGTTTATCCCACACTCATTACGGATCAGTGAGATACACATTACAATGGCCACATTTCAAATTGTCATGTGTAAACCAAGAGTACCTCAAAGTTTCCTTAAGGTGAGACTTAGTTCTTTTAATGCACTAAAATGTGAATGTATGTCCAATGTGCTCTTTATATGGTTAGGACACTGTCATTTCTTATCATTTCGGGCGCACCAGAAGGGTCACTCCCATGGTTTCAGACAGATTAAAAATGCATTTCTTCAATTTGAAGTGGGAAAAAATATTACAGGGAAGCTTAGCTTTTGCATTAGCTGGACGCACACACAAAGGGCCAGATAATTGTTTTTTGCTGGGCTCTTACGTCCAACAGAAGCTCCAGAGTGTCAGAAATACTGGGAGTGCAGTCAGAGTGTATCGAAGAAGCTACAAGTTAGTAAATGAACCATCCAAAGGCTAACATTTGGTGGAAGAGGAACATCTTAAGATGGCTAGGAAATGATCTGATGTTTCATTCATGGTGAAGAGGCAAAGGAAGAGATACAATACCGTGTATCTCAGAAGAAACATTATGAGGCATCTTTGGGAGGTAGACCTTTGGAGTCTGAACAGGTGTGGCGACAGTAACTTGAGAAGGTAGTGCAGACTTGTCTACCAGGCACTGGTGTTTGCATTTAATCCTTTATTTCACTGGAAGCAAATTGAATGCTGTAAATGCTGAAGTGATGTTATGAGAATCTTACCAACCGAGAATGATTCAGACAGGAAGATGTTTACATGTGGTTTTAGGCAGGGGCCTCTAACGAGCTCCAGTGTAGTAGGCTGTGCCTGAGAGTGCTAATCTCAAACTGGCTCATGTGGGAGCATGCAAGGGTTGTGAGCTAATCTCAAACTGGCTCATGTGGGAGTATGCAATGGTTGTAAACTATTCTCAAGCTGGCACATTTGGGAGTGTGCAAGGGTTGTGAGCTAATCCCAAAATGGCTCATGTCGGAGCATGTAGGGATTGTGAGATAATTTCAAGATGGCAGATGGAGTGGGCAAGAGTTGTGATCTAATCTCAAATTGGCACATGTGGGAGTGTGCAAGGGCTGTGAGCTAATCTCAAACTGGCTCATTTGGGAGCTTCCAGGGATTATAAAATAATTTCAAGATGGCACATAGCGTGTGCAAGGGTCATGATCTAATCTCAAACTGTCACATGTGGGAGTGCGCAAGGGGTGAGAATTTGTAGGGGTTGTGAGCTAATCTAAAACTGCAAGGGTTGTGAGCTAATCTGAACTGGCTCATAGGGGAGCTAATTTCAAGACGACACATAGGAGCATGCAAGGGTTGTGAGCTAATCTCAAACTGGCTCATGTGGAAGCATGCAAATGTTGTAAACTAGTCTCAAGCTGGCACATTTGGGAGTGTGCAAAGGTTGTGAGCTAATCTCATAATGGCTCATGTCGGAGAATGCAGGGATTGTGAGATCATTTCAAGATGGCACATGGAGTGTGCAAGAGTTGTGATCTAATCTCAACTTGGCACATGTGGGAGTGTGCAAGGGTTGTGAGCTAATCTCAAAGTGGCTCTTTTGGGAGGGTGCAAGGATTGGGAGCTATTCTCAATCTGGCACATTTGGGAGTGTGGAAGGGTTGTGAGCTAATCTCAAACTGGCTCTTTTGGGAGCTTGCAGGGATTATAAAATAAATTCAAGATGGCACATAGCGTGTACAAGGGTTATGATCTAATCTCAAACTGCCACATGTGGGAGTGTGCAAGAGGTGGGAATTTGTAAGGGGTGTGAGCTAATCTAAAACTGCAAGGGTTGTGAGCTAATCTGAACTGGCTCATAGGGGAGCTAATTTCAAGAAGACACATGGGAGCATGCAAGGGTTGTGATCTAAGGTCGAGCTGGCTCATGTGGGAGTGAGCAAGGATTGTGAGCTAATGTCAAACTGATTTATGTGGGAGAGTGACAGGGTTGCACATGCTTTAAAAAGGGATTTGGTGGCCCGGAGGCAGTGTAGCCCTGCTTCCCATTCCATGGAGAAATGAGAATGCAGGAATAAGTGCATTTGCATGTGTGCACTATGAGATTAGCACTCACAGGGGTTTTGTGGATTTATTGAGCTAAACTCAATTTATGCTAGCCCGAATTGTGATATTCGTGGAGTGAAATGGGTTTAATTCAAATTTTGCCCCTATCATCTGTTAAACTTTCTAGCAACAGCATGTCGATTCTCTAACAAAGATTCTAGGATTACGAGAGCTCCAGCCAGAGTCTTAACTGGCTCCTGATCCGACACCCATACCTCTCGTGCTACCTGCTTCTCACTCAGGAATCCTCTGCCGGCCATTGAGAGGTGGGGGCAGAAGTAGTAGCATCCTTCCAAAGCATTCGCTGTTACAAAATCCATACTAAAAAAAGCCCAGTATTAGGTCACCTCTCATTTTATACAGCACAGCTCATACGAAGCAACCTGGTAGGCCTGGCTTTTCCTCAGACAGATGTCCATTTGTTTTTCGTGATACTACATCAGGCAGCTGCGAAAAGGGCCACATTTAGCAGGTGCATAAGAATGTGGAGAAGGCAGATCCCAGGGAGAGGGCCTTTTGGATTCCATCCTTCTTGCCCAGTAGTTAAGGAAATTGTTGTGCCCTTACAAATGGGTTGACACAAGTAGACATGTAGAGTTGGAAGACTTATTTATTAGTTCCAGGTGATTTGTACATCAGTCCATTCCAGCTCTATTTCCAGCCCCACCAGGGGCAGCCTTCCTGCTGCTCAGCCCATCTCTAACTGTCACCACTCGTCCACACAGGCACCCAGGCGTTCCATTCATCACAGTCACACCAACATTTTGTCACCATTTTTCACTCTGGCTGAGCAGCGAAATGCTGTCAGTTTCACATTATAATGGCTAAAAATTACTCACACTTGCCAACCTATTGATTTAGGTGGTAGACTAGCACTTTTTACTGATTCATACTCCCTCTCAATTTTGATTTGTTGGTGAAGGGGTGCTATTGAGGTTAGCACTTTCGTAACATGGACAGGCACAGCCCTTTTCCAGGAGGAAAGGGAAGTGGTGAGGCAAGGATAAGTGGGTCAGGTTGTCACTTTTTTTTGCCCATGGCCCATTTTTGTTAAAGGCCAATGAAATGTTTTCCATATTGTGACACTTACACTAGTAACCCTAATGTGCTAAAACATTTCAAAAGCATCCCAGCCTAGAACACCTTTCACCATCCATCAAAACTCAGAGCCAAAATGAAAGACTCAAGACCACCTGTTAAACTTTCAAGGTCTCAGTCAACACTTTCCCCTCCAAATTCTCCATCCGTATATCTCTTCTTGTTTAATAATAAAGTTGATTCATTGCAGCAAAGGTCATCTGCGGTCAGAAACATCTTGTAAATAAAAGAGAAATATGAAACAAGCTGTGGTCTAAAAGAAGCAGTAGTCCAAAACAATATGTATGTGTGTGCATAAGGCTTTTCACGGATTAGGCCCACATTGACATATAGATGTATGTGCACAAAGCTCTTCATGGAACAGGCTCACATTGACATATATATGTATGTGCTCAAGGCTCTTCATGGAACTTGCCCACATTGACAATACGCATGTATGTGCACCAGGCTCTTCATGCAACAGGCCCACATTGACAATACGCATGTATGTGCGCCAGGCTCTTCATGGAACAGGCCTACCTTGACAATGCGCATGTATGTGCGCCAGGCTCTTCATGGAACAGGCCCACCTTGACAATGCGCATGTATGTGCGCCAGGCTCTTCACGGAACAGGCCCACAGTGACAATACGCATGCATGTTCACCAGGCTCTTCACGGAACAGGCCCACATTGACAATATGCTTGTATGTGCACAAGGCTTTTCATGGAATAGGCCCAAATTGCTTGATGACGAAGACTAGACTCTACATACCAACTTAAACCCTTAGGTGCCCCTCCCTGGCCTATGTTTATCCCGTATCCATCCATCAAGCTAGGGCAGAATCCAGATCACTCTCCTATTTGCAGCGTAGCACTGGAACAAACTGTTGGAGAGACTACGCTTGACAACTAACCATAGCAGTGTTTGAAAATTGCCAAAAAAACTGGCTATTCCTCAACTGAGCCTGTCTTTCATCGTTCAATCAATCAATCAGAGGTTTAGTAAAATGCAGCTACTCACCCGCAAGGGTCTCAAGGAGCTAAAAAGGAAAGGGGGATCCGTAGCGTGCTTGGGTCATCTGAAGAGCCAGGTCTTGAGGTCTCTCCTGAACTGGGGCAGTGTGGGGGTTTGCCGGAGGGGGAGGTCATTCCAGGCCTTGGCTGCGAGGTAGAAGAAGGACTTCCCTCCTGTTCTGGTGTTGTGGTTGCGAGGGATGGTGGCCAGAGAGAGGCTTGGCTGATCAGAGGGGTCTCTTGGGTGCGTGGAAGGAGAGGCGGTCATTTAGGTATGCTGGTCCGATGTTGTGGAGGGCCTTATAAGCCTGGGTGAGGAGCTTGAAGGTTATTCTTCTTTCAACGGGAAGCCAGTGGAGATCGCAGAGATGTTGGGTGATGTGGTGGGTTATTTCTAAGACTAATCTGCAGGGGTATGTCAAGGACTAAACCTTTACTCCCAGGAAGTTGTGGCGTTGGAGGGCCCTTTTCTGAACTGCGCATGCCTGGGTTCAACCTTTGTCACTTAGTTATCTCCTGAACCTTCTTGGCTCGCGTCGAGACACTCCTTGAGGAGTGCTTGTGTGTGCTATACATACCTGTTAACATTCCATAACATAACAAACAATGATGAGCGTGTGCGTCATGTTCTGCCTCTAAGGGTGTAAGGAGTAAATGTGAGGGCAAGGAGCAGAAAATTGGTGACAAAATGGTGATGTCAGTTTCAGGAACAAATAACTGAAAGTTAATACCGGTTAAACTAAGCAGCCACCCAGTCACTTTCTGTGCAAAACTACCACGCAAAAAACACAGTTTATAGCTAAATTTAGAGTTAAGTAAAAAAAAAACGATTTGATTTACAATTGAGATAAATAGTCGAAAAATTGAAATGACAGTTTTCCTCATGCCAGCTAGAGCAGGAAGGACCCCTGGTCTGATCTCCCCCCCAAGACCGGCCACCGCCATGAATGCTTCCTGAATCCTAAACCGCGGGTCTTTGTTTCCCTATTGTCGCCTGATTATGTTCAGCTGAGCTTTCCCGCTTTCTGGTAATTTGTAACAGATTACGCTTCAAGGAAACCATTCAGGGAGTTGGCCTTGAAGAAATAAACTGGCCCGCCTGAATAACGCAGGCCTGGCGAAATAAAACCCTCCCATTATCTACTTAACAGCTATGGATGCCGCCTGGTGGTTTACCACTGGACCCAGCGGCGGGGCCAAGAGCCATGCAGCGCAGTCCAAGTTGAGCAGAACTTCAGATCCTGCCTGGCCCGCTCCCAAACAAGGCAAGCGGCAAGTCAAGCCTTCCAACCAAGCCCTATGAATATATTGGCTCTCCCCACACAAATGCTGAAAATACTGGCCAATCTGTGCAGCAGAAAGTAGGAGCATGGAAGATTAAAATCGAAAGTGGCCTCACATAGCGGAAGTCAGCCAAAGGCCACCGGATCAGGGCTGCAGGTGTGGTCGGAACTTGCAGCCCCTGTTCCTGCCACAATTTCCGATTAGGTGTTCTCAACCTGTGCCAAGGCAGAGGTGGGCATTACAAGGGGACCAGGAAACCCGATACACATCGAACAGAAAAGGCAGATAAAGCAGGGCTATTCTTACGTCTTGGCAGACACTCGTTTGAAAAACATTCCCAGCTATTGCTGAAAATAAACCCAGTGCGATGAATGGACCATTGCACATAATTACATTTTCAATGTTTTTTTTGAAGTACATTATCTTCAGACGAGTATAAAGCCCACATGTTGCGATCCTGCTATCCGAGCACCCCACTGTTAAGGAAATGACCACAAAACTCTCTGGGCCAAACAACACTGGTAGAACTTTGCACTGACGTTTTTGGATTATAATTTATAAAAACTATCATTGAATTCTGGTAGAAATATTTGCAGTGATAGTTGGACTCACGGAAAAATGGGTAATGAATGTTGTTTTTGCATTGACCGGAATATGCAAATGCCGCTTTGCACTATGCCAGGTGGCTTGAATGTTTGTAAAAAATGACCCCAGTGAAATTTAAATAATCCGTAAATGATGGTTCAAAATTACAGCTGCACTGGTTCAAACTTTGTAAATCATTCCTGCGTGTCCTGTAAGTATTGCAGCGATGAATGGCCAATTTGAAATCATATCAGCCTCATGTAATATTACATAACATACTGTATCAACATAACCGTATTGGAAGATCACGTGCAGTATTGTAGGCAGGGCACAAGTCCTGAATAAAGAAGTGGGGGTGGGGGGATGCTGTCACCGGAAGTGACGTCACGACAGGAAGTGACGTCACAAAAGGTGCCGAGCTCCTCGTCCCAGAGAGGCCAAAGAGTGAAGTCTAGCTGTTTGGCAGGGGGGATGGCGTCCCCCCGGTAAAATAAGTGGGGGGACGCACGCCGTCCACCCGCGTGGTACCCCGACTCGAGCCCTGATTGTAGGTAACATGGGTACGACGTAGTGACACATGAGAACGGGAAACATCGGCCCTACCTTCTATGATGCAAATCTCACGCAGGAATTTTAATGCAAACTCCCAGAAATCATAACTTTGTGAAATAATACGAGCCAAAAGCCTCACCCTTTTTTTCTCAAACAGGCACATTATGGAGATTATTAGTAGCACAAAATACTCCTCCCTCTCTCCCCCAAGTCCTACCCCCCATGGACTCCGATCGCACCAGTCGCTCCTAACAGCCCCAGATGCTGACAGATGGTTCAAACCGTTTGTCGGAGGCAGTGCGGGATTGCCAAATAGGCAAAGTAGGCACCGGCCTCTGGGCCCACTCCTTTTAGGGGCCTCTGATAAAGGATCAAAATAATATTGATTTAATCTTGAAAGAATATTTAAATCAAGCCTTCTTAAATATTGTTACCAAAAGATAGAAAAAACAAATCAACTCAAAGAAACGAAAACTTTACATAAATGACTCTTGAGAAAATACTCTATTAATGTAATGTAACCATTAATAACTGAAAGTATGTAAACCAGAGACATCACATAACAGTTTGCCTCTTAAAAGCTCATCTTCTGGCAGCTGTCAGTTTGTAAAAATAATCCAGTACATTGGGTGTTAGGAGAAAATTTGTGAAGGGGGCCCCAGAATTTCACCTCCCAGGGCCCTCTATAGGGTTTAATTCAGCACTTGTCTGAGTGGTGGGGGGCTGGAGGGCCAGATGATCTGCCTCCAAATGGACAGCTAAGCCATGGATACAAGAACTCTCCAGTGGCCTTCACCATATTTTGGAGGGTCCAGACCCCATTGTTTGAGGGGTGGAGGGGAGGGGGCTTAGGGAGCGGGAGCTGGAGGGCCACATGACCGGCTTCCAAATGGACAGGTAAGCCATGGATAAAAGAAGTTCCCAGTGCCCTTCACCATATTTTACAGGGAGGTACTTTGCATTACCGCACAGAGTGCACACCGAATCTTCTCAAATGCCTCAGGATAATTTTTTTATTAAGCTTTTATTAAACAAGCAAATCAAAAATACAGAGCGTGTAAGTGCATATTGAATACAATTGCCATGTCCAATATATACTCACACGTATCCACAAATTGCAATGTCGAAAATATAGAGCAAAAGTTGAAAAGAAAAAGAATAAAGCAAAAAGAATAAGGGGAAAAATAACAATGAGGGTTCAAAGGCTCCAACAAAAGACAGCAAGCAGTACAGCATTGTAAACGCATGTGATGGCAGATAAAGAATTATGGCGAACAACACTTTGTCAGCAGCACGGATTACAAAGGTAGAGTACCAGACTTGACAGCAAAAGGTGGTAACAACTCAAGAGGGCTGGACCCACGACCACAGGTCTCCACGTACCCACCCGCATCTCTACACCATTGACGCGATGTCGTATGATATACTCCTAAGGCTCAACAGCACTAACGTCCATAGGCACCGGAGACCAAACCCAATCCTGGAAGGGACCTCAAATATCGCAGGGTCTGGATGCCGCCGGCATCAGCTCCCAGATCGTTCAGGAGAATTTAATGTATGAGTACCAGGAATTTCACCGGACTCAGAATGTAGATGACTTAAGTCCTCCTTGCCGGGCCAAGTTTCTTACAATGCTCGTGCATGCCCCTTAAACTGGCTCAGTTTGGGGGGGGGGGGGAGGGGGGTGGAAGTTGAGACTCAATGCACAGAAAAACCTTTGTTCTCTTTGCAAAGACTGCAAAAGGGGGCGAGAAAAGTGTTTCCTATTTTGTAGAAAAAGTTGTGGAGTGAGGGACATATTAGAACCAGTATAGAGTGGAGCAGTGCAAGAGACGCCCCTGGCGGCGGAAGGTAGGAAACACCATGAAGTAATGGAGTCTCGCATCTTCATTATTCATTGCATGCATGACACCATCATACTAAAACGATTCTGCTAATGGATATGCGGTACAAGTGGAACATTTTGAGGGCAAGTTGAAGTAACTGGACTGCATGGCATAACATGACTACAATTCGTATGCTTTAACACAGAAATGGCAAACTTTCCCATTGCAGCTAGAAATGCACTTGTCTATTAACATAGTGTTAAAGGGCATTCGCCATAATTATTTAATCCTATCAAACAATATGACTAACTATATTACCACCAGAGACTGTCTGGATAGTCCAGTGCACCCGGGTCCATTTTAGCATTATGAAATCCCAAGAGTCATGTCTTGTTGCTTAAACCAAGAGACAATATAATTCATGGTATTACACTACAATATTTGAAAGCCTGTAATCTTTGCATAACTGCCTGGCTCTCATGTTCTTGTAACATCACCGGTCACCTGAAATGCGAAAATTACAGAGCTAATGAGAATCTGGCTGCCAGGGTTCGGTCCGGCAAAGCCGGACCGAGCTGTCAGAGTCACTCCCACTCACTAATGGGGGTGCACCAGGGCTGTATTCTGGCCCCAGTGCTCTTTGTGGTCTACATTACCAACGCGTGTTCCACTTTGGTTACCAGTGGCGGCTGCTGACTTTAGAAAGTGGAGGGCGTAAGCTGTTTGTGATACTTTTTGTTGTACTCACCAGACCGTCTGAATTTTAAGGGATAACTCGGAATTATTTTAATGTTTTCCTTGAATATAGAAAAAGAACACTACAAGTTCTTTATTGGTAAATCCTTGATTCTGCATTGCATTCGGAGGTAGGCAGTATGTCCGTTTCACGTGTCCAGTGATGTGTGACAAGTAAATGAATAAATTACAATGGCGCACTCCTTATTCTGTCCAAATTCATGAGGGACCTTTACATGTCTCAGATTAGATCCCCTGAACAGCGCAGAAACAGAGTATAAAAACAAAGGCTAACAACCAGGCACATATGCGATAAAATAAGTTTAAAAAAATAGATGTGCCTGATTAACTGTGTTGCAGCAATGTATGTCCGATTTTAAATACTATGTCACTTTTATGTCAGCCTTGTGCGCAGTAAAAAGCTTTGCCCTTCCCCGTACCTGATTATACAGGGGCATGTTTAAGACATGATGAGGGACCTTTACATGTCTCAGATTAGATCCCCTGAGCAGTGCAGAAACTGAGTATAACAACAAAGGCTAACGCCCAGCCAGGCACATATGCGATAAAATAAGTTTAAAAAAAATAGAAACAGTCGCGCCGGCATTATGGGTGGGTGGGGGGGTGGAAATGGGGTTGTCGCTCCCCGGAGGAGATGAGGGGGGAGGCGGGAGGGGTTTAAGGGAAAAAAAAAGAGATAAAATAATTAGCAAAACTTACCGTCCCGGAGACTCCCGCCGTCCTGGTTTTGAATGCTGCATGCTCGTCATCAGGCTTCCATCCACCGCAGCCTTGTGATTGGTCAAGCCGCTGCCCCACCCGCGTCGTTTTCTCTCTGTATGCTGCAAGCATACAGAGAGAACAGGGAGAGTGGGCGGTGTTTCTCGAGGGCAGGGGGGAGTGGCTTGCCCACTGTTGTTAATACTGACTGTTTGGGCGGCCTCAGGTTCAGCCACCGCCCATCTCCAACCAGGAACTTCAGCTTTCTCGCCGTGCGAGAAGGCAGAAACAAATGGTAGTTATTATGGTAATAACTACCATTTGTTTCTGCCTTCTCGCACGGGGAGAAAGCAGGGGGGCGGCACCCAAACGCCCCATAGAGGAGCCGCCACTGTTGGTTACAGTCACCAGTGATATCCCAAAAATCAAGAATGCTTCTGTTCCTGCTTTACTCTATGCAGACGATGCGGTTCTAATGACACATACCACAGGGGCCCTTTGTTCACCAGTAGAAGCCTTTGTTTCCTTTATGAGCTTATTGAATCTGCCTGTTAAGTACAGCAAGTTCAACATAATAGCTTGTGGACCAGGAAAGAAATCCCTGGTTAAGGTAATGATGAGGGAAAATCTCCTGTGGGGTTATACATGATGTTAACTATTTAGGGCAGGGACGTGGCGCACACAAATGAGAAATGCACGTCTAACACTTAGTAGAGGACCCGAAGCTCTCCGAAACGTACTTGGGGGGATGGAAGGGGAACCGTCCCCCCCAGATCTAAACATCTATAATGCTCAGCGTGTATCTGCTGCTCTTTATGGGGCTGGGATCTGGGGCTTTGGTAATACCAACACTTTACAGTCCAAGGAAAACCATATTTGCAGGCGGATAATGCACTCGCATCCCTCAAGCTCGAATTTTATCTTGCACACGGAGTTCAGACTGTTGTATATTAGTGGTTCAAGGGGTGGGAGCTCACCAGACACGCCCCAACGAAATTACCTCTAGCATGATGGTTCATGAAGTTCATTATTTCTCGCTCAATTCAAAGTGTTCATAGCTAGTGCTGTATTATCATTTCCAGTTTGTATCCCTAGACACGTGTTTCATGATTCCTCAATCGTCAGTAGGGAAAAAGCAAAGTTCATAGGTTGCAGGGCGTGCTGCCTTGTCTCTCAGGACCAGTTCCACTCACAGCATGAAGGTGCAGGCTCCCGAGCTCGTCAGCTCACAAAATTTAAACAGTTCAAGGGGTGGGAGCGCACCAGACACGCCCCAACGAAATTACCTCTAGCATGATGGTTTATGAAGTTCATTATTTCTCGCTCAATTCAAAGTGTTCATAGCTAGTGCTGTATTATCATTTCCAGTTTGTATCCCTAGACACGTGTTTCATGATTCCTCAATCGTCAGTAGGGAAAAAGCAAAGTGTATATTAGTGACCTGCCAAGCTGGATACACTTTTAGAACGGATCAGCATTTGGTCTAACCACGAGGGAAAAGCAAACGGGCACTGGGCGTCACTAGGGTTGGTGTCACCCAGTGCGGTAACTCATGGTGTCACCCCGGAAGGCTGTTGCAAACAAACGCACAGGAAAACAATCAGCATGCACATCCAGGTAAAGCACCGTATTTATTTATTTTGTCCTTTATTAAGTCACAAGAAGTAAAGGAGCCCACAGCAGTGCGACTTGCGCCTCGAAGAGCCAGGGGGAACACCGCCTCAACCGACTCGCAAGCCACATTAAGTACGCTCCAGCTGGTTTCAAAACACCAGCATAGATCAGAGGGCACGAGACCAGCACGTGGGCGAAGGTGAAGCAAACCCGCAGGTGCAACAGGGGCAAACCCTGCTTTGGGTGGCCGCAATGGCCTGAAATTATTTGCGTGTTTCTTTCAGACAAAAAAAGTAAAAACATCGACCGTCTCTTTCAATACGCTTCAACCTTGACTTAGAAAATTATATGCATCTTTAATTTTGAGGTTTTGATTTGACTAGATTTCACATATTTTTAAGATTGCTGAGAGTAATGCAAGCCAGCAAACTTTCAAAAGCCACTAATAACAAAATACGGTAACCATAAGCACAGCTTTTCCTGCTCAACGAAAGGCATATCGACATTGATAATTAATTAAAACGTACGTGCCGAATGTGATAATCTAAACTGTATCTGGCAAAGATCAAGAACAACACAACCACAATAATGCCACTCAATAAATGCTGCCAGATTATAAGTATGAATGTATTTTTTTTTTAAAAATTCCCCTTACTACTGCACAATCTACAAATGCAAAATCTACTGTTGCACAAAATAAGGCATGGAGCTGAGGGTAGTCTTTATTTTTACATTTGCATAGCAGGTGACACATTCTGTCGCAAAGCATTGATAAATTGTATATATGCTAGTGAAATAAAGGGAGACGTCCATTACATGTTCCGTTTCCTTTCATATTTTATGTGGGTCGCGAAGTGTGCTCTGCAAGTCAGGCACTTTGACATCTTGTTTTTTTAGGTCCCGCCTCCGATTGCAGGGGCGAAAGCCCCTGCTGTCGCAAAGCGATCTATTGTAATCATTTCAGTCCTTTTCCCGTTCAAGGACTAGGCAGAGACAACAGACTGTCACGCGCACGCAGCCGGCCGGAATCGGATCAGGTCACGCGCTCCGATCCCGTCCGGCTGTTCACAACACATGCACACATGCACACGCAAGCACAGGCAGGCACACACACAGGCACAGGCAGGCACACACGCAGGCAGGCACACAGGCAGGCACACACGCAGGCACCACACAACACACAGACAGACAGAAGCACGCACGCACACTTTCCCTCCCCCCCCCCCCCAAACTCACCGGGCTAAACAGTCACAGAGGACGGACTTAAAAACAAAAATGCTGTCACACTCGCACCCCTTATTCTGGGAGCAGTGTAGACCACTTTTATGTCATTGTAACATCAGAAACCGAAGGCTTGTCAGCTGGGGGACTCCCCGGTTCCTCTTCCATGCCGTGACCACGTCATTCCTGCTCTGACGCAAGGAGCCGCGCCTCTGCTGGCGCCGTGCCTGCAGTGGGACTGCAAGGGTTAAGTTGCCAAGTCAAATGAACTCCGCGGCTCCTGCTTAATGCACTCTTATCCGAGCCCGGCTGATCCGGTCAGCGGCAGCTGTTCGCTCAGTTGTGCACTTGGGTGCCGCGTCCTCCGGTCTCATGCAGTGGTCCAAAGAGCCTGTTTCTTTTACTTTGTGTTTTAACATTTCCGTCTGTCTGTTCTGGTTCCGACCTCTCCTTTGATCCGCAGTATTGTCGGAGTCGGCGCAGGGCTAGTGTGAGGAGGCGCAGGTTCTGAGAACCAAAAACCGAGACATTTCTCTCACAGAAATGCACGGCTGTAATTTGGCATCGCCCAGGGAACACGGTGGCTTGATTGACAGCGCTCATCGTCAGAGAGAACGCAGACCGTGGGCAATCCATTGCACCTTTTACACACACTGCTAGCGGCTGCTAATTCATTCTGCACTACGGCACGTGGAAAGGGCTCTCGGAAAACTGGGTCTGTACTAAATGTTCTGAAATTTGCTGGAGCCCAGAACAGGTGCTGAAAGGGGAGGACTGCCTTAGAAAATGCGTGGCGCCTTCACCCTGGCTTATATTGTTTATACACAACACTGTAAATGTACCAAATACAATATCTAATCTTAATTCAAAGCCTGGCTAGTGAAACTTCGGGGAAAATGTAAAAATGTTAAATGGTGGATTTTCTGTTGACATACTAGGTGCAAAATTGAATTTAAAATGATAAACGACCATAAAATGCACAATTACTCAGACATTCCAAAATAGATTATTATGCGCTGCACAAATTATCAGGCTAAAAAGCGAAGTTCGGGAAGATCGCAATTCAATGGTTATGTACTTGGGGATTCAAAAAGGACCCCATTCTTACTGCAACTTGTCCGAGTTGAAGAAGGTGGTTCCAGATGTACAATACTGAGAGCAAAGGTTGGTGTAAAAAGGGCCATCTTTAGTTTTAAAATAAAAATTGCAATAACATGCCTATAAGTATTTAATTAAGGCTTTTCTTCTATGAGGTGGCATTTGTAGAGTACTCATTACCAAATCAACATGGTGGTAAAGTAGTGTACCTCAAAAATCAGCATGAAAAAAGTTTCAGAAGCCATATGAACTGCACGAGATTAGATTCGGCACAAAGCGGAGAGGTAGAGCATTCAGGGTTTTACCCGAGGCTAAGGGAAAGACTTTGTCTCTGTGGTTATTGTTTTTTTTTTTTAAATAAATACATTCGGTTATGTTTAGTGAAAGCTACAAACCAGAACAAGTATTTGCAATGCAATAAGTCTCGCCTTTGTGAGAGTTTGAGCTATTGTCATTGTAAATGACAATGCCTTTCATTTATGTGTTTTGAAAACCTGCAAGCGGTGCGTAAACACGCACTTTATACTAATAGTCCTTGCTTACGAGAAGCAAGGCTGGCAGTAAAAGAGGCGCAGTTACGGCCAGCCTTGCTTCTCGTAAGCAACGACTAGAAGTACAAAGTGTGCATTTACGCACCGCTTGCAGGTTTTCAAAACACATAAATAAATAAAAAGGCAGTCATTTACAATGCCAATAGCTCAAACTCTCGCAAAGGCGAGACCTATTGCATTGCAAATGCTTGTTTCATCTGAAAACGTTTTGCGAATGGCACACCCACCATGCCACTGACAAATGTGTGTCAGTGTGCTGAAGTGCGAGCCGAGGTGGGTGCTGTTGGGATAGGATTTCCTGTGAATGTATCAGGATTGTTAAAGGGGTGATGACAGTAGATATTTTGGATGAGGGTGAAAATGCTCTCTGGAGGGGGGGGGGAGGCTCAGTACTTCAATAGTGTGAGAAGAGTCATGTTCAGTTTCATTGAAAGCCTGTGGAAGCAGTGGCGTAGCTGTGAGGGCGTCAGCAAGTGCAACTTGCCCAAGGTACGTTTAAAAAAAAAAAAGTATTCTCGCTCGTCGTCTGTCACCTATCCGGCATCGTCCGTCCTGACCTCCAGGTGTCACCCCATGTGATGGTGTCACCCGGTGCGGTCCGCAACCCCGCACCCACCTAGTGACGCCACAGCAAACGGGAAAAATGTAATGGATTGCTTGAATTTAGATAACGGACTTGCCATCCCGTGGTTGGGCTATGTACACAAAATGGCGGGCCCCGGGGGAAGCAGAGTCACAGACTAGTTTTCCCCCAGGGTCATTCGCGCAAGACCAGGATTAGGCAGGTGTGAAGGGGTGGAGTTAAGGGGTGGGTATAAGAGTGCAGGGGAGGAAGGTAACTTCCTCTTCCTGCGCTCAGCACCATCGGGAGAGGTTTCAACGAAAGGAGGTTGTTAGGCGTTCGTGGTGGTCTACGTTGTCTGGAATTTTGCTTGTTTCATTTCGTAGTTAGCGGAGGAGTTTGGGAGTCGCTGGCCGGTGACTCGGTTTTCTGCGGGGAGAGTTGCGGCGGTGTCAAGGCATGGTGGGCGTGTCCGCGGACGAGGTGAGGGCGGTGCTGTTACTGCTGGCGCGGGCGGGCCGGGAGGATCTCCTCCGGCCTGGCGTCCTTGGGGAGGCGTGGGTGGGCTGTGCCAGGGCCCCGCATGCGGCCTCGGCTGGGGTTGCGGTGGCGGTCCTTGCGTGCCAGGAGGACCCGCGACGTGTGCAGGACGATGAGAAGGGGAGGGGCCCGCAAGGAGGCCGCACGCGGAGGCAAGCGGAAAAGCTTGCCCCCGCATGACTTCCCCCAACTGCAGTTCGAGGCCCCCGGAACGAGTAGGGTGTTGAAGAGGCAGGCCCCCATGGGGGAGCAGCTAACAGTGGCACCAGTAGGCGAGGGCGGGCTGAAGGGGGGGGGGGCTTCCAGTTTTGCCGAGCGAAGGAACGCGGGAGGGCTCAGTGGCAGGCCAGGTGTTGGTGAGGCCTGGGGGGAAGGAGACAAGGAATTTCAGGCAGTGCTGCAGGTTCTTGCGCCTGCAGACGAGGATGTAGACAGGGGGCAATGAAGGGACGCTCCCAATGACCTCTCTACAAGTTCTAGGGTGCACACCCCGGCTCCAGCTGGGGGTGCGAGGGCTGAGGTGCAGACAGAGGTGCAGGGGGTGGCTGACTTTCAGGGTGCCCAGGGGGTCGGGAGGGGTTGCACGGCGCAGGGGGGATTTCACTGGGGTTTATTGCCGCCTGGAGTGGGGTTTCAGGGCTACTGCCCGCCCCCTCCCCTCCCGAGTTGGGGGGCCTTGGTGTGGGAGGCCAGGATCAGGGAGCAGCGGCTGCTGGTGCAGCTTAATGAGGCGCGGTGGGCTGAACAAAATGCGGCCCGGGTTGGCGCGGTCTTGGGGGATGAGGTGGAGGGGCCCCCCACTCCTCCATCAGAGGAGAAGTGGTGGGCAAAGCAGGAGGAGGCGGACAGGTTGGCAAAGTGTAGGAGAGTGTCCGCAGGCAGTGCGAAGGGCCGGCAGGACAAGGCAGGGATAGCCAGGACGGCTTTGATGCCAGATGGTGCTGGGGCCCACTCAGGTTGGAGCGACCTGGGGGGCGGGTGGGGTTCCAAGCCGGCTGCTGTCGGCAGAGTTCGGGGTGGCCTGGCGGTGCGCAAGATGGCCCCAGGATGCCGGTTTTAAGCAGCAGGGCGGTCCACAGCGGCCATCCCTCCAACGCGGGAACGGGCACCAGCGGCGGGGGTGTCAGGGGGTCGGGGAGCGGCTGCGGTGAAGTGTAAGGGTTTGAAGAGGACTGCAAAAGATGTGTTGTGTTTGCCTGGGGAAGTGTATCCGGTGGGGGAGTTGGACTATGAGGATGAGCCTGAGGAGCTTGAGGATGGGGAGGTGAGGGATGACGATGAGTGGACAGGGGAGTGAAGGGCAACAGTGGCCTTGGTGTATTACAGGTTCCTAAGACGGCGAAGAGCAAGGAGAAGGTGGCGGCGGCCAAAGTTTCTACCCCCAGAGGACGGCCAGGAGAGCTGCACTCATCTCTTTCAGGTGCGGGGACTTGGTGGGCAGCGTGGGAATGTTGGCCCAAGGGGGGTAACAAGAAGGCTTGTAGGTCTGTGGGTGTTTGGGAGGGTTCTGTCCGGGACTCTGCAGGGGCGCCGAAGGTTGGGCCGCCACCGGGGGACAGACAGGTGGATGGTAAGTCGGTTGCTAAGGCGGGGGTGCAGACTGACAAGGTGGACGGGGAGGAGGACAAGGGGGACATGGGCGACGACAAACATCAGAAGAAGCTCCTGTACATGGGGATAGCTATGCCCCTGGGGTCTCACCTGTCAGACAAGATTAAGGGTAGGATATGGCAACATGAGTATGTAGACATGTTCAAATTATTGCATAGGGAGGTGCAGGCGAAGGAAGGGTCAAAGGAGGAGGAGTGGGAGCTGACTAGGCGGCCTAGGGTCCCCGTGACAATGGAAAATTGGACTTAGCTTTTAAAATATTCAGGTTTTAGGAAGAGTAAGGATGCATTGTTTCACTTCCTTCTGTTAATACTTACCAAGTGTGTCAAGAGGTCAGTGCTTTTTTAAAAGCTGCTGTTAGATCAAGGAGATCTATGGAGGGGTAAGAGGATCTACCATGCCTTCATAGAGCAGGTACTGCCTGCTAGATTATGTTTTTATTCGCATATTGGCATGGGTTTCCTGTAGGGTGGGAGTTGTTGCTATTTGACAAATTGAATCTTTTGTATTTTTTATCAGTCCTTTTTCCTACAGATGTTTACGTTTTATGTGTCTTTTATGGCTATATATATGCTGAATAAAGTGATCTGACGGACTGACTGGCATAGCTAATCTACTGTAAAACCTTATTACAGTTGAGTTATGATGCCCCGATGTCTGTTGCCAGGACTATCAGAGTAGGAAAGGCAGGTTGAGGGTAGCTAGCTTTTCAGCACATTTCCTTCAGAACGTTTTCCCTAGAAAGAAATTAATGTCCATGACCTAATAAAAACAAATTTATACTAGTCTCTTTATTTATTACAGTGCTGGCTTTCATTGCAAGAGAGCAGGGATTGTGGCTGTACCACACATTTTTAAAGTGAATGAAACTAAACTATTAACATATGTAAAGTGCTTCAATGCCTCTTCAGGGGTTGTAAGCGCTAAACAGATGCAAATACAATATAATATGTAAGTGCAACAATGTATAAAACAAACATTTTGGCATGCTTATTTTAACAGCACATCATTTCATAGTTCTCCTACATGCAATATAACCAGAGGATCCTTCAATTGGAAGGAGCGAGAGAACACAGATTCAAAAGAAGATTGTAGCGAGGATGATGGTATGTGCTATTTACTATGTGAAATAAAATCAGTGGCGGCTCTCCCGCTAAGGCACAGGAATGACGCCCAACTGCTTGTGGAGCAGTTTTCATTTTTTTTTAATAACAGAAGTTATTTCTGTTATTATTATTCCTTCGTTTTTTTTCAGCCAGGTTGGGTGGGTTTGGGACTCCCGTGATGTCCAGGAGGAGGAGTGGTTACTGCACTCCAAAGTGCGCATGACTGCTCCAAAAGGAGGAGTGGTTACTGCACTCCAAAGTGCGCATGACTGCTTGGCCGGCCCTCTCGGCCAGCCAAGCAGTTCTGCGCACTTTGCATGTTACCCAACAGGCTGCGTTACACAGCCTGGTGGGAAAATGCCCAGGCTTTCATTTTCCCCGCCTGAGCGCCGAACCAGGGTGCTCAGACCAATCGCAACGCTGCATTGCAGCGTTGTGATTGGCTTAGGGGACGGTGCCTGTGTGCTTCTGGTGGATAGACAACGTCATGACGAGGAACACTGAGGAGAGACGACTCGAGATGCTGTGAGAAGGTAAGTGTTTTTTTTTATTTTGGAATCCCCCTGCTACCCTGCCCCCATCCCTCCACTCTTGTTCCCTGCCAGCCGCTACTGAATAAAATACACCAAATCTGTACTGTATTGTAAGTCATCTAGGAGTTAGTTGACCTCAAAGAAACACTGCCATCTGCCTCTTTAAATTATATGGCCATGGAACTCCTTAGTAACTTGCAATATCATTATAAAGTACAGAAAGGGGTACATAATCTCATCAATTATGCTGCACTTCGTCTTTCCAGTGCTATGAACCACAGATGCCACAACAATGCTGGTGTACATCGTTTTAATGGGATCCAGATTTCTGCTACCTGTGAAATGCCCTATGACGGTAATCCCATCAGCTTCTGAGTTGCTTCTAGTTGAGCACCAACAGATTTCATGTATATGAATGTTCACGATGAGAGCCATATTCGGCTCAATGCGTAGAACACAAGCTGAACAATCCCTTACTACCATCTCTCTTAAGCCCCTTGTCTTCAGGTCACAATTTCCAGTCTTCTCATGAAACATCATCTATCCATCGAAACATGGTAGAAACACTTCCCTGTAGCATTTGTGCTGCAGTTCCCCACCTCCCTGGGTGCACTTGCCTGTCGAGGTTGTGGTTTTGGGTCAGAATTAATTTCAGGTGCACTGTGGTACATGTATGTATATGGTACATGTATGGTTGATAACTTACTCCAAGTGCAAGAAGAACTCATCACATTTTAAATAGGGTACAATGCCGGGCCATAGGTTTGATCATGCCATCGCTCTCATTCCCCCCCCCCCCCCCCCATGTAATCTAGAATGTGTAAGTGAAAACAGTTCTTACCAGTACATTGTTACTTTTCTTCCCAACTGCTCCAAAGACAGCAGTCATTCCCTTTTCGGAAGAACATTTTCAATCATCCCCTCACACACCTTTGTTTTTTACTCTTAGCCTGCCTCATTTTCTCTTTTTTCTGTAACCATTCATAACTATTTTCGCCTTGATTGCGGAGGCTGCCTGCCTACCAATGAGCAGTGTATCCTTAAAGCAGACAGGACACCTATTTATCTATTGGGAGTCTGTGTTAAAGATTAATTTGGTCAGCACAGGCAGAATAGTATACAATGTTTGTTTTAAAAAACATCTTTGCAAAACACTTTGTTAGAAATTGGGTTTCTGGTCGGCAAAGGTATGCATCATTTCCAAGCAGGAACCACCAATCTAATCAGGGTAAACCAGATACACACTAAAAGATAACTTGAACTCACCCCCTGGTAGCTTGGCACAGAGCACTCAGTTTTATCTAAAGAGGCAATGTGCAAAGTATTTGTGCAACACACACAGTAACATAATGAAAACACCACAAAAATACTCCACACGATTAGCAAAACAGATAATAATATTATGAGTAAAGCAAGAGCAGAAACACAGTAAGTAGAACCAGAGTTATGAATTTCTAAAGAATAAATCAAAATATAGCGTTTAAAGTCTTAAAACGCCAGCCTGGGATATCTGGTTGAGGTAGACCGGGGTAAATCCAGTGTTCATGGCGAACACGATGGAGCGCAGGCCAGCTACAGGACTCACGCAGGACCCACTGAAAAAGTACCTTGGATGGCGGAAGCGCCACCATCGAAGACTTGTGCTAGGAACAGAGGAGGCGATATGTCGTCGTTGATCATTTGGATATAGGTGATGCTTTGGTTCTGATCCGCGCAGTCAGCAAGACTTCGTCGACGAACCCCTATGCAATGCAGGTAATGCGTCGTCATCGAGCCGCATAATCAGTCAAAGTGATGTTGTGGAGCAGAAACTGCATCAGCGTCAAAGGTGACGCGTCGGTTCTGATCCGTGCAAAGTTGTCGATGCCTAGGATCTGCTGGGTAACTTCCAAGGACCCAGGACTGGGTTAACACCACTTGACAAGGTAGGACTCAAGAGATGGCAGAGCCTAGGTGCTGTTGCAGGGTAGTAGGAAGTATTTGATGCCCCTGAACCTTCAGAACAGGGGGCAAGCCAGCAAGCCCATGGAGTCACTTTGGGTTCAAGTGAGATGGGCCCAGTCCTTTCCTCAGCAGGGCAGAGGGTAGCAAGCAGCAGGCAACAGGCAGCACATCAGAACAGAAAAGTAGTTCTTCCAGAGCAGCAGTCTAGCAGTCCTTGAAGCAGCACAGCAGTCCTTCCTGGCAGAGGTCTTCAAAGGTCCAGTAGTGTACTGTCTTGGTACGGTCAGAGGCCCAGCACTTATGCCCAGTTCTGCCTTTGAAGTTGGGTTGGCTTCCAAGAAGGGGCTTTAAAGTGCACAGGGATCCTTTCTTCCTAGCCATGGTTCTAAATATCAGTAAGGGGTAATCAACCCTATGTGTGTGAACAGGAAATTTCCTATTCAGGTGTAAGTATCAAGTTCCCCCTCCCTTTGTGCCCAGGAGGAGCCATCAGAATGCAGAATAATATTCAGAAACACTTAACCTTCCTGTGTTTATGGCTGTCTAGATGGAATGCACAACGTGTAGCTGTCACTCATGCCAGATGCGGAGACAGGCTGCAGGCACATAGGGCAGTAAGAGCAGAGAAATGTCCACTTTCTAAAAGTGGCATTTCTAAAACAGTAATTGTAAATCCAACTTTATCAGTAAAGAAGATTTATAATGACCATTACAAAGATATAAAACATGATGCAGCTACTCCTTTCCAATCAGGAAACTCCTTTCTAATCAGGAAAAACTTAAGTGTATTAAGGAATTCCAAATGTTAACCTGTGAGAGGAGTAGGCCTCACAGTAGTGAAACATTTATTTAGCGGTTTGTCATTACAAAGACATGCAAAACCTAAAAGTGCATGTCCTTTCTTTTACTTACACAGCACCCTGCCCTATGGGCTACCCAGGGCTTACATTAGGGGTGACGTGTGTCTAATGAAAGGGGCATTTAAGGCTTGGCACAGGGTTTTAAATGCCAAGTCGAAGTGGCAGTAAACTGCACATACAGGCAATGGCAGGACTGGGACATGTTTGAAAGGCTGGGTGGCACAATCAGTGCTGCAGGCTCACTAGTTGAATTTAATTTACAGGCACTGGGTATATATGTTATACCACGTTACAAGGGACTTACAAGTAAATTAAATTTGCAAAACAGGTGTAAATCAATTTTACCAGGTTTAGAGGAGAGAGCACGTGCACTTTAGCACTGGATAACAGTGGTAAAGTGCTCAGAGCCTTAAGGCCAGCAAAAAGAACATCAGAGAAACAGAAGGAGGAAGGCAAAATGTTTTGAGGTGACCCTTCAGAGAAGGCCAATTTCCAACAACTATCATTCCAGCCAATTCTGCAAGGGAATTCAAATTCAATCTAAGGAGCAATGATACAGCTGAGCAGTGCTTTTAGATGCTTTTACAATTTAAATACGTTGAACTGATCATGTCTAGAGACTAGCATGTGAGAATTAAGGCTGAAAAACGAATGGCCTAGGCCTGTCATTAAATGGAATCTATAACGGATGGGAATGTTATAATTGTCCTTATTATGGAATGTAATAAAGGACATCGTCACTGTTGCAGGTCCTGGCCTATCTGCTGAATGCCCACGTTTATAAGATGTGCTGGGCGTGGTAGAAAGCCATGACATGTTGCTGTCCCACATGCCTCTGTGTAGAAAATACTGGGCATGGCCTGCCACAACATGCAGGGAATGGAGTTCTGCAACATACAGACCAGGGATGTACATGGATAGACATCTACACCCACTGTTCCTTTGAGTAATTAGCAAGTGACATGGGCTGCACCCTCTACAGGCCTTCTATAGGACCTTTTGGTCATGTACATAATATACAGAGAATATACAGAGAATTTGCTCAATGATGTCCTATATGTAGAGGGAAAAAGGTGTGGCTAAATACCAGTTTCTATATGTTGTACATACATAAGTCTATCATGACCACTTGTGTAATGTGCACATGACATGGCCAAAGGCCGTCAGCATGTCATTCATCATACAAAAGATGGCTTGGCTCTTATCATGCCCTGTAAGCCCAATATGCTTCTATGCAGAGGGCATGAAGCACGACTGAAGGCATCGTCCATCTGTTCTTTTTGCATTTGTTGCCAGGATGCCTGTTTCTGGTCCAGGGAGGACCTGGCCTGGCAGTTCGGGCTGGACTGTTTGTGAGAAGTTGGCCTGGTATATGCTGTCCACTAATTAAAGTGGGCACCTTGTACCAGTCCAAACAACCCTTATTGTGATTTAAGAGGTCAAACACAACCTTAGAAAGCTATCCAAGTGGTAGTTGAGGAGAGCAGCCTTCAGGCTTAGTCTTGAAGGAATGTTAAGCAGCTTGTTTTACCAGAATTCAATCTTATGGTATTGGTAAATGAAGGGAGAACAACACAGTAGTTATAAAAATATGTATTTATTATTATAACACACTAAATACTTCACAGTATCTGCTACACGCAGATAAACACAAAGCACACAATACTGTAGCACAAAAACATTTGTAAGTAGCACTAATACACAGTGGGCTCCAGGGGGAGGCCAAACCATACACTAAACTAGTGGTATAAAAACCACTACTTGAGTCAAGACAGTGTCTAGAGGATGTAGAATCGCTGGGACCCAAGGAACCACCCAAGGTGAGTAAGTAGGGACCCCATGGAGGACGGGTACAGTGTGGGAACACGACCGCGTGGTCCGTACAATTCTATGGGAGAGTCGCGGTTGCAGTTTTGAAGTTTAAGGACCCTCCTGAGTGGACTTTGAAGAAACCCTGTGGAATTTAGGAGGTTTGAGAGCCACCCCACCCGAGGGTACCGTAGTACCAGAGTTACCTATCCCAGGGAAGCCAGGTGCATAGGGTCGAAGTGGTGTCGGAAACAACCGTCAAACTCAATGGAGGACTTCGAAGAAGAGCCACTGCAGGGAAGAAGGAAAGTGTCCGTTGGAATCCAAAGGTGGGTTTTTGATGAAGAGTACCTGAAAGTAGAGAGGTCAGAGTCTGGGTCACACAGGAGTGACCAGGAGCTCAGAAGACGAATGCCCACCAATGCCGAGTGCGAAGAGGGGGTTCTTGATTCTTCAACCACAGGGACCAGGAGACATCGGGGATGACCAGGAACCGAACACGAGCTGTCCCATGAAGGATGTTGAGTGCAGAGGGGTGCAACAACAAGCCTTGACAGTGGCAACCCACAAAGGAGATCAAGAAATGTTATAGTTCAGACCAGCAAGGTCCTGGAGAATCACCAAACACAGGGGAGTCAGGGCCAATCTGGAGCAACCAGGGGAGCCCAAGAAAAGCAGTGTTGACCCTCCAGAGGACCCACAGCCTGAAGGCATAGGAGTCACGAGGGGACCTCGGGCAGCTTTACAAAGCAGCAGTCCACGGAGCACTCGGTGTGAGGAGGCCGGAGTTCTTTCGTTGAAATAGTGCCAGAGGTCAGGGCTACTCGGAGCCCAGTGCACTTGTTTTGTAAATGCCAACAGGCATATTCACTTACAAAAGTATGTGGTGCACAGGGGTACGGGTATTGAAGCCTCCACGAGGGATTCTGACCTCAAACTTGGTGAGAGTGCAGCTCGGACCTCGAGAGACTTCAAAACCCACCTCCTGTGTTGCTGGAGCCTTCAGAGTCCGTAGGAGCTCAGCAGCTGCAGACCGGTCAATTGCGATGTGGTGCCTGCGGTTGCAGGGAAGTCACTCCTTCACTCCATGGGAGATATCTTCAGTTTTGCTTGATGATCCACAGGTCCTGCAGGGAGCCTATAGGTGAATTAGGTGAATGGGTACAGACGATGCTTCAGACGGAGAGGGAGACAAAGTCGGGCCCAGACGAAGTGCAGAGTGTCCAGACAGTCGAAGTTCAGTGGTTTCTGGTTCAGAATCTTGTCCATGGTGAATCTAGAGTCCTACAGCCAGGGAAGCCCTTTTGTACCGATCGGAGAGGGTTGGACAGTTTCAGGGGACCCACCCAGGGGAAGGTCAGGACAGTGGGGAGGTTACTCCCATGTCCTTTGTCTAGTTTCACGCCAGAGCAGGAGCCAACAGCTCTCAGGACTGGTTTGAACTGGACTATGCACAGGGACACCAAATGTGCCCCTCATGCAGACTTTCGGTCGCTGGCAAGCGCACCCACCCAGGCCTAATACACTAAATCCTGTCTGGGAGGTGGTCACACCTCCCTGTGACAGGATGCCTATTGTTCTGCCTTCCCTTGCTGGAGCTTGGCCCCGCTGCAGGAGGGCAGAAATGTGTCTCTGGTCGGCAGCAACCCTTTCAGGCTGCGGGGGGCTAGAAGGCTGGTACGCGGAACACCAGGGACCTCACAAATCTTGTTTCTAAGGGGTGGAATCATACCTCCCACACCGGTTACCGGTGTGGGGGTATGATTCCAAAAACACAATAGGGTTACTTTCAGCCGTTTTAGAGTTGGTCATTACGCGGTCGCATAATGCCACTCTATATGTCATAAATGGCTGATATACTGACAACTTGGGAGAATGGACTCTGTAGGTTGCAGGGGTGTCCTGCTCATGCAGGTGCACCCTCTCACTTAGAACCAAGGACCCTGCCTTCAGGATTGTTAAGTCATGCTATAGGGTTGTCTTATAGGTTTTAAGTGCAGTGGCCCTTGGAAATAGGAAACCTATATCTAAAGTAAGAGGTGCATGCACCATCTTACACAAGCTACAATGGCAGGTCTGTAGTTCCATTTTGCATGACCTTTCATGGGTGGCATAATACATGCTTCAGCCCATGGGAGGCCTCTAGGGTACCTATGCACTGGGTACATGGGTACCATATACTAGGGACGGACAAGGGTACCCCAGTATCCAATCTGGAGTGTACCTAAGTACATGGCATATCAGTTTAGGGAGAAAGCAGATAGACTGGGGTCCTGTTTAGCAGGACCCCAGTCAAACTAGTTACAAACAGTATCATATGAAGCAAAAAGTGGGGGTAACCATAAGAAGCAGATCCTACTTTCCTACACTGTTCCTAAGGGGCACAGGGTCAACACTGACTTGCATAAGGCTAGGTCTAAACTGGACTGGCGTAGCATGCAAAAACACCAATGGATTTAACCCAGATCTGTGACTGGGGTGAATGTTTCATTAATTCAGCATTCCGTTCATCATCTGTTCTTTTTGCATTTGTCGCCCTACATGGGAAGGGTATCCCCAGACATGGATCCAGTGCTCACTACACCACCAGATTCAAGCTAGCCTGACTGATGAGGGGTGTTACCCCAAAACCAGTCACAGGATGCTTGTTTCTGGTCCCGGAAGGGCCTGGCCTGGCAGTTCGGGCAGGACGGTTCCCATGGGGCACAGGGTCGAGACTGATTTGCATATGGCTGGGTCTAAACTGGAATGGGGTAGCATGCAAAAAAAAACGATGGATTTAACCCAGATCTGTGACTAGGGTGAATGTTTGATTAATTCAGCATTTCGTCCATCATCTGTTCTTTTTGCATTTGTCGCCCTACATGGGAAGGGTATCCCCAGACATGGATCCAGTGCTCACTACACCACCAGAGCCTGACTGATGAGGGGTGTTACCCCAAAACCAGTCAAAGGATGCTTGTTTCTGGTCCCGGAAGGACCTGGCCTGGCAGTTCGGGCAGGACGGTTCCCATGGGGCACAGGGTCGAGACTGATTTGCATATGGCTGGGTCTAAACTGGAATGGGGTAGCATGCAAAAAAAACGATGGATTTAACCCAGATCTGTGACTAGGGTGAATGTTTGATTAATTCAGCATTTCGTCCATCATCTGTTCTTTTTGCATTTCAAGGCGTGGGTGAGGATGGGTGCGCCCCATGGTGCTTTTTGAAGAGTAACTAATTAATACATGGCCTAAGATTGTGGTCATTATGCTGTGCGCCACTGCTTGTAGGGGTACAGGCCAGGGCCCTGTGCTCGTACACAGGGAGTGGCCTTTTGTAACTGCATTCCAACAACACATCTGCCCATTTATCTGCTTTCGCTGCAGATTTCTAGCAATGCTTTCATGATGGGTGAGAATATGCAACGCTGAAAAGTCCTCCTTTCCATGTACTGTATGCAGCGGAATGAGTCTTGTGACAAGACAAGCGCTTTGCGGACTATAAACTACAGGGAAGGAAGGCAGCAGGTGAGCGAGTCTCTGTGCTGCGTCCAGGCCCTTGAGACACAACCGGATCCGCGCGGTCCCAGGGCCTTTTCTGTCAGGTACATCACAACACAATGCTCGGTTCGACACTTTCAAAGGAAAGCGGAGAGGGGTGGGGCGGTCTCAAAGCCGAACAGGTATTTAGGAATGGCAGAGGCGCGGGAAAAATGCACCCTCGTTGACAGCCTAGCTCCAGAGAGTATAAACAGCAGGGGTTAACTATTTCTGGCCTTGCTTTTCAGAATCGGATCTGCTGTTCACAACACATAATAAACAAACCTTCAGAAGACCGTTGAGTTGTCGTGGCCACAGAAAGTAGATTTCTTTAAAGAGGTCCTGTGCTCACAGGTGACTGGCAATGAATTGTACATTTATGTATATATCGAGGAGTTTTTTACAGCGCTGCATGAAATCTTTTGTGGTAGAGTTTGTACAGAGTGCTGGGCTGAAGAATAAAAAGCAGTTTGTACGTGACAGGAGAGGTTGGAATTTATTCGGGCAACCTGTGTTGTGCTGTGTTGAGTGTAGGTAAAGTTCAGGCTGAATAGTTTTGTTTTCAAAGGTCTGCTGAACCGCGCGTGGTTGGATTCAGATCTCAGATGTCCCTTAAGGGCATTCCACAGTCCCCATCCATCCATATCAAGTGATTTGTTCCCAAGTTTCCAACTTCTGAATGATCATTGGTTAATCTGGTGGACAGACATTGAGCAAATGGCTCAGGTTGGAGCACAGTGAGATGCCAGTTCCAGTTTGTGCCTTTGCCTCTATATATTTCAGGGATTCTGCACACAGCTTTGCATTTAGTCCTTGCTTTCACTGGTGGTCATTTGAGTCCATTATGAGTGGGTTGGATGAGGTCCACTTTTATTGGTTACGGCACATATTAGCTGCCTCATTCCCAAGTCTCAGCCTCACAGTTCGTTATTAGAGAAAACCAGAATAGATATTATTTAAGTAGTTGAGGTATGCCAGGACAAGTGCTCTTGCCATCTTGACTATGTAGTTAGCATGTAAAATTGTGGAGGAGTTTTTGTAGGCGAGATTCAAGTTCTCACCATTAGACATAGTGTTGACATGAGTGAGTTCAGCAAGGGAGACTCTCCAGGATTCTTAACTTTTGAGAAGCTGAAGGAGGGAAACCAGGGACTGAAAGTCAGTCAAAGTGTACTTAATCATAATCTGTGTCTCCCACTACTAACATCTCAGACTTGGCATCATTCATGCACAGGCACCCCTCCTTCCTCCCAAGAAACACATGGTCCAAGCTTGACAGGATGGTGATTGGCTTCTCCAAACCATTTGCCTAACAGAGTTAACTTTGTATCTGATGCACTTGGTCCTTTATGCAGGGTCATCCCCAAACTTTTTGTCTTCCCACCTCCCATTTTTCTTAAATTTGTTTATGTTGGTTTTAGGTCTCTGCACACATTCCCACTGCTAATCAGTGCTAACCAGTGCTAAACTGCTAGTCCTCTCTGTTTAATTTGTAATTGGCATATTTATTTTACTTGCAAGTCCCTAGCAAAGTGGCACTACCTGTGTACAGGACCTGTAATTAAATGCTACTAGTGGGCCTGAAGCAATGATTGTGCCACTCGCTTAAGTAGTAGTTGAAACATGTATCAGGCCCTCCATGGCAGCCTGTGTGTGTGCAGTTTTACCCTTTGCCAGGTCCAAACCTTCCTTTTTCATGCCTATAAGTCACCCACAGGGTAGGTCCGGGACAGTAAAAAGTGCAATGCATTTAAAAGTAGGACATGTACTTACAAGCTTTACATGTCCTGGTAGTGAAAAACTCTTACATTTGTTTTTCACTACTGCAAGGCCTACCTGTCCCATAGGATAACATTGGAGTTACCTTACTACATTACATCCGTTGCCTCCTATATGGCGAGGGTTCGCGAAGGAAGTGCCAGGAGTAGCAGGGAGCAAGTTAGAGGTCACAGCTGTGACCCCTAACTACCTCCAAATGATGTCCATAACTATGACATTTCCAAACTTTATCATTTGTGTGCTGTATACTTGTATCAGTAAAACAAACTGTGTGTCAGTGCAAATGTAATTGTCAATTCAATTGAAAATGTGTTCTCTGTAATGGCAGTGCACTACCACACCATGTATATTCCACTCTACCCCACTCTACACCATTCCCCTCCCCTCCATGTCACTGAACTCTGCTTTGCACCACTCCACACTGCTTCACTGTACTCAACACTGCAGCACTACACTCTACGCAAATGCATCATACCATGCACCACTGCATTCTTCGTCTCTGCAATCTACACCACCGCTGTCTCCGCCACTCTACTCTACTATGCACCACTCCACTCTACGCCACTCCATGCCACTTTACTCTGCAACACTGCACTCTATACCACTGCGCAATACACCAATGCACTCTACTCTACCACTCCACGCCAGTGTACTCTATTTCAATCTACTCTAATCTACTCTAATCTACACTGCACTATAATCTACACCACTGTGCTCTATGCTACTGTACTCCCTGTTGCACCATTTCACTCTACCGTGCACCATCCATTCTACACGACTTCATTCTACTCTGAAAGAATCTACTCTCAGGCACTGTACTCTGCAACTCTGCACTACACTCTACATCACTGCAATCTTCTCTTCGTCACTCTACCCTACTCTGTACCATTCTACCCTGAACCACTGCACTCTGTGCTACTATATTCTACTCCGCAACACTCTGCGCCACTGCACACTACACCATTCTAGTCAATGCTACTGCACTCTATGCCACTATTTTCTACTCTGCACAACTGTACACTATGCCACTGCTCTCTAAGCCACTCTACTTTGCACCACTCTACTCAACACCAATGAACTCTACGCTACTCTACTATATAGCACTGCACTCTACAGCAGTCTAATCTGCAACACTGTACTCTCTGCCACTGAACTCTGAGCCACTCTACTCTTTGCCACTGCACTCTGCACTACTCTACGCCAATGCACTCTATGCCACTTCACTCTATGCCACTCTAATCTACTCTGCACCACTGCACTCTATGAATCTGCACTCTACAACACTCTACCCATAGTCACTGCATTCTATGCCACTTAACTATACTCTGAAACAATCTACTCTATGCCACTGCACTCTATGCCACTGCAATCTTACCTCTTGCACTCTACTCTTCACCACTCTATTCTACGCCAATGCACTCTCCACCACTTTACTCAAAAACAATACACTACACCACTGCACTATACACCACTACACTCTGCAACACTCTACTCCATGCCATTGCACTCTACACCACACTACACAATTGTACAACACTCTATTTGTCACTCTGCACTCTCCGGCACTGATCACAATGCCACTGTGCTCTACTCTACACCACTGCATGCTACACTACTCTTCAACATTGCCCTCTACATCACTGCACTCTATGCCACTCTATTCTACTCTGCACCACTTTACTGCATGCCACTAATCTCAAAAGCACCCTACTCTGCAACACTGCACTCTACACCAATGCATTTTACACCACAACACTGTACACCACTGCACTCCATGCCATTGCACTCTACAACACTCTACTTAGCAAAACTGCACTCTCTGCTACTGAACTCTACGCTGCTCTACTCTTCACCACTGCACTTTGACATTTCACTCTTCTCTGCACCACTACACTCTATGCCACTCTACTCGGCCTTACTCCACTCTATACCAATTCACTCTATGCTGCTCTAATCTACTCTGCACCACTGCACTCCACTGAACTCTACACCACTTACTCTACACCACTCTACTCTACACCTCTGCACTCTATCCTGCACCACACCACTCTACCCCACACCACTTCACTCTACTCTCAATCTACTCTACGCCACACGAGAACTGTAAATTTAAAATAAGCATCAACTACAAATTTTGTGTTCACATGAGGCTGGCTCACACAGAAAGAAAATCCTTTTGAGTTAACTCTGTAGGCCTTCAACTTTGGTAATGATACTCTTTTCTTGGGATTCACAATGCTTCCTCCTAGACTGACCAAATACATCTATAGAGGTGATACATTTCTATTTGAGTGCCTAACTATAAACCAGTATAATATTCACAATTGGGCCATCCTCTGGTTTAACGTTAGGTCATCACCTTACAGTTTTCATCTATTTTTCTGTACTTAAAAACCTCTGCAGAAAATATTTTGGTTTCTGTGTGCTGTACACATCCCATTTGCACACTAAATCCAGCTTTTGTTTATACTGATAGCCAGTGCACAAATTGAGTACAAGAACACAGAGAAACGTATATTCACAAGTTATTACTTTTTTATGTTGATTACCCTTCGAATGGCCAACACCTTCCTGCTCCCCTCTGCATGCCTGTTCTCCCATCTGTAAGCTCAACATTTAGAAATGTAGAAAATCTTCCACACTGGCCGATTTTCCATTGTTTTACATTCCATCTTCTGAATTAAAAGTCATTTGTGCCCAAATAGAACGTCTTGTATAGCTAAAGTGAGTTTAGCCGTGCACAATGTTTTCTCCCATACCCCACATACAGTAGGCAAGCAACATTGATTGAGTTATGCTACTAAATGTGGCATTTGTCACAACAACGAGAGGAACCACAGCTAAGCGACTGCAGAATCGACTTGGTGAAAGATGGCTAACAGCACATGTGCCTTTCATACTGAGCACACCACTTTGCCTGTCAAGGCCAACTGCACGTTTTTCCTTATTAGGATCATGTTCGGATTAACATGCTCTGATGAAAGACATTATTATTTTCGCACTATGACGTGTAACCAAAAGCATGCTACGCGACTGTCCTTTTAAATCCAAGCTTGGCTTAAACAATACACCCCTCAGATAGCCCACTCCTTTACACCCTCGTATTTGAATCACATAAAATATGCAATAGACAATTTGATGAAAACTCACAAAGTAAGCAGTTTATGTAACTTTAAACCCTGCTGCGAGTCGGAATCTTTAGGAATATAAGGACACATTCTCTTTTTTCTTCCATTGATCTGAAGCAAGGCAGTCACAAAAAATGCTAAAATAAATACCTTCTTATGAGGTAGCAGAAGTGAAATTTCGGTGGGTAGGGGATCTCCATGCTTCAAACTAGCATGTCTGACTCTGACCTTGGCTTATACAAGACTATCTCTGGAGATTTATTAAACATCTTCCCCATACATTCTGCTAAACACTGCCATGCAATAAATTTATTTAATCAAGATTGAGTGACTGCACTCTACTCTGCACCACTCAAACCTATGCCACTCTACTCTGAAAGATTGCACTACTGCACAAATCAGATGCCATCAGTACACCTACATTTCAGCAACAATTCAAAGATTCCCCTGTTAACAAACATGCTCATGCACCTTTCTTTGATGTCGTTTGCCTCTTTGTTGCTCAGTCTTTTCCAGAAAATAGCTGGGGTTTCCATGTCCAATGGCCCCTGCATTCCTGCCAAAGCCCTGCAGAAACAAGAGCTGTTGCAGCTGCCAGGGTTTATTTACACACATTCCTGCCTCAAATTGAATTAATGAGCATAATTTAACTCAGGCGATGTCCTTCCCTCTCCTCCCTTTGCTTTGCCTCACTTGACTTTTCTGCCTCCTTTGAGATGACCAGTCCGCCTCCTCTAGAATGTTTTGGCGCGGTTCACGAAACACTTGTGAACACAAAGGCAGCGCGGTCTTCCTTACATTTCCAAGCACAGCAAAAGTTCCCGCTTCTTGGCCCGAAGGATAAAGTCCATCAGAAAATATACTGAGCTCATCTTTTTATGTCTGTTTATTTCTTGTGTGCTTTGGCGTATTTCTTTTTTCATTTGCAAACATTCTAAGTGGCTTAAAAATATAGCTTTAATATTTTAGGAGCCTAAAAATATTAATAATCAACGGCAGGAAAACCAGCTATTGACAATTAACAATTTTATAGCGTACACTCTACCATTAGTACTGTGCTCAGCCAGCAAACCAAATACGTATTTACAAGACCTTTGAAAACGTTTAATATTGTCTATGTCTAGACCTATACCTTGTCCTTAAGGCTTCTACGAGCCCCCTAATATGAGACTTTAACATATAGAGAGAAAATACCAAGAACATCCAACTCTCAACTTAGGCAGAAACTTTAGATGTGCTTAGATTCAACAGACTTTATAGGGAACTCCTTGGCAATCCCAAGCATAATCTTGAGTTCTCAAATTCACTTATTCTGTTTTCATCTGAAAATTAAGAAAATGCATAATACCACAAGTAAAATCTGTAACCACATCTCTTGTCCCCTTCGAATTTTCAGTTTGGTTCATTTCAATCTATCTTAAAATCCCTCAGCCTGGATATTTACATCAAAACAAATACACTGGAAAATACCCATCATGATAAAAGACCCCTACCTAACATAATTCTTAAAATAATTCTATGCAGCACTTGCACAGATGTCTTATTGACCAAGATACACATTTTACCCAAAACAATCTGCCAATCATGAAAGATGAACTCTGTCTAATATAATTTCAAATCTAAAAACTGTTGGATTGCTATCAAGTCAAAGTCTGTGTGAAAGTGTTGCTGGACTGATTGGCTGGTCCATCACCGCACTCGTAAATGTATACTTTAATATTAACATTGGTTCGTTAGAAGTATATATTTACAAGCTCGATCTTTTAATCCCACAAAAAGACTTATGCACATAGGGGCATAATGCTTTGTAAGAACTGCGTCTGATCTAGAATATGGAGTGCAATTACAATTCTGAGAATTTTAGGATATTGAATTGTGAAATAATTGCCATTTCTCGTCATATTTATTATAAATCATAATGTATTTTTTAGGAATTATGTTTGTGCCAGAATATGGAATACAATTCTAATGCTAAGAAGTTGATGACAACAAATCTTGAAATACTATCCCTTCATCTAATTTTGCTAGCAGATTACAGTGTGATTACAAATATATTCAGAATATGAATCCAGCCATCACTCTCGTTGTTTTCTAGCTATATTCCCAGACCCCTGCAATCACCCTTAGGATTAAAGTCTGCCAGCTACGCTATGTTTCCTCATCATGACCAGTCCTGATGAAGGTGGAGTAACAAAGGGAAGGTTTCCACTGAAACATGCGTCAACATTTTTAATTATTCACTTTTATATGTCTTCTCAGGAGGATTCCAAAATATGAATGAAACCTTCAATACTATGAAGCCAGTTGTCATACAATGGGACCTTGTTGTTAACATTCAAAGTAGACCTTCTGAATAACGATCACTGTGTTTGTAGGGATTTTTTGTGTTTGTTGTATCTATTTGATTTACTGAATATACATCTTTTTATATGATGAATTAAAAATACGTTCTATGGCATATAAGGAATTAGGCTATCATTGGAATTGTTTGAGACATATATTGAACAATAATAGACACATTATATGTATGTTGTAGTATTGTTTGGTGTAGAAAGGTTTTATTGTTTTCTTTACTAGCTGTGAGGACTCTATTACCCCTAATCCTTATGCCCTGCTTCTTATTAAACAACATGCAGGTCCTTCAAAACATTCGGTGGCAGGTTACAAATAACCTTAGCAGTAAACTGCCACCTTACCTAGATTTGTCCAAAACACCCCACCAGGTGGAATTAAGATACTTGTTCAGGAATATACAGACAGCAGATACTAGCCCTGACTTAGGGCATTATTTAGAGTTTAGTGGATAGGATGCTCTGTCAAAATTTGATGAATATTGTGTCAGCCATATCAGAAGTGCCATAGGATGGGACATTCAGCATGTTTTTGATGGAGTATCTCACCAACCAGACTCTAAAAAAGGCCCTTAATGTCCAAAGTGTGGTGGCTGTACTAGAAGCCATCTCCTCAACTAAATTGTGTGGGCTTCTTCTCCATCTCTTTCTAAATCAAAAGGGGTTATTACCACTGCTGTATCCGCTGCTCCTTCTACTCACTCTTTGGCCTCTGGCAACAGCAGTCAGGCAATTGAGAAACGGGGAACAACACTAGTTCTAGAGAATGGAATTTACTACATTTTGTGGATGACCCTACTTTCACTCTCACATTCGGATTCCTTCATCCGTACCCTGTTCGACGTGTTTAATATTTTTACTACTTACTCGTTTTCTTGAATCACTAGGAGCAGGAGCAAAGTTTTCCCTTTGCCTCAGTTTGCCATGAGAAACTCTCTTGGGAGAACACCTAGTCATGTGGGTTCACAAAACCTTAAATACTTGGGTATTCGTGTTGACCAATAGTTGCAGAACTTGGTGCAGAACAACTTCCAATCCCGGACTAGTTCCACTGTTACTAATTTCTTCACAGGTCGACGTGTCCCGATGGGGTAGGGTGTAGACAGTAAAGTCGAAAATTGCACCCAGGTTAAAATTTGTATTCAGTATACTCCCCTTGAAGATTCATAAATGCATGCAGTAACATAGAGATGGTATGATCAAACAATATGTGCTCAAGTGCCCCAGGCTCACGCTAATAATCTCTAAACTGCAGGTTACTCGTAATATGAAATGAGAATGTGCAATAAAAAACTAGATACTACCACCAGCCAGGGAAAAATTAGTAATGGGAGTGATGTGCCATTGACTTTAAAGGTATGTATTTTATCCAAGCATCTCACAAAGTCAAACAATATTCTAGGCAGAACACACATATGAAGAATAAATGTAAGATGTGAACATTTAATTCCATCCTTTACTACACTTAGCCATGCTTTAATAGGGAAATCACAACTATAAGAAAACAAAGACTGCGCTTGTTTTCATGAAAAGAAAACCTTGTAACTCAACCTGCTCTCAAAGTTACTCTCCATGCAGAACCAAAGACCGAGGGCATCTGACCATATGCTCATCATTTCATGCCTGAACCAGTACAAGGAAATATAGAAATTACTATTTACACGTGGAAAGATCTAGTCTAAATGTGAAGAAGCAAGAAACTAAACTCACCATACAATCAATATCAATAAGCTGACACCCCGTGGAATGCACAATTTTAATAAAATCAAAATGTGTTATTCTTCTTCCTGGACCCAACTTGTGTAAAAGTGTGTGTGTGTGTGGGGGTGTGTGTGTGTGTGTGTATGTATATATATATATATATATATATATATATATATATATATATATATCTATATATATATATATATACACACATATATACATATATATGTCTGATCAAGGCCGGGGCAACCCGGTCGAAATGCGTCATGTTGGAGAGAAAATAAACTTACACTTTAACTGAGAACCTACCCGTGTTGTGGTCCGTTCCTGCTTAGAAAACGCTGGGTCGATAATTCCTCATTGGTGTTTTCAAGGGACTTGGATTTGTATATGTATATATATTATATATATGTATATATATATGTATATATATTATATATATGTATATATATATATATATATATATATATATATATATATATATATATATATATATATATATATATATATATATATATACATATATATGTATATATATATTTTTTTTTTCTCACCTTCCCTCGAACTTCACCAAGACCAGCAGCAACAGACGTGTGTAGTTAATAGTTAATTGTCTAATGTAAGGTCAAGGTTAAGACGAAGTATCTTACAAATCTGTGTAATGTGTTTACATACAGTTGTCTCTTGTCAATTTTACACGAGAGCGCTGCAAGCTGATAGACGACATCAGAGTAAACAGAAAGAAAAGGTACACGAATTACGAAGGGCATGTATGATACATACGTTATAAGTTTTGAAGATACTGTTGACAAAATGTAAATAGTGTTAATAAGCACGGATTACATTTATGGATTACAAGTGAAACCTCAATTTGAGTATTGCATTATAACTACGCATATATATGCAGTTCAGGATTAGACTGTTTAAAGATAGCGTTAATGTAAGAGCATAGCCGTTAGTCCTTTCACTGTTTTGATGCAAGCAAGAACGTTGATAAACATGGCGTGTCTGTGGTGCTGGTAACATCGAGAAAGGCATTTGGCCGAAACGTGTCTGTTGCTGCTGGTATTGAAAAGAATAAAACTTCTTTGTAAACATCCCCCGGGAGTGTTGATTTTCCTTGGTGAAGTTCGAGGGAAGGAGCGAAAATAAATTTGCGGGGTCCACAATCCGCAAGTCCGCACCCGCCTGCTTCCGTTTGTTTTTGTGGAATTGGAGCGAACATATATACATACATGTGATGCTTATGGTACAGGTAGCAAGCACTCACAGGCTTCTCAGGTAAGTAGAGTAGGGTTCAAGAACGCAAGAGTTCTATAAACAACCAACAGATACAATAAAGTTAATGTCCAGCATCGTGTTTATCTTTCCAAGACAGAAAGAGCTTTAATTACTGAGTTGTACTAAATAGTACACACTTCAGTGAACATATACAAGTCAGTTACTCTGGGTGCCGTGTCATGTAGGCACTATACTCATCCCACTCTGTTCCCTACCAGTTGATCTCCTTGGACTATGGGATCCTCCTGCCTCTACGGGCCATCAGAAGTAGTATGAGTCAGGCTCTGGTGCAGTTTTGGTAGTCTTTGTTTTACCTTTTTCTAGGGATAGGTAAGTTCTCACAAGTATGTTCTGCTGCCACCACTCACCCAAAGCAGCTCACCCACATGCTTGAAAGAACCACAGAGAAAAGGAAAGTCCCTTTCTAATGTTTTTCAGAGTTGGCTACGTTCAGCAGTGCATTTTGCCCAGCCTCTCCTTCAGAGGTCATGGAGCAGGTACTGTGGGAAAAGGTGTGCCCCATGAATATAGAAACCATAATATCAATGGGATGCAATACCAAAGACGGAATATCGAAAATAAAGTAAGTACGTTTAGATTTTCTATACTTAACTCAACATATATGTACCTACGAGCTATATATATATCTTCAAGGTATGTAGATGTGTAGTTAGAAATAGTAAATCTATACGCCCCTCTGTGTACTTACCTTTCAATACTTTGTCCCTCAATAGTCTGTCCTTGATATTCTTGTATTACAATATAGTTGGTGTTGATTTTCAGAAGTACAATTGTAGGTATAAGGCTGAGGGTCCAAACACGGTGGTCTTGATGGTGCGACTCTGCTGCAACAGGTGCAGCCAGAGGGTAATGTGATCGGCAGTCCTGAAGGGTTGCCGCTCTAACCAGATTGAAATATAAATCCCATTGCATATAAGGGGATTTATATTTCGGCAGACAAGATATCCATCGCTGTTGTGATGGAGTAACCAGTCCACCAAGACCTAAATTAGACCCTGTGTCTGGGCCTGCTGTATTTGGCCAGTGCAGCCCAGACTGGGCCTTCTGTCAGCATGAAATTGCAGCCCCGACTGGCAATCTTGCAATTGCGGTGTTACGGTTCCTGCCGGGCACCGAAGTGAGAGTTTGGGAGGACTCAAAGGACCAGAGACCCTCCAAATTGCTGTCATACAGTCTGCTTCTTACAGGGATGCACTGGACTTTGCTCCTTCCTGGGCAGCATTCTCCTTCTGCAGGGCCAGGACGGCTTTAAGTGCTTCAGGGCAGGTACACAGCTCCTCTAGCAGGAAATTTAACCCCTTCGACGCTCATGACGAGCTCAGCTCGTCATGAGTTACGCGCATGGTGTTAAACAAGTGATGGTATCTCATCGTTGGGAGACTGGGTGTCACACACACTCCAACCCTGGTTGAATCACAGTCCTGTAAGTACTCTGCAAATCACTCCTTTCCTTGTTCATAAAGTACTTGTAACTCAAACAGAGAGCCCACTTTTGAACACAATCTCTAGACAGATGTGGATCCATTGGTTAAAACTGTGGAACTGGTTGGGGAGGTTCTTCTTTCAAGTGTCCTATTAAAAGCTGTTCTCGAGACACAGCCTTTGCAAAGAGGGGGGCTTTTCACCGCAGGTAGCACTAGAGCTATATCCATCCTGGGGCAGCCTCACCAGAGACACAAAAGAACTGTGGAGTTTCTGCACCTGGCTGCCGTCATCCCAATTGAAGAATCAATCAGGGGAAAACAAAGAGGCAACCTCACCTTGAGCTTTCCTCACCTTTCATGAGAAAGTGTGTCCTCCCGGCCCACTGCCATCCAACGAATGGCAGCGCTCGGGAAGCCTAATGAGCAGCTGCTTGCTTCCAGCCTTCTCTCTCCAGCTGTCTGCAAGAATGTCCCCCAACCTCCATTGTCTGCTGGGCCAGGCCAGGGGTATCCAAAATGGATCAGACTGGCCGCCACTACTCTGGCTCACTCATACCATTTGTTACCCTTACTACACCAACAAACATGCTTAACACACTTGGAATACACAAGTATGTGATAATTGACACAGAGCTTTACATAAGTGGGCCTGTAGGCCTCAATCCGAGTGAACCAGAAACAAACGTCTAGTAACACTATTAATAATTCTCTTAATGGTGGGATGCTGCCGCCACCGCCCTGAGTGATTTCCAAGGCCAGTGCTCAGGATACACGCGAGTGCCCCTCCAGCTCACAGAGCAGGTCACGGACATCTTGTAATCAGGGAAAAGCCTAGGCCTCTGCACACATGCTCAGATTAGTGTGAACCAGGGCCAAAATAAAAAGCCAGGATACCAGATAAACATGCAGGAGGGCACTTGGAAGAGGGGTACATGTCCATATACGATGTAGACAGCATGCCTGCCTCAAAATGCCTTCCATATAAAGAGCTTAAGATGTTTAGAGCCACTGCATATACATCCTCCCCCAGCCACGACCTTGAGATCTTTTTTCCCTTGAAATGTTTTGTTAATAAATGCAGTTTGAGATGGGTTAACTTGAACCAACAAGTGTTGTCTCTGGCTGTTTTGGGGTGTTAGTCCTTTCTCTGGATCACCACAATGGTCAGTGAATCCTCTGCTTGTAAGAGCAGGGTCATTAAGGAAATCTGTCCCAGCCTGCAGTTTTTACTTCCAGTATACCAAAGTAAACAGATTTATAATGCAAAACTAATGAACAGAAGAAAATGCTATGGTCCTAGGACCTGCTTTACAAAATAATCATAAATCAGCAAACTTATTGATACATGCCAACGGATTACATCGTAGGCGAAACAAAACTATTCATAACGCAACCTTCCATTTGCCTGTTTTCAACAACCGTACCTACATGTGTGGGGTCTTTGTGCTATAGGGAATCGACATGCAAAGGTTTAGGGACTTTTACATTTTAAAAGTTGGTCTTTAAAACGTGTTTTTATTTCATGGAGAATATTTTAATGTGCCCAGCCTTCTCTTCACAAACCTGCCGTTGGGAAATAGGAAGCTTTATGCAGGATTTCACCCTGGGAAATTCAGAAATAAGTTTAGAAGTGTAGAGGGCGTGAGAAAAAGAATGCAATTATCTGTGAATAGCCATAAAGTGACCAAACCTTATTGTTCTTTAACAGCCTTGAGATTATTCCAACAATGTTATACTGGGCCAATATGTATAAATGTGTTTACAATTTTTTATATGTGGCTGGGAATTATTTGCATTTCTCAGAGTCAATCTGAGGATCTCCTCATCATAAACCAAAATTAGCGGCACTCATTTTCACCATATTCCATCAGCATTTATGATCCATTTGAAGAAGTGCTGTTAATTTGTGAAGTATTTTAAATAACTAATTTCATGAGTGGTACATGTAGTTTACACAATGCAACTTATTTTACTACATGCATTCAAGAGTATTAAAATACACAACTTGCAAAAAGATATATCTACACTTTACACTGCTTTCTTGGGCATGTGTTTCTTTGATAGGCACAGACAAAAGAAAGATGATTACAGTTTAACATCAATAGCTAAAATAATGTGAAGTGACCTTGCGCGCTATCGGTTTTCCCGCTGTGCGCTGGATTTTTTTTTTAAAACCTGCGTTACATGACGAGCTCAGCTCGTCATCAGCATACGAGCGCCGTAGCTGATGACGAGCTGAGCTCGTCATCAGCATCGAAGGGGTTAAACAACTGACGTTTATATATTGAAGAGCAAGTGATGGACAAAGTTTAGAAATGGGGATGCTTTTCATTTCATTAAGTGAATGTGGATTTGGTGACAGGAAATGTATGATGAGAGTAGAGAGAAGAGATAAAAAAGTAGAGGTGAATTTATGTGTTAGGACCACAACAATTAGTGGAGGCTGGATTTAAGGTTTATTCTTGTATCAATTAAATAACGAGGGAAGAGTAAGTGGGGCGGTATTTTAAGATATGCCTTGCTGATATTGTCTTCTGGGACTTGCAGTCTGTGAATGTAAAGATGTTTTAGCTCATTGGCATCACAGGAGATTTTACGTTAATGTAAGGGCTCTTAAATTATCTCAGAGGATGGGGGTGGCTTGTTTTTTCTGCTATGCTAAGCTGGCTATGAACAAGGCTTTGAGCAGGCCAGAATGAAGACAATGTTTCTAGGAAGTGCATTTCTTGTTCTAGAGTTAGATATGTAAAACCAACAGGGCCCTAGGGGGAATACAAGACATTATCTTTTGTAAAAGGTGGAGTTCAAAATTTGATGATCAGATTGCTTAACTGATGGATTGATTATGGCATACTTAAGGTTCCAAGATGGTCATTTGACAAAAACTGAAGGCTTTCTGGCAAATTGAAAACAACACCGTACTCCAAATTAGTAATTATATCTATATAGCATTGATAGACTGAACACGTCTACATACATTAGAAGGACTTCAAATGTATGGGCATTCTATGTAAGTAATTGCTTAGATATCCTAGTCTCTTGATACTAGGTCTTGAGACGGTTAATGTTGGGTACATATATTAAAAACCCAGCAAAAACCAATTTAGGAAGCATGGAACAGCTCCCAGAAACAGGCAAAGATAAGCAAACAACACCAAAAACAGTATTCTTTGGGGTAATGGGAGGGAGGATGGTAGATGCCCTCGGCAGAGGAGACAGGGGGTGTTGATTTTTTTTCTTCATGAATTGTGTGCTGCTAATTTTCACTTATTTTTCTTTTTTCGTTTTTGCAAACGCAATGGGAGTTAAAAGCGTAAATGTGATCAAAATAAAAAAAAATGCTGCTATGTAAAGGAGTTTGCAAAATAATAAGTAAAAGATAATCCAGGGCAAAAACAGATTACAATTTTTAATGAAAGCAGAGATTTGGCAGCTAGCAATGGAACTGAAGTGGTCCACATTTTGTGGTATGTGGAAATAAATTGTGTTTTGTGGTATGTGGAAATAAATTGTGAATGTCACTTGATCTGAGCAATGTATGAAGAGTGCTAACACCGAAAGCCCTGTATGTATAGAAATGTGTGTGTGTATATATATATATATATATATATATATATATATATATATATATATATAATATATATATATACACACACATATATGTGTGTGTGTGTATATATATATATATATATATATATATATATATACATATACATGTGAACAAGGGCTGCACAGCCCGAAACGCGTCATGTTTGGTTGGTAGCGGGAAAACCTGGAAAATAAAAAATACTTACCCGAATGCTGTGGTCTGTCCCCTGCTTCGCCGGTCCTGCTGGATTGGAGGTAGTTTCTTGGAGTCACTGTCGATATATATATATATATATATATATATATATATATATATATATATATATATATATATATATATATATATATATATATATATATATATTTTTTTTTTTTTTTTTTAAAGACTTGAGGCTGGTGAGTGTCCCTGCTAAAGCTGTTTCTAGGCCAGACTCAATGATGCTAACTACACCTGCATAAGGGGGGGGGGGCGGTTGTGTATACCCTCTGCTGAGACCATCTCAACAGGGAAAGCCAAACAGTTTATGGCAATGGCTCGTCTTTATCGTCCACAAAGAGCCATCCCATAAAATGCTAGGGCTACCCTGCTGAGAGAGTCTGGGCTCCCTGCTGGAGAACAAATGTTGTGTCTGCGACACGGGGGCGAACAGAAAAAAAAGCTGAACACGCATTTAACTGAAACATGGTTTTCCGTCTTTTAATTGCATTCGCGCCCGCACCCAGATGGACTTTTGGGGCCGAACGCTGGGAGCTCCCACTACTCCGCGCGCTCCCACTGCGATCTGACATCAAGTCGTTTTCAGCCAATTACCGTCTGCAGCAGCCTGGGAATGCGGACAGGAAGGCCTAATTGAACATACAGCCTAAGTGTGTATTAATCAGGACTCGCAGCCGTTAATTTCGCCATTTCCCTTCTCCCTTAATTTGACGGAAATTAGCCGGGCCTTAGCTCATCATTAATTATTTGTTTTTCTCACCTTTTCCCCTGAAGTTGAGTTCGTGCCAATGTTGTTAGTTTTGTTAATTGGCTCATTTGCCCTATCAATGGATAACTCCCCTAAAAAGGGGAAGTGAGGGGTGGGGATTGCTCAAGTAAAATAAACACAATTTATCTTCCGATGTCATTGTTCGTGTTTCGCAGACGCACGACTTTTAAGTCGTCTTCCTACGCTCTTCCATATCAAATGTAGAAGGTGGCGGTGAAACTGCGAATACTATGTTCAGCTGGAACCTTTCTGTCCCTTTGATGTGTTCGAAGTCCCTCGAGCAGCTTCTGTCCCCAGACCCACTGACCTCTGTGCACCTGCCATCGCATTACTGCTCTGCGGCACAGTGATCTGCGCCTACACCATGCACAACACTGTCAGAAATACTCCAAGGAAAACCTGAGAAGCAGATTTGTGAAGGAACAACTACTAACACACCCAAGAAAAATAAGCCAAAGCCTCAAACTACAGCTAACGCCTCGACCAGTATATGATTTTACTAACATATATATACTATATATGGGATGAAGTACCTCTGCTGTACATTATAAGGATATGGCAAGTCACTGAGGAGTGACATAACCATATAGAGGAACAAGTCCGAAGTCAGAGTTCCTTTATAAAGCTATAGTACTCCGAGTTGGCTTGCACTGTCCTTAGAATATACGCCAGAGGGTACTTTATCCCATATAATACATGGTCGCATCATCACCTTTCCCACAAATCGCTAAAAACCTTGGTGCATAGCTCATTCATATGAAAGAGGTAGCGTGTTTGCAAACATGAAGAATAAAATTAAAACCTCTACTGCAAAATTAAATATGTCAAAAACCTGTTAGACATTTGTTGCCAACAGATATTAGAAACTGTTCAATGCAAGTCAGTTTGAAAATAAAAAAAATAAAAGTGACAATAGCTTGGAATTTGTTGAAACATGCAGAAAAATTCAAGCTTTTCTGCAACTATCTAAGGGGTGCTAAAAATAGACATGTTCTTTCTACTTTTCATAGTAAACTGGGAAAATAGAGTAGAAGAAATAAAAGCAATGTCCTGTTAATTGCATGACCTAACCTGCCTTTCACCTGGGCTTCCTGGCTCTAGCAGCAGGCATTGTAACTTCCGAAATAGCTATAATAACTTCTAATAGTCAAACTATGACTTTTTTTCTTGATAATTGGCTACTGGGTGCCTCACAAATCGCCGATTATAAAGAAATTAGAGTCTGTCATTTAAACAGGGATTACAGAATCTCATGTATTATACTTGCATATAGAGGCTTTCAGCTGGTCTGCTTCAACCTTCCTCCATAGGTCTGTTATTGTGTCATTCTGATTGTTCTTCCGCCCACTTCAGCATGCAGCATATATCATGGGGCAGTGGGTCACCTCACTTCAGCCATTGGCTAAGTACACAGAGAGTGAGCACATTCTGCTTTTTCACAAGGAGGACATCGTAACATAAAATAGCTACTTTCAGGGCGAGGGACTGCAATGGATATTTTTTTTTTTTAGAACAAATATATATTTTTTTCTTTTAGCCCATGTTCTTTTTTTAGATAATCATGGGCTGTACAGCTTCCTCAACAATAAAGTGTTGTAAAACCATAACAAAGCAAAGCAGATATTGATAAAGACAAAATAGTTTGTCTGACAAAATATCAGCGACAAAAATATTGCCAAACAAGATCAACAAAAAATATAGAGACCAAAAATATAAACTTTATATATTTTAGGCATAATTCATAAAGGTAAACTTACACTTTTGTGTAAGTTTACTATTTTTTGCTATTCACACACTCAAGTTAATAGTAAGTTTAGGACTGCAGAGGCTTCTTTTATTATTGTAAATAAGCGTAGGAATTTCGTACCCCCCGAAAAAACACGTCCCTGGAAAAAGCTTGAACCCGAGTCCTTAGCTAAGATATTGGCCAAAAATCCCCCGGACTTTGAAGGTGGTAATAGCGATAAGGGAGCAATTGACTTCCGCAACTGGCTTAACAAGGCGGTGGATGAGCTGGCCCCAATTGAAACAAAGAAACCCAGAAGGCGATCCGCCACTGCCCAATGGTATACGGCAGAGGTAAAGGCAGTCAAAATAAAATGTCGTAGACTGGAGCGGACGTGGCGCTCGGACTACAGTCAGGAAAACAAACTTAATTATACTAAAAGCCTACAGGAGTATAAACTGACAATTGCTCAGGCAAAAACAGCCCACTTTACGAATAAAATCCAAAAGTCGTCCAATTCTGCTAGGGAGCTTTTAAAGGTAGTAGCTCACTTAGCAAAAACTCCCCAGGACAAAATCTTTGCTCCAGACCAAAACTTCGTGAGTGGTATCGCTACCTTCTTCCAAACTAAAGTGCAAACAGTGTATGACAAGCTCAGCACCATGGTAACAGATACTGCCGACAACGAGGTGGAACATTCCATCGCGACCCCTTTTAGTTTTTCCAATTTTCCTTCATTGGAGAAAGAGCAAGTGTACGATCTGCTTACCCAGATGAAATCCGGCTCTCCTCGAGAACCTTGCCCCCCTTATGTTTTTCATATGGTTCCAGAGAGCATTGTGAATGTGCTAACACCCTTACTCAATAAGATTATTGATACTGGTGAATTCCCCAGCAGTTGGAAGAAGGCCTGTATTAGACCTAACATTAAGAAGGAGAATCTGGATCCCTCCGTGCCTAAACACTACCGCCCCATTTCCTGTCTGCCACTACCTGCAAAAATCCTGGAAAAGGCCATGAATCAAGAAATCATGAAATACATAGATGAAAAGAAACTGTTAGATCCCTCACAACATGGTTTCAGACCATATTATTCCACTGAATCAGCTCTCATTATGGCCACAGAAAAAAATACATAAGACTATGGACGAGGGTGGTCGGACGGCCCTGATCTTATTAGATTTGACAGCGGCCTTCGACACTGTAAATCACTCCGTCCTGCTAAAAAGACTAGTTACTCTAGGCCTCACCGGTAATGCTTTGACTCTTGTCACCTCCTTTTTAGACACACGAACGCAACAGGTACTTTAGAACGGGCTACAATCAGCCGAATTTTCTCTTCCAGGTGGAGTCCCGCAGGGCTCAGCATTGTCACCCACGCTGTGTAACCTGTATGGTACTCCCCTAGCAGCGCTGATTAGATCCAATGGCCTACATTTGGTGTCTTACGCCGATGACACTCAAATTGTAGTGTCAATCTCTCAACCTACTGAAACCATAGCAGAGCGCTTCAGGAGCTGCCTAGCTGGGGCGAGAAAGTGGATGAGCCACAACTTTCTTAGATTAAACACGGACAAAACCGAAATCATTGAATTCGGCCAGAAGCCGTCCATCTGGAGTGATCCATGGTGGCCTCCTGAGGCAGGGTCTTGCCCTGCCCCAGTTGATAAGGTCAGGAACCTTGGTTTCCTATTCGACAATGATCTATCAGGCAAGGCTCAGATCAACCAGGTGACATCTGCCTGCTTCTATAGCATTAAGGTACTTAGAAAAATCTTGCCTTACATTCCAACTGCATTAAAAAAGACGGTGATGGGAGCCCTGGTTATGTCCCGGGTAGATTACTGTAACTCCCTCTACATGGGAGCAGGAGAGAAACAACTGACCAAGCTGCAGGCAATCCAAAATGCAGCGGCTTGAGTACTGCTTAATCTCCCCAAGCGGCACCCCACTTCTAAAGCCATTCGGGAGCTTCACTGGCTCCCGATTAGGCGCCACATTCAGTTTAAGGCCCTCTGTTTGGTACACAGGTTATTGTATGGTAAAGAACCAGATGATTTCATCAAACTTCTACCCAGTTATGTACCCTCCAGAACTTTGAGGTCAATCAATCAAGACCTAGTGTGCCAGCCCAGAATAAACAGAGCTCGATGGGGCGGCAAATCCTTCTCCCATCAAGCGGCAAAATTGTGGAACTCATTGCCCCCCCCTGTTGCGCGCACAAAAATCTAAAATGAGCTTTAGAAAGTCCTTAAAAACCTGGCTCTTCACTCAGTCCTAAATCTGCCCCATTGTGCTTCTTAGTACTCTCAGCGCCAAGACGCCGTGGAATTCACGCGCGTTATAAGAATTTCAGTCAGTCAGAATTTCAGTCAGTCGGCAGAGAACTCTGCACGTAAGACAAGCCTGCACCTACAAACGAATATGTGTGGTATATTCACCAGCAGTTTACAGGTAAAGTCAGTTCCTGGTACAGCACACACATTTATGCCTATAAGAGGCAGGAGTAAATGTGTTTTGAGCATTGGTATGGGGTACACACTTATTTAATGATGGTGGATATATGTTTCTGCTGAATACACATCTCAGTTCCATCTCCTTAAGTAGACCTGCAAACAGTTTATGCTTCTGAGTACATTGAGAAAATTCTTGTGGTTTTCCAGTAAACATGGATTTCTCTCCGAATTCCAAAAAAGCAGAATATTTGCTTTTAATGTAGGAGTGACATCAAGTTCCTGACCCACATTGCACTTTGTGAATTGGGCAGGTAGGTACAATTGTATACTGAAGACAAAGCGCCAGTTATACCGGGAACGCTTCATGCTGTGTGCTGTGCACAAACAAGACTCAAGCAACCGTTGACACTTATTTTGAAGATGTTTGAAACTGAACCAATATTGGGATCACGACAATATGTGTAGTACGGTTCTGCATAAAGCAATTATCTTAAACCCAATTATGTCTTCGACATAAAAGAGTTTACTAAACTTGAGACAATATTAGTGCATTAAACGCTAATTAGTGTCAAAATATTGTTGCCTTAGTAATGCACCACCCCTTGCTGTCCGTGGAGGCATTAACTATAGAATTTGAGAGTTATTATAGATATCGCTCCCTCCCAGTTTTATTTCAAAATTTGAAAAACTTGAATTTAAGAAGTGTGCTTAGCTGGCTTCATATTTGCATTCATGATACCACGGGATTGTACAACCTATACCTTCCTTCCATTCTTGCAACTTTTGGGTGAATGTACTACAATGTGGTAACGATGAAGGGTGTGTGTGTGTGTGTGTGTGTGGCCATCCATTTGCTACCCAATGTTTACAGAAGTGTGCTTTTTCCTGTTTTGCAGATAAAGATCATGAAAAAAGCTTTTTTTGTGAAAGCTTTTCTTGACACAGCATCATTATTCTCTGTCTGGGTGTCTGGAAAACGCACACAGTCGTTATCTTTGGGTAATTCATTTTGTTACTTTGTCCTTTGTCTTACAAGTGTACTGTACACATGAAAAGAGGCCATAAAACACGATTTCAGCTCTTGTAAAGTTGGGGCAAGCACTGTTAATAAAACCGGCATTAGTTTTACTAGCTTAAAGATCAATTAATAGTCTTTGCTGCACTTACAAATAAAATTAAAGTTAAACAGAGTGACTAATACCCTGGTCAATTGCTTTCACATTTCACAAATAAAAACAACCAACTATAATAAAGGCATACTTATTGCAGCCACCGGCGTTTTAGTACACTTTTTATTTGTAATGTGAGCAGAGTGTAATATACATACTCAAATGCAATCGTGTGGTTTTGTCTAAAGTTATTTTCTGTATAGCTATGGCTCACCGGTGTTGATGTGCATACTTCAAATCATACCATGACTCTTGCCAACCTCACGTGGATGGACATCTTGGTAAGAGGAGAAAATATGCAATTTCGTTCTTTGATATAAATATATGCAAAATACGTAACTAACAACAATCTGCTCACCCCAAAGCTTGGATGGCTAATTCTAATTTCAAAACTCCCGATTCAGCGGGCGTGAGTTATAGTTACCTTACAGCACGTGTTCTAGTTTTTTGAGATAAGTAGAAGTAGAATTTCCATGGGTTTGTACGTGTAAAATATTAACCTAACTATAACGTCCCTCCTACCTTTGGGTTTTTTAGTGAAAAAAACAGAAAATATTATATATATATATATATATATATATATATATATATATATATATATATATATATATATATATATATATATATATATATATATATATATATATATATATATATATATATATATATATATATATATATATATATATATATATATAAATATATCCAAGAAAGAAGTGACTCAAAACGCTTCACACCGGGGCAGATCGCTGCAGTGAACCTGATCCTGGAGGCCGATTGGCTTTTCAGAGTCGGCTCGTCTGTTGACATAATCCACACCTGTTTCACTTGTACAAACAGGCGCCAGTACACTGGAGTAGTTCTCTGTTATGGTTTTATACACAGTCTGTGTTGATGCATTTTGCCAGGCCACTTCACCTTGTGATCAGAGTACAAGGGCTTGAACAGCCTTTTCTGTGTATGCCCTTTGTGGAGGATGCCTGGGCTGTGGGATGCCCTAAGCCATATGGAGTAGACTGAAGTAGGTGTTGTGCTTTATTTGGAAAAGAATGATTACCAGTGCCAAAAGCTTTGCTGGAAGCCAGCCGTTTGCGCTACTGAATTTCAGAAGTGCCAAATACCAACACTGTATAGTCTTGATTTCATCCCATGCCTCTTTCATGCACCACCAGACACTCTTTTTCTTATCTCACTCTTTCAGTTTCTTTTTCATCCCTACATGCTTCATTGTCACTGTTTTTCTATCTCTCTCTTCCTCCCTCTTTCTCTCTTATCTGTTTTTCTCCCTCATACTCTGGGTCGAATTAAGATGAGGGATAAAATAGGTGCCGGTCTCTAAAAATTAGCGACGGTGGGCTTCACCTGAAACCATTGGCTCAAATTCAACACTGAGTAAGGGGAAAGCAGGAAGTGATGCAACTTACCGCAAAGATGGATGATGGGAAATGCAGTGATGTCACCTCCAGTGGAGAGCTATAACAGCAAGTGAAGTCCTCTTGCTAACTTTATCTTTTAAAGATGGTTTGGGCAGGTAAACTGAAGAAATGACTGAGCAAATACATTAATAGGGAGTGCCAAGTAAAAGCCAAGCCAGGGGTTTGTTGGGCTCTAGGAGCCCATGCATGAGCCGGGTTCTGAATATAGTTGGCACCTACCTCATGCAACAAACCATGTAGCAATATGATAGTTTCTTTTTCACCTTAAGACAGTGGTTCCCAAACTTTTTTAACCCGTGGCTCCCTTGACCTAATTGGCAGTCGGCCGTGGCTCCCCACCATTTTTTTACCGGTGGGAGGGAGGGGTGGGGGGGGGGGAATGTAAGCACGACCTCGGGAGTACTTACTGTCGGCTTCCTAAAGTAATTGGGATGCAATGAAGGTATTATAATCATATTTGTAACAATTTTCACATTATTAATTGACAACAAAGCCATTGACTCTGAAGAGAGGCACATGAAATATCTATTGCAGTACTTTCACAGTGTGCCAAGCAGAGATGGATTGATGAAGTTGATCTGATGTTGAAGGTTCACTCTCACCACAAACACAAACCATCGTAGCAAAATGAGACAATTCACAGAACCGTTTGCTTACAGAAATCAATAAAATGTCCATAGGAACTTCAGTCACTTCAGAAAATCTGGACCATGCACTTTAAAATGGACCATCTATCTAAAAAAAATCAATATAACATCCTGCTTCACTTCTACTGTCCTCTTGCTTTGACTGTCCCACCCTAATGTGTGCACACGTTTCCCCACAGAAATGAGGGTAGTTTGGAACAAAAAAAAGCTGAAACATTGAAATACATGTAAATTTTATAGTAAAAATAATGCTGGTGGTACGGGTGTAAAATGGAGGTTGGGCCGAAGACCAGCATGGTATTTGATTAATAATTTTACTGTGCAAAGGTGGGCTCCACAGAGCAAGTATAAGTTTACTTTACAAACAAAAAGCGCAAATCGTACTTTTGAAATAAAGGGATAGTTAGAAAACACTTTCCGCAAATGCCAGCCTAGATTTATTAAACCCGGTTACCGCCCCAACAATTTATGGCTGTGCACTCCGAATAATCCAGTTCTTCATTCCGGCACACGTGGGTTTGGACTGGGTTGGGGAGTTTAACTTGTGGCCACAGTGAACTACATTTATAAGGCACATTACACAGGATCAGAAACAAATGAAGTTTAGTGAACAACTGCCCAGTACAGCCCTCAGTGGCATCCTCCCCGAAACAAATGGCAGCAATGGAAACCCCAACCAACACTAAATGTGCCCATATGTCCAGCGAGCACGAGTGAAAAGTTTAACTCACTCCGTGTTGTAGCCCGCCTTTGCACAGTAAAATTATTAATCAAGTACCCTTGCTGATCTTCCGCCTGTTTTACATTCTTATCACCAGCATTATTTTTACTTTAAAATAATGCTGTTGATAGGAGTGTAAAACGGAGGTTGAGCCAAAGATCAGCATGGTACTTGATTAATAATTGTACTGTGCAAAGGCGGGCTCCACGGAGCGATTCAAAGTCACAGTCAAAAACAAAACAGAGCACAACTGACTGTCACTAACCTTATGAAGGAGAGGCTCCCACGAGTCACGGCGGACAGCGAGGCACGGCGGACAGCACCAACGCACCTGAAACAAGTGCGTTGGTGCTGCGTATAAAATGGAGACGAGACAATGCCTGTGGAAGCACGTACATCCGACGCGTATGCGTACGCACTTATCGCGCCAGTACTCTCGGGCCAAACCATGTTCCGAGATTATGCAGGGGGCACGTAAATTGCACTACAGCTGTAAAAAAGTGCACTTTCCCACCTCGTGACCGCGGAGCTCCTGGCACCTCATAGCGGCGCACCGAGGTGCAGTGGCGCACACTTTGGGAACCACGGACTTAAGACATCAGTAGGATGGGTATGCTCAGACGTGAGTCCCATGCTCTCTACGCCACTGGAGTCAAGCTATCCTGGCTTATGACAACTGATAGCCAGAAACCGGTCCTAGGATGCTTGATTCCGGTCCAGGAAAGACATGGCTTGGCAGTTAGGGCTGGACTTTTCCCATGAGGCTCAGGGTCAAGGCTGATTTGCATATGGCCATGTCTGAACTGGGGTGGTGTGGAGAGCAAAAAATGATGGATTTAGGCCCAGATATCTGTACCGGGGTGAATGTATGACAGTGTTCTGCATTCTGTCCATCAACTGATGTTTTTGCAATCCACAACCCAGCAGAGGCGTACAGGATGGCTAAACAAGAAAACTCCTACTTTCTAAAAGTGGTATTTTCAAACACAGAACATAAAAATCATCTTTACTAAAAGATGCATTTCTACATTCTGGTTTAAGGCATACTAAACTCATTTTCTCTTTCTTGTCCCAATGGGAAGATATGCTCATAACATGTTTACAAAGTATTCCCCATGCCCTCCTATGGTACATATAGCATTTCAATAGTGAAACACTAATTACGCTGTATTTCACTATCAGAACATGTTACACACACCAGTGCATGGCCTACCTTTCACCTACAAGGCACTCTGCCCATAGGGGTACCTTGGGTCTACCTTAGGTGTGATTTACATGTAATGAAAGGGAAGGTTAGGGCTTGGCAAGTGGGTGCACCTGCCAATTCCACATGGCAGTAAAAACTGCATGCAGACACTGCTGTGGCAGGTCTGAGATCCCTTTGAAAGGCTGTTTGTGTGGGGGGCACAATCATTGCTGCAGGCCCACTTGCAGCATTTGATTTACAGGCCCTGGCACTCTCAGTGCACTTTACTATGACTTACCAGTAAATTAGATATGCCCATAATGGAAACACCAATACATAATCCAATTTACAATAGGAACACTTGCACAATAACACTGGACAGCAGTGAGAAAGTGCATCGAGACAAAAACCAGGAAGTCAGGAAGCAAAAAGACAGAGGAAACATGCCAAAAGATGCTAGATCTAAGACCTCTTGCCTGGCTTCTTTTCCTTAAAGTTGCTCTAAGATATTTCAGGAAGAATGGAGGTCCTTTCAAGGTATTTGGAGGCCAAGTGGAAGGGTAGTAGTGTTAAGTAAGCATCCGGTGCTGATAAGGTAAGGGATGAAGACTAGGGAAGAAGGGAGATTGGACTATTTGTCTGCACTCTCCTCACATGGTGGGGGTTGGTTGGTATGGGGCTTTGCCTTTCTAGTGTTACTTAAAGAATGACAATAAAAGGTATTCATTAAAAGGATACCCACATTTAGGAGGTGACATGGAGAAGAGTTAAGGCTAAATAGATGAAGCACGACCAGCTGCTTATAGCAATGTTTAAGTCCACGCTTGCAGATTGAAAACCAAAGTAGTATTCTCTGATCGTTGTTTTAGTCTAGCAATAGGCTTTGATGGAGGACCTGTATCAGTGGTAAGGCACACTCTCTCCTTGGATTGAAAATATAGCCCTTTCCCCTTCTCTCGAAGCACACTGATAGCTGGTTGGGAGTGGTGGGATGGCGGCAGGGTAAGGCTGTGAATAGACAAAAGGCAGGGGCTGGACTCCTCCCCGCTCTCTGCCTATTGGTGGTCTGCCTGCCTACTTCCAGAGCATTGACAGGATTGCACTGGAATGGTGGAGACTCGGGCCAGTCTGTCCAGGAGCGAGGTTGGTGAAGGGTCAGCCCAGGCAGCTAATGGGGCTGAAAATTATGGGGCCAAGTGACTAGTATGGAAAGGAGTTGGTCATTGCAGTAGTCACAGTTGGCAATTCTTTGTGTAGCCCGTGCCGATTTACAAAAGCATTAATGAGAATGGGAAATAGTATTATATAAGTGCTTTTCCAAGCACGCATGCATGCTTTTGTGAGTTTTTAAACACTCTTGCATGCTTTTGTGAATTTGTAAGCACTCTTGCATGTTTTTGTGAATTTGTGAGCACTCTTGCATGATTTGTGAATTTGTAAGCACTCTTGCATGCTTTGTGAATTTGTAAGCACTCTTGCATGCTTTGTGAATTTGTAAGCACTCTTGCATGTTTTGTGAATTTGTAAGCACTCTTGCATGCTTTGTGAATTTGTAAGCACTCTTGCATGTTTTGTGAATTTGTAAGCACTCTTGCATGTTTTTTTTGAATGTGTAAGCACTCTTGCATCCTTTGTGAATTTGTAAGCACTCTTGCATGTTTTGTGAATTTGTAAGCACTCTTGCATGTTTTGTGAATTTGTAAGCACTCTTGCATGTTTTTTTTAATTTGTAAGCACTCTTGCATGTTTTTTTTAATTTGTAAGCACTCTTGCATGTTTTTTTTAATTTGTAAGCACTCTTGCATGTTTTGTGAATTTGTAAGCACTCTTGCATGCTTTTTTGAATCAGCTCCAAAATGTCCAACTCTCTATTAGTAAAAGTGCGAAGAGGGTACAGTCCATTCATGTACTATTCGTGCATGAACATTTCCAGAATATCACATTGTTCAGAGAGGCATGTAGGAGTATGTAACAGAGTACTACAGGAGTGCTATTTTACATACCCCAAACGTTTTTGGAGTATGCATAGTAGTTTATTACATAATTATTTGTTTTTACAGACAGTAGTACTGACCGAAAAAAATAGAAACCAACGTTTTCACTGCTTATTAAACTTTAGCAATCTGAAAATTACTTCCTAGTTGGTTGCTTTGAATGTGCCCCTCTCCAGTCCGTCCATCTCTTTGGTTGATAGTAATACATGGGAGCAGATGTTTATAGACGCTCCCCAATCGTCCTCCGTAGGATGCTTAACATAGTTTACAACCATCCGTTGAGCACCAAAATGTCGAAATTATTTCCGGGTCGGATGCGAGTTGCGCTGTCATAACGTTCCTATGATTCGAATGCTTATAAACTCGGAGCAGGAAAAAAAGGAAAAAACACATCAGTTGTAATGTTTGTATTTCCCACTGGAATGCACTGACACTGGTAGTGGTGAACAGGAATGCGTTTATTTCTGTCACAAGATACAAGGTACAAACTAAGGGCGCCGAGCGTCTAACCGCCGACTGCTCCGGTCGCCAACTGCCAATTTCTGCTTTCGCGCCGTTTCTCTTTTCTCTTTGCGCATGCGCGCCTATGACGCTCTAGCCTACGGCGCATCGCGTAATCCCGTATGCGCCGATAGGCTAGAGCGCACACCACATATCTCCCCCCTTTACACAATACTAAACATAACATTTCCTCCCCAGGGTGGTGTCCTTCATCAGTGTCCAAAGTCTATGTGGGGTGCCCGGGGGCTGGCACCAATCTAGTGTCCATTCATCACAAAGTCATTATAACGAGAGGGCACTACAACTGCCCTTCCGCTGCGGGTGTGTCTTACCGGCATGTTCTCTCTCACCGCTGTCTCTCCTTGGGACATCTCAGTTTCTCTCCCGCCTGTACTCGGCTCCGCACTCACTTGTCTTGCTTCTCCGTCCATCGGCCTGGCTCTCCACACTGCTTCTTCATGGTCCTCCCTTATGCCTTCCTCTTGGTCGTCTGCGCCGCACTCAGGGAGCGGGAGAACCTCCTGGTGGTCCAAGCTCCTCTCGATTTCCTCAGTCTTGGGCCAGACTAGGATTTTGTTTACCCTGGCCATTCGATCCTGCGACCAGACTCTGCCATCACTGAGGAGGGCCGCCCTGCCCCGCACCTCCTTGACTTGTAGCGGCTGGCTGAATTTGCTTTCGCCCTTCCTCTGTAAAGTAGGGAGCTTGATCCTCACCCACTCCCCTTCTTCTAGCTCTGTGTCCTTGGTGCCACGACGTTTGTTATAGTGTGCTGCGTAAATTTTCTGGGCCTTCTCCAGATTGTGTTGCACCACGGCCGGGGACCACTTGCTGGTGATGGTCTTCTCCCTCCATGCCACGTTGTCCCTTGTGAACGGATGCCTACCTCTTAACACTTGAAACGGGCTGTACCCCACCACTGAGGGCGTTATCCTGTAGGCCCATATCATGTTCATCATTTCTACTTCCCAGTCCTTTCCTTGCGATATTGCTGCCTGAATGGAGCCCATTAGCACTCTATTGAACCTCTCGACTTGACCATTGCACGCCGGATGGTATACTGCCGTGTGTCTTACTTCGATTCCGTTCCTCTTCATGTATTTCTCCCACTTATCCGACACAAACTGCGGTCCGTTGTCACTTAGGACGGTTCTGGGTATTCCTTCCCTGAGGAAAAGCCCTGTCAGAAACTTCAAGATCGTGTCTGTGTCCATCGACTCTTGTATGTCTGCTTCTGGCCACTTGGAGTACTTGTCTACTACCACACATATGTACTTATTCACTCCTCTGTTGTCCAGAATGGGCCCAAGGATGTCTATGGCCACTTCCTCCCATGGGCCGTGTGGGGTGTCGAATTTCCCTAATGCAGGTCGGAGTGGGCGTAGCACTTTGTCCGCTCCTTGGCACTGTTCACACTCCCGCACCTGTCTCTCGATGTGGGCATCCATTCCTGGCCACCAATACATTTGCTTGACCAAAGCCTTGGTTTTCACTATGCCCAGATGCCCCTCGTGAAGCACCTTCAGGAGTCGGGGTATCAGCGTCACTGGGGGCACAACTCTCTCTCCTCTGTACAAGAAGATTCCCGAGTCACTCAGGGACAATTCTTCCCTCATCTCGTAGAAGCGCCGGACCCCCTCTGTCAGCTTCTTCTTATCCGGCCACCCCAACGTGAGATGTTTCTTTATCTCCATCTTCTCCTCGTCGAGTTCATATGCCGCTTGCCATTCCTGCGCACTGATGGACGACTCATGGTCTTCCATGCTGGCAACCATCTCCTCTGTGTCCTGAGACTCTCCCGGTGCTTCCTCCATGGCCGCTGCCCGGCTGAGGTAATCTGCCACCCTGTTTTGCGTACCTGGGAGATATTCCACATCGTATGTGAAATCCAGCAATTTCAGGGTCATTTTTGCTATCCTCGGAGTGGCTGTGTCATGACCTGATGACGTCAACACTTTGATGAGTGGCTTGTGGTCCGTCTGGAGCCTGAATCTCGTGCCCCATATGAACTGGCGAAATTTGCACAGCGCCCACGTGACCGCCAGCATCTCTTTTTCAATTACGCTGTATCTCTGTTCCGTCGGGGACAGCGCCCGGATGCAAAACTGATGGTTTCTCTTGTTCCGTCTTCCCTCTCCTGCGCCAAGACAGCCCCCAAGCCCTTGTCACTGGCGTCCGTTGTCACTATGGACTTATCTGTGGGGGCGAATCCCTGCAGGGGAATGGCATGGCTGATACAGTCCTTAATGGCTTCAAATTCGGCCTGGGCTTCCTCATCCCATTCGAATTTTGTATTGAGCCTGGTCAGTAGTCTCATCCTGTGTGTTCTTGTGGCAAATTGTCTAACGAACCTGCTGTAATACTCGGCCATTCCTAGGAATGACCGCACTTCCTCCTTGGTGGATGGGGCCTTGGCATCCTTTATCGCCTTCACGTTCTGCTCCTTCGGCGAGATTCCTTGTGTTCCTATCTCGTGCCCTAGGTAGGTCACTGTGCGAGAACCGATCCTGCACTTGCTCCACTCCGCCGTCATTCCTTTGCCTTGCAGCACTTTCAGAACTTTATGGAGTTTCTCGTCGTGGTCACGTTTGTCCGTGCCCATCACTAGGATGTCGTCTTGGAAGTATTGCACCCCCGCGATGTCCTTAAACAACCGGTGCATCAACTTCTGGAAAACGGCTGCGGCGGATGCCAGGCCGAAGGGCATTCTTTTGAATTGGTAACATCCAAAGGGTGTAATGAACGCTGTGTACTTCCTGCTCGACGGGTGGAGTTCTATCTGGTAGTATGCAGATGTTAGGTCTATGGTGGAGAAGTGAGTAATGCCTTTTGTCCTGGCTAGCATCTCCTCGATCCTGGGGAGCGGGAATCTCTCCACTATGAGGTTTTTGTTGAGCTCCCTCAGGTCCACACAGAGCCGGACCTTCCCATTGGGCTTTTTCACTACCACCAAGGGCGATAGCCATTCTGCACTGTCGACTGGCTCGATGATCTCTAGCTCTTCTAGCTTCTGTAGTTCCAGGCGCACTGCCTCGCTTGTGGAGATCGGTATGTTCCGTACTTTGTGTACTACCGGAACTGCTCCCTCCTTCAGGGCCATCTTATGCACGAACTTATCCAGTTTTCCAACCGTGCCCTCAAATACCTTGGGGTATGCTGCTTTCCAGTCCTCCTCCTTCGACAGGGGCCATCCGTCTGTTAGCAGGAACTGTTCTTTCCCTCCGGGGTTGAGAACAATGCCGAGGGCACCTGCGTCTTTCCACCCTAGCACTGATGGGCCCTTTTCTGCTACGTACAGGGTGCATGAGGCTGACCGTCCTCTAAATTCGAACACCAATTCCTTGCATCCCACCAATGGAATGGAATCTTCCGTGTACGAGATGGGTCTGATGTCCGGCGGCTCCAGGTCGGGGCCTAAAACTGGCTCGAAATCCTCTTCCCATATCGATCTTTGTATTATGGTCCATGGGGATCCCGAATCTACAGCCACATATACCTTGACGCCTCCTATGTGCATGTGGGTGCGGGGTTTGTCCCTGCGCTTCCCGGATACGTCCAGCACCTGATCCTCGATGCAGAGCACTAGGTCATCCTCTTCCTGCTCGTCCTCTTCACTGATGTTGGCCGTGGCCGATTCGATGCACTTGACCGTGGATTTCGATCCTTTCTTTCGGCAGACCTTTTCAAAGTGCCCCGTCAACCCGCAAAACGAGCACCTGGCGCGAAACGCGGGGCAGCGCCTGTCCTGGGCAGCGTGCGCTGCACTGCCGCATCTGTAGCACGCAAATTTCGCTCCTGGGCTGGAGCGAGGCATCTGCTTCCCCGGCCCTCTTGTGTCCTTCTTCGGGTCCCCGTGCATGCTTTTGGGTTTACTGGATTGCGGCGCTTCATCTATTTTGTTAATCATCTGTCTGGGCCCGCTTTCTCTTTTCGCCGCGTCCGCGCCTCTCTTCGACATTTCCGCCTTTTTGACCATCGCCACTACTTCTTTCAAGGTGGTTTCATTCATTGCCCATAGCTTATCTAGGACTGCTCTGCTGGTGGTGTGCATCACTATTTGGTCTTTTATGTATTCATCCTGTAAATTTCCATATCTACACGTGATGGCCAACCTGCGGAGGGCTGCTACATAGTCGTCGATGGATTCTCCCGCCTCTTGTTTCCTCTGTTGGAAGTTATAGCGGTCTATCGAGACGCAGACTGCTGGGCGGTAATGGCTGTCCAGGTCGTCCAGTGCGTTCTCAAAGACGTCGGTCTCCTCCGCGCCCCTCTCTTTGGGCACCAAGTTCTTGAACACTCTGACCCCCTCTGGGCCTAAGTTGTGGAGCAGAAGCCTCTTCTTCCTTTCCGGCTTGTATTCCCCCTCACTCTCGTCTTCTAAGGCTTCGATGTAATTTAGGAAGTATTCCTTCCAGTCTTCCCATTTGAGTTGGGGTTCCCCTGGCCTGGTTAGGAATGGAACTGGCGCCATTAGGGCTGATGCCTGACTCGCCATTCTGGCTTCACCTCTGGGTCCTTCCTCCTGGGTTCTATTGGTGGGTACACCGGGTGCTCCTGCGCTGCCTGCCGTGTCTCCTTGACCCCTTGGGCTACCTGGGGTATTGTCCTTCGAAGCGTGCGCTGCCTGCGCAGTCCTCCCCCCTTCCTCTGGCTCGGGGGTATCTCCCTTGGTTGCCAGGTTGCTGCCTGGGGGCTTTTTTGCGTCTTGGGCCCCACTGACCTGGCTTTCTGAGGTTGGTGGCTTTCCTCTGGTCGTGCTGTTGCGCTGCTGCCACGCCCTTGCTCTCCTTGTCGGTCCTGTGCCTTAACTGGCTCGTGGGAGTGGGGGTTAATACCCTTGCTGTCGTCTTGTGCCCGGTGGAGTCCAGGTCCCAGCCTCGTCGCCACTGTAATGTTTGTATTTCCCACTGGAATGCACTGACACTGGTAGTGGTGAACAGGAATGCGTTTATTTCTGTCACAAGATACAAGGTACAAACTAAGGGCGCCGAGCGTCTAACCGCCGACTGCTCCGGTCGCCAACTGCCAATTTCTGCTTTCGCGCCGTTTCTCTTTTCTCTTTGCGCATGCGCGCCTATGACGCTCTAGCCTACGGCGCATCGCGTAATCCCGTATGCGCCGATAGGCTAGAGCGCACACCACATCAGTGCAATTATAGCCCGCTGGGAATGTCAGCGCAAACAGAAACAGCAGAGGCTGGAAACATGACATTAGATAAACAGAGCCGCTGCCAGCTGCACGTCGACCCGACAGCCTGCGCGCGAGGAGGGCCGCCATTTTCACCAGGCTGGCACTTGACGGGGGGCTGGCCGGGATGCGGACCACGGAGACACCGACTGAGCGCCCAAGGCCGGTGAGCGCGCAGAGATGTATGGCTATCACTTATCTAGAATCAAGGCAGAGTTTATTCTCAAAACACCCGGGAATGTAAAGTGTCGGTTAAATATTTACAGATTTGCTGACAAGGGGGTTCTGTATGAGTGGTGGTCTCGCAAAGACAGCTCAGCACATTAAGTCCCAGAGGGTAGGCTAAAGGCAGCGAGGTCAGAGGCAATATCCTCTTTGGGCACATTATTGTACTTTTAAGTCTCAGGTTTCTTAAAAAAAATAAAAAAAAATAAAAGGATGACATGATAAAGTCCAAAATTCATAGAATAGAAGGCAGCCTTAATGAAGTGTCACCTGGCGTACTGTGTCTATCTGGGGAGGCCACTTGTTTAATGATAATACCACACTGTGGAAGGATGGGTTACTGATCCGGGACTTGAACTCATGACTTGGTGATCACCACAGATCTCAGCAGCGAGAGCTCAGTATAATGAGGCTTCCTCTGCAAACATCAGAATGATTATGACAGATTGCAAGGAGGTGACCGTTACTAAAATGGTGTACAGTAAGGAGATATTCAATGGGCCCCACTAAATAAAATAGTTCTTTTATGTTGCCTGTAGGGTAGCCAATCAGCTGGAAAGCTATTCTGATAGGCCCTCACCCAATGGCATCTCTAGAAGTTAATTTAGGAAGAGGGCATTCATTGGGTCACAGATAAAACTGATGGGGCCCGATGGGGACACCCAAAAAGTTTTATGTATATTTAGATATAGATGTCTAGACACATACATACAAAGTCAAATGTAAACATTTTAAGCAAACACTGCTTTGCAAAGAGAAGACAAATGAATGTATGTGACAAGGTGCAGTGTCTGCTTATTTTCTCTGAGTTGGCGTCCTGACACATTCAACTGTGCTCCACCACGGTGCTCAACAGGCGTCCAGCACAAAAAGACCCAGGGTACTGGCCCCATCTGTCCCAGTCCCCCACCCAGAGACACCACTGTCCTGACATAACATTGTAGGCGAGGCACCATCATTTCGGGTTATGCCATTCCGCTTGGCTCTAAGGAGTTTAATATGCATAGCTTGGAAGACAGGGGATGGAATTCTTCTCCAGGTATGCATAAACAGGTGACAATCCTTTACCAATTCCCAATTGTTCAAGATCCTGCAGTCATGAAAAAAACTAAAGTGCTCACGATCCTGAGTGGCATGAGTGAGCTATTTTCCCCTTAAAATGGCCTGTTAAATGCATGGAAATGTCATCCAGCAAGAGTGGTGTGAGACACAGAGACTGATTTCAAAAAATGTCTTTGACTTACACATAGGCGTGAATGTAATAAAGTACTCAGATTTTGTCCCCTTAAGCCTATGCCCTGGAGTTACCAATACCAGGGGTACTGGCAACTAACTATGGAGTGAGATGTAGAGTTACTGGGGATTATCAAGTTAAACCTAAGGTTCCCCTGAGAAATGAGGTATTACCTGGGGAATTGGTAATTATAAAATTAAGAGCCTTAAGTTCAAATCTATTTTGCTGTCACAATGGCTCCAATTCGCAAAATTGGAGCAGTTGCGACCACAAAATAGCTTTTGGGTTTGTTCCAAATCCAAATAGTGATACAGTAACTTGCAAAATAGGTTTACAATTAGATACCCAATTGCAAATTTAAAGGGGCGCTTTTATTGTATCCCATTCCCTGCCTATTTGCGATTTCTTATGGTATGTACCAATGGTTTGCGACTGCAATTGCAAATCATTGATAGGTTACCAACACCTCAAAGGAGCTGGTAGCCAATTCACAAATAAGAAGGGGCCCTTCTGGAACCCTTACCCTTTGTGAATGTTGTAAAAATATGTTTTAGTAGCAGGCAGTAGTCCCTGGGACCACAGCTTATTGGTAAAAAAAAAAAGGTTTTGAAATGTCCATTTTTTTTAAACACATCTCATGTCCTTTTAAGGAAAACAGGCTGTGTTTAGAGTCTGCTTTATATGAAAGCAATCACAGACATTGTGGTCTGCTGACGGCAGCCAGCCAACATCCCTGTGATGGCAGCGACTTGTCATGGTTTGAAATTCACAACCAACCTCATGCATATTAATGAGGTAGGTCAAATTGCAACCCCCTATAAATTTCAGTTTTGAAAAAGTAGCATGTTTGAACATATATGCGGGTTTGTAAGAAAACAATGCATTTGGTAGAAGTCAGTGCATAAATTGCGACCATTTTTACCGATTGCATTGTATTAACATAAGGGCCTAAGATCAGGAGAAGCACTGGCGGATCTTTGAACACATCTCTTCAAAATGCAACTAATTGTCACCAATAGGGAATCTCTTTGTTCCATCAAGTCCACACAAATGTCATTTATGTGGATGATCATGATTTTCACCGTCCCACTGATATTATGTATAATGCTTCACTGATCAACAACTAGGCTCATCGAATTACAAGTACCTATAACAATGCTATTACAGGACTCCAAAACTATTCATACATTGCCCACATGCTGGCTTGTATTCCTAAATTAGTTATGCCAACAGAAGTAGTGCCATCGAACATACCATTTTATTTCCTCTATCATAAGAAGGCATCCCTCACAGATACTGTCCTAGACAGCACCTGCCAGAGTGCATGCTAGGTCGGCATAGGTGATCCAGACTTACAAAACAGGACGTAAGAGTATCTGCCCGAGGGAAGAGGAAGTCCAACTCATTATCAAATAAAATACGCCACCTGCCCTACTGTTCCAAAGAACAGGTTAGTCATCAAATGTATTGATCTGAGGGTAAACTAATCATCCCAGTTGCTGACTAGAGACCTGACGGTGATTTGGCGCTATACAAACCTCAGATAACAATAACAATAACCAAGAGAACCTTCCCATTAGAGATACTGACTCCAACAAGCATGCAAACCATAAGCTAATTCTATGCAATTAGGAAGGAAGATCTAATAATTAATATAGCAACATAATAATGCTCACCAATTACTTTAAATGTGTGTCATATTAAAGGCAATCAATCCTGCATTCTACTAATGCCTTTTAAGTAGTTATAACACAATTTACATGTGCATTTTATAACAATAATGCTGAAGGGCAATTAAGTGATTGCCTCATCTCAAATAGCCCTCTGCTAAAAAGAGCTTTAATAAATTCTGTGCCATAACATTGCTCCTCAATTATTTCTAAGCCATAAATAAGATCACATTTAAATAGGGCTGTTGATAGCTCAATTTAAAGCTGTGCCTTTTGTTTGTACATTGATACAATGATGTGATACTGCATGCTTTAGTATCGATCAAAGTAACGTGACTGTAGGCCCAGGAATACCAAGACCATGTCTTGTGGTGAGATGGTTTGCACTTGTAAAGCAGGCTTTCACAACTATGTCCCTCAAAAAGTTTACAGTGAATTTCTCCTGATTCCAAAATGGGGCCATTTTATTAATTTGTCAGTTTTTTGTGAAGATCAGTAAGAAAACGCTGATGCAAACATTTCAAAAACATCTGTCTGTACTTAGCTCATAGGACTTTCTTTGGCATAAAAAAGTCTGAGCTTTCCAAGTTCCTTGACAAGTACACGCCTACATGCAATCTTTGGTCTCTGACTGATTCTGTTCTTAAAGTCCCTCATAAAAGTGTGCCTCATATGAGCACTGGGCGGTGTGCTTTATAGGAGCACTGGGCGGCGTGCCTCATAGGAGCATTGGGTGGTGTGCCTTATAGGGGCACTTGGTGGTGTACTTCTTAGGAGCACTGTGTGGTGTGCCTCATATGAGCACTGGGCGGTGTGCTTTATAGGAGCACTGGGTGGTGTGCTTTATAGGAGCACTGGGTGGTGTGCCTCGTTGGAGCACTGGGTGGTGTGCCTCGTAGGAGCACTGGGTGGTGTGCCTCGTAGGAGCACTGGCTGGTGTGCTTCTTAGGAGCACTGGGTGATGTGCTTCTCAGGAGTACTGGGTGGTGTGCTTCTCGGGAGTACTGGGTGGTGTGCTTCTCGGGAGTACTGGGTGGTGTGCCTCGTAGGAGCACTGGGTGGTGTGCCTCGTAGGAGCACTGGGTGGTGTGCCTCGTAGGAGCACTGGGTGGTGTGCCTCGTAGGAGCACTGGGTGGTGTGCTTCTCAGGAGCACTGGGTGGTGTGCATCTTAGGAGCACTGGATGGTGTGTGCTTCTTAGGAGCACTGGGTGGTGTGCTTCTCAGGAGCACTGGGTGGTGTGCTTCTTAGGAGCACTGGGTGGTGTGCTTCTTAGGAGCACTGGGTGATGTGCTTCTCAGGAGCACTGGGTGGTGTGCTTCTCAGGAGCACCGGGTGGTGTGCCTCGTAGGGACACCGGGTAGTGTGCCTCGTAGGAGCACTGGGTGGTGTGCTTCTCAGGAGCACTGGGTGGTGTGCTTCTCAGGAGTACTGGGTGGTGTGCTTCTCAGGAGCACTGGGTTGTGTGCTTCTTAGGAGCACTGGCTGGTGCTCTTCTTAGGAGCACTGCGTGGTGTGCCTCGTAGGGGCATCGGGTGGTGTGCCTCTTAGGATCACTGGGTGGTGTGCTTCCTTGGAGCATTGGGTGGTGTGCCGCATAGGAGCACTGGGTGGTGTGCCTCGTAGGAGCACTTGGTGGTGCGCTTCTGAGGAGCACTGGGTGGTGCGCTTCTTAGGAGCACTGGGTGGTGCGCTTCTTAGGAGCGCTGGGTGGTGTGCCTCGTAGGAGCACCGGGTGGTGCGCCTCGTAGGGGCACTGGGTAGTGCGCCTCGTAGGAGCACCGGGTGGTGTGCCTCGTAGAAAGCACCGGGTGGTGTGCCTGGTAGGGGCACCGGGTAGTGTGCCTCATAGGTGTACTGGGTGGCATGCTTCTTATGAGCACTGGGTGGTATGCCTCATAGGAGTACTGGGTGGTTTGCCTTATAGAAGCACTTGCCACTTGGCACCGGGTGGTGTGCCTCGTAGGAGACGTGGGTGGTGCGCTTCTAAGGAGCACTGGGTGGTGTGCCTCTTAGGAGCACTGGGTGGTGTGCCTCATAGGGGCACCGGGTAGTGTGCCTCAAAGGTGTACTGAGTAGCATGCTTCTTTTTTTTTTTTTTTTTTTTATAAATTTTTATTGATGTTGACAGGGTGACAGAAAAAAAAAGCAAGAAAGCAAAGAATCAGCAAACATTCGTAAGACAATCATAAATTGTTTACAAAAAAGGAGCTAGCGAAAAAACAGATTAGTTATGGTGTGTGGTCATCTTAATTAAAGTTGCATTTACATTTTTAATACAGGAGAGTTTCACATTTCAACAGTATGAAAACAAATTCCTGATTTTAATCTATGAAGCTACCCCAGATTCTATCAAATTTTTTTAAAGATCGTGCTCCCCTGAGATTAGCTAGAGCCAGTTCCATAGCATGTACCTCTGTTACCAATGTCCACCACTTCCAGACCGTCGGAGTATCTAGATCTATCCAAGCCCTAGCTAAAGTTAATTTAGCACATGAAAACAATATAGTCGTTAAAGGAGATAGTGGAGATGTAGATAAATTAAAATCTATCAGAACCGAAGCGGCCGTGATTGTGGGCAGTGGGATATTTTTTATTCTTAAAACCCTCAGTATATCATCCCAAAAGCTCTTAAGTTTGGGGCATGAGTACAAGATATGAACTAGATTAGCTGCTACAGCCGAACATTTGGGACATTTGGTACAGCTACTAAAAGTAGGGTTCGAAGACCATCTAGCGATCCTTTCAGGTGTGTAGTAGAGCATACAGGTCGTTCGATATTGTTGGAGCCTAAGACTAGATGAGCGTACCAGTTTATTAATGTTAATAAGAGAATTCTCTATCTGCTTGGGCGTAACATTTAGATTTAATTGTATGCTCCATTTCAAAGCCAGTTTGTCATTGTCATTTGTTTTGAATGTGCTGAATGTTCGATAAGCTTCACTGATAGTGGATTTGTTCCTATTTGTATAAAGACATGCCCATATATCGCATTCAGACAGAGTTTGTATCTTTTTTTTATTAATCAAATAATCGTGGATTTGCATATATTTACATCTTGAAGTTTCAGGTAAATCATATATTTGTTTAAGCATGTTAAAATCTAGAAACCCTTGCCCGCCGTATAAATCCATTAAAGTATTAATCCCTGAAGAAGCCCAGCTGTTGGTGGTAGAATCTGTAAATATAGCCGGGAGACCTGGGTTGCCCCACAACGGTAATTTTGGGTGGAAAAAAGTTGTTTTACAAAATTTTAATATGTTTTCCCATATTTTAATGATATCTCTAGCAGTCTTAAATCTTACCCTTTTGTAGTAATTTGGGTCGTTGATTCTGAACAAAAAGGATAATGAGTCTTGTTTTAGCATAAAATAATGATAAAAAAGTGTACTACCCCCATGCAATAAAGAGCGTATGCGTATAATAAATGAAGACCAGAAATATAGTTTGAAGTCTGGGGCATTCAACCCTCCCTTATTTATATTGTTTTTCAACATTTTTAGTGACCTTCTGACTTTTTTGTAACCCCAAATAAAACTACTAAAAATCCCATCTAAATGTTGGAAGAATTTATTATTTAATGCCAGTGGAATCGATCGGAATAAATAAACATATTTAGGGAGTATTTTCATTTATATAAGGTTTATCCTGCTAATCATATTCAAAGGGAGTTTGTTCCATTTTTTCAATATAAGAGTAGTCTTTTTAGTCAAATCATTATAGTTTATCTTATTGATGTCTTGTATTCTGGCTGTTAATTTCACCCCTAAATAAGTGGCCTCTTTACATATCTCAGGAATAGGTGCGGTAGGAGAATAATTGGCTATAACTTGCGTCTTCTGCTGGTTAAGCTTATAGCCTGACACCTTCCCAAATTTCTCAGCCTCGATATATATCCCCTTCAATGCCTTGGCCACATCTGTGGTGTATACTGCAATGTCGTCAGCGTAAGCTGTCATTTTCAGTTCCTGTGAACTGGAGCTAAATGGAGCAATCAATATTTGGGAGTTAAGGGCAGATAAGAAAGGTTCCAGCGTAAGAGCAAATAATAGGGGAGTAGCATGCTTCTTATGAGCACTGGGTGGTATGCCTCTTAGAAGCACTGGGTGGTGTGCCTCATGAGAGCACTGGGTGGTGTGCTTCTTATGAGCAATGGGGGTTTGCCTTATGGGAGCACTGGGTGGTGCGCTTCTTAAGAGCACTGGGTGGTGTGTCTCAAGGGAGCACTGGGTGGTGTGCCTCAAGGGAGCAGTGGTTGGTGTTCCTCATAGGAGCACTGGGCAGGGTGCCTCATTGTTGCATTGGGTGGTGTGCCTCATAGTGGCACTGGGTGGTGTGCCTCATAGGAGGACTTGGGGTTATGCCTCATGGTACAACTGATTACACTGCATGAGAGGGACAGCAGCTGTTGTGTATAATATGAGTGCTGGCTATTTTGCAGTTAGAGCACTGGGAGACAAAGGATGGTGTGCAGCCAGGTTACATAGTGATGTATATGGATGCACATGGTGATCCATAAAAGGGGGCACACGTTGGTGTGCAATACGTGGGACTAAGGACAATGACAGAAAGGTGTAAAGGTGAAGTTTGTCAGGTGTGTGCAACTCATCCAGACGGTTATTTCATTTTGCAATTCAGTGGCATGCAGCATTTGCTTCAGTGTGAAACTGGACTATAGGTATCAGAAAACAAAGAATTAACAAGCATTTACAATGCAATTGGTCTTGAATTTGTGAAAGTTAGAGCTCTTGGCGTTGAAAATGACAATGTTTTTTACCTTTGTTGTTTTGTATAGAGTGATGATATTTGCATTGCGCTATTGGCATTCGTATGACCTTGCAGCGCTAGAGAACCAGAAAATAGGAAATAGGTAATGAGGTAGGGGAGACAAGAGTAATATGCTGGCTGAAAAAAAAAAAGTAACAGCATCCTGGAAAAAGCTAAATTAAGCGTGTGAAACGTAAGCAGAAAAAACATGGTTACCTCAATGCTTTTACTCATTTTATTCAAAAATCAATGAGAGTTTTTGCCTGAAAAGTTAAGGTCAAAACTACAGGGCCCAGAAGTAACCTGTTTGAATGTCCATTGCTTATATCCTTCAAGACGTAAGCAGTATGGTTTAAGAAGTACACATTTTAAAAACTAACATAAGGAAAACAGCTGATAAAGATCACATTAAATGTTTTCCACTCTACACATCAACTAGGTATTGCAGTACCTCCAGGAATGGTGCACTTCTCTACCCGAGGAAAACTAAGTAGTTCAAAGAAAGACGAGAAAACGAAAGTATCCATTCACTGGCAAACTCCGTAAAGTGTCGTTCATGTGTGTGGTTGTAAATAAAACTAATTTGGCCTCTTTGCGAACACTTTGTCGTGCTAAATTGAGATTTTTTTTTCATCTTTTTAACCTTTTTTTCTCTCCATTCCGAGGCTACACTTTGGAATAGAATTTATTTTTAAAAAGACGCCATTTACAGCCAAAGTGCTTCTTTCTATATACGATCCATTTCACAGGGGAACAAATAAATAAAAGGAGAGGTAAGAGAGGGTAAGAACTCGTTGTTGAAGTCATGGTTTTTAGCAAGTGAGGAGTAGTGAGATAGAAAGAGAGGGAATGAGAGGAAGAAAGAGAGGGGGGCAGCTGCCAGCAGCATAGCAGCAGAAGTTAACACTGTAGGGAGATGGGCGGTGTGAGATGAGTGTGGTGAGCGGGAGGGTGGTGGGGCTCATCATAATCAGAAGAGGGATCCTGCACTGTGGTGAGGCAGATAAAAAACGGTTGGTTTTATTGCGAGTGAACTAAAGACGAGCCCGGGAGTAAACTTAATGCCATCGGCTACGTATGGAATCATCTTACCTTCCAAAAGATGAAGTTCGGTGAGCACCGTGCTGATACACGAGCTGAGGAGCAAACCTAATGCCATCAGCTAAGCACAAAATCGCGTTACCATCCAAACCATGAAGCACAGCATCCGTGAAGTGGGTGCCGTGCCAACACAAAAGCCGAGGGAAAGCAAAAAAAACCAAAAAGAGTAAGACCACACGTAAAAGGGGCAGTTGACTGGGACGGTCCGAAACACTAAAAGACAGGAATAATTAACCATATCCATCAAACAAAAGCAGGTATTTAGGAAGGGCATTAACAGGAGCCAATAGAAAACATGGGAGGTGCTTTGAGCACATATTGTGGATGAAGCATGCCTGCAGAGCAGCACATGCTCTGCCTTGGCTCGACCTAAAAATTGGTAAAGAGTAAGCTACTGGCTGATGATATTCCAAAACACAAAGAAGGGACTTTTTAGCTGTCCTATCTAATGCGTTTCAGCAAGAGCAAATTGTTTAAAGGGACAGCAAAATATTTGCAAGAATGCATGATATTTAAAGTGAATATTTTGCGCAGGAAGCCATGCACACAGCTATTACACAGGGACACTCATATAGACATACAAAACCCACATATAGTTACATGTGCACAAATGCATAGCTGCAAGAGGATCATGTCTGCCCAGGATTTTGGTCCAGAAATAGTTAAGCAAAACAACAGTTCTTAGGATGGACATTGGCTGCAGAGCCAGACCTGACTGCAAATAACACACATGAAATAAGTCACGTTTCAATTATAATAACAGATGGAAAATTTATAAAACATTTAATTTCCTTGTTTTTATATTGAAAACGTGAATTATGTTGCTGATTTAAAATGGTCTATACTTTTTAGTTCCCCTTATTCCGAAGAAAAAGTGTGTCTTAAAGTAACAGTTTCCCTTACTTTCATTTACTGTGTACCTGTCAAACTTTTTCACACCCGGTGCCTATGCATAAAGTGTCCAAATAATAAACTCTTGAAATGATATATTAGAAAGAGAGGGGAGCTCTTGAACCTTTTACCATCGGTTTATGAATTGCCTGACGAGTAAAAAGACATTTCCTTCCAATAGTAAGTCAATTAAGACATCAGATATTTTACACATATGTGAAAGAGCTAAAATCATATAGTTAAACTCAATTTGTGAAACTGATATATACTTGTACAACTTTCCATTTCAGCCAATTTCAAAGACAGCAATTCCGCATAATGCACCCCCAATTCTTATTAGTTCTCCAGAATGCTTGGCATGAGTGTCACGAGTGAGAATTTCGAAGAAACGTTTAAAAAGGAGACTGTTAATGTACCACCGGCCAAGTACTTATACCCAAAAGAAGAGGATACAAAAATGTGATTTTGAAACTGGAAGTTTCCCAAGTTGGACTACGACTGGATGGATGTTGACTCCAGAATAACCACCCATGCTGTCTTTGCCAGTCAAAGGCTCATTTGGCTTCCCAGAAAAGAAAAACTGTTTAATATATATTTTTTCCAGGGTTATATGAAAATGTAAATATTTCTGTTGGAATAATGCATGGCTCTTTGAAAAGCCGTGTGTGGTGCCTAATAAGTAATCCACGTAACTGATTAAATTATTCAGGCCCCTGTTATTCCTGCTTAAGTGCATTGGAATGTGTTTGAAAATAGGACAGCGCCAAAAGCTGACAGCTTTCGCGTACGTGCTGACTGACACACAATGGAAAATGCATTAATAGGGATTATATTGTGGCCTTACATATATGTAATAGATCGTTCTGTTGCTCCATTTCATAAGAGCAATTTAAGTAGAGTAGCAAACATTGGAACAGACCCAATGGCCCTTCAAAGCTTAGCTAAACATACATTAGCAGCGATTGTGATGAAGACTCAACAGCGGTTGCTACACTTATGTCCTTCCGCACTGTTTATTTGCTTGCCGTGGGCGCATGCCCATGCGATTTTACTTTGTTTTTCAAAAAAACAAAGAAAAATATTTCCAAGAAAAAAAAGAATCAACAGCCGTTGCCGGACAGGTAACCTCTTGTCCTAAATATGAAACCTAAAAAGAAGTGGGATTTCTTGTGGGTGATGGAATTTCCCCACACTAAACCGAGTGATTCAAGTCCATGCGAAGGCTCAACATCCTAGGACTCTGGGCAAATTACTCAACATACCCCGGCCTTAAAAAAATATATTTTTAAAACTGACCTTGTGTAATCTAACCTGGTGCTCATATAAAGCACCTTAATGCCCTTTTGCCCGAATCCGGTCCATATAAAAACTGCAAAAAAATACATATGCTTTGGAAGAGGAGAACCTATGATCACATGAAACACGCCTCCCAACAGTTATTTTTATTGCACAGGTAACCTACTCCTTATTAGGCAGAGAGTTTAATAATCTGTAATTGCTACAGGAGAAGAGTTTATTAAAACGGAGTTCTCATTCATAATTTGGGAGTCTCTTGATTGTTCCCAAAGCCCTGCTAATGGTCTCTTGCAAAGTGTCAAAGGCGGCAGCACCATTCTCCTGAAAGGAAGAAATCACCAGCATCATCTCTAAGGGGTCTTTTACGATGCTGTTGGGGTCAAGCTTCGAACGGTATTCGGCGAATCCTGATTCGGGAACCTATGCTTCTGACCAAATCGGACACCTTTCCGGATGACTGATTATTACAATACAAAGAAACCATTCAGGCTGTCCAAATCCGTTTCGAAAGGCATTTGGACAGCCCAAGTCTTTCGGAACCAATTCGTACAGCTCTATGGACACGGTTTACGAGCGAGCGGTTACGATGACCAATTTGGACAGCTGTTCAGATTCGGTCTGCCCGACACGAATGGCTATCATTATCTGACTTTGGGGGCCATAGCACGCCCCCTTTCACTCTGGGGTTGCCGGTTGGGGCCAGTGGGTGTACCCAAGGGACCCCCCTGTTAAACCATGCACATTGTGGCAGGCACCATCGGGTGCCCGCCACAGGGTGCAAAGTTTTCCCCAACCACTGCTTTTTTTGAATGGGAGCCTGTGCTCTCGTTCGTAACACAGACTCCCATTGAAGTCAATGCGAGTCTGACCAAATTATGTTGGGAAGCATCGTAATAGGTCTTTTCGCAAAACCAAAGTCGGTCGGAAACTATTCTGAAACCAATTTGGTCAGAAGAGTTTCTGAACGACATCATAGTAATCTGCTCCAAAGTCTTGACACTAGGGTAGTGTATTTCAATCACAACACTCAACTGTGCCTAACACTGCATTAGCTGCCTCTCTTGCCTCATGACTCAAGATTTACTGTGAATTTCTCAGGCATATTGTGCATTTTGTAATTTTTGATCAAACAAAGTTTACGATTTGAGGTCAAGTTTGTAATTTTGAGCCTATATTCTCAAAATGGACGCGCGCAGACCATGGGTGATTATTGTGTGACCTACTAGCGTTAATACCGCACTTAAGACTCGGCGCTACTCGGCGCTACTTGGATTTCTAGCCAAGCGGTGTGGTAATAATCTTTAATAATTGCTGTGTTCAACTTTTATTTTAGTTTATTTTCGTCACAGCCTGATCAGACGCCGGGTTTTCCCGTTCGAGCGGAGGAAACAAGTCACCTGACCTCTCTCCACCTGATCCAAGGGGGCGGGGCTTTACCTGAGGCGCCACCGCCACGTTTGTGGACTACAAAGCCCACATGTCATAATGGATGTGCAGCGGACTTGCGGAGCGGGCGCGCTGGTGGCGCACCGAAGGCGCGCCAAAGGCAAGCCCGTCTGCGCCCGACCGGGGCCAGGTGCCTGTGATGCTGCCCAAAATCTCACCTGCACCTCCTCAGAGCTAATGGCGATTCCTGCAGTTGACTACTTGGTCATGAAGACCATGTCTGTCTCTCCTCTGCTGGTTTGTGTTTTGTTTTATCGCCCTCCCCAGTCCATGCCCGCCTTTTCTTCCTTGCTCGCCAATCTGATAGTAAACAACTCGCGCATAGTGATCTTAGGTGACTTCAACTACTGGCCTGGCGACCCCTTGGAGGACTCTTACTCCAAGGAGTTTTCTGATTTGTTCACTCATTTGAATCTGTCACAATTGGTTAATCTACCTACCCATAAGTTTGGTCATACATTGGATCAAATTTGGTCGGCTAATTTGGATATTTCTTTACTCTCTGCTCTTCCTTGCTTGTGGTCTGATCATCATTTGGTCTCATGTTCTCTGTCACTAAAACCCACGACTAGTACTCCTTTACCTACCAACATCAAAGTGAGAAACTAGGGGCGAGTAAACAATAATTCTCTTTGCGCTTCGCTTTCCTCCTCTAATCCGATTAATTTTGATTATTCAGGCTCTTCCCTTCATGTCCAGGCCTCGGCCATTAATTCCTGGCTTACCTCATCCTGTGATGAATTGGTCCCCTGGAGATCGATTCGACATAAATGCTCACATGATACGCAAAGATGGTTTTCCTCCTCTCTACAAGCAAAGAAACTCCAGCTCAGACAGGCGGAACGAAAGTGTCGTCAGCGTTACGATCCCTCTGACAAAATTATTTATTCCACAACTCTTAGGGAATATAAAAATGACATCCTCATAGCAAAAACTCAATACTTCTCTGCATTGATTCTATCTTCTCCCAATAAGCCCAAGGAAATCTTTTCCATTCTCAACAGTCTCTCTAAACTTGATCGAGTCACTGCCAAACCTCTCCCTTCTCAGGACCTCTGTGACTCTCTTCACGATTATTTCTTCACTAAAATTTCTTCTATCAAACTTCATATACCTTCTCTCTCTCCCTCCTTTGATCCTCCTCTACCCCCCCCAAGTACCCCCCCAAGTACACAGTCTATCACACATTTTCCACCTATTTTGACAGAGAATTTTCTCAGTCTGGTGAGTTCCACAAAATCTGTCTCTCCCACTGATAGTTGTCCCTCACATATCCTTTGTAAGATCTTCTCGGTCTGTACCGACCCACCCCTTGCCCTCCTTAACAAATCACTGGCTTTGGGCGTCGCCTCTAATATTTTTAAATCAGCTAAGATTGTTCCTGTTCTGAAAAAGGTGGGGGCTGATCCAACTATCCCGTCTAATTTTCGACCTATCTCCCTACTTCCCTTTTTAGGCAAAGTTTTGGAGAGACATGTCACTCATTGCCTTAGTTCCTTCATTGAGGCCGCCGAATACTTTGATCCCTATCAGGCTGGTTTCCGTCCTACTCATTCTACGGAATCAGTTATCCTCTCAGTTTTGGATGAACTGAGACTTAGTGCTGACCATGGATCCACTCAGGCCCTTGTACTTCTCGATCTATCGGCTGCCTTTGACACGGTCGACCATCATCTTTTGGTCAACCATGTCAAACGTGCTGGCATCTCGGAGTTGGTTCTCCTCTTTTTTGGAGAACCGCCAACAGGCGGTTCAGCTCTCCTCCTTTTCTTCTACTTCTCGGACAGTAACCTTTTGTGTCCCCCAAGGCTATTAGCGGGCTTAGCACCGTCCTATGTAGCATCTAGGCTCACAACCTACACTCCCTCTAGAAACTTAAAGTCCTCCTCCAAGAACCTTTTGGTTGTTCCATGCTTTGTTAGGAAGAAAAATGGGGGGGTCGAGTTTTTCCTTTCAGGCCCCTCGATTTTGGAACTCTCTTCCTGATAATCTTCGAACTTCCCAATCATTAGAGTTCCGCAAAGGTCTGAAGACCTGGCTATTCAATAGAGCTTTTGAGGTCTAATTGCTGCCCTGTTCTGCTGCCGGACTGCATTTGCGCCATGAAAACTTTTTGGTATACTTGTGCTTTATAAATTCCCCCAACTTCAACTTCATATTCGATCTCTCAACAAATCCAGCTTGCCACCTTCTTTTCAGCGATACCTCTTCTTACCCCGTCAGTGAGCCCCTTTCCACTTCTGGATTCTCTTTAAAGCTTATTGTTATAGTCTCTTTGTAAGAAATTGGCTCACTAGTTTGGGGGGGTGAAACGCTACTCAAGCAAGAACCACGATCCTTGTCAGGGTGAAGTCACAAGCAAACTCTAAATTAACCTTTACTCAAACCCTCAGGTAGCTTGGCACAGAGCAGTCAGGCTTAACTCAGAGGCAACATGTGAAGAATTTGTGCAACATGTCAAACAGTAACATAGTGAGAACACACCACAAAAGGATATCACACCAGATTAGAAAAATAGAGTAATTTCTAATAAATAAAAGAATACCAAAACAGCAAAAATCTAATCAGTAGAACCAGAGCTGTGCAGGTTTAAAGATTTCAGTGAAAATAGCGCCAGAAAGCACAAAGTGCCAACTGTGGATATCTGGTTGCATAGGACAGGGACAAAGTCACAAGTTCAGGCTGACTGCGATATAGGGCAGGCGGGCTACATGGACCCAGTTAGGCCTGCTGAACGAGAGTATCCTAAATCCCCATTGCGGAGCGTATGCGACATCCCGCGCTGAGTTTGCCTCACGCAGACAAGAGGATGCATCATTCCCAAGGTACTGGTAAGCTGTGATGCGAGGTCCTGCGTCTTTGTTTTTGTTTTTATTCAAAACAAATTTTATTGGATTTTGAAGTGAACTTCACTGAATGCCACATATCAGCTACTTGATACTTAACAGTTCCTGTGTCGTCGTAGAGGATCCCGTTGACCAGGGCTTGCGATGTGAAGTCCGATGGTGAGGATGAGATGTGAAGTTGAGGTGATGTTTCAGCTCTGAGGCACTGTAAGGCAGTGATGTGAGAACCTGCATTGTCGTCGCATGCTGCCTTTGAGAGATTTGTGTTGCAAGGGCCTGAGTTAGTGAAGCTATGCAGAGAGGCAGTTCCAATGGGGCTTGTGAGGCCACTGCAGAGTCCTTGCACTAGAAGATCCCTCACAGTAGAGACGATGTGTCAGTTCTGCTCGGGATTGTACTACGCAGCAGAGGAGATGGGTCAGTAATTCTGGATCCACAGATGGGCTGGCAGAGCACCACTTGGCAAGGTAGAACTCACAGGTGGCAATGTCCAGATACTGGGTTCATGGTTGTTGGAGCCTTCTGTCCCTGAGGCACTAGTCATGAGGCCAGCCAACTAGACCTTGGGGTCACTATGGGGTGCTGGGTTCAAAAGATGCAGTCCAGTCCTTTCTCCCAGGCAAGAGGGCAGCAGGTCAGCAAACGTTCAGAGCAGCAGTCCAAAAGAGTGGCAGTCTTTCCAGCAGCACAGAAGTCCTTCTTCCTGGCAGAGTAGCCACTGTTTCAGAAGTGTACTGAAGAGTTGGGGTCTGAGGTCCAATATTTATACCCAGTTCTGCCTTTGAAGTGGGAAAAGCTTCTAGATGTTTCCCTTTGAAATCCACAGGTACCCTGCCTTCCCTGCCTTGGCTCCAGACTAACTACATGGGGTATGCAGCTCTTTGTGTGGAGGCCGGACACAGCCTATTCAAGAGTAAGTAGGGCTTTGCTCAGCTCCACCCTCCCATCCTGCCAGTGATGGCCAATCCAGGCACGCCTAAGCTCTCTATTGTGTGTGGCTTTCCAGGAGGAATATACAAAGCCCAACTGTCCTGTGATCCAGAGACACGCTACAGACATGAAATGGCCAAGGCAGGAAACTGCCAACTTTCTAAAAGTGCAAAAACAGTTGATGGACAGAATGCAGAACAATGTCATACATTCACCCCAGTACAGAGATCTGGGCCTAAATCCATCGTTTTTTTGCACTCCACACCACCCCAGTTCAGACATGGCCATATGCAAATCAGCCTTGACCCTGTGCCTCATGGGAACAGTCCAGCCCGAACTGCCAAGCCATGTCTTTCCTGGACCGGAATCAAGTATCCTAGGACCGGATTCTGGCTATCAGCCGTCTTCAGCCAGGATAGCTTGATTTCAGTGGTGTGGAGAGCATGGGACTCACGTCTGAGCATACGCATCCCACTCGGGGTGACAAATGCAAAAACAACAGTTGATGGACAGAATGCAGAACAATGTCATACACTCACCCCAGTACAGAGATCTGGGCCTAAATCCATCGTGTTTGCAACTTTCTAAAAGTGGCATTTTCAAAATTGTGATTTAAAATCAGACTTTACCATAGAAGAGGATTTTTCACTATGTGTAATGTTAGGATTTTGTAAAGCACCTGATTACTCCAGTCGAAGTGTCCCAGCGTTAGAATCACCCACAAAAAGCCTCCTAATGCTGCCCTAAACTCACTGTCAATTTTGCCTGAATAATCAGGTCTTCCATTTTTTCTGAGACAAAACCTTGTAAGGCTCCATTCTGAGGTCCAAGGGCATGGTGTTCCAAAGCCTAGCAGCCAGGAGTCTGAAGGAGTTGCCTCCAAGGTGGGTTCTGCTGACCCCAGGATAACAGTCCCTGACGATCTAAGATGTCTTTTGGGAAGATATGGTTTGATCAGTGGAAAAAGGTAATAAGGACCTATCTGATTGAAGCTTTCATGACAAAGGGAGAGGTGTGGCGCCACGGCCAGGGTGACTGACTCCGGAATCTGGGGATGACGGTTTGATCCCCGGTGCCGGCGGCAGATTAGCCCAGCACCATGTGACTCCGGGCAATAGCTTGTTTAATCTTACCGACGGCCCCCAGCACCTAGAGACCCTGACGGGTGATTGTTCACGCTTTACAAATGTGGATTATTATTATTATTACAGAAACAGAGTGCCTTAAAAGGCATTCTTTCGTTGATGGGAAACCAGTGAAGTTGGCCAAGCACAGTGTCCAAAGGAGGGAATCTCTGAATATTCTAAAGGATTCGGGCAGCAGCATTTTGCACTCTTTGGAGCTTTCACAGTCTGCCATTTGAGACCCCGAAATAGAGTACATTACAGTCGCCCAGTCAAGATACTAATAGAGCCTGGACTACAGTCTTCCTAGTTGCATCAGGAAGGAACCCTAGGATTTCCTAAGCATTTTTAGGATCCCGAAGCAAGTGCCAACTGTGTTAGAGATCTGGCTATGGAAAGAAAGGCTAGAGTCGAACCAGCAGCCAAGGTTTTTTTTCCTTTGATTTAGGGACAGGATTGAGGTCCAGCTCCCTAGACCACCACGCAGGGGACCAAATTGACGGTTGTTTTCAAACCACCAGGACTTCTGTTTTCCCCGCATTGAGGTCTCAGGCAGCTAAGATCCATCCATTTAGTCAGGTCTACCAAACATGCTTTAAAGTTGTCCGTAGCGCTGTCATCATCCTGCGTCAAGGTAAGGATCAGTTGAGTAACATCCGCATAAGACACAATCATGATGCCATGGCAGTCAATCACGTCCACCAGCGGGCACATATATAAATTGAATAGGGACAGACTCAACGCTGAACCCTGTGGCACTCCCTGCTGTAAGGATGGAATTTCGGAGGTACAGGGTATCTGGAAAACCTGAAAGGTACGATTTTGAAGAAAATCTGCAAACCAGTCTACAAAGCTTCCCCCGACACCTTGTTTCCATGGCCGTTCTAATAGTGGACCAAGAGACACGGTGTCGAAGGCTGCACTTAGGGCCATAACACTAAGGCAGCAGTCTTGCCCTAATGAGCAGTACAACGAAAGGACTCAGTAGTTAATAAAAGAGCAGATTAGAGCTGAAATTAGGTCTAAAGTTCCAAAGGCACCAAACATTTACTGGTTATCTGCTTCCATTTAGAAATAACAGCTTATTGAATGTAATAAGGCCTTGCAGTAGTGAAAAATGAATGTAATAGATTTTGACTATTATGACATGTAAAACTCGAAAGTACATGTCCAACTATTTAGATATGCTGTACCCTGCCCTCCCTCTAGACTGTCCAGGGCCTTCCCTAAGGGTGACATATATGTATTAAAAGGAAGGTTTGGGTCTGGCAAAAGGTTGATTTTGCCAAATTGAAATGGCAGTATAAAACTGTACCCACAGGATGCAATGGTAGGCATGAGACATGTTTAAAGGACTACTTAAGTGGCTGGCACAACAAGTGCTGCAGGCCCACTTGTAGCATTTAAATTGCATGCCTGAGAACATGCAGAAAAAACGTTACTAGGGACTGATAAGTAAATTAAATATGCCAATTTGAGATAAGCCATTGTTACCATGTTTTAAGGAGGGAGTACATGCACTTTAGCACTGGTTAGCAGCGGTAAAGTGTGCAGAATCGTAAGGCCAGAAAAAACGAGATAAGCAAAAAAATGGAGGAAAAAGGCAAAAAGTTTGGGGGGAGGCTGAAAGGTCTAACACTCTTCTTCCACCATCTCTTCGCAATGGACTGCCTCAACATCTTATTTTTTCAATGGCCTTCCTTTTCTTGTATAAGCATAGCATTGAGACCAACCTTGAATCCACTCTCTCCCTGGTGTGCCTTTGAATTTAAATCACCCACATATACTGGATCAACTCAGCCCAAAGCACTAAAATGTTTTACCCATAAGCACCCGTTGGCGCCATCTTCTCCTCTGCATTATTTGCATGCTCTTTCATGAATAAAAGAATTGTAAAATACAATACTTTTAACAGTAGTACAACATCAGTAGTGCACCACTGATGTTTTACTACTGTTAAAAGTATTGTATTTTGCAGGGCCAGAAGTATACAAATATGAGACTGATTTAGAATATGGAGTATGGTTTGAGCTCCGTCAGGGTGACAGAGTAAAATACTTTCTTCACTTTGACGGAGTATCTTCCCTCCACATTTAAAGATTTCCACTGGCCCTGTAAAAAATCTCTAGACATTGGGAGGCACCACTGTTTAGGTGGTTCCTGTCACTGTGTAAAAGGTTTGATAGACACTACCGTCAAATGGAGAGACATCTTCAAACTTTTGATATGCTTTTTCAAAAATAAACTCCAAAAGCAGGATTTTGTATTTGAAAAGTTAAAAACTAAAGAGGCCCACAAAATGGGGGCTGTTATTTAAATATTTTCAATATCCCATACCTCCAGGCTTTACTCAGTGGTGACAGACAGTAAAAATGGCAATTCAATCAGATCATCAAAACACGACATCTGAGACGGAGTAGGCTCCATCGTTGAGATAAGAAAGATGTACCCGCCTGTAAATTATGTGGGCAGAACAAAGGTTTTGTAGTTTGGACGGAGTGCCTTCTCTGTCAAACTGCAAATCAGGATGTTTTTGCAATGCTAAAATCCAGAGTAGCACCTTTGATGTGAGTGCCCTTCAGGGAATGTTATATCTTGTCATTCCCATGCAAAATGAGGAGACCAGCTAGTATGAAGAATCTTTAGAGTTTTCCTGGCGGAGAGAGAAATTCTCAGACCAAAATATGGTTCTTATTGGGCTGGATGAGCTGAAAGGGATATGTTCCATAGGTATTTGGACAAAATATAATTTAAAAAATATCAGGAGGCTGAAATATCGAAAAATATTTTGATACACAAATATTGTGATGCACAAATATTGTTGACAAGAATATCGTTTTTGAGGTAATATTGTTTTAAATATCAATGTTAATATAATTTTCAGTAATATAGTGTTTAAAAATATTGTTGTTTAATTATTGGAATGGGTTTAGTTAATATATACATTTTTTGTGGTATTGTTTATGTAAAGGTTATATATTTTTTTTAAAAGATTTCAATTTTAAGTGAGTTGGAATTTTGTATTTATTGTTTTATAGTAATTTATAGTGTTGTAGCACGTTGTTGAATTCATGGGGGAGAGGGTTTGAAATTAATTAGTTAATAATAAATTAGTGAATACATTTTTTTAATCATATGACTGATATTTATTAGGTAAATTATGTAATATTGATGTATTTTTGTTATATGTTATTTGCGGGCTATTAGGTTTCTGGGGTATAGGGTGGGAAGTTAATTCAGAAATAATTAACAGTTAACTGTTAATTGTTAATTATTTAACTCATTTTAATTATGTAATTTATGTAACATGTATTTACATAATATTTTAGTTGCGAGTTGCTAGGTTTGAAGGGGTCTAGGCTAAGAAGAGAATTAATTAATAATCAATAATGTATTAATTGTTGTAATTATGTAAGTAATTTTTAACTATGTAAATTATGTAATACTGATTTATTTTACTGACATTTCAGTTGTGGAATGCTAGGGTTCTAGGGATCTAGGGTGGGAAGTTAATACATTAATAATTGATTCATTATTAATTATTATTTGAAAATTAATGAATGCATTGAAATTTAAATATTTAATTTAGACAATACTTATTAATTTTAATTATATATTAGTTGTGGGCTGCTAGGTTCGTAGGTGTTTAAGATAGGAAGTTAATTAAATACTAATAAACAAGTAATTATTAATTGGTAATCATTTAATACATTTTTTATGTGTAAATTATGGAATGTTAATTCATTTGGTTTATTTTAGGTGCAGCATGCTATGTTATATGTGTTATATGGTGGAAAGATGATTAATTTTTAATTGAATAATAATTATTAATTAATTGATAATGATATTATTGAACAGTACTTATGTAAATTGATTAATGGTTTTGTATTTTATATTACACATATATATAGATTATGTTAGTTATTAATTTTAAATTGAATGTAATATTCTCTCTACATTCACAATGTTACTTATATATGTAATTTGTGTGAAATGAAGTACTTTCCCTACTCTTCTTTAGACTGCAGTGGGAATAGTAAAATTTACCTCTTTGCAATTCAACACTTTTCCTACCAATGCGCTATTTGGATAGGGAATAGTACATTTCAGCCCTCCAACGTCCTATGCTTTCCCTACTCTTGCACAGACTGTTAAATTTTTTATATTTTACATTATTTGTATTTATTTAGACATTTATTTTAATATTTATAGTATTTTTCGAAAAATTAGTTTTTTGGATTTCTCAATTTTCAATATTTTATTTATTTTGTGCATTACTGAAAATTTGGTAATTCATTTTTCTATATTTTTATGGCTATATTGTGTATGTTAAATATCTATATCTATCTATATATAAATATATACCAAGCTCCGTCCGCGGAGCGAAACGCGTCAAGGAGGGCACTTGCTCTTGCACTGTCTGCTAAATAAATGCACTGCTGACAACGAATCCTTGTGCTGGCTGATATTTTATCTTAATGGACTGGAGTTGAAGCTTTGGAGGTCTGCGCCCGCCTGAACTGCATCCAGAGCAGTTGGGAGCCTGTTTCCTATAAATATATATATATAAATATATAGATAAACCTAGCTGGCCAGAAACAATGGCAAAAGATTAATCTAAATTAAATTGTCAGCTAATTGTGTAAAAAGTTCAAAACAAGAGAATAAGGGGTTATTATTTTCTTTGTTAAATGAATGGTTAAACTCCACTTAGAGACTCTTTTTATACAATACTGATAAAAACTACAAATACCACAATGCTCAGCTATGAGAAACAGGATGTGATGTAACATCAAACACTGGTGATTGCTTTAAATGTGTTGAAAAAAACTTGAGAAAGTGATCGTGAGCAAGGTGCCAGGTGCACTGAAACGCGTAGATCGTGTTGTTTTCATGCTGAAAAGATTATAATAAATCAAACTGTGGAACTCAGAGGGAGTGCGCCCATTACTTTCGTATAACTGCGAAGGAGTGTTAAATATAAATATATCTATCTATAAATATATGTATATGCAAAAAGGAAACCGATAACTCTGGGTAGTTCTCAAGTTTAGGGGGAAAGCAGCTCCTGTATAGAGCACTCTCAACACCAGCGACACTCTAGATTTGCTCACCTCAAATGTCTGCTTTTCTATCAAAGTCTTTAAACATAGGATTAGAACAGTGACGTCCATGACGAGATAGAAAGGGACAAAGTATTTTGCCAATTCTACAGCATGGTCTTTAAGCATAGGACTAGCACCGTGCTATCCATGCAGAGCTGTAAAATGACAAAAACTATTTACCACTCCAGGCACAGTATTGCAGCTTTGAATTGGTAAAGTACCAACCAAGCCAACCTGAAATGAGTAAAAGCAACCCCTTATACAGTGTTTCGCTCTACTTAGAGCTCTTCAGAGAGGTATAGCTTTGTCCAGACACAAGAGAGCACCCAGTATTAGTCAAAACAATACCCTTTCAGGCATGGAGAGATGCATAAATTATGCAAAAAAAAGAAGCAGGTAACTCTAGGTACAGTAGTTCTCAAGTTTAGGTGGAAAGCAGCTCTGGTATAAAGCACTCTCAACACCAGGGACACTCTAGATCGGCCCACCTCAAATGTCTGCTCTTCTATCAAAGTCTTTAAGCATAGGATTAGCACAGTGCCATTCACGCCAAGATAGAAAGGGACAAAGTATTTTGCCAATTCGATAGCAAAGTCTTTAAGCATAGGACTAGCACAGTGCTGTCCATGCCGAGCTGTAAAATGACAAAAACAATTTACCACTCCAGGCACAGGATTACAAATTTGAATTGGTCTTTATGCCAGACTAGGCTAGTCATATGCTTAAAGACTTTGCTGTAGAATTGGCAAAATACTTTGTTGAAAATTTCTCCAGCTGACTCAACTCAAATATTCACTCAGTGATTCACGTGACACCATCAGGATGTGCTACAGGGCCACCAGCAGAGCCACACATGCAGGCCAATCCAGGCCCTTCTTAGTTACAGTAGAGAGTGCCTTCATCTCTATCTATACGAAAGAACATTGTAACTGTCTCAAGTTACACCATAGAGTGTATCAACAACATGTTTTCTTTATAATAAGATTTGATTTGATCTGAGAATTTGCATAGCGCACAAAGGCCCAAAAGCGTCTAGGCATCTTGGATAGATATATAGAGTGTTACACAATCTCTTGTGATATTTAATAGTGTCTTACCTGGCTCTACTTTTACTGTAGACCGTTTTAACAATATGTCAGTTTATACTAAAGAGCGTTCTAACAATATTTAAGTTATGTGGCACCATGAGTTGAAAGAAAGGAGAGAAGGCACACATGTTCAAAAGTAAGGTGGTCAGGATTGTCATGTTCAAGTTTGATTTTTCAATGGGGTATACTTATGATTGATTCCTGGATGAGTTCCAACAGTCATGACATCATGAAAAAAGGATTATTTCTTGCCCCTCTTCTGAAGCCCTCCCCTCTTAAGGGTGGTTACATTTCAATTGCCCTTTGTTGATGTTCTCACAATGATCTTGGACACAAGCCTCTCTGACTCTGGAGCTGAAGATCAATGCGGTGGCCACACCAGGTGTTCTTCAGGACTATTCATTCTCATCCTTTTCAGATGCCTGTAATATCTTTAAATAAAGCAGATATTCGTAAACCTGCTTTTTAGCTTGAATAATGCAATAAATTATATTCCATTGCAGTGCAGAGTCGGATTTGTCCTCTTTGGTGCACAGGTAGGTGATCCAGCCGCACTGCCATCTCTTCGACAGACATCATATATTCAATTCATTGATGGCCTCACCCTTAATTAACTTTAAATCATTTTAATCTCAGGGCTGTGCAAGTAAGTTGCTCATGTTAAACATTCCTTGTTTTACTGATTAGAAAGCAATGCTGATCATTTGTAACTTTATGTTGAATATTCACTAAAAATGAAGCAGAAATGTAGGGAGTGTGGAAACACTATTAAGGCATGCATTGTGGGAAATAGTACAGCATTCGATGTTCTCATACTAGAAAAATGACAAATTAATACGGATCCAGCATGGAAGGAGGTTAAATCAACTTATTAGACATGTCTGCAGTATTATTACTTTTTGACAGACAGCTCAATAATTAAATTCTGGATTAGAAAAGTAGGTCTCTACATTCTAAGACAGCAAGAAACCTAATACGTATTTAAAATATGTCAGTTCCATCTCAAAATACCAAGAGCAGAATAACAAATACAAAGAATTCACATCCAACAATAAATATAATGCCCGAGCATTGGGGCGAATCAGGGTTTCTGAGTTAATGTTTTAAAAACGTGTGATTTGTCTTATGTGTTAACCCCTTCGATGCTGATGACGAGCTCAGCTCGTCATAAGCCACGGTGGTCGTGTGCGGATGACGAGCTGAGCTCGTCATCTAACGCGGCTTTTCAAAAAAAGCCGCGCAGCGGAAAAATAACCGCCGCAGCGATGCGGTTAAATGTGTTTAATGTTTAATTGTGTCCTTCCATAATGATGTAGGTTGAGAAAACAACTGAGCAGATACATAGTAGAACTGAGCACCAATGTTATACTTGGGAAAACAAGTGCAGCTAATTACAACTACTAGGAGTTACTGCCCGCTGCTGATGGCAATTATGTCTCTAGCTTACCATCCCACCTATTAAGGGCTCAAGCTTAAGGTCCCTGGTAAGGTATGCAATCAACAGAATGGCATTTCCACCCATCAAAGTCAACATGCCTATAAGCAGCCCCTCCAAATGGTGCCTCTACTCTCCCAGAGGGGGCTATTCCATGCCATGATGAGATATTCCACTCCCAAGCTCTCTTATACTCGACCTGAGAGCCCCCCTCACTCTCCCTGATTAAGCTCTGCCTCATATTAAACAAAAATACTGAACACTCAATGAAAGATGCTGCTCTGCCCCTAACTGCACCCTAGAGAAAGGATGGCAGTGAGAGGAGGAAAAACCTCACCAGCTACTACACCATCGTGAAGAGGACACTTGAGAGACTTATCATTGGGACCAGCAGAAAGGGAAACAACTGAAAAACCTCAAGGAAAGCACTGATACATGGAACTGCAGGCCAAGGAAATCTTGGTAAGCAGGCAGAAACAGGGCTGGTTAAGTGAAACTTAATAAATGTTATACCATGGCTTCTGATTTAGGTGTATGCATTAGAGCTCTATGCGCGATTCTATCATTGTTTTCAATAAAATGGTTGCACTTTATAATTATTGCCTTCTCCTGTGATTTCCGCTCAAGTTCAATGCATGAGCGGCCTCACACAGCCCCTCTTACGAAGAAATGACCTACTGGTTAAGCCAAAGCCTGCCAGACAGTGCAGCTGTCTGGCTGCAAAGACATATTGGGGACATGCTGAAAGCTTTCCTTGGACTAGGAAAGCATTCCACAAATTGCTTACCATTGGCTTTGTTTTTAATTACTCAGATTTGCAGGCCTTCTATTTTCGGACTTTAATTGTTTTAACCGGTTTAGCATGTCTTTGCCCCACCTGTGGACCATAACCAGTTTACCACCTCTCTGGTTAGCTCCTCGTATTCTTCCATTGCTGCTCGCTTTCTATTAACTCTTTTTCTTTTCTGTAAGGCACTCTGCGAGAGTACATGTTTTCAGTTGTCTCCCTTTTGTGCCAGTTCAGGAAGCAGTAAACGTGGTGTATTTTTTTCGAAAAAGGTCATCTTTCTACTTGAATAATTCTGCCTAACTCTGCCACTACCAGTTTTTCTATCCTGCATGCAATGATGCCCTGTCTATGAGCTTGTTTATTTTGGTCAGTGTTTTTTACTAATATCATAACGTAAACAATCATCTACCTCAATTTCACACCAATGCTGTGAATGCTGGAAGTAGGGGAGGAGGAGGTTTTGAAGCACCCCCAAAATAACCACACTGGAGTTCAAACGTAAATGAACAATAAACAGGCCTTTAAATATTGTTTTTATCTTGTCACATTTGCTGTTTTAATTCAAAGATAGAGGTCAATATTAGGCTCCATCTTCTGAGGGAGGTTGTTTTTAACATTTCTTTCTCAGACTGCAAAGTGAAAGCGATTTATGCGACAGTCTTTCTGGGTGCTGGGAGTTTGGGAGGTAAGAATGTAGAGTGTTATTTCTTTTTTGCACACAACAAAAGTTAAATGCCAGTAAATGAATTGTACAAATAATTCAGAATATATTAGAATAAGGAAAGCAAAAATAAAGCACATGCTTTTGTCATTCTGAAGTGTGGTGGAAACAAATATGTTCATATGATCAAAACAGTATGCGATGCCGATTTGCACACATCATCGTTTCTGCGCTGTATAGGTTTATCAGTAAAACAGTATGTCTGTGCAAATCTATTGGTCATTCCAATTGAAAATGTGTTGCCTGTAATGGCAGTGCACTACCACACCATGCATACTTCACTTTATGCCACTCCACTCTATAACACTCTTCTCTTCTCCACTCTACGTCACTCCACTCTATACCACTTCATTCTACAACACACATCCCCCCTCTACAACATTTCACACCTCTCCACTCCACGCTCCGACACTCTACACCACTCTACGACACTCCACTTTACCGCACTCTTTGCCACACTATGTCTCCGTATGCAGCGTTACTACAATTTATGACAATCCACTCTACTCCACTCTACGATACTCCTCTCTATGACACTCCATTCCACCCTATGTAACTCCACTCTACACCACTTGACTTCACAGCACTTCCCTCCCAACACTCCACTCCAATCTATGTCACTCCATTCTATGCCACTCCACTCCATGCTACTCCATGCCACTCCACTCTACACCACTCCACTCTACTTCGCTCTACGACAGTATACAACACAATACAACACTCTACTCTATGACACTCAAATCCATTCCAGTCTACTCCACTCTATGGCACTCCATTCTACAAGAGTACACACTGTCCTCCACTCAGAACCACACCACTCACACCACTCTACGACAATCTACTACACTCCATTGCACTCCACTGTAGTGTACTCTATGCCACCCTACCCCACTCCACACCACACTGCTCAACTCTCATCTGCTCTACTAATGTTTGGCCATGCTGAACAGTAGGCATGCTGGTGTAATAGATGACTGAAACACTTTGCAAATCAAAATGCTCTCACATAGCCGAGACGTATTGACTTTGCCAATGCCTGTCTTTTTTGGTATTAGATTTCTTTCCTGTCATGTGTTTTTGCGCTTACTTTCCGAGGCTGTGTTATGTTTGCCATTTTGTTATTGTCTTTCTCGTTCACAAGAAAGATCCATGTGAGATAACGTGCATGCTATTCTCAGCAGCTCTTATTTACCACGTCAATACTTATCCGTAATGGCTGTCTTTGGTTCCGGCCTTCCTGACCACTGCTGGACACCCCTGCTGTGGAGTTAGTAATTGAAGCCCTGCAGTGGCACAGTATGCATATAGTAAAATATTTCTCTCTTATAGGGTCGGAGAGTCCTGTTGACTTGTAAAATGGGGCCTGCTCAGAATGGTTTCTTTGAATTAAAAGCTCACAAATTTAAACCCATGAAATAAGAGGTTTCATTGGGTGTTCAATGGAAGACTCGGGGCATTTCAAGGAGGTGCCCATTCAGATAGCTAAGCAAAGGGCATTTAGTACAACTATGCATTTGATGGGACAACTGTCTGAGCTCTGGCAGGCGGACTTATAAATAACACTGTCAAAGATGCTTCTGGCGGGGGCCCTTGGAAATATGCAGCACGGGTGGCTAAATCATGTGGCAAGAAAAGGCTAATTATGTGGTGCAAGGCATTTTGTGATAGCATTACTTTATTATTTTCTACCTCCTTATTACTAGTTTATCAACCACAGAAATAAGCAACTAAAAGCTGTCCAGTCCACCTTTGAGGAGAGCCTGGTACTTTGTTATGGTGATTTGACCAGCTAGTGTGACTGAGTGCTGTACATGTTGGAGTGCTGGCCTACACATTTGCGTGTATGAGGATATACACCAGTGTGTGGTCCCTGTATGGATGTGTGCATTTCTTGTAGAGGATGAGAAGGTGTGTGAGATTGTTTTGTCTGTCACCTGCATGATTTAGTACTGTGATGTGGATGTCTGGGGCCTTTCGCTTTGTTATCAGAGCTGAGAACTTTTTGCGAAAAATATTCGGACTTTTCTTTCAGGATGGCGGCTTTGTATTGATGCAGAGCCGTTACGAAGGAGGATTTCAGTATAGGGCAGTAGTTCTGTCTCCACTTTCGCTCTGCTTGGCGCAGGGACAGTTTAATTTCTTTCAGGTTGTTGGTGAACCAGCGTTGTGCGTCATGGGGTCTTTTCTGGTTCATGTTCCTTAGTGGGGCAAGGTTATCTCTGCTGTGGCCAGACAGGCATTGAGGTTATCAGCCTGAACGTGAAGAGATAGGTGAGATTCGTGAGGAGGGGGCTTGGGGGTTTAGAGGTGGCTAGGAAGGAGCAGAGTTCGGTAATGTCGACCCGGCTCCAATTTCTTACTTTGCTAGACCCTGGGTGGGGGGTTTTGACGTGGAGGGGAACAGGGATGAAAAAGGAGATGAGTTAATGATCTGACCAGGAACATGGGGTGATCTGTATATCTAAGATCTCTACGTTGGAAGACCAGACCTGGTCAAGTGTATGGCCTTTTGTGTGGGTGGGTAGCTTAATATGCTGTGTAAGATTCATCCCACTAAGTACTAGCTACATGCTAGGGGGGTCTGTAAATTACCGCACAAACAATAGGAGAGGTTAGGGAGTGAAATTTAAACAAAAGGCAGTCCACCAGAGGGATTCCGGAAGAGGAGAGGGAGATAAATGTATGGGTTTTCTGGATTATGGCTGCCACTCCACCACCAACTTTTGTACAATGGATGTACAAGGAGGTCTTTCACGTCTTGGAACATTGTGCATGATTGTTATCTCATGAGGGGTGGGTACCCTTATATCCTGCCCCTTTGCAGAGTTTCTGTGACTGTTGTTTGTTGTCTTTGTGTGTCCGGTGGGTATTGATGGGTTTAACAGGTTCTTGTTGGGTAAATATGTAAACTAGACATGTTGGAGTGTAAGTGATTGGGTATGACTGTCCCTGTACTTTATAGGCAAGGGAATAGCTGTTTGTTTTCTTTTTCATTAGAAAGTGAGGTGTGCAGTATCCCGTGTATCCTCATTTCCTGTATGTCCGAGCTTGTGTCTGGAATGGCGAAAGTAACTAATGAAATAGGATGTTGGTTGGTGTTGTGGAGTGGAAGCTAGGAGACTGGATTGGAGATGGAGACCTGACATGACCTACCTGCTGTAGCAGAAACCCAAGGGCCTAACATGAAACAAAGAGCCAAACTCCTACTTGAGTTGGTTCAGACTCCTGCATGAAGACCCTGCCCACTAACATCACCAAGGGGGCATATGTACATTTTGCCTGAGTTGGTCTGGAGTGTCTGTACTCACTTAGCGAGCGCTCCACTGCCTTTCGGCTATGTTTGTGCTATATAAATACCATAACTATCCCTATAGTAAGTTAAATGAGGCTCCCATGTTCTTAAAACAAACAATCTCAACTGAAAAGCAATCTTACTAAACAAGCTTATAGTTTCAGCTATTTGTGCAGCTTTTCAGAACTCGTGCTTTCTGCAGATGGTATGCTGACCCATTTCTCGGATTTCAAAACTCCACCACAAACAAAAAGTCAGTCCCCAGGACACAGTCAAGAATCTGTATACACTCAATTTAAGCTAATTAGGTTGTGTAATTTGAGGTGCTATTACTTCAATTGCTCTACATTATAAATTACACATAAATGCCCATTTTGGTGTGAACAATCAAAAGTGTCTAGTGTGTTTACCTTTTCCTGATTTTTTTCCAAACTCTGTTCTCAGGCAAACTACTGTCTTTTAATATTTCCCTGGTCGCTTTTAAGTTGAGTGGCAGAAAAGCCCAATTTATGTCACAATGGTATAACAGATAAACAAAAGTCCCACATTTAGAGAGCACACAAAGTATAAGTGTCTGTTTATCCAGTGCTTAATTTGAACTGGTGTGTGCAGAGCACTAGTGCAGGGGGCTTCCTGGTTCCTGTTCCGGCTGAGTCCTGACACGGAAGAGAGACTGCAGAGATGCGGCGGCAGCATAAGGTACGTTTTATTAGATACATATTATTTTTACATTCCCCCCGCCCGACACACCCGATCCGTGTCATCCCCCACTGATCAAGCATCTCCCAGTTACTGAACCTTCAATGAAAAATGAAGTTGATATTATATAAGTGGGTGCTTGAAACAATGTTACTCTATGGAGAGAGTTTATTCTGTGCCACATTTTGCAGACAGTAAAACTGATGAGAAATACCCTAAAGAGTATTGCAACATATCTACAAAGAGCAGCATGCACTCTATGCAAAAATTGTCCAGAGACCCTATTCACTTAAAACAACCAAGGTCTGAAGGTGCTAAAGATAACACTGAAAGAAAAAGTAGTGGAACACTCTTATGATGTGTCTGATGATTTTTACATTTTCGTCCAGGTGCAAGTGACTAGAACTTTGTTTTTAAAACAAATGTATTATTAGCTCCGCTACTTCTCTTTCTATGTGGGTTTAGGCAGAGATTTTCTTTGATTCAGACATGCACATCTTTTGGCAACAGTTGCGTTGTATTGCTCTGAGCACCATTGTTCAATTACCTCTCCAAATAGTAGAGATGTGAGACTATTGTACCATTGTTGCTTTGTTCATATTCAGCTAAGGATAGTACTCCCTGCAGCCTTCATAATGTGGGGGAAACTTTCCAGTTTACTGGTGCCAGCCACTTAGGAGTAGTGGGTAGACTTACCTCCTAAATGGTGGCTGTCCAAGTGTCCTGCTCCTGCTGCTGGGCTGGCTGGCTGCAGTGCAGAGTCAACGTGTTACTCCACTTAGAAGCCTGAGCCACGCTCTCCTCTGATCTGGCTTGGAGGGAATTCAATTAAGGCGGAAGCCTCCGCCATCTTAGTGCAGCAGCTAAGCTAACCGTCCCTAACTCAGATAGCGAGAACTGCAGTGCGCATGGCGTATTGCGTGAAGGCATGTCTGTCTTGATGAAATCTCATGATAGGGTCAGGCATGCCTTCACGCAATACACCATGAGCACTTTAGTTCTTGGTGTCTGAGTTGGGGACAGGTTAGCTTAGCTGCTGCACTAAGGTGGCTGAGACTTCGGCCTTAATTAAGTTTCCTCGAGCCGGAGCATCGGAGGGTGAGGCACTGGCTTCTTAGCGAAGTTATGACTGCAGCCAGCCCAGCACTGCAGCAGGGGCAGGAAGGCAGTGGCAGCTAGGAGACCACTGGCCGGGCTGCACTGCCGTGAACACTGGACAGCCGACGCCACCATACCCACCCACCAAGGAGGCGGCTCAGACTGAGGTAAGGTGACTAAGGTCAGTCCTTACTACACAGGGCCAGGGGGGCTAGAGGGGTTTGGGTTATTTGGGCGAGAGGTCAATGATGGCGCAAGGAGTTACTCTGCCAGGGCATTGAACTCTGTGGAATTTCACAGAGTTTTCCAGTAACTCCGTGAAATTCCATGGAGAAGAACCTTGCCTGCTCCGCCCAGGGTTAGCCTCTACACAACACTTACACCCAGTACTTGGACACAGGCTGTAAAAAAATTAGGTAGAAAAGTGTTATGGAAGCTACCCACCACTATGTAAACTATAAAACAAACTAACACACTCATTGGATGATGTCATCAGTGATATCGTGAGGGACGTCATCAATTTTGTCATTTGAGATGTCATCAGTGATGTCATAAATGATGTCATAGAACATGTCATGAGTGACCTAATACCATGTTGCCCACCTCCCCAAGCCTAATTGAGCCCTGGGGATCCAGTCTCCCAGGGCCTTTTTTTTATAATTAAAGGGAGTGTTCACGGGGCATCCATCCCCAAGCCTATTATGACCCTGGTGACCCAGACCTTCAGGGCCGAATATGTTTTAAAGGGTAGGGGCTGCATGAACCCCCCCCTGCCTGAGCCTCTTTAGGCCCTAAGGACCCCATCCCCCAGGGCCTTTTTTTGACTCCGCCTGACCCACTGACCTTCAGAAGGGCTCTCAAAACCTGTATTATTTTTTTGTTTACATCTAATGGGCAATCTCTCCTTATACTTGCAGGGCCTAGATGACTCCAGGTAATTACTGCACTTTTACAAAAACATTTAACATAGCATTTCAAAGTGCATTTGTGTGATTTTCTTAAAGCAAGCAATAGGTTAGAAGTAAATCAATTAAGCAGCTAATGAAATGATTGTTGCAAGAAAAAACGTGCTCGAGTTAAGAAGAGGCAATTGTGTCTTTCTCTGTTTAAACATGTGGTAAAAACTGATACCACAGGCAGACAAACACATGCAAACATTATTTATATGTTCAAGAGTAAAAAAAACGTTATCATTCTAGACATTTCCAACATATTGGCCGGGTATTTCTTTGTTATACAACTCCCCGTTGAGAAGAAAAGAAGGATGCTTCGCACTAAAGCTGCAGGACATTAGTTCCATCTGCTCCTGACAGTCGGACAATCCTATCAGAAGTCTTTCATTCAATGCTCGGAATGCACTGGCGTCAGTTCTTGGTGGGGTATTTAACAGCGCGGTGTCCATTTCTTTTCCTTGGCAGCTTCAAACTTACATAAAATACCTCTGAGACAACACTCTTCTAATTCCCTTCGAAGTAAGTGAGGAGATCCACGGACACATCTCCGGTTCACCCCTGTCATCTAATGACGTTTTCTCAACAAAACAAAAAAAACTGGAGTGATAAAATCTAAGATTCATGGAGCATCTTCAAGATGTCCTCCAGCCCATGTTGGTGACTTTCATTTGATATGTGCACCGATTCTCCGAGCATTTCCAGATTTGTGCCAGTGAAAAACGTGGTGAAAGAAAACTGGTGCTATCCGAAATGCTTCAGACATTTCTGAATTACAGGGCAATTCTTTGTGAATCAAACTCGTGAACCCCAGGCAATAGGAATGTTGGCAGGAAGGAGCATCCGAACATCTGGCAATGTTGCCCGAAGCACAACTATTCTCCTATTTATGCTTCCGAACATATCAAAACAGCAGAGTACCTGATGCTAAGGACAGTGGGTTCACTGCACTCTCTGGCAAGAAGTCAGGCTATTGGTAAAACTATGTGCTGAACAAAAACCCAGGAACGATGTATAACATAAGATAATATCCTTTCTCCATCTCCTAAACAAATTCTTTCCTGACCAACGTCAACTAACCTAGACTTTAATATCCGATTGGACTCCTCTCTCTCTTGACATTCAAGGATAGTTGGTGACCGGATGTGTTAACCACCTTTTTTTTTGTTCTCTCGCCCTCCGCTGCACTGTTTACTTATTTTTCATGCTGTATTTTTTTTAATCTCTGGTTCACTTCCTTACTGCTTGCCTACTATGAAATGCAATTTTCTTCTGTTTTTTACAGTGTGTATGTAAAGCGCTCTGATACCTATGGGTCAAGCTAGCGCTATATAAAACTTTTAAAATAAATAAATAAAATAATATAAAAATAACATAAGATAGCATTCTCCCTTTGGGCGAGGTTAAGAACGACCCCAATTGTTTCCTGTGCGTGGCTTAACTCTCATAGGGGGCGTATTGGCTGAGACGGGTTCACCTTTGTGGAAGTCAAGTTTTTTCCCTTTCCTAGTTTTTAGGCCACTTGGATGAGGGAATAGTGAGTCACAGATCAGGAAGTGCCCCCTCGGTTCTCTATAAGCCAATCTGTGCTAGCATCTAGTTATCTATACATGACTGAGGCCATCTTGGTTTATGGTATTCTTGGGTGTCCATCTTCGCATGGATATTTTTTATTTAATCACAGTTGCCTAACTCCTCCCTGACGAGCAGGACAAGCAAGGGTTGTCAATTTTTCCTCAGAGATTTGTGCAGCTCGGAAGCCTCAGTCTGTGACATATTTAGCCCTACCCACACCCGCCCCGGAAAAGAGTAAATAAATACTTGTCACTCACCTCTGGCTGCTCTGAAAATAACATCACACCAGCTAATTGGGACCATGACCCCAAAAGGGAAGGAAAACAGAGTCATTTATCGTGAAGACATGAGAAAATACGGCTGCAATTTGCGCACCTCCTCATCGCACTTCACAGGCTGACTTTTGGAACTCATGAGGGGGTCTGTGCATAAAATGAACTTTATTCCTTCGTATGGTTTGTCTTTCACTACTGCCATACGTGTAGTCACACTTCCCACCACGCATAGGGGGTTGACATTTCGCTCTTTTGTAGCGCATATGGTGGTTTAGGGCTTGGCATTTGGCTCTTTTGGCATTGCAGTGTTATAGTTGCAGCTTTGTGGACTCATTTGCCATATCTTCATGATGCTGCAGGTTCTGCCTGGTGAAAGACTGAGTTAGAGCTGACAGGATTTGAATTCGTCCCCTCCTGGTCATGCTGAGATGTTAGCAGGGCACTCTTGCATATTAGTGATGCCATGGCCGATCCAAGTCAAATTATTAAGAATTAAGAATTTATGAAATTTGGAAAATAAAAAATATAGAAAGCAGCAACGCGCACATTACTTTCTCAATAGTACTTCCAGCAAGTTTTCTCCATGCATTTCTTATTTCCGAACACTACCTCTGGAGAGGAACCCAGAGCCGGAATGGCCATTACACTACTCCGGTATTTCCTCGGAGGCTCCATGACGGGGCTGCCTTCAGAGCAGCTTGGGTTGCCCTGACATGACCATGCCTCTGGCCCCATTCCACACGAGCCCTTCTGCAGGGTAGAGCGGGCGTGGACATTTTTGTCAAGTGTGATTTTGGTTTCCAGTCCTGCCTTGGACGAATACCTTTACATTGGAGTATAAATTGCAGATAGTAGTGGGCAGGCTCACCGTCTCCCCAGCCGGGGTGCTGAACTACGTTGCTTGTACCTTCTGCAGCTCAATGTTCAAAGTGTTTACTCAGAGAAGAATCAGACAAAGCCTAAAGCGGAGGCCTTTAGGGAAGGATCTTTCAAGCCACCGAAAAAACACAACTCCTCAAAAGTAGATCCAAATTACTTTTCTGCAGCCATGTGAACAAAAAGCAAGCAGTATCCCAAATGAGGAAGCAGAAGCATCCATTTGAGGCTAGATGGCGTAAGACATCATAGACACAATTGCTGTATGTAAGGGGCCCTTTTAATGTGACAACTCTCCTAACACATCCTGGTGCATCCCTGGATTATTGTCTCTAAAACCTCTCACCTTCTAACATTAATTCACCTAGCCTGACCTTAGCATTGCCACATCTGCTTGTTTCTCCCACAGACCGTTGTTCCTGAGAGGCACCCATTTCTCCTTCCAATTTAATCACTTTGTAAAGCGCATTACACATTTTCTCCTCGGCCTCCTGATAGCTTGAGTCTCAACTTTCTTCTCTGGCTGCCCTCACTGGACTGCTGACACTCAACTCATGTGTTTAAATGGACTACACCTCTCTCTTGTGACGTCCCTATCCCCCTAACAAAACAGAACATTGACCAATTTAGAACTACTTCCCTGAGTCCGCGCTATTAACACGTCACCTTTATTACAACAATTGTAAATATGCCTCATGAACATGCAGAGGAAACAACGTCAATCTTTCCAACAAGCTCTGTACAATCCAGTAGGCATTGCCTTTGAATCTGTTTTTGCTTTGTTTATGCATCCACATATACAGCAGCTATTGTACCTCATAAAAATAAATAAGGAAAAAAATAAAGCGAGAAGTGGGTGGAAGAGGACCACACATACAGGGGCAGCGTATTGGGTAGGGAAGCAGGAATAAAGATGGTGGTGTTGGGGGGAGGGGGAGAGGGTGAGAGCGGGAGAGGGGGAGTGGGAGAGAGAGAGAGAGAGAGAGAGAGAGAGAGAGAGAGAGAGAGAGAGAGAGAGAGAGAGAGGGGGGGAGAGAGAGATTTCTTTATTTTATTTATTTATTTTAAGAGTTTTATATAGCGCTGGCTAGACCCGGAGGTATCAGAGCGCTTTACATGAGGTTCCACAAAATCACAAGATTACATCAGCTCCAATTTACATCAGTTGCTACACAAACAATTACAAGAGCATAGAAAACGAGATAAGTGAAGTGTAGAGGGGAAGGGGGTAAGGATAAAGGGGTGGGAGGGAGGGAGATATGGCAGAAAGACGAAGTAAAGTCTGCCCAAGTCCGGCTGGGTGGGTGACGGTCGAGGGGGAAGTCCCAAAACCCATCTTCTCTATAGCTATCAGGTAGCTCTACCGGGCTTTGGCCAAATAGCTAGGTCTCAATGGGAAACATTTAAAGAACATGGAGGGCAAAATAAATGGAGCGTAGAGGGGAGGGGACAGGGAAGGTGAGAAAGGGAGGATAGGGGAAGAGACAAAAAGGAGACACGAAATGAAGTCTGTCTAAAGGCCGACTGGGTAAGTGACGACCAAGGAGGGAGTCCACGGCCCAACTCCCCTATAGCTAAACCAGGTAGCTCCCTCGGGCATCAGACAAAATAGTTTAGTCCCAATACATTGGGAGAGGAGAGAAGGAGAGACCTCGAACAGCAGTATGGGTCTCATCTTCTAACCTTTGATGTTGGGGCTTCTTGCATGCACCTCTCTGTGGGCCCTAATATGGTCACTAATATTGGAGGAGACTTTAGACCACTGATGCGGAATGCTGCACTGTGAAAGGAAATTTCCTCTTGGATCCCATACTTGACTTTGAGGCCACATTTCACTGAGAATGTCTATGCTGCTTCCTTCAGAAAGCCTGCAAGAGGGACTATATTATATTTCCATTAGCAGGATATTGTTTAACCAGAACCAATTGTTCATCCTCAAAGATTTCATAAAGAGTTGAGAAATAGCTGTAATGTTTGGTGACTTGTAGAGTCAACCTCCCTCAACCTCCTCAAATATTTAATTCCGCAGTTCTACCAGCTCTCGAACATTTTCCATCAGGAAACTGACCTGTTCTTCCCTTCTTACCTCTTGAGCTTTTGCAACATCAAGAACTCTGTGCATGCTTATGGCAATAAGGGGACACAGCAAGCAGTCAATGGAAAGTCACAATCTACAATTTGCTGAAATGGTTTTTATGGAGTCAAAACCAAAAGAAGCAAAACAACAGAGTGACAAACAAAAAAACGTCCTATCTGCATAGAAACACCTATTTTAAGCTGAAGGCACAGCCGCAAAAACTATTTCTGGAATTACGTACTCAACCTACGTTAAGCACATGCAAGACTTGTCTATGTTAAATGAATGCTCTATACATTCAGAATAACTTCCCAAGCTTAATAACAGTTTCCAAAATTATGTTTCTATGACATTTCGTGAGAAATTCTTCAAAACATTAAATTTGTACGTGACTGTTTGATACCTGTGCCATCCAGAGAAGCTGCTCTTCAAGAAATATATTTACGAACTCATGAGGTAACAGAGATGAGTAACGACAATTAATTAGGAATCTCCGGGATTGAGATATTTTACTTTCAATCAACACCTACTTAGTCCAACTGTTAAAGATTAGACTGCAAACGTCAACATTATCGGCGCCATCTTGCCCCTTTTCGAGCCCATTCGTGCGCGTAAGCGGCAGCCATTTTGAGCACCATGGCCTCCCTGCCCCTCGCTGATAGCCAGCGCGTCTCTCTCTCTCTTAACCTCGCAAGCATTCCCCCCGCACACTGACAACCCCCGCTCTCTCATGCCCTGGGTCATAAACCCCTCTTCAGCGCAGCTTCACCACAGAACCCCATCCTGTTCCCAGCGCAACACCTCCCCTCATTCCTTTCATGGTCTCAAACCCCCTTTTCCTGTGTCCCCGTTTGTCCTCCTTGTTCCCAGGCCGCCACCTGACCCTGCGGATGCTGTTTATTACCCCATACAGTAGGAAGCTTCCCCTCCCCATCAAGAGACCCTCGAGCCGATCAAAGCCCCCACCCTATGAGATCCGATCAAACTCATGCATTCCGTGAATCGGCGGAATGCCCTGCTGTGCGACAGCCATCACCTGTTGTGACCGGGGTGGGGAATCCAACTGTAAATGTATGTGGGAACGAGTCCGAAGGGGAGATTCCGAGGATGTTCTTTCAAGTACCAAAGTGTTACGAGAATGTGTTATGTGCAATAAAGGTCATAAACCCTAGTATAAGAGGCCAGGCCTCAGAGATGTGGTTAGAGCACCTCGTGACGATACTTGCTGTCTGAATTGATGTGTTCTCCTCCGGAGAGAATAAAATCCTCGTTTCCTGCCTTCCAGTCTCCAGCGCCTGCTTCTTCATTGATTAACATTGGTGGGTCATAGAGGCGATACCGCCGGGCAACATAAAAGGGTCTTTGGTTACTGGTTGTCTTTGAAACCCCTTTTTAACAATTGGCGCCCAATGTGGGGCCCATCAGCGACTCGTGGATCCAGTGGGAGAGGTCCTGACGACAGAGTGAACGACTGCAACGATCGGAAGGTACCCTGTCCGATAGACCCTTGTCTGACAGCCGATCATCCGAACTTCACTGGTTCCGAACAGACCTCTCTCGAGTGATCTACGGTCCTGACTGGGAACCATCAGGAGTGCCACGAGAAGTACGAAGAGAAGAGGACGATCAGGCGCTGGATTCGGAAGACAAGAAACTGTCCATGCGGTCCGGGTAAGGTCGTGTAAACACGACAAATTGCGAAAGTGATTGATAATTGAAAGTGATTGATAATTGATGAGAAAATACTAGTATTACTTTTTGTTAATTTATTTGGAGATTCACTGTCTGCAAACGGAGAAACAACAGGCTCTCCCTTTATAAACAGCGAAGGATAGGTACGCACCCGTCGGACCTATCTTTCTCCCCCATTGAACAATTGCCCCCCCCCCATTGATTAACTGTTATAGATTGTTTTCTGGAGATTCTCTGTCTGCAAACAGGGAAGAATAGGTCCCCTCTTTGCAGATAGTGAAAGGGTAGGTGACGCGAACCTTTGCGAGCCTACTTATTCTCCCCATTGACCATATTGATTTTTTATTTTTGACCTAACATTGATTGCTCAAGATTGGTTCATGAGGTATTCACTACGTGCAAACAACGTAGAATAGAAATATTCTGTCTAGTCTTTGCACGCAGCGATAAGATAGGTAGTGCTGACTATTATCCCATTGTGATCCGTCATGCCTGTCTTCTCCCCACTGGTTAGTAGCCTGTTTAGCCCGGACCGCTTATTAGAGATGAACCATCCGGCTCCGCTGGAAGGCACCCCTAATAAGGACATGTTCATGAAGCATGGATTAATTGCTATAGCCTATAGTGAGCTGTGGCATAAATATACGAAAAAGGATCGAGAAAGTCAGTGGCCACTGAGAGGATCCTTTGATCTTGACAAAATAGAAACAGTAGAAATAGCTCTTCGTAGGAATGAAACAACACCTATTATGCTCGATAGTCTTGGTATGTGGCGCAAAGAAGCCACACGACGAAGGGAAGGCGACGAATTCGGAAAAGGTGAAGGGACACGACGGACAACCCTCCAAACGTCTAGTAGGCAAAGGGAAGGGCCAGCGATGACGCAGTTCCGAGGAGTAGACATAAAAAAAGAACGGTATAAAGGGATGTGCCGACAAGCCAACCCCGGAACACAACGACCCGAAGGTAATCCCCCGACACTATGCACAGGACGAACAGATTTAAAACAAAACCAATGTGCTTTCTGTAAATGTCTCGGGCACTGGAAAGCCCAATGCCCGACTCTGCAGAGCATAGGTAAGAACGGAGGGTCTACAGAAAGAACAGGCCGACAAAAAGGGAAAAGACGCGAGATAAAAACCAATCAGACTAGTGCAGACAGGACAGATAGAACCACCCCGTTTGATTATGCTCGATGGCACAGATTTCGTCAGACCAATTTTAACGACATGTTAGAGTTCTGGGACTGATTGCTCTCTGTTGCTCCCCCACTCTGAAAAACAAACACAACTGCAGGCCAGTGTAAACAACCCCCCGTTAGAGAAAAGACTCAAGGAAGCCAAGCGTCTATTATATAACTTAGGATTTAATTACGGTAAAGAAAACACACAACCAACAGTAAATAGAATAACTAGTAGAACTCTCTCTAAAACAAACTTTACTAATAGGAAAAATACAAAACATATTATGCTCACTCCGGAAGTCCTCGAAATGTAACAGTTCGATGGTCCCGCCCATCCGAAACACATAGCACGTGTGGGGCGGGGCCTGCCAGCAGCCATGGGCCAAAAGAGATCGCCGGCGAGAAGGTACTGGAGGCTCCACAAAGCAGGCAATGAAATGGTCTTCCCATACTACCCTTCCAGGGATGGCGTCCCCCGGGCCGCGAGTAGGGAGGGGGCGGATGCAAATGACCCCCTCCCTCGTATCTCCTGGTCCGGCCATCACGAATTCCTCCATCGAGCGGATGCAGGGTGGGCAGGGAGGAAGAGGCGATGCGGACGAGCCTCTTCCACCTCCACAGGTAGGAGGCTTCCCTGCCCTGGTCCGGCGCCGATGTCCTCCAGCCGGGCGACGGCTATATACCTACGCTGCACAGGACACATAATGCCCGACTGGTATATTTCCTCAGCACAGGACATACAATGCCCGACGCACATATATTTACGCAGCACAGGACATACAATGCCCGACTGGTATATTTGCGTAGCGCAGGACACACAATGTCTGATGGGCCTACTTGAATAACACCGGACGCACGATGGTCCCCCAAGAGTCGGAATCAGGGGTGTAGGGTGGTCATCATGTGCACCCCTGATTCAAAGGGACGGCGTAGGATGCGCCGGGAGAGGGAGGCGGCACGGACGAGCCTCCCTCACCTCCCCAGACGAAGGCTCCACTGCTGCACCCTGGCGCCCCGAACCAAAATGTCCTGCTCCAGCAGCATGATGCTCTGTCTTTCGCCATCACAAGAAGTTTCTTCCACTCCTGATAGATACGACGAAGGGCGGCTGCCGCAGGGTCTCAAAATGGCGCCTGGGCCCTCGAAAGGCGGGTCTAGGCGGGTGGAGTAACTTTGTCCGAAATTGCAACTCGGGCACTTGCCCACCTGGGCGCAGGCCCCCACCATCGACAAACATCCCCTCGACTTTGAAGATTCTACCAAAGTCCCAAGAGCCCTCAGCCCCTTCAGGCTTCCGGAGGGGAACAGCTGCATTGGTCACTAATGAAATAACCGCGGCACAGCAACAAGATGGCGGTGCTCTCGTGTCTGCATCAGCTTCCGTCTGAACCACCCAGGAACATTATGGGCTAACGAACTCGAGCAAGTTCCGGCTGAACATCAACATGACCCGGTAAGAAAGACTCTACCCCCTCCCTCTCTTGATTGACGGTCCACACCACCAGCCCCTCTGTTAGCACAGTTTTTTTGAACTGCCGAAAGGGACCCTGGTCCAACCGCCAATCGTCGGGGACATTTTTTTCCTCTGATGCTACTTCCGGACTAAACCGGCCTCGCCCAAAATGGCGCCGGTATCAATGGAAACTAACGGATGCCTCGTGGTGTTCCTTAGCTAATGAAACTTGATGTACTAAGATATATATACGAACCATTGTGCACTCGATGAGAAAGGGAGGAGGGTTCACTTGGCGAACATTTGAGAGGGGTTCCGTAAAAATGTTGATTTCAATGAACGATTTATTTTGATATTTATTGTAACTGGTACATAACGTCGCTTATGATGCACACCCACGGTTTACATCTAGGAAATGTGATTACGATGAGCTTGACTGTGTTTCCATTTATGAACTGAAATGCCCCTGATTCCCTCGTCACGCAATGAAATGTTTTTAGTTACTTGCAAATAATTAATTAGGCCTTTTTTTACATGTTCTTGTGCTACAAAATAACCCCCTACTGTATGTGCTTCCATCGACGACATGTCCGGCCAAAATATGATTGCGCTCTCACATTTTACGTACTGAATGATTATACAAATAAAGGTCTTAAAAACTATGAATAGGCATCACATACTTTTGTAAATGTGGGTATCGGTGGGAGGGTTTTTCTGTACGCAACCGTTCTGCTCCTTTTTTTAAGGTTATCTGAAGAAATGGTTGTTCGGCCCTGGATTGATGACCGAATCAAAGGTATGATACGTTGCCTCCAAAAAAAAAAATGCGACTAAGCTCAGGAACTAACGTATGGAGAAGGACCTCGACGTCTGAGAATGGGTAAAGTAAAGCGGTGTGATTGATAAAATGTTATAAAGATATGGTGGTCGAAGGTACTAAGGTACCGGGTTGAACGAAGAACTGATATGCCTTAGAACCTCACAGCTTTGGGAATGATTTAAGGATCCCGATGGCCGGATACATCTACAAAACCGGGTACCTCACGCTAGGCACCTCTGATTCCTTTTTAGCGTTTCCCTACACACGATCCTTCAGGCCATCCTCGAACCCCCCCCATGAACCATCTATCACATTGTCCGCCCCCTTGACTTCAGAGACCAAGACCCTAAGGATTATATCCCGAAGAGATAAGTACGAGTATGCGGTAAGTAAAGGACTTTCGTGCCCTTACATTTGATGTGTTCGAATGTTGTTCCCCCACCTCCCCCTTTTTTCCCTCCTTTTTCTCTCTGCAGATTACATTGGGGTCCTGATTAGGGTACCGTAAAGGATCTGGAGCCACGTCACGCCCGATGCATGAAAACGGATTAACGCTGCAAGACGACACAAAAAGACGCCCTACCCAATGCACGACCTTTCTGTACCCGACCTAATGCTCTTCCGTCCCAAAACTGCATGCTTTCTACATCCTAACACAGACCCGAAACGTCTAACGTTGGGTAACGCACTGAGTAGCCCAAACAATACACGGTCATTCTCCATGTTACACGTGTACTGTTTGGCCTATTGTCTCTCTCTGTCTCTGTCTCTCTCTCTCTCTCTCTCTCTCTCTCTCTCTCTCTCTCTCTCTCTCTCTCTCTCTCTCTCTCTCTTCCACCCCTCCACACTTTCCCTCTTCCCAGCGACTGGCACCTAATTGGCGAACCTGGTGCACCTCCTGATTGGCCCCAAATACCACGAGTATTTGCACAAATTCGTCCTAAATAAAATTGTATCGGTACCACGTTACTACCTCTCCTTTTCTACTAAAATATGGATGAAATTTAAATTGACCGAAAGGAAAAGGACAGGTAAGACAACTAAGGTTCTCTAAATTTGACCCACAGCCAGGGAACTATTTGTCAGTGGCTTCTATGATAAAATATGTCTGTGGTAATGCGACCATCCCCATTCCAAATTGTCTCCATACCCCAAACAGTAAGAAATGATCGAGACACCCCCGTCTTCCCAAAATGCCCCCAGTTTGGTATCAGCTGCCCTGAACGAGAGCCTGAAAAACGCCCCCTGCTCCAATTCACTGTGTTCCTAATTGTTTTCCATAAGATCCCACCCACCCCGAGGATAAGTTTAATAATTATCGCAAACCACCCCCGAGTTTTTGTAGTAACCAGGTTGCGAGGATTTATATAGAAAGTTAGAAAGATGTGTGCAAAGTTAAAAATTAGATCGAAAATCGAAAGAACTTGTTGCAGTAAGCCTTGTTGAAAATAAGATGTTTTGATGTAATGAAGAGTTGTTTAGCCTATGTTCACCCCTCAGAAGGATGCCTATCAGACTGTGGTGAATAGCACGTTGCACTTTTTCGTAAAATACAAGGCCCTGAAGACCAGCCTAGCCTTGCAAGACTCGTACTAGGGAAATGGGTCTCTACCAGAAGAACTGACATCTACTATAATAGACGTATGCAATAAATGAGTACCAGACCTCGTACCTATTACAAATGAACGTAATAACCATCAAAGCGCCAAAGAATTAGCCAACAAAAGGAAGTTGTAAGGAATCCAGCAAACCCATCATCAATTGTTTATACGTTAGCTGCAAAATCTCAAATGTAGCGAGTGCTTACCCCAGTTGCTTGGTGTTGGGAGAGAAATAGATTTATGTAATTACCTTCTTCTGCAAAATCTCTAAAGACTGTCTTTTCAAAACTCATTTAAGGGTATCACTGTCGGAGGAGAAAGAGACCGGATGTGGGAGCACGCGGCCTGACTGCGGATTGTGGAACATCAGCGACGGAGGCCGAGGCGAGACCACAGCAGTAAGGAGTCGCAGGACGGGGCACTGTTTCAGACAAAGCTAAGGAAAGGGCTGACCTGAAGCCCCTGCTCTATGATCGACGTGTGCCAAAAAGTCCCCGCTCTCCGAACCTGGTTACGGACCCGCCTGTCGCAAACTCTCCGTCCCCCTGATCTGTTCCCGACTTGGCCCTGCTCCATCCCCTCCTCCTCCGACCTACCATAAGGACTGTTCACACCCACACCTTTCCACCTAAACTTCCAAGTTCCTCCAAATCCTACTGAGCTACCCAGAGAAGAGTACTCCCTGTGTCAAAAGGGAGGGAGCTCCGACTAAGTAGACCACGAACTATGTTAATCTTAGAACGGTGACCTAGAACTCCACCAAGGGTCGCCCCTAAAGAGAAGATGAACGAAGTATGTGGTTCTACCCGCTGCTGAACGCCTCGAAGATGATGGAAGCAACAGGAAATGCCCACCACAGAGACTCAAGAAACAAACAGATCTCACAACTCAGGAACAATTGCATTTTTCATTGCAAATCTATGCTCTGCGTTACGGAAGAAAATGCACCTGCTCACGAAACATTCCTGACCACTGTCCAGCCTACCACCATGAAGGAACATTATCTGATTTCGCTCTCTCCCCAACTCAGAGAGAGGCGAAAGGAATTTTGGAATAACTCCTTCGTACAACTACTTCACCAGCACAACCTTGCCACAAATGCCACCAACTGTTGGATCTGTGGGTTGCTACCCCACGCCACTGGACACTCGATACCATTCATCCCTTCACCTTTCTCAGTTCACGGCTCCTGTCTTGCTTGGCTGATGCTTCTGCAAGAAAGCTTTAAGGACAATGCCACCTCCAGCAAAACCGTAACGCATTTCTACCAGGGGGTCTGGCGGAACAGAACAAAGACACACTTCTGCCCGCAGACCACCGACAACACAATCCACTTGGACATTCCTGCTAAAGAACAAGTTGAAATGCAAGTGTTCAATAATCCAACCAGAACCACCTTCTCCTACCTGCGAAAACGAACGGCTGCCACTCTGACTGTGGCCCTGTCAGTCATCAACGTCACCGGCCACATGTGCTTGGAAGGGCTTGGGACTCAACTGGTAGGCCACAGTGCTTGCCGATTTTCCAGAACTCTGGACTCCACCGACCCTCCTTCCTTTGTGGCATCTCCAAACACGTATTTCATCTGCGGCACGAAGGCTTACACCTGGCTCCCCAAAGGCTGGGGGGGCACTTGTTTCATTTCCTTCATCCTTCCTCCGACTTATGTGGCACCAGCAAATCACCACAGACAAAAACGAGCCAAGGACATTAAACAAGCCGACTCAACAGGAGCGCAGTTCATCGATGCCATGAAAGGACTTGTCCCCCTCTGGGGCCCGATGGCAAACAGCCGTGCCATCCGACATCTGACTCAAGCAGTTGAGACAACAATGAACATCACGGCTGGTATCCTTGCTAACAACACCGCTGAACTTCAAGCGGTCCGCTTGGTGGCCCTCCAGAACCGCCTTGTCCTAGATGTGGTTCTTGCGGATCGTGGTGGGGCATGCCGCATTATTGGGTCCAGCTGCTGTACGTACATACCGGACAACTCACCCTCAGTGTACAAGGCCATCGAACATCTTCATAGACTCTCTTCAGAAGTCCACCAAGAACAAGAAGAATGGTCGCTGGGTGGGTGGTTCTGGAGCACCGTTAAGAACTGGGGCTGGAGACTATTCACCATTATCCTGATTCCTGTGGTTGTAATATGCGGTTTATGCTTAGGAATTCAATGTCTACCACCTCTGTGTTCATTATGCGTAAATTGTATTTGCCCTAAGACCGTGGACTTTGGAAACAAGCATATGAGAGCAATATATGATGCTGAGGTTAGGAATTTGATGAAGATTGACATTGAGTAAGCAAGCTGGCTAAGATATGTTGAAAAGGGAGGACTGTTAAAGATTAGACTGCAAACGTCAACATTATCGGCGCCATCTTGCCCCTTTTCGAGCCCATTCGTGCGCGTAAGCGGCAGCCATTTTGAGCACCATGGCCTCCCTGCCCCTCGCTGATAGCCAGCGCGTCTCTCTCTCTCTTAACCTCGCAAGCATTCCCCCCGCACACTGAAAACCCCCGCTCTCTCATGCCCTGGGTCATAAACCCCTCTTCAGCGCAGCTTCACCACAGAACCCCATCCTGTTCCCAGCGCAACACCTCCCCTCATTCCTTTCATGGCCTCAAATCCTTTTGATGCAAACCCCCTTTTCCTGTGTCCCCGTTTGTCCTCCTTGTTCCCAGGCCGCCACCTGACCCTGCGGATGCTGTTTATTACCCCATACAGTAGGAAGCTTCCCCTCCCCATCAAGAGACCCTCGAGCCGATCAAAGCCCCCACCCTATGAGATCCGATCAAGCTCATGCATTCCGTGAATCGGCGGAATGCCCTGCTGTGCGACAGCCATCACCTGTTGTGACCGGGGTGGGGAATCCAACTGTAAATGTATGTGGGAACGAGTCCGAAGGGGAGATTCCGAGGATGTTCTTTCAAGTACCAAAGTGTTACGAGAATGTGTTATGTGCAATAAAGGTCATAAACCCTAGTATAAGAGGCCAGGCCTCAGAGATGTGGTTAGAGCACCTCGTGACGATACTTGCTGTCTGAATTGATGTGTTCTCCTCCGGAGAGAATAAAATCCTCGTTTCCTGCCTTCCAGTCTCCAGCGCCTGCTTCTTCATTGATTAACATTGGTGGGTCATAGAGGCGATACCGCCGGGCAACATAAAAGGGTCTTTGGTTACTGGTTGTCTTTGAAACCCCTTTTTAACACAACTTTCTTAAATAAAATCCTCAGATTGCATTGGCAGAATCCTAGAATTGCCTCCCTTCCCTGTGCATGCACGCCCTGCTGGGCCACACACAATAAAACAGGTTGTTTTTGACGGCAGAGAGCGGTGCTTGAAATTCTAAAGTTCCTTCTGTTTTGCCCTCGAGTAAAAACTATTTTATTCCCCGTGAGAACTTTCACAACACAATGTGTGCGAGAAGGGAATACTCGGCAAAGCGGTTTGACAAAAACAATACCTTCTTTCACGGCCCAAACAAATGAAAATGTCAGTGCAAATGTGCGATGTTGTATACAGTTGTACGTCATTCTTCCGCCCTGTGGGAGAAGCTGGGTGCGCTGCAGGTCGGGATCACCTTTAATGTTTAACAATAACCCCGGCCTGGGGCTGAGTAAGGAGTCAAAATAAATTCCTGTTCAATTCTTCTCTTTATTTTTCACAATGGAATAAATTACTTTTCTGAGGCCAGTAAATGAGCTTCTTTGCAGGCCACCTTCTTCTTGTCATAGGCTTTGATTAATTACAGTCACCTGGTATAAAGAACAGGTATTCGATATTTATCAATTACGCGGAAGTCCCAGTTTCCACGTCACAGTCCTTACTGTGAGTGATCCTCACCGTGGAGAAAGGCACGCGCTTTTCCCAATATCCATAAATGCATCCCTTTGAATTATGCTTTTTTTCACAATGTTGCAGGAGTAGATCTTCCTTTGTCTTTACACCTATAGAAACACCCCCTCTGACCTCAAATCCCCAGAATTCCGAAACCGAGGACCGTAAGTACCAAGAAAAGGATGCGGCAGACAGGGAAGGGAGAGGTGGGAGGCAGGTCTGTGATGATGACGGTCCAGGCTAGAAGTTACCATGGACACTGCTCTTTTGCCAGGTAACTTTCTCTCATCATCCAAGATGCACGCTTTGAGGGTGAACAGACTTCAATACTGTTAATTAGTTAATACTTTGTGAAGCAGGTTTATTATAATAATTGAATCAATTTATACAAATTATAAATCTCCACTTTGAGTGTACACATGTTGCAAATTATATCCATAATTAATGTTTAGTAGAGCCGAAACAATCAATCTAGTAGGAAAGAGCAAATAAATAAAACATATGTTGAAGAAAACAAATGTAAACAACTTAAAAGTTCAAAGCAAACACAAGGAGATGATGTACAGAGCGATGAAACTTTTCAGACACTCAAACCCAGTCACTATTAGATCTGTGTTGAATCCATCATTGTTCTTTAGCTCACTTCGCCACTCCACTTCAGACACAGCCATATGCAAATCAGTCTTGACTCTGTTCCTCATGGAACAGCCCAGCCCGAACTGCCAAGCCAGGTCTTCCCTGGACCGGAAACAAGCATACTGGGACTGTTTTCGGGGTAACAACCCTAATCTGCCACAATAGCTTAAATCCAGAGGCAAAGTGAGTAAGGAACCCTCGTCTGGGCATACCCTGCCAACATAGGGCGAACAAAGCAAACAGAAGGAGATGATGGACGGAGCGCAGAAACTTTTCAGGCATTCATCCCCAGTCACAGATCTGGGTTTAAGCCATCATCGTTCTTTAGCTCACTTTGCCACCCCAGTTCATACCAAACCGTATGCAAATCTGCCTTGACCCTGTTCCTCATGGGAACAAGCTCAGCCCAAAATTTCAAGTCTTCATTCATTGGGACCTACTTCTACCATTAGTATACTGTTGGACTGCTCACTTCTGTAGAACTACGACTTTCTAGATCCGGTTTTGAGGTACTGCTTCTACTATGTCTATGTAGCTTCAAATCTAAGTGCCTCAAATGCCCCCATTTTTTGAGGGAGGATGTACCAATGTTTTACATATGGAAAAATAGGAGGTAACTTGTGCGAGAGCATATTTTGGGTAACCATGCACCGGACTGTCAGACCTTATTGGAACCCATACGCGTAGGGTTAGGGGAACAATATTATGCCTGAAAACCCAAGTAATTCAGAGATTTCAATGGGATACCCAGGAGGGATTAAAAATTCCAAAAGAATATCTATGGGATTAATCACAATTTTGTAAATCAGGACATATGTGCCTTAGATCAACGCATGACCAAGCAGAGAGGAATTATTTAATATAATGTTTCCTGCGCCAAGACACACAGCCTGGAATGGCAAGAGTGTATAGCCTTGGTAAAGGGTCCCTGGGGTGGTACAACCAGTGCTGCAGCACCAAGGGATTCTCTCCAGTGCCCATGCACTAGATATCAGGGGTACCACTTAATAGGGACTTACAGAGGTAGCTGAAGTTGTACCAGTCGTGGTACAGTGTTATGGGAAAGAACACTGGTACTGGGAACCTGGTTAGCAGGGACTCAGTACTATGTAGTCAAAGTTGCATTAAAAGCCAGGAAAACGTGTGTGGGGGGGTACTGCAGCAAAAACCCACTTTCCTACATAAACAAATTAGTAAATAAACCTTGCAAGGAGTAGAGTAAAACGTATTAAAGAAAGCTTTCAGACCGCCCTGATCTCCTAACTGCTTCCAGCCGGAGAGTTACATTGAACCAGATTATGTAAATACTGTAGAAATGCAGGACTCCTCTGGTGTCCAGTCTGTGAGTGAATGGCAGGACAACGCAGGAGAACATGGAACTACCGATGAAGACAAACCAAGATGTACATAAATCAGTGGATGGTTGGCTGAACATGAACTTGTAGCGTGCAGCAGATGAATCCTTCCACCCTTTCCCCTGTGCCCGAAGGCACCATCAAAGTTCAGCAAGGAGGCATTTCCTTTGTACGGACAGTGCAAAAAGACCTCCCTTGCAAAAAGAAGAGAGTTGAGTGCTGGAAAATATTTTGGTTACCTATTGGAGAAAGGATTGGAAGGTTGCTGAAGTCTGGTATGATTCAAGGATCTGTTGGAGAGCAAAATCTGATGGTTTGAATATAAGAAGGGGTCCAGCGGCCAAAAGGCCTTTAGCTCTGGAAATACCGACAATTATTAAAGTGTCTGGAGATTTGAAATGTCTGCTTTATGTTTTTCACTTGAGATATAGTTTCACTTGCTGTAATATTTTGACTGTTACTGTGTGAATAAGTCTTTGACCAACTAGTAGGAGTGTAAACACTCGATGTGCCACACCCAAGCTGCACAACAACAAGGCAGTATTCTTGTATCACCTTTCGGTAGCTAGGCCCAACTCAATGTTGAGCTGTGAAACTGTATATGTACAAAGAAAACCATATGAAAAATTAGAGGAAACTGGCAAATGCAACACTGTGTTGTGTGGAATTTCCTGCATCCTTGGACTGACTAAAAATATTCTAAGTGAATAAACTCTATTAAGGAGATGGCTCCGACATACAATATCTGTTGCCTATGTAATGGCCACATCACTTTAAGCTGTTGTGCAGGTTCCATAAGCCTTCAAAGGGGCTCCTTCGCAGCCGCGTAGCTAGGGGGGGGCGGTCCGCCCCAGGCGGCACTATTTTGGGGGTGGCCGGGCGGCGCCTCAGCAGATTCACACGACAGTAATCATCATTGGCAGCCAAAGTGCGTTGCGCAGCATAAATAAGCCTTGATGGGCCGGTGTGTGTAAATGCTACTGCATTGCACGCACCACCCAACCTTATTTTAAAAGTGCAGCTTCATGTTTGCGTCCCGGGCCGTCAATCTGGTAGCGCGCGAAAGCGCCACCAATGACGGCCCTGCAAACATTTATCATGCAGCAGAGCCCGCCTATGGTAGACTTGTACACTGTCCTGTTTAACGCAATGCGCGCAGTGCCGCGCACCAACGCACGTGGTGACGTGCATGAATGCATCCAGTGACCTGAGACTCGGTCTGAATCATCCCCGGGCGGCTGACTTTGAATGCGGGAGTTGAGGCCAAGAGGCGGACGAAATTGAATTGCTGCTCCACTTGCAAAAAATGTAAGTCAGTGGGCTAAATCCAGAGAGGGGCACTTGACCCCCGCTGTTTGCACATGGAGGGACGGGCACTGGCATACAGATGGTGCATCAGTCATTGTAGGGCGGCATCTCTACACACACCATCATTTCGATCAATACCATTTGCACGAGGGTCACAACAGGGAGCAGATTGACAAGGAGCATTTACACACAGGCTCGAAACCCCACTGCACCTTCCTTTGACAAAGAGCAAAGACACGTGAGAAGCACCATTCATAAGGGTATCAAAGGTCAGGCTGCGAAGCCTTCGCAGCCCTCCAGTCTTGCAAGTCCAATGCAATAAATCAATATAACCGGGTTCTGGTCTGAAGAAAGGCCAACCTGATTTCATGACTTGAAAGTGAGCAAGAGATTCGGGAGGGCTGTTATGAAAAGATGACAGATATTTTATTTTTCCACTAATAGTATTCCTTTGTATGAGTCAGGGAGACACTTGGCTGTAAAACGTATTAATTACTCTATGAGGAGCTTGAGAGATGCTGAGCAGCATAAAAAACTGTCACTAAGATTAGAAGTGTGTTGAGAGCAGCAGTTAAGTGAAAGGAAGATGGAGGATATTGAAGGTGTGAGACCTAACAGTATACTTCCATATGGAAGTCACTCATAGCCTCTCTGACTTCAGATGGGATCTAAGGAGTGCTGACATTGGTAGAAGGATGCAGACTCCCTCATTGGGGTACAGATCCAAAGGGGTTCAGCGCAGCAACAAATGCACTACAGTACACAGGGTCGAGTCATTTAAACAACCCTGCCCCCAGTCCAAATTAAACAAATGGAGCAATGTTTGGTAAAGACAAGTTTACGCACCTACGTTGTCACACATGATCAGTGCTATGCTCACATGAATGCCCCTTTTGAGGTGACCAGTTTCCACATGATATTGCAGACTCATGCCCACAGGCCACCCAGGCCTTCTCCCGGATCAGTGGTAATGTACCCACCTCCTTTTGCACATTTACTGGCCTTAGTGACGATCACTGAACTTGTGTCACCTAATATCCCACGCCCGGATTTATACACTTGGGATTCATTGTTTCTGCGTGATGTAAAGTGCTCTGACACACTACAATGGTAAGAGTAGCGCTATAAAAAAACAAAAGCATGTAAGAGAGTGGTAATGGTCACTGTTAAAGGGTGGTAAATCACACTCGTTTAAATCGCTTGATTTTGCTTGCAAGAAAGTGACACTCATAGTTGTTGAAATGTCACTCATAATTACACCGAAATTATGAAAATGTCACACATAGCAATCTGAAACCTTGGCAGCTATGAATCTGAGCAGTAGATTCAGGTTCCAGGCAGCAGCCACTGCAGTCTGTGGGGTTCGGTCGGTCGCGGCGGCGGGGATCTGCCTTTTTATTTTATTACAATTATATTATTAACCTCAGAGATGCGCACTGACATTACTAGTGCTGTGCAGCCTTCCCCCCCACAACCACTCGCGCAAGAGTGATGCCGCTCTCACCAACGTCATCTGTCCCTGCCAGCCAAAAATCTGTTCCTTTACTGTATGGTTACATTCATCTGCAGTGATGGAATGAATCTATAAAATTTCATAATGCAAAAAAATGCATTTCCTACTGATTACCTTAACTTGGATTTATCTTTAAACATACAGTGTGCCTTTATTTTGAATGCTATTACCTGAAGGTGAAGACAATCAAAACTAGTGACTGAATAAACCTATTTGTCCTCCAACCCTCTTCCCCCCTCTTCCGGCCTGGTACTGCCCCAGCTGCAGCACTCAAGTTAGTCTAGTGATCAGGTGCGCTGAAATCACCTGTAGTATCCTGAAGGTGCTGCCGGGCAAAGCCTGCAGAGTGCGTGGTGAAAACCAGTGTGGTGGACCGGTCTGCAGACATTGCTGAGGTTACCTACAGGCCCAAGGCCTGCCAGGCAAGGCTACTCTTTGACCTTCTTAGTCACTGTCCCTTGCTCTTATTCTAGGTGCTCCTAAGTACTAGTTAGGAGTGCCCCCTTTAAACTGCGCCCGCCACTGCCCACTGGACGGTCTACAGGGACCCCTTCGTGTTCGAAGGCCAGGCGCTGGTGATGGCTAAGTTGCTTACTATCTTTAGGCAAACTGTCCATAGGGCAGAATCGGGGCTGTTCACAGAAAAAAATTCCCCCCACACTGTTCCAGTGCGAGCTGCCTGACAGCAGCACAATCATAGAGAGTACGCTGTGAGAATCTCACAATGCTGTTTGCGTTGTGAGCATGGTAACAGGAAAACAAACCAAAATTCAGCCACTGGCTGGGATTATCGTTGCAGGCTTTCTGTTGATGGTACAGAAGTGCCGGATCCTGGCTGTGTTTATGTTCTGCAGTGATACCAGACAACCAGGCGGAGGGCCGGGCCTGGTGCACATGTATTTAAGCTGCAGAACAGAAGTATATGTGTGTTTTTAGAGAAGTTTTGAGACTGTACACTGCTACTCTCTAACAGCCAAAGCGTAGTCGGTTATAAGCTCCTAATTGCGGCGCAGGACAACCAGTAGCGCAGCAGGTGCTGGCAATGGCTGCTTTTATCATAATATGAAGTGACATGTTGTGATTCTTCCAGGAGCTATAGTATGCGTGACTAACACATTTTAGTGCGGTGATGTGGACATCAGTACTAAAATGCCTTAGTCCAACCCCTGATGCGTGGTACTTGGCAATACTGTAATACGCTTGCTGCAATGGACCTGTGCCATGCATATCAAAGAATAATATTTTATGGGCACAGCTCTGTGGGTTACTGCTTTTGTCACAGAGATTCTGTTGTTACTGTATAGTTCAGAAGTTACATTCCTAATTTAGAACAGTGAGCTATGAACTGCTATCTAAGAGCGGCATGGTACATTTAGAAAATAATGTGTTTTTTTCTCTGTCTTTCTTTTTTGATGTTGCTAAGAAAGGTTTGTTTGGGTAAGAAATGCATTTTTATTAAAGTCGATCCTAAACACTGTTTTATGTTCGGAGTCTGTTCTTCTCCAGACCCAGCACTCTTAAAAAGTGCCTACCAGCGGGTGGCATATGAATCTTACAACGTTTGCTGGTCTTTGCCTTATGTAACATTTTCTATGCACTAATTCACAAACGTATGATTCATTGTGTATGGATGTGTGATTTTGAAAATGTGGAAAGGTTTTGCTTTAGGAGCAGGGATTAATGGAGTCCTTTTTAAATGTGGACTGTAACATCTGCAGTTGTAAAGCAAGCATTCAAGCCTTTGGGCATTCTGACTGTTAGATAAGATGTTTGTTACTGATGAGGTATGTTTCACACAAGATTCTCTATTAGGCACACTATGTCATACCGCCTTCAATTCTGATCTGCTTTCGAGGCACCATGTTTGCTGAGACTAAGTGTGGTGGGGCAGCACATGCAAAGAAGGTGGGACTGTGTCTGACAAAGGGTAGGATGTTGAAAATGCACTGGATAAAGTTAATTATTATGCATTTCCAATGAATGCATGACGACGCATAAAGCACAATAATGTATGAGATTCCATACATACTAGATGGTACCTCTGATGTGAGAGAACTCATGTAGAGGCGTGCACCATATGCTGTACACACACACACATGACTCCCCTACGGTGTCCAATTCTTTTTCCATCTTCTTTGTATCAAGGTAGTGATAGTTAGGGATGTCTCTCAGCCTTGCCATTATTATTATTAACCCATACCTACTAGATGGTACCTCTACCTTGACACTCTTATTTAGAGGCATACACCCATTCTGTGTGAACCTTCTTTCTCCAAGGGCAGCAGCAGGCAGGAGTGACTCAGAGCTTATCCAGTAGCATTTTTCCATACACACTAAATGGTACCCTTGTTTTGAGAGATCTCATGTAGAACATGCTCCATAAGTAGCATGCACACACAGTACTCCATAGTGCTGACCCCAGTCTGTTTGCCCTATGTTTCACCCCGTACAATAGCAGGCAGGGGTGTCTCTGAGCTTATTCAGTAGTATTCTTCCACATATACACAATGATAGAGATCTCATGTAAAACATGCACCATAAACAGTATACAACTTTATACTCCCCAGAGGTGCCCCTATTCTGTTTCTGTGTGAACAGGACATGGAGAACCTTATATGCCAACTAGAAGCAGGGTAATTGTATTATATTCCATCAATAGTCCTGTGGGACTTATTTATGTTCTACTTCAATCTTATTTTATAATAATTGTGTGTAGACTCAATTCTATTAGTCAGAAGAAAGGTAAAGGATGCCTTCTTGTTTGAAAAGAAGTTCATTTGTTGTCTAGGAACGATATAACTCATACATTGAAAAATAGACAATAGTCTCATGTAATGAAAGATGAACTGTAAACATCTGCGTCGTTGACACAGTGTTCTGTGCTGTAAACAGGAACTGCATTTCTGACATGGATTATCTTTAGGGCTTTTTTATGGCCATTATTGAGAAAGGTGTATATATTTTCGTTCTCACTTTGAGCATTATTGAGATATTGATCCATGCTATTGCCTTTAAATTTAAGGAGCTGATTATAGTGCCCATTAGTGATCCATTGCAAAGTCAGTTTTAGGAGCTGCTCTGCCTAAAGCCATGAGTGGCTGATAGGTTTAAAGGAGTTGCACAGCCTGAGATTTCACTGATCAATGGTGTGATGAGAGCCCGACAGCGCGTATGATGAAGAACTATTAGCGGCGATATTGCGAGTCTCTCGGACCTCTTTCAAGTGCTCGCCATACTTTTTCCCCAGCACCCCCGAGGGGGGCGGCAATCTGAAGGATAGCCCCGGGCGCCACAAGCTCTAGCTACGCCTGCTCCTTCCTAAAAGTTTGGACCTTGAGATGCATAGGAGCACATCTGAATATCCTCAAACCTTAAAGCACACAAAAAGGCTACATGAGACCATGGGAAAACTATGTGTTTTAATTGGTTTCTATTGTACTTAAATCTGCCTTTGTCTTTATTCCTATATATTCAGTATTGTTTTTTGTGCTTTATATTCGGCTGTTCTATTCACTCTGTAAACTGCACCTCTGCACCGAGGGGTGAGGCCTGCGTTTAACACGTCATAAATAAATATGTTCATAAATAAACGTGTTTGGGAAATGTTTACCAGATGTAATCTAAATTGGAATCTTTGATTTGTGTTTGGGACAGCTGGAACTCTTACATGCTGGGTACTGCAAGAATTGACTATGTCACTCTCCTGTTCCCACTAGACATGCATCTCTACAAGTTGCTAATTGCATCATGGGCGGGCAATAGGTGTTGATGACCAGCATGTCTGTAACGTTGCATGCTGTTCGCTATGAGACATAGTAACTTTACGGATGAATGCAAACGCCTTGCACTTTAGAAGCGTCAACAATGGGAGTATTAGGTGCAGAATCATTTGTCTTCAATGACTTCTCAAAGGCTATGCTTATTTTGACATGTACCGAACCAAAACTGGTGCGCGCAACATTGTTGTGAAATGCCCGCATGCTCTCAGTGCTAGTCACTCTTTAATGGAAGTGCAAGAAAACTGTGTGTACTTCACAGGTGTTTCTTCCATGCTAATGCTTGCACCAAGCATTCATTTCTTCCAGGAAGTGTTCATTCAGTGCAATCTTGGACTACATTGCCAATGGGCCACATTCTGTATGAAGGCCTCATAAAACGTCTACAAATGTCAATCCCTTCAGAATAGTGCCTTTGGGTCTAAGTTTAAGCACTAGTCACTATGTTAAATTGTACATTGGCTGCTTATAAAGACAGAGAGAGAGAGAGAAAGACTACAGCATCAATTTGTCAGCCCCCTCTTGAGTGTCCCTGGATATCTACGGAGACTCAACTAGTGTTCTGACCCTAACAGAAATGCCCTACCTCCATCACTAAGCAGCTAGTGGTCCTCGAAATTAGTCTCTTGACATGAAGGCAGCTAAGTGGCTTTTCCCTCCGAAATTTAAGCCCACCAACCATAATAGCTACCACCTATTGTTTCACAAATCCATGGAAAATTCAGGGCTCTTTTATTGCCTACAACCATTTAATGATTGTGAATATAGTTACATTGTTTTAAATAGAGGGAGCCAACTCTTAAAAGGGCCATCTGGTGAATTATGTCATAATAGATCTCAAAATCTCAGCTGACATCATCAAACAAATGAATATTCTAGAATGTCCATTGATGGACTAAGGTAAGGCTCCTTTAATCTTTTAAGTGTGGCCGTCAGCCAATGGCCAACTGCTGCACTACCTCCCCAGTGAGGGTGTTGGTATCTGCCAACACTGATGAGGAACATAAAATCCCCTCTGGTGCACAGCACCAGAGGGATTACTTTATTATTTTTTTAACTCAGGCTGCCCAGGAAGAGTTACCCGAGCAGTCAGTCTTTTTTTGTGTAATGATAATCATATTGCAGGGCGCGCTGACATCATTACACTAAAGTAAAAATAACAGGAGCCGATGGAATCTACAAAATTCCTAACAACCAGCATTGCCCCACTTGTGCCAATAAAAATGCTGCACCACTTGTGTGGTTTGACCTTGGTTTGATATGTTCCTGTTGCGGGCACTAGGCCTGGCGAGAACCATGCCACTCCTGGTTTCCTCTTGGCATATAGCTTTCAAAGAAGTACTCATTTCCTAAGTAATCTCTAGGTGCCGGCCAAGTTAGGGCCCTAAATCCACAGCTACCCACTTTACAAAAAACTGGTCTGTTTTGAGTGGGAAAAATGTGATGCATCTATGTTGTGTTTTGGGCCATTCCCTGTCGCAGGCACTTGGCCTACCCACACAAGTGAGGTACCATTTATATCAGAAGACATGTGGGAGCACAGCATAGTAGCATATTTGTAATTACCAATTGGATTTCTTTTTTTTTTTTTTTATTTATTTTAATGAGAGTCCATACCGGTAAATACATATTTCTAACTGGATACACAGATACATAGATAGAAGCATAGCATTATATCATCATGCGAAATAACAGAAAGAATAATAAACAATACAAATCATTTAACATATTAAATATCTACACGACCAGTAAATCATTCATTTGTAGTTAATTTTGCTGTCCTCCAGGTAGCCACTGGGGCCCAAAGTCGCTTGCCCACATCCCTTAGCTTCGCTCCCTTTAAATCATATAATGCTTCCTCAATATTATGTATGCCCAACATTCTGCACAACCACATTTGAAAAGATGGTGCTTCTGTATCCTTCCAGGCTGCGCTAATTAAAATCCTAAGAACTGCTACGGAAATGAAAACCAGAGCTTCGGCCTCAATACTCATATTTAATTTCGCATCACAGCCAATTATTATCAAGGTTGGGGATAGGTTAATTTTGACATCCAGAAGCCCCTCTAAAAACCGTATTATTTCAACTTTAATAGTTTTTAATTTTTCACAACCATAGAACATGTGTATAAGATCAGCTATACCCTTTCCACATCTCGGGCAGTTGTTATCTGTCGCTTTCCCCCAAGAGAATAATTTTTCGGGCGTATAGTATAAATTAAATAGAGTTTTGTAATGTTGGGCTCTGAGATTCGAGGAGCGCAGAAACCTCTTATCCATATCTAACGCCTTATCAATGTCTACTTCGGGATCTCCCAATTTTTTGGACCATGCGGTTTCAATTTTTCCAATATCGTCAATTGATGCGTCGTTAAATATTTTATATATATCTCTAATTCTATGGCCCCCTGACCTCAGATACTCAATTAGTTCGAATTTTCTAAGCAAAGTGATACGTGGCCTGATCGATTTAATTCTATTTACAATCTGTATGTATTTGAACTCTTGATAACCTTGTAGTGAATAGTTTTGTGTAATTTCTTCAAGTGTTCTGCACAATCTCTGATCATTATTTGCCCCAACTCCACAATACCATGACTCTCCCAATGGCGCCACGTTCCATCCCTACTAAGATTTGGAAAGAGTGTTGAATTCCAAAGTGGTGTACGATGATGGATAGTAGGTATATCTAGAACTTTTTTAACCGTTTTCCATATATACCATAGACCTTCAAGCGTCTTGTATCCTAATTCCTTGTAATAGCTCCTCTGAGTTCTCCTTAATAGAAGCCCTACGGCTTCACTTCCCACCAGTAGCTCAAAAATTGATGGTATCTCCGTCTGCCTGAGGGTAGGGCCCCCTGGATGGAATAGAATAGCCATGTCTGTGAGGAGACATGCAAGATGATAGCTCTTAATATCTGGCAGTCCCAACCCACCTCTATCTTGTGGTAATGACATAAATCTATTTGACCGCCTTATTTTTCCATATTGCCATAAGAATTTCATAAAAGTGGCCTCAATCTTCTTAATAATTTTCTCGTCTATTTTAAATGGGATTGATCTTAATTTGTAAAGCACCTTAGGAAACATTGTCATTTTTATAACGTTTGCCCTCCCAATCAGTGATAGCTGTAGTGAATCCATTCTTTTTAGATCTGTTTCCATAGATTTGATAAGAGGGGTATAATTATCATCAATTGTTTTACCTGGTTCTGCATTTATAGTTATACCCAGATAAACTACAGATCCTACATATCTTCCGTCCACCTTGACAATTTTTTTAGAACATAATATCTGTGTTTTATCCACATTTAGTCGGTAGCCCGACACGTCTCCAAACTGGCCAGTTATGCTAACTACCTCCCTCATAGCTAGCTCTGGATCTTTTGTAATGACTGCTAAATCATCCGCGTAAGCGAGAAGTTTAGTATGAAACCCATTTGATACTACTGGTTTAATAAGCGCGCTGTTCATTAATTGTGTGATTAGCGGGTCTATGTAGAGCGCAAACAAGATAGGAGAGCATGGGCAGCCCTGTCTCGTACCCCTTGTGATATTGATCCTATCTGATCTTTCCCCCATTGATTGAATTCTTGCAGTAGGTGATGAATACATAGCCTGAATGGCTTGACAAAATCTAGGGCCAAATCCCTTTGCCTCCATAACCTTCCATAGGAAACTCCATCTGACGCGATCAAATGCCTTTTCTGCATCGAGGAGGATCATTGCGACCTCCTCCCCCCTAGCAGCACCGATGTCAAATAAGGTGATAGCTCTCCTAATATGGTTTGTGGTTCCTCTTCCTGGGATAAACCCATGCTGCCAGGGGGAAACCAAGGACGCAATGATCCTTCCCATGCGCGTGGCCATGATTTTGGCATATAGCTTGTTATCACTATTAATCAATGATATTGGTCTGTAGGAGCCCGGGTTGGTCTTTGGTTTCCCTTTTTTATGAAAGATTACTATATTAGTTTCTTGCCAGGACTCAGGTATTATTCCGGTATTCATAACACCATTGAATAGATCTAAGAGCATTGGTGTTGTTTCCTCCCTTAGACTTTTATATAGTTCTACCGGTATAGCATCTGGGCCCGCCGCCTTTCCGCTTGCAAGATCTTGCAGAGCTTCCAATACCTCAGACATTGTAATATCTTGTTCCAGTGATTCGATCTGGCCTGATTTTAACTTACTACCCATGTCTAACCAGCTTATATTTGGGGGCTCTCCAGCTACTTCTTCCTGATATAATTCTTGATAAAATTTCCTAAACCCCTCCAAAATTTCACCAGGTTTATCATATATTTGGCCCTGATATTCAATTTGTGTCACGATGTTCTTACTTGCCACCTGCCTGATTCGCAGGGCAAGTGCTCTACCTGCTTGCTCACCAGTTTCATAAAGGCGTGATCTCTGTGCCTGATAATTTGCTGCCGCCTTTCTTGCTAGTTGTTTCTGTATCTCAGCTTTTAGGGAGTTTACTCTATGAAGGCTCTCGATAGATTGAGCACCTGTAATTATGTCTTGTCTATGTTGTATCTCTACCTCAATCAGTTTTTCCATCAATGCTACCCGTTCCCTATTAACCTTTTTCCATATATTGGTGGTATAGCTTATAGTCTCTCCTCTTATTCCTGCCTTGAAGCTGTCCCACACCCCTCCCCTTGATGCACTGTACCTATTGGCGTCAAAAAAGGACTGGGACCATATCTTCATATGAGTGATGTACTCGGCATCAGCTAATAATTTTTTATCAAATGACCAAGGTCTGGGAGCCTTATATGGTTTATTAATGACCATATTTAAAACTAGGGGATTGTGGTCTGACATGATTTTGGGAAGCTTATTTATTTGAACGCTCTTGAGTAGGGTAGTAGAGATCATGAAGTAATCCAATTTCGAATATTTATTAAAAGGATGTGAAAAATAAGTAAAACCTGGATCTCCAGTCAATAAATTTCCCCAGACATCATCTAAGCCATGTGATTGCATTATTGACGTGATTGCTCTAAACACCCTTGGCTTCCTGCCTTTGTATGCGCTACCAGCCCTAAAATCTGCAGAGATGTTAAAATCGCCACATAATACTATGGGTGTATGCCAATCAATTAGTTCATTTTCAATATGACTAAAGACTTCTGGCTCGTCTACGTTGGATCCATATACTGAGCAAATAGTGAAACCTAAGTTCATTTCGCAGATTGCCCATCTTCCTAGTGAGTCCGCCATGCCCCTTATGGCCCCCCCTAACCCCACTTTGCCGATTATGGCCACACCTCTTATCATAGAAGTCTGGGATGTACATGACAACAATTCATAACCTTTAAAATTCAACCAATGTTTTTTACTCCAGGGTAAGTGGGTCTCTTGTAGACATATTGAATCTAAGTTTATCATATTTAAATATTGTTCAAGCTTCCCCCTCTTTTTCCAATCATTTAATCCTCCTATGTTGAGAGATCCAATCCTTAGTTTAGGCATGCCTAATTTTTAAATATTTCCATAACATCAACCTGTCCGGATACCTAATGCATACACAATATACATAATAAGAACATATCCTTTGTTTTAAATTTACTCTTTCTTTCGAAATCACTTTATCAGTACGAACTCTCTTCAGTTTTTTATTTTCTCCCCCCACAACCGCCACCCCACCCCCTTTCCCCCCCTCCCTTCCCCACCCTCTTACCCCCCCCCCTCTTGCCACCCTTAGAGGCACCCTGGGTTTAGACTCACCCAGCTGTTGATGGCCGTGTGTTCAGCACGCCTGGACCTACCACCTGGCCTGATACTACATGATCATTCTGAGTGTCAACCTTATATCAAATAACAATAGTTAATAGTTGGTCGGCACTAAATGCCTTCTTCTATTCAATTACCATTGTTTTGTTTCATTCTTTCTTCAACCTCCTTAAGATAGGCCTCCGCCTGGATTTCACTTGTGAAGCTCCTCGTTGAGCCTTTGTATGTTATTTTTAACCGTGCCGGATTTTGCAAATAGACCGTTGCTCCTAGCTTTTCGAAAGGGGCAAAAAGCTGTCGCATTCGCCATCGTCTTTCTACTGTTGCGTGTGCAAAATCTGGTCTTACAAAAAACTTAAAGCCCCTATATTCTCTTTGAGCCGTTGGCCTGGCCAAGTTATATATAGTGTCACGTACCAGAAAGTTTCCAAAGTTAACTAAAAAAGCTCTAGGATATTTTGGAGAATTCTCTGACCGTTTTGGTAATGTTAGTGGAAAGCGGTGTGCTCGGCATACTTCTTTATCCATTTCCCAGGAGTTGAGTTCCGGAAAAGAAGATTTTAACAGATTGATCATGAAGTTTCTTGGATCACTCCCTTCCGAGCCCTCGGGAATTCCAAGAAATCGAAGATTATTCCTTCTTGTTCTATTTTCTTGCTCTTCTGCCTTTGTCATTAAGTCCTTGATTATTCCCTCGTGCTCCTTAACTTGGAGTTGTAATCTGCCGACGTCTGTTTCCAGGTTTTCTGCACAAACTTCTACCGAGCACATTCTATCTGAGATTTCCTGGCATGTATTGCCAACTTTATTGATAGCTCCTTCCAATTTTTGAATAGCAACATGGTTTCTTTGGCTATCTTTCTTTACATCTTGATGGAAATTTTTGATTGATACGAAGACTTCGCTAAGTGTAGGTTCTCTATGCTTCAGCTGCTCGTCATCATCCGGATTGTCAAGGATGTTCTTATTTCTTTCAGATTCAGCATTTGTTTTGCGATGAGGACTTTTGCGTGAGAGTTTAGTTCTCATTGTTGTTTGTTCTGGGTTACTCCCGGGATCTGTCGTTTCATCATAAATTATATTTGGATACCTTTTGTGTTTACTTCTTTTTCTCACCATTTTCTTTGTTGGTGTATAATCGTATTGTGGGGCATTTTTAGATCCAATTTCTATTGATGAAGATACTTTTTTGTCCAGTTCCTCCTGTCTGGGATTCTTACCAAGATCAGTCTCTTCACTGGATTTGCTAGATTCACTGGAAATTGATATTCCTGTTTCATAAATCTCTGATTCAGAGCTATCGGAAACTGCTGCTGAAGCGTACCCCTCCGTAGCTTGGTTTATATTAGAGACTTCTACTAAAGTGCTGCCTTTCACCAGTGGATTAATATTTGAGTTTGCATCTGTGTTAGGGCCAGTTCCGCCTTCTTCCCTCATATTTTCATGTTCTAGATGTTCTACTGGGACTAAAACCTCAGCTGCTGCAGTTATGGTCTTATTTTGTAATCCTTGTAATCCTTGTTGATCCCTTGTAATTGGTGCAGTTTCATTAGGAGGGCAATTCTGCTGTCTTTCTTTAATTGCAGGGCTGAATATGTTTGAAATTCTGGGTTGGGAACCTGTTGAATGACCGGTTATGTTAGCCGCAGCTTTTAAATTTTTGATCGTCTGAAGTCTTTTGGCCTTTTTCTCCAATAGATCAAGATTCTCTCTGCTTGCCAGTTCCTTTTCTGCTTCTTTAACTCTCTGTTTTTCCTTGGCTTTCTTTTTTGATTTCTCAGCTTCCTTATGCAGTTTCTGTTCCATCTGTCCATTCTCGATGTTTCTGTCTCTTCGATCAGACTTGATAGTGCTTATTTTGCCATTGTCATTATTTTCGTCGATATTTTCCATCGCCTTATAACCCCTGGTTTCGGTCGCCTCTGTGTTTCTTTTATCTTCTGAGATCCTTGTGAATTAAGGATCTCTTTGGTGTTTCCTCTGTTACTGTCGTCTGAGTTCTCTTCCCTTTCCTGACTTTCTTGAATTTCTTGTTTTTCTTGATCGCCCTCACCTCCTTGGGCCTGAGCCTGAGCCTGGACATGGGCCTGGGCCTGGGCCTGGGCCTTTGCTCTTGCTTTTGCTTTTGCTTTTGTATCGATTGTTGCATCATTCTTTATCCCTGTTTGATTCTGGTTTTGAATTTGATCTTGAGAATCAAAGTCACTGGTTTCATCCTTATTATTACTTTCATCTTTCTCCATGTCTTTCTCCATGTCTTTCTCCATGATTGCGCTCAAAGCCTGTATGGTAATTTGCGTTATATTTACTAGTAGTACAGCGTTACTTCTGGTCCCAAAGCCTCCGCCTCTGAACCTTATAGTTGATTTAAGTAGGCTTAAGAATCCAGCATACACTCTCTTTCTCCGAAGAATGTTAATGTTTAGACCTGTTTTTTTACCCACTTGTAAGTCTGAATAGATCAGCTGAGAGTTTTGGCTAACCACCAGAGAGCCCATGCGTGGTTCACCTCCTTTTGCTCCTCCTTTTGCTCCTGGTATGTATTTACTTTTTTTTTTTTTTTATTTACTTTACTTTTCCGTTATTGTCCCATTATTATTGTCCTTTATTATCCAATATTTTACCAAATTTTTTTTTCCTTTCTTTCCTCTCTCTCCGCCCCTTTCCCCCTCTAGTATTGTACTTTTGCTGTATTCTGTATTCTGCGCTGTATTCTTGCACTCAGTTTTCCCTTCGGTTATTCTTCAATTATTCTCGACGGGGCATTCCAGGCTAACAGCGTCGTCTCCCGTCGTCTCCCTTGACAACGACGCGGTCTCCAGCCTTCTTACGCCCTGCCGCCTTGTCTGCAGATGACGAATGCAGTCACAGCAATCAGAGCAACTACAGACGTGAGGCGGTGAGCACACGCGAGCTGGTGCGGGACACGGGAGGTGGCGGAGATGCAGAGAGTAAGAAGCTTTTAGCTCTGCTTGGATCGGAAGGGATCGAGCGTTGAGTGGAGCACAAAAAAGCAAGAAAGCAGGTAGGGATCCAAGCGTCAAGCGTCAAGGCTTTTAAGGGTTGTGGCACGAGGCAGTAATCCGAGGATCCGGGAGTAACCGGTAGATGGCAGCCGATCATTAGAAATTATACAGTTCTAACTGTACTCCGTGTGATCGCGTCTTCGTGCATGTTTCTTCTTAAGATGCACTACCACTCGAGCCTTAACTTCTTCCCTACTACGGAGCAGTTAGTCATACACAGCTCATGTAGCTCATGTAGCTCATGTAGCACAGTTTACAGCAGCCACAAGAAGCAAAGGAAAGCGATAGAAAAAAAACACCGTGAAAAGGACCGTGACGAGCGCCCTGCAGCTAGGAGCTACAGCAGCGGTGACAGTTTTACATTTAACTTTGCTTGCCTTGTAATAGTCTCCCGCTGGCAAACACTAGCGTAGTCATCATCCAAAGAGTCTTGGAATCCGGCAGTCGAAGATTTAGAAGGTTGAAGGCTAGAGGTCAGAAGGTTGTCAATCAGAGCACTATATTATGCATTTCCAAGGTCCCAGGTCCCAGGTCTCAGGAGCAGGCTCAAGCAGCGACCTCTCACACGGACGCCATCTTGCCTCTCATATTACCAATTGGATTTCGCTGAATTTGTGGCTTCCAAATATAAGCCATTGTGTAAGAAAGAAGACATTTTGAAAAATACCCTCTAAATCATATGCTAATACAGGCACCCACAAATTTAGAGATGTTCAAATAACCACTGCTCCTAAACTGCATATTGTGTGCTGTTTTCAGAAATACATAGGTTTCCTTGTTATCCATTGTTCACTCTACATTTGTCACCGTATGAATTGGTCTATACTCGGAACACAATGAAAAAACAATTTACGGTGCAGCTACGTTTTTGGCTCTGGGTACCTTGGGTTCTCAGAGAACCTACAAACTCTCAATATCGCCGCACCCAGAAGGGTCTAGCTGATGTAATGATATATTGCTTTTGTAAATCAGCCATTGTGACAAAACGTTACAGATGAAATCGTCACAAATGGCTGTATGTTCCTACTGAGTTCGTTTCTTTGGGAAAACCTTGAGGAATCTACATATATGTCCCTTGCTGACTTGGGAATGTTGTCTACTTTTCAGAAATCTATAGCTTTTCTGGATCACCCATGAGTTTCACACTGGTTTCTCCCACACACTGACACACTGTACGTAGATTGAGATCACAAAAATAAGAAAATTGGGCTACCTCTTAGAAAAATATCAAAACCGTGGTAAAAAAAGTTGTTTTATTTTATTTAGCCCTGCATGTTCCTGAAAGCTGGGAAGATGGTGACTTTAGCACAGCAAACCATTCACTGATGATATTTTGTAAGGGAAAAAACAGACACTTATCCAGATCGCTTTTTTCCTACGATTCCCCCAAAAATCTAAAATTAGTTATATTTTGCCTATTTTCTCCGTCGCTTCTGGGGGAATCCACAAACAGTGGGTACTTTTAGAATCCCCTTCATGTTGGAAAATAAGGACACACATTTGGCGTGGATAACTTATACGAAAAAAATTTAAGGAGCCCTTAGTGCAAGCTACCCCAAATGGTCAAAAAAGGGCTCAGCAGTTAAGGGTTTAATTATACACACTAAATATTTTCTCAGTCTTCACTGAATTATTAATGTCATATTGGAAGACAGCCTGATTTGCTTCAGAAAAAACAAAACACAAAGCACAACAAGGCCTTAGTGGAAAAACATGAAAAGAAGTTAAGTAAAAATAGTGATGTTACTCAACACCACGGTCCTTTGCTGTGGGTCTGTGGGTTCCACTGCTGCACATGCTAACAACAATCCCAGACCTGATACTTCTTGCCCATTAGAAAGTGTTTCCAAACTCTAAATAAACTGTTATGTATTGCACAGGGCCTTTCAAGACGTATGCCACTTTCGTATCTAGGGATGTGTGAATTTGCATAGGTTTTTCTTCTCTGAACCTTAGTGAAGCTCTGTGGAAAACTTTGTAGTTTCACGAATCTGCAAAGTATTGTGCTTTCCCCACATCAGTGTGAAAATTTGACTTTCACTTCAATCTCAGTCCCAAACACTACAATTGCAAACAAAAATCTGAATTCATTTTCCATTATGTGAAGAAAAAATGTACAAAAGTATAAACATGCAGAGGAAGAGCCTGCATACAGTTTGCATCTTGGATGAATTTTATTAGAGTGAATTATCTCGCAATGAGGTGAAAATTATCATATCAAAACAGAGAACCTGGAATCTTAGCAAACTTCACAAATTGAGAATATAGGGGAAATCTGGAAATATTTGCTAGTTCAAGACCAACTTCATACCTGTAATCATATCTCATGTTGAAGATTGTCTCATTGGCGCTGCATTGCTATTTTGCCTGTTTGTATTGCAAAGTAATCTTAAATACTCTCCAGACTATTCAACTAATATTTTGCTCCTTGGCACAGGTCATAGACCTACACTGACTTCAGTTCCAGTTGTTTCTCAACAGTAGCCAGCTATGCCTGTGGCTGGAGAATGAGGCCGAAACTATACCAGGGTCAAGTTTCGCCTGTGACACACGTGTTATGGCTGAAGGAGAACTTTCTTTGCCTAAATGGTTCCAAGAATAAAGACCTCGAGATTGGCATTGTGCCACAGGCCGCATTGACAGAAGGAAGGTCTCATTCACCTACAAAAGTAAGGGACTACTGAGTAGACGAGATTTGAAATATCTGCATTAATACATTTAGATGTCATATCCAGCCAATTATTAAAAATGTGGTTAAAAATGCTGTCTTAGTGTATATCGTTTGTCAGCTGACTTCTGACATCATAGCAGACTGGGATAAAGGTACTGAAAGGCCTAAACCATATTTAGTGCCTGAATTGTAAAAGTATAGGTGTTGGGGCCAAACATTTTGCACAGAAGACCAAGATGGGTGCTATCAAATGTCGGGGTTTGCGGATACAAAGGCTGCATAGTCTTAATTCCACCTCAGGCATCTTTCATCCACCACCAGACATTCCCTGCCCCTTTATGTTCCTCTTTCAGGATATTTGTTTATCCCTGCTTTCTCCCTATTTTCATCATTCTCTTTCTTTGGGTTAAAGTCTGATGAGAAAAAATAAGTGTAAAAGAGCATTACAAAGTGTTTGATTTAAACAAAGTTCCAGCCATAATCACTTCACAATGCAAAACCTAGGCTGGCACAAGGGAAGCACAAATATTCATTCTGAGACCATGAAGGAGCAGAGGAATCCTGGCCATGGTTCAAGACTTCGAGTGTGGTAGCAGGAAATATGAGCAGATTTGGGCAGAGATGGAATTATTTCAGAATTGGAGTTTTTAAAATGCTTGAGATGGATTTTTTCTAGGCACAAAAGAGGCAAATGAAAAGGGTGGCTATAGGATCCAATTTATGTCAAGCAACCTTCATTACGACAAAAGCATCTGCAATTGCAGAGACATGGTGAGAAATGTCGGCCCTGATTCACAAAGAGCCTCCGCACTCAGGGTGGGGGCTCCGCAGTTGTGCCTGGATCTCCGCAGTGAGAAACTGTAGTGCAGAGATCCCCCCATGAGTGAGGAGATCCCATCACGAGTGAGGAGCTCTCGCTACGGCTGTGGAGCCTCCACCCGGCGTTTCCGAGGCTCTTTGTGAATCAGTGCCTTCGCCTCCACAGACTTGAACAACAAGCTCCTCGCATGTAGTAAGACATCACACACATCCAAAGGGATCTCTGAAGAATGAGGATTGATCTACACGGAAAGTCAACCTAACCAAACCTTCAGAGGTCAAATTGTAATTGCGCAGAAGAGTGGCCGGTTTATGGGACTCAGGGTCTGTTAAAGAAGGATATATAAAGGAAAATTAACCCGCTCTTTGGAAATGATCATAACTGTGTTGAAACTTCAGGCAAGGCAAGTTACGGTTATACATTCTGCAACAGAAAAGTCAGGCACGGCCGATACAGGTAAGAGCGGCAGGAGGGGAAATGGGGGAGGGGGTCGTCGACAGACGAGGTAATAGGGAAGATAAAATAAAAAAAATAAAAAAACACTTACCTTGCGCCCGCCGCATTGCCGACTCGGCGAGCGCAAGGTAAGTGGTTTTATTAATTTTCTATTTAATTTTCCCTATTCCGTTGTCTGTCAACGCCTCCCCAGACTCGCCCCACCACCCATACCTGTACCAGCACACCACTTGCTGAGCTCTAGCAACTGGGCCAGCTCTGCAACGCTTTATCTGCTTAACTGGGATATTGCTGGAAGAGGTAATACGTGAAACGTTATGCTGTCTGAGGGAAGTTCTAGTAGATTTACTAGAGACAACTTGCTTAAAGTTTCTCCTCTGTACACATACAGCTGATGTAATCTCTGATTTTTAAATGAGAAAATTAATGAATTTGTTACGCAGCGCAAGGAAATGAACTGTGACCGCTGAGAAAAATCTACTGCATTCAATTTAAGTTTAAACTAGGTCATTCTGGAAGAAGGTTGAATTTAGGAACTGGCAGCATATTGTGGCTCTGAGTCATTTCCATCCTTTGGTACATGTGATATGGTTAGTATTAAAACTATAAGACGCTGTTCTCCAAGGTTAGTCATGGCACATTACAAGCGGTCAAGGGATGTGAAGAGCGGTCGCTCGTGAGTAAGCGCTGAAAAGCAAAATCGAAAGAAATCTATGGGCTTATCTTCGGTCTGTGATTTCATAGCAGTATGCCAAGATACTGTATTAAAGATTGTATTGCTCGCCTCATTATCATAATATGCCAATAGAGTGCAGCTGTGAAATATTCAAACATTCCTTCCAACACTGGGCCAGGACAGACGCTAATAGCCCATGCAGGTAAGAGCGGCAGGGGGGAGTTGACCGACGACAACGAGCTAAACGTAAATTTAAAAATACGAGAACCACTTACCTTACGATCTCCTGTTCGGCGTTGCGGCAAGCGCAAACGAAGTGCATTTCGTTTTAAAAAAAAAATGAGTTTACCTCTTTGTTGTCTGTCAACTCCCCTCAACCCCGTCCCCCTGCCTCACCGCTCTTATCTGCACAGGCCACGTCTGGGCCAGCAGATTACTAATGGTTTTCACATGCACACACAAACATGTCCCTTATGTAAACATCCATGCAAATCCGGTTTACAGAATTTTGACAGGCACTCACAGCAGTCATATGTTGCGCCACATCAGGTGCTTTCATGCTCATGGGCAATAGGGGAGAAGTGAGATTGACGCCGGCCTACAGGAAATCTTCATGCACAACAACACTGATGCAGTTACCCTCTGACTGCACCAATGTCCCTTTTCAGAAACCTCACGGCATCTATTAATTCATAATTGAAAGAAATGCCTCTTTTTGCATGATCAACTCCATGTTTTTTGGATTGATGATGTTGGTTTTTGACTCTGTGCACTGTGACCCTGCTAACCAGGCACCAGTGCATGCGCTCTGACCTCCCAAAAAATTGTGGAATTAGCAAAAAATACTAGTTGGCACATTCACCTTACCTGTAAGTCACTAGTATATGGTATACAGTGTACCCAGTGTACCAGGGCCCACAACTGACATGTCAATAGTGGACATCAGCACCTATTGTGCTACCACAAGCGTGGGCATCTAAAACATGACTCTAGGCTTGCCATAGCAACCTAGCATGGCAGTTTTAAAGCTGCCATTTCAACCAGTTAAAGAGACCCTTTAAACAGGCACTCTACCTTCCTTTTATTTACATGTAAGTCCAAGGATGCCCTAAGTGCTCTTAGGACAGGACGCATTTTATATAAAATGTAGGACATGTGTAGCCAGTATCGTTTTTCACTATGGCAGGACTACCTCTCCCATGGAAAAGAACTGGGTTACATTAAAACATAATATAATGAAACATATCAGTTTGGCAAAAGCTAAGACCATGGCTCAAGAACTCAAATTAATAGTAATTTAAAATCTAATATGATGGTAAAGTCAAATTTGAAATTATTATTTTCAAAATTCCACTTTTACAGACTTGCCTTGATGGCAATCAAACCTGCACAAAGACAGATCACTCCTGGGTTTCTATATGTCAGCATGTCACCCCAGGCCCTCCAGTCTACTTCAAGTGCACTTAGATTCTTCAGGTGCCCCTTGACCCCTAACCCAGGGCAGCCCTTTTTGAGGTTCTGTCCTTGAGACTGCCGTCAGCTACAGTCTTTGTCACAGTGCTTCACTCTCCAACCTGGATTTCAGTAGGATGCCTGCTCCCAAAGATCACTCTCGCTCCACCAAGGCCTGTGCTCTCCAGGCAGAACTTTTTTCCAACACCTGCTCTGTTTACCTACTCCTCGCAGGCTCTCAGTATGTATTAGCTAGTTTGTATCTCTCCTTGGACCTCCAGGCAGGATTGCTTAACTGCACGTGTGCAGTGATCAGCCTGCTCTTCTACAGTGTCCAGGCAGGGCAGGCCTCAGCCTGTGCCACTCCTCAGTGCCTTGTGTGTGTGTTTCTCCATGTTAGTCCTTGATCCAAATGAGAACAACCACCCACCTCAGACATTCTACTATGGGCTCCAAAGCCCACCTCCTGTCCCTCGAGTCTCTTTCTGATGTACTTAATAGTGTATGGAGCAACCAAGGTCCCCTGCTCTGCAGCCCCAGGCCTCATGGCCTATCAGATCATGGTTGGGTGCCAGACTATCTTTTCTTGGGGAACAGCATTTACAACGCAACTTTTACAACGCAGTACCTTTACGACGCAACCATTACAACACAAGTCATTACAATGACTTGTGCTGGGGGGTGCTCTAGGATAGGGAATAGTTTTCATTTACTATCCAACACCTTCCCTACTATCCACGGGGACTGAAGTTGAAATAGTAAATTAAACTATTCACTATCCAGCGCCCCCCAACGCAAGTAGTTGTAAGGACTTGCGCTGTAAAAGTTGCGTCGTAAAGGCATGGGTTGTAAAAGCATGCGTTGTAACAACATACATCCTCTTTTCTTTGCTTGCCATAGGCTCTTTTCTTCCAAGATGGCTTTCAAGATGGGGACCATAGCTTATATTATGAGGTTATGGCCTGCCAGGATTATTTAGGATTTTGTGGTGTTGCTAGTTGGCCAATCTTTCCGGAAACACTCCTTCTACATTCCCATCATACCTTTATGGCTCTCAAACACAGAGTGAACTGTACAACAAATCAAAGAGGGCCATTCCATCATCATGGCATTTCAAAACCAAACATTTTATGAAAGAAATTCCCTTACTCTGAACAGAGCCAAAATAGACCTTCTGGTACTACGACAGGCTTTCTGTGAATTGCTCAAGAGCCTGGGCTCCTCTCTAGACACATCACAAAGTAAGAAATACAGGGGTAATATTCAATACAGACCTTTCATTCGCTCCACACATTAACACCATAGTCAGTGGCGTTAACCTATAATTGTCCATGCTAAGGAGGACACTTTCACTAATGCAAATCCAAATTTAAGTGAAACTCATAAGATCCCGAGTCATGCATGCCAAACTTGTAACAGGGCCTGGGTCAGCAATCTGAAGCGTGGCCCTTCATAGGACGAAGACAGGTTTCATAGTTTAAATATAATATCCAGCAAGGGGAAAGAAAACACAACCGATCCAGCATCTGGAACCATCTAGTGGTATTAATCATGTCAGCTGTTTCATCATTAATAAATAGGCAGGTTTGTTTTTAAATTCTATGAGTTACAGCACAAGTGTGGTCATTTAGACTCTTCTGCCCCCCCCCCTCCCACAGGCATGGTACTCCTATATTTTAATGATGTTGACCGCTCACTAGTGTCACCTCCATGTAACTTACTGTGTTCTTCTATTTGTGTATCGCACCGATTACCACCTCATATTTCTATATAGTTATATATATCTTTTATTTGACCCCGTTGCTTATCTGTATTAATTGTATTATGGATGTACATGACGGTACTGTTTACTCTTCTGAACTACCTGTTTGACTATGCTCCCTCATTTACCCCTTCTGTGTAAAGCGCTCTGATATCTGCAAAGATCTTGTCCGCGCTATATAACACTTTAAAAATAAATAAATAAATAAATACTGAGTAGGGTGTGCCTCACTGCGCCTTCAGCTGAACTTTAGCTCCTTCCACCATGCCAGTTTTGGGCTCTGCTTCACTTTTCAAGATACGGGGAGACGTGTTTGGAACTTTACGAAACTCCCAAGTAACTAAATAAATAATTACACCAACCTTGTGGGCCTCTATGAAAAGGTATATCCTGGGAATCAAGACATAATCAGAAGCTACAGGTATGTTCAATTTCATTGAACAACACCAGAAGACTTATATCATAATTCAAATGCAGGGTCACTCTAGATTTTAATTGTACACAGGCGTCTCTCAAAGATATTCTACAATTACAGACGTAAATCTTACATTTATTACATATTTTCGAGTAACTGAGCTTGGAGGGAGGGAACACCTAAACATTGCAATGCTATGGCTGGTAACATGTTCATACATGGACACATGAGAAAGAAGAAAGATTGTCCATAGTGATCTAAAAACTGCCCCCTTGGAGTGCGTTCGAGATTTCACCATGAATGAAGTCGAATAAGTTGTAGGTGTGCCAAGGGCCTGATTTAGACATTGGCAGATAGAATAATCCGTCACAATAGTGACAGATAACCCATCTGCCGAATTATAAATCCCATAGGATATAACTGGATTTATATTTCAGTGGACGGGATATCCGTCACCGTTGGGACACAGTAACCCATCCGCCAAGATCTAATCAGGCCCTAAATTTGTGTGTTTACCGAAAAGTTCTCTAAGAATACATTTTTGTTCACCAGGGATAAATAGTTAAAAAATTGCAGTGCAATTTACCAGCATGACCCAGTGAATAACCTGGTATAAATATTAGTTTAACCTGAGGCAGCCAATGATTAGTTATTTGAATCTCCAGTTAATTGTTAGTGTTTTATTAACTTGAGGCATAACATTTTAAAAAAAAGGTTGATTTGCATCTTATGTTGAGTCCTGCAGGTACGTGATGAGCACTCGAGCTTGATTGACACACATCAGCAAAATAAAGTCGATATTTTTAATGACTAACAACAAATGGCACACCATGTTCTTTGCACCTAAGACATGAGTCTGTAGACGCCATCAGATGTTTCTGGAGAGCAAGAGATGGATAAACACACTAACACACTATGTAGAAAGATGGAGGAAGAGAAAGATGGAAAAAAAATCTCAAAGAGAGAAAGCAGGAACCAACAAGAGTGGAATAATGGGACAGGGAGGGTCTGGTACTGGATTAAAGAGGCATGAGGTGGATTGAAGACTACGCAGATCTTTAATAGCCCCGGCCGCCGGCTTATGAGCAGAGCTTTGGGCACCGGCACTTGTTCTTTTACAACGCAAGCACGGGGTGCCTTATGGCTGAGCCAGCCTGCCCATTCCTGGTGATCTAAGTGAGGCCATCACTGACGTAATTACCAATAACATTGTGAACAGGATAAGCAAAAGAAAATATTTAACGTTGTTTAAAACACTAACTCCAGAATTCCTTGCTTTGTTACCTCAGAATTTTAGCAAAGTTTTTAGAATTAATGCATCAATGAATATACATGATTCCTTTTTGTATTGCCATTCATTCTAGCATTCATTTTTATTGATGCCTTAAATAATAAGGCACTGCACCTTGAACAAAATTTCAAGTCTGCTGTCCAAAAAACAGTACATATCCCCAGGGCCAGCTTTAAGGTGGTGCGACTGGGACAACTGCACCTGCCGCTGACCTCGGGAGAGGCGCTGTGTTTAGAAATGACTTGGTTTTAAAAGCACCTGCTGTTTCCTTGATGTCTAGCACATTTCAGGCAACCATAAAAATGTCATGGTAATTCTGGTAATTATCGTTCCTGCTGGAGAGATATCCAAGTTTTGTCTAGTGGTAGTTTTGACTCGCCATAAAGTAGCGAAGAGAGTTAATATGCCTGCTGCAAAGAACATGTACATGCAGATCTCAGAATGGTAATCATAATTGTGTTGTGTAGCATTTCGTATAGATTGATTTACACACGTAAGATTTATTGCCTTTGTATGAGTGTGAAGTAAAGTGCTCTGCCACCCAAAGGTTGGTATGAGTACCGTTCTAAAACAAAAAAAAGCATGAGAAGGGGGCTGTGGAGACATGAGTGACACTGTTGGAAGGTGGCAGTGAGGGAATCTGGGGAGAAAGAGGTAATGGGGGTGGCAAATAAATATTGTCACACTAGGCGCCTCTGACTCTAAAGCCGGCCCTGCATATCCCTAACAGTCACCATTGTGACAGCAATATTTTGCTCTTCACAGTTTAGCCCCCCTGTTAACATACAAATCCTGCAAAGAAGTTGCACACAATTAGTCAAAGGAAACACATGTGTCAGTATACTCTGGTGCAATGCATTGTACAGTTCTCTCATCACATATATAGTAACGCTTTCAAGATGTGTTGTAATGTAAATAATGATACAGAAGGTATTTCCACGGTGTCCTTTGTGTAGTATGTAAGCGCTTAGTTGATCTATAGCCTACTGTACAACATTGAATGTAAGGGCGTTTTCAAGAGAGATGACTGACCTGTCCCAGCATGTCCGGTGCAATGGGAATGGCGGGCCAGATGGACGAGTAGACGCCAAAGAACACCAGCCAGATCAGCATGCTTCCCCAAACCGCCAGGTGACTAAACTGCAAAGAAAGAACAGCCAGAGTGACCACTCCTAGTTCAGGTTAAGCACTGTCCGAAAGTATCCACTTGTGTTAACTTTAAGAATGTTTCAGGGATTACTACAAGAGGAAACTAAGTCTATTGAGGTTGGGGTGGTTCCCGAGCAAAGACCCTACCCCTACTTGGCTACGGACCAGGCCAACTTCGGATTGTCGCCTCTGTAACAAGGGAGCAGAGTCGTTACTGCATCTAATATGTATTTGCCCGGCCTTAAAAAATCCAAGAAAGATCCTCCTGAAGCCACTCTTAAGAGAATTACAAGTCAGGACCTGCAGGGCGGCCGTGATAAAATGCCTTAGCAGGACCTCAATACAACTTTCCTGTAAAACCGTAAAATTCCTGGCATTTGCTGCTCAAGAGATTGAAAAGAAGATGGCAGCATAAGAGGAACTGGGACTTATGTACTCCTCGCAGCTGGATACAGATCCTCCCTTATCCTCCTTAGAGTCACTTTTCTCTCCTCCAACTTTTTTGTTCTTTGTTATTTTTACATATGGCAAGCATTTTTGAGATAAGAGGGGACAGTTACATCTAATCAAATATAAGCCCCTATTTGTGCAGCACCCCCCGTTAAAACAGTCACTTCAGGCCCCTACATCTCAACGAGAGGGTGACTGCCTTACAAAAGTCCTACCCTTGTTTCTTTTTACTTTTGAACATTTAAAAACTCTCTCCACGTTTTTACTATTATGCATATTTGTGCAAAATTGCTCAGGACATGGGGGCTAGTGTTGTTTTATGTTGTTGTATGCTGATTTAAAGATGCTATTTTACGTTGTTTTATTCTGATTCAAAGATGTTAATGTATTATATGGTGGTAAGTCCCACCCTTTTATGATTTTAACAAATCAAATAAAGTATTTTACTTACTAACTTTAAGAATGTATTTTCTAAGAAACCCCGTGCGCTAGGAGACAACATGCTCAAAAAAGCAGACTTTATGCAATTTCCTGCCAGTTTTTTTCCACTGGTTAAACAGAAATACATTGATATGCTCCCTCATTGAATTTAGAATTTTTCAAAATACCTGTAGGGGACAATGGTCCTGGAACAATTGGGGGTGCTGCCATCAATGTTACATCACAGAAGTCATAGGGATTGTGAAAACTCCAAGCGTCCCACAAAGAACAAGAACAGCAAATGAGCCGCTCCCATTCAGCAGGAGAATGGTACGGGTGTGTGGTACGTAACCGGTGTTGAATTTACAGCACGCTGTTGCAAATATATTACTAATGAATAGTGTAATAGCGCACTATCATTTACAGGCAGCACATTTAACGAATGTGAGATGGTTTTAGCGCGTATTTACTATTTGAGCATCACGGTAAAAAGTGTCTTGATTTGTTTTGGTCATACAAAAACCTTTTTTCCCTAACGCTTCAAATTTAGAAAAACTGTGCTGAATTTGAGCTTTCCTAAAGGGGGATTTATTTTGAAATATTTGTACAGTTCATTTACAGGTATTTACATTTATTGTGCAAAAACAGACATCCTACAGTCTTTCCTTTCACTCTCTGTGTATTGTAAGCAAGATTGTCACATAGTTCATACTTCACTGAACAAATCCTACAAAATTGCAGTCCGAGAAAGAAAAGTAAACACCAATCTCTATGTTAAAAAAATAAGCAGCAATTTGTCAAAGGACGTAGCCTGACATTTCACCTTAGATTTTGAACGCACTTCAAATGTGACAAGTTAAAAACACAATTTAAAGGCATACTTATTTCTCATTCACTGTTCTGAACTCCATCATGGTTATTTTACGGGTACTCCAGCCTCCCCCACATCCTTACATTTAGCATCAGTTGTACGGGAGGATTGAATTTAAGTGTAAGTGGCCACTCCTGATCCCTCTGAGACTGTCTTATGATCCTTCTTCCATTGCAGGATTTAAATGTATGCCTAGGTATGTTTTGCCTCACCTACACCCTACTTTGAGCAGAAGTCCTAACAAGCATTTGCAATACAATGCATTTATGAGAGTTTGAGCTATTTGACTGGTGAATGAAAAATGCCTTTTATTTATGCGTTGTTTTTAAAACAGATAAATAGAAGGCATTGTCATTTAAAATGTCAATAGCTTAAACTCTCGCAAATGCAAGACCTAGTGCATTGCAAATGGGTTCGGTGCCGTGCTATAACATTTTTAATAAGAGTTAGGAGAGAGTGTGTTCTGCCTGCAACAGCAGGCAGGACAAAGCTATTTGAGAAAAAAGTGCTTGGAAGCTGTATTTAAAACCTGCAGAGTAACAAAACATGTAACAGAAGGTGACGCCATGGGAGGTTACAAAATGAGACACAGAGGTACTAAGGGACTACTACGCCTATTGAGCATTGAACAGACACAGTTTACAGTGGACAATGACACAAGCCAATGAAAAATATTGGGCGGAGAGCGGGCGGAGCTTCAAGTCCCTACCTGAATACAGCATGCCTCGCAGAGCAGCGCATGCCCTGCCCAGGCTCGACCAAATAAAAATAGTGGGGGGAGGGGACTAAATCACGTAAGTAATTCATAATGAAATCACAGGAAGTGACAGAACAGAAATCATTGTGTAACTGAGCTCAGGAATAGCCGAAGGTGAACAGAGATGTGGAACTTGCTATTATATCTTTAAACTACATTCAGAGAGCAAACACAGTGTGTTGGATGTAGTTTCTTGAACAGTCAAAATTGCAATTAATGCAGGATTATTTATACCACTTCAAACTGCACATTTGCACTTCATTAGGGTACAGAAGGGGTAATGGTGTTAAGGTCTTCCCAGAGAAGAGATACAAAGACACCCCTAACTGGTCTTCCTGAACAAATAGAGGATGCTGCCAGTGGGAAGGGGGTTTAAACTCACCAGGTTTCACACATGCAGTGTTTGCACATGCAGGCAGCTGCAGTGCTGGAGTACAAAGGAGATGCCTCAAAGCCTCCTTCAGCCTCGGGTAAGGGAACGGAAAAGAAAGGTGGAACGGAACCATAGGAAAGCCTAGATACATTTTTTTTAAATAGAAGGAGAGAGGCTGCCAAAGGTATCAGGCAAAAACAGAATACGTAATTAAAGAAAGGTGTTGACTAGTGTAACAGGGTCATTCTGTATGCGCAATGCAGTTTGATTTCAAATGTTTTGCCACAGCGCAGTTGGTGGTTTCCCTGGCTAGGGCAGATGCTGTGGATTCCGGGGTCAATAGCCTTTACCCGTGTCTCACTAAGGTCCTCGATTGGATGGACGCCTCTTTTCTGAAACTTAACGGGTCAAAAACAGAGATTATGATGCTGGGATATAAGGCCCCCATCAATCTTGACGCTTGGCGGCCCATATGTTTGGGTCCGCCCCTCCCCCGAAGGAGCAAATGAAACGTCTGGGGGTGTGGCTTGATCTCACCTTTAGTTTTCAAGTTCAAGCCCGTAAGGTCGTCGCCACCTGTTACGGCCTTCTGAAGATCCTATGGAAGGTCCTGACCCTTCTTCCGTTCGAGGCAAGACGGATCCTGGTTCAGTCCCTGATCCTCTCGCGGCTTGACTATGCGAATGCGGTCTACTTGGGGGCACCATTAGGGATCATTAAGATACTCCAGTCAGTCCAGAACTGCGCAGCCCGAATGCTTATGGATGTCCCTAGACACAGCTCGGCGAAGACGGCCATCCAGGTTCTACACTGGTTACCTGTTCAGGAAAGGATCCAGTTTAAGGCCTTGTGTATGGCCCACAAATCAATAATCAACAAGGGCCCTGCCATTCTGTGCCCTCTCCTGAGGCACCATCAAGGGCCCAGAGCTCTTAGATTCAACCACCGCAATTTGCTCTCTATCCCGAGGATCAAGCGTTCTCGTACAGGGGGCCGACGTTTTGCAGTACAGGCAGCAAAAAGTTGGAATCAGCTGCCCGATTACCTGCGGCTTGAGCCTAATCATTTACAGTTTAGAAAGCGGCTGAAGACCTTCCTGTTCTGCTGAGTGATTTGTCTGAGATGGGTCTAAAGCGCTGGAATGCCCCCGGGTAGCCAGCGCTATACAAATCTGTACTCATTCACTCATTCACATGCATTTTATCAATATACATCAAATGTTGAAAAGGGCTTAGGCACATGTGCAACACATTGGCCGGCATTTCTTTTTTATTAGGTCAAGCATTCAAGACCTCTTGTATATACTTTAGTATATACTTATGTGTGAATGTACTTTGTGGGATCTGGAGATCAGCCCTAGGACTTGTCTGCTTTTCTCTTAGGGACTTTTTTTCTGTTCAACTGCCTCTATTTAACTGTCTTGATAGAAAACAGCCTGCAGAGGTAGGTAAACTACCAAAATAGCTTTAGCAATCTCTATATTCCAGTCTGTAGAAATTGTCTTCCACGAGCACCCATAGACAATATTTTTTCAAATCTTGTATTTTTACTTATATGATCACCGAAGGCCATAATTTTGTATTAAAAACAGAGCTTTGGACTATACCATTTCCTGCTAAAAGGCAATACTTCTCTCCATGTGTTTCCCATACCTGGCGTGTCATGCTTACTTTCCCTCCATGTTAAAGAACAGTGGATGTTTCAGCACCCAGGCTAATGTACGAGTTACTTACCTTCGGTAATGATGTATCTGGTAGAGACGTTGTCTAGCTGCAGATTCCTTAACTTAGAATATCCCCAGGCGTGAGACTGGATCTGGAAATATTTTGCAGCAGCACCTCTGAGCACCGGGTGATGGCACCACACGACCCCGCCCTGACGTCGTCCTCGTATGTGACGTCAACGAGGTCATATAAGTCTCTCCCGGTGCGCTGATGTCAGTTTTCTTCTGAGAAACTTTCCGCACTTCAACGCGGAGCCACCAACTAAAATCTGTGAAAGTATGGGAACAGTGTGCGAGGAATTAAAATTCCGTAAATAAAGAAGGGTGATGGTTGAAGACACCATCCTAAAGACAGAATAGACACCGCCTACACATATAAGTGGAGGCTGTGAGAAAGAGCCCCGCGGGCCAAGAGGAGGCCCCTTCCCGAGTGCGACAACGGAAGAAAATTACAACAGACAGAAATAAACTGATAGAGCCACGTGGAACTGTGCCGTCCAGTAAGAACTGAACACAGAAATAACAGTCCACTGTACGAAATAAAGAGAAGACTGGCCATTCCCCTCCAAAAACAGAGGTAGGAAACAGAGCACAACCGACCCTCAAAGAGGATGACCACGAGGAGACCAGGACCTCGAGGTAGTAGAGCAGACTGAAGGGAAGAGAACTGGAGAGGAAAACAAACCTTCCTGTGAATGAAAGGCACCATATAACAGAAAAGAAGTCCCTCAGCAGAGGTTAACTGTATATGAAAGTACCAAGGGGAGTGCAACAATCTGACCCTCCTGAAGATACAACTCAATGGCAACTGAAGAGGCCAGTGGAGGATACCACCGGGAAAAGGTCCGCGCAGAACGGGGAGGCTGGGTAGGAGTTAAGGAATCTGCTGCGAGACAAAATCTCTACCAGATACATCGTTACAGTAGGTAAGTAACTCGTACATCTGATAGAGACATCTAGCCGGATATTCCTTAACTTAGAATAGATACCACAGCCATACCCCAAAAAGGGGGTGGGTCTGCGACAGGACAACAGAAAGTGCCAGGCATGTGATCCGGCAACACAGTGACGGATAAAGGGGAAAAACTGTGGCAGAACAGTCCGACAGCAACTCCAACAGCTCGAAGAGCAGAAGTCACAGGATAGAAGATATCCGACAACATGCCAGAATGGCGCCACACCATACCAGTATAAAAATGACAGGTAAAATGGTAAGATCCTCGGAAGAGAGAGATAAAGAGTGAGAGGAAGAAGAACTACTCTCCGCTAAATGGCGCACGAAAAGTGCATTAACTCAAACTTGGAATGAACTTGAAGAGATGGAACAGGAGCCTAACAGATTAGGTTATAAAAGGAAGCCGAAAGTGCCGGTGGCAAGGCCCAAAGGCAAGGCAGACCCTGAGCAATGCATTAGAAATAGCCAGCAGGACAAGAAGCACTCCAAGCGCACACCAAACCCCAAAAAGGGTAAAGAGGGCTATAGCATCAACCCCCAACCCAATGAAACAGGTAGAATATGCCGCCGGCAACGACAATAGAGACCTTAAAGTGGCTTACACAAGAACAGAAGAGCGCCCGACCGGGCAGCATGTAGCCAAATGGAGGAGCAACCACAATATAGACTTGCAGACAGACAGCAATTATGAACACTGCCATCAGAAAACCTGTCCTACAGGTGTAGTTTTAACAAGAGTAGGCATATCCGAAGGAAGAGGCCAAAAACACCAAGTCAACAAATGGCGGAGAGAGTCTCAGAACCCAAGACCAACACTTCTAAAATACACGGACAGAGTCAAACACTAAAAAGGGAGCAAATGACAATTGGAAAATCACTCCAGGAAGTGGAAGCAAGGAGGAACCTATGGCAACTTGCAGCCACCTAAAAAAGGCTCCCCCACACATGGAGATATTGATCCAACTTTGCAACCATGACAAGAGGTGGCAACGAAGGAAGAGGAAACCAAGACAACCGGCATGCAGACACAATGTATATGCCGGACCATACCCAGCACATTGAAGAGCAGGTAGGAGCCGTTCACGAAGAGGAGCCATAAAATCTACAAAAAAGATGGATAACCATTACAAAAGCAGATAGCACCAAGGAAAAACATAGAATACCGTATACCGGACATTCAATAGGTGCATGAAGCCCACTTCATCTCCAGGAGATAAGGAAGGCTACATAATAGCGTACAAGCCAGGTCAAAAAGAATTCAGCAACAAACCGAACCCATGAACAGAGGTCCAGGCCAGACCGACATTACTGAGCTCAACTACCGGCTGAAAGCCACAAGCAGAGGACACAGAAACCTGTGAAACACAGCCACAGAAGGCCAACAGGTAATCGAAAGCAAAATGCATCTAAGAGATGCTAATTAAAGGTTAAACACCCTTGACCACATAAAAGGAAGACCTAAGGCTCACTGCTCATGTTAAACACAGAGTGTTTCTAGAGGCTCACTGCCTATGTTAAACACTCTAGAGCATCTAACGGATGCGAAAAGGAAAAAGTACCACAGAACACAGGCCTTAAAGGACCTAAGTGGGAGGATGAAGGCCCGCCAGCAGCCAGTGAACCGCCAACTCGGCGTGAGCATCAAAGAGTAAAACCCCATCAAAGGGTAAATCAACTAGACGTTCCCAGATATTTTCAGGGAAGACACAACCAAGCGTGACGCCTTAAGGCAACAGAAGTCGCCATGGCTCGGCCCAAAGAATCCGCAGTATCTAAGGCTGAACGGATTGTGAACTCGGCCATGTTGTGGCCATCCCGAATGGGGCGAAGAAGATCAGCACGAGCACCTTCGGAGGTGGCAGTAAGCAAAGACTCTGCAGAGTCCCACAGGGCAGAAGTAGCCCGAGCCAAAACACACACGGTATTTAAAGACCGAAGGGCTTCACTAGATGATGCAAAGACATTCCTACCCCAGGATTCAAGCCACCTGGACTCTCGAGAGGGAGGAAGTGTTAAAGGGGCAGAGAAGGAAAGGCAGTCTGTAACGCAAACCCCTGCGCATCAGGGTGCACAAAAAGACAGACCGATCAAGAGGAGCTGGGCGGTGGGGTGCAAAACTGAGCGCGCCCCTGGATCACCTAAAGAAGGGCTGACCCAGGTACCCAAGAGTGCATCATAGAGGGATGTCTCAAAAGGCAAAAGTGGCTCCACATTGCCGGATCCACGGTGGAGGACCTCAAGCAAGGGGTCCACCGACATGGGGGTAGAGGGGGTTGCATATTTAAGATGTGGGGACGAAGAGACTACTCTAAAAAAAAGCTGCAACAGCTTCTGTAGCCCTCTGTGGAGGGGAAAACAGCTCATCAATGGGGCAGGGTTGTAGGCTGACCCACCCAAGACACTGAGGGTGCAACCAATGCCCCACGGAAGGGAGACCGATGGAAGAATGAGGATCCGGATGGGGCTCCAGGGGTGGAGAACAGCCTGCCGGATCTGGGAGCATTTGAGGAGGCTCCACAAATTCCAAGGGGGCACTGGGAGCACCAGCACCGCGCCGCCGGGCGCAAGGGCAATGCTGAACTTTCTCCAGAGGCCTCTATAGAAGAATCCAGAACACGGCATCGACTCAGCATCGAAACGACACGTGTCGGCGCCGATTGTGCCTCGTCAGACGCCGACTCGGCAGCCTCCGGCGTCAAGTCGGCGATGTCCGGCGCCGAAACTATGACAAACTTCCCCTTTGAAGAAGAAGAGGTCGCCAGGGCTGGTGAGGCAATGCTCCGCCTCATCCAGAGCGGGCTCCGATTCCAGAGAAAGGAGCGGAGGCGGAGCCGAGGAGGCGAGCCTCCCGGCGCCTACCCTAGCTCCGGACAGGCGGCTGCCTGCCCGGAAGGCTAGGGTGTGCTCAAGTCAGGGCTATGAGCAAGGGCAAACACCTGCGGCGCCACAGGGAGCCCTGCGTGTTTATGCAGCGCGGCAGAGGTGCTGTGGGACAAAAAGGGGGACCCAGGAGGCCGCGCCCTAACAACCCAGCGTAGAGGGGGAGCCAGCTGGGCCGCGCCCTAATGACACCACATCTCCGACATTCCTGGGATACAAAGGCTCAATTGGCGCCGGGAGCGAACCCACCGGCGAGTCCGTCAGAGACCCCACATGAAGCAGAGGTTCCGAGGAGGCCCCAGGAATGGGAGAGGACCCAAGGGAGGCCTGCAAGGCCGTAGCATAGGCCTCCATTTGGGCCGAGTTGCCCCCACACCCAGAAAGGGCGGATAGTGGGGGGACGACCATCGGGAGCGCACGTCCAGAAAGTTCCGGGAACCAGAGCCTCTGACAGCAGAAGAAGGTGAGGTCGATGACCTAAGCGACAAGCACCTCGACTTGCAAAGGGGAGAACAACGGCCAGGGACCCCAGAGGACGATCGACAGCGGAACCAGACAGTAAAGGGACCTTCAGTCGACGTCCAGGCCGGGGGTCAAGACGACTGGGACATCCGTGCCGAGAGAAGCTTCATCAAGCGCTCCCACCGAGACTTTGGTTTCAGATGTTGGCAGGCTTCACAGTATGTGGAGTCATGGTGCTCGCCCAGACACCACATACAAATAAGATGCGGTCTGTCACGGACATCTGCCGCGAACAAGAATTACAAGATTTGAAGCCCAAAGACATCGCACACTGTTCCTGATGTGAAGCGTCGAAAATGACGCCTGAAAACAGGCCAGAGGAGCTCACTTCGGATCCGCGTTACACGCGGAAAATGAGGAAACTGACGTCAGAGCGCCGGGAGGGACTTATATGACTTCGCTGACAAGAAATTGAGACAAATACCCAAAAAAAAGGAGACACTGACTTCAAACCAAAATCTACATTCATGCCACCACCATCAACCATACCATTGGAAATGACAACTTTCGAACAGGCAGTCTTTAAAGACATATAGTCACTGACAGAAAAAGAGACTTTCGAAAACGCCACCAAAAAGGAGTGGGAAGGACTAACAGCATTGAAAGAGAACAAGACCGTGGTTATCAAGCCAGCGGACAAGGGAGGAGGGATAGTCCTACAAGATAAGGAGGGTTACAAAAATGAATGCCTACGCTTGCTAGCAGATAGGCGCAATTACCAACCGATTTGTGAGGACCCCACCCCCAGACTGAAAGGAACGATTCAGGAATTGGTAACCGAAGCACAAATCCGAGGGCAAATCAGCAAAAAAGAAGCCCAATACTTAACAACATCAAAAGAGAAAATCCCATATATCTAGACCATTCCTAAAGTGCACAAAAACGAAATCCCACCACCAGGTCTCGCCCCATAGTATCGGGCGCAGACTCAATTTTAGAGCCTCTTTCGAATTGTTGTGACTACTTCCTCAAAAAACTGGTGCAATGAACTACGACATACTTACAAGACACCAAAGACCTTCTAGGACAAATCAAAGACCTGACATTCAATCCTAACACAAGCTTCCTAGTAAGCTTAGATATAGCGAGTCTCTACACAGCCTCCCGCAAGATGACACACTGGGAGTACTAAGAATGGCCCTAGATAACAGTGAATGGGACTACCAAACACCAAAGATCTTTGTCCTGAAATGTGCAGAACTAGCTCTGAAACACAACTATTTTGAATTCTAAGGCCAATTTTACCAACAAACGGCAGGTGGAGTGTGGCAGGACTGTATGTCTATAGTTTTGAAAAAAATTCTTACTCAACAACACACCCATCACAGAGAACGTTCGCTTTTACAAACAATACATTGATGATGTATTCCTCATTTGGGAGGGAACAAATGAGTCATTGAAAGACTTTCTAGAATGGATCAACTGTTGTGACCCCAACCTAAAATTTACAAACACCATAAGTAAAAGTACCGTCACTTTCTTAGACCTGGACATCACACATCATAATGGTGGCATGGACACTAAAACACACTTAAAGCCAACAGCGAGAAATTCTCTACTAAATTACACAAGCTTCCACTCTCATCCCTTACGGACAATATCTACGGCTACACAGGAATTGCAGCAATCTGAAAGACTTTAAAGATCAGGTAAAAATGCTGACCAAGGAATTGAACAACCGTGGCTATCCTAACCAAATAACCAAGAAAGCAGAGAAAAGAGCTCGCAATCAAAGTCGTGAAGGCCTACTAGAGCCCAATACACCTGGAGACACCACAGTTCCCTAGACTTGTGTCATATAACATACAATCCTGTGCCAAACCAGGTGGCCAAGATAGTCAAAAACATTGGGCTACACTGAACACTGGCAATTTTGAATGGGATAAACCTCCATTTTCATACAGAAGAGGGAGGAGTTTGAAGGATAGCTTGTTGCACACAAGACCCCAACAGCCACAACAAGAAGAAAATACAATAACCAACTCATGGGGTTTACCAAAGATAACAGGACATCATCCATGCGGAGACTGTAGAGTGTGTCATCTGACACTAACAACCAAAATCCTCAACCTAGAGGCAGGGAAAAGCTGGGAGATACGCCGACATACAAACTGTAACTCCACAAACGTCATTTATCTCATAACCTGCCCCTGTCGCTTAAGATATGTTGGAATGACGAGCAGCAAAGTAAAGACAAGAATTATTGAACATAGGAGTAATATCCGCTGCAAGCGCAACATATCCCGCATGAAGAACCACTATCTTTAATTAAACCACACTCCTAATGATATGCAATGAGTAGTGATCGAGCAATTAGACCGCCACGACAACAACATCCAACAAGAGCTATTGGACAAAGAACTAAGATGGATATACCGCATGTCTACCCACATCCAGGGACTCAACGATAACATACCCTGGAACTGCCTGAACCGTTGACAGAACAGACACTGTGACTTGATCCATTTTACATTGTAAAAAGCCAACTGACTGGCAGTGTTTGCAATATAGCAGTCTTTCTACCCTTTCTTGATTTTAGATGGTCCATGACAAGTTGATACTTTAGTGGGTCTCCATATACTCCAGCCCAAGTTGCTGGCACTTAATTTATCTTATAAAATATCTTCAATTTATCTTATAATTATCTGTCCCTGTTGGGACATTGCAGGCCCATTAACTCTTTAGATCTGTCTAACCTGTAAATAGCCTAATGGCTGGTCTCTTTAAAACAAACCTATTCTTTCAACTCAGAGTGTGGCCCTGTATGTCCTTTTGCGGTAACAAATTTGCCAAGCAACGATACAACATCATCTTTACAAGTTTGTTTGCAGTAACGAATTTGCCTAGCTACCTGGCATATTTGATGTATTTATGGCGCAACCAGCCAGCCTTTTGATTCCGGTCTATTAATGTTAATTTTAATCTTACATCAACTCGTGCTCTCATGCCCTACTGCGCATGATCAACTTCCACGGCACCAGTACCAGATAGAGTCAGCGGTCTAGTCAACTACCGCTACCCAACACGCCGTATGTGTCACACACCTTTCGCGTGATGACGCGCATACCCCTGGAAGCAGCCGCGCTACCGGAGCGATTTTGATAAAGGAACGCTCTGGGCTCTATCGGGAGCCAGCCTGTCCCAGGGGACAGTTGAATAGGTGTATTGGCGGAAACCTCATCCACAACAACTAAGATCGTTCAGAGTACAGCTGTCTACCACCGCTGTACTCTCGCTAAATTGCCTGTACGTTTCTCTAGCCTGTTCTTTTCTGACAGGACCTGTCAGCCAGTCATTTACGATGGATGTCGCTCTTTATTCTTTTATGTACTTTTAAACCCATTCTCTACAGTATGTGATAGAAAAGAGGTGCACTTTCCCCCCATCCCCGGGATAAGATAAGACTTATACTTGACCAATGTAAATATAATATATTTATCGCATAGAAAGTAAATATTGGTGCTGTCATCCAGGCCTCAACATTTTTAAGCTACCTGGGCAAGATTGGTATACCTATGAATCCCACAAGAGTTACCACTGCCTTTAAACACAAACAGAGCTAATCACGTGCTTTACAGTATGGAAAGGCACTATAATCCCATTTGTTATAAAGTGGGCACAGCATTTAAATGTTATGTAGTGTGCATGGTATGGCATGTCGAAATAGGTGATATATAGTACACATATGTCTGACACCGCGCTCAGTACTTGGCACTTGATATTTACCACCAGTTCTGGTGATATTCAGGGATTGAGCTGAATGAGCACCAGATAGCCCACCCCAGTACTAGCGATATTTGTGGCATGAGTGAAGCAAATGTTTTCCTAAAGTATTATTTTGTTGTATTCCTTTACCAGTATTCTACATTTTGAGAGGACCCTTACACGGTCAGTCCTCCACGTATGCATAGCACTCCTTGGCGTGAGTGTTAAAATGCTTTTCACGTGGTAATTTTTTACCACTCACTTTTTTTTCACGTCATCCACTTTGATTAGAGAGGTCCTGAAGAAAGCCCTAATATTTTTTATAACGGGCTGAAACATGTTGACCATCTGAGGATAAAAACAGTTAAACATAGGATCTGTAGCATATTATCCACGCTCTTGCCTTTTTAACCATACACCTGATCACCAAGAATAAAGTAACGGGTAGCAATCTGGAGGTATTTTTTTTATAGCTTTTTCACCCACTTCATCACACTCACTACACCTCAAAACCCGCTCCACTGTAAACAGGTGTTGTAGCACAGCTGGGTAGCACTCGGCTACCCGGCTGGGACCCGATGATGAAGCATGACACCAACCAGGTTGATGTGTGAGGGTTTTACTAACAAACCTTTGAGGTGCCAGACACTATAGTGTCAGACAGTCATTTTTCTTGCCCGTCTTCTTTGGTTACGGATATATATATACAGGGACAAGGATGGCCGTCCTACAGTCCTAGCTCTCTACCTTTTGGTTTTAAAGAGTCACGTACAAGGGTGACATCAGGGCGGGGTCGTGTGGCACCATCCCCCGGTGCGCAGAGGTGCTCCTGCAAAAAAATTCTTGATCCAGTCTCACGCCTGGGAATATTCTAAGTTAAGGAATCTGCGGCTAGATGTCTCTATCAGATGCACTGCATAGCTAAATAAATATAAGAAGGTCTCAAAGGCGAGACCGATTGCATTGCAAATGCTTGTCTTAATAAAGGCGCAGGAGAAGCAGGTGCAGATAGGCACCTTTACACAGCACCGCTTGTCTGATATGGGCCAGGGTATGATCAAGTGAGGTACACTCAGCAGCCATTAGTACGATGTACGTTGTTCCAAGAGACGCTGATGGAAACCCAAAGTTAAACCCTTATACAGCTACTGTGCGAGTATCAGGTTCACACCACATGCCAGTCCTCCAACACTGCTGAAGAGCATCCCCAGGACACAGGTTCCTGACGAGGCACCATTACGACAAACAAGATGTATTCCACTAGCCACAATACCCTACATCATTGTGCTTTGAGGCAAATATTTTTGTGTGTTGCCATTAGTTTATTGTCATAGCTATCTTAGGCTTTTAATAAACTTTTTATATGTAAGAAATATGTATGCCACAGTCTAACTTGGCATGTTCAATACTGATGCTAAAATAGGGAGCAATCCAAAAGCAATGCATTAAGTTCCCATCAATAATTCTAAATAAATCTGGCATGCCCAGAATCCATGCACAGAGCTGCAAAGGATTCCCCTGAATGCAGAGAAGCTTGGAAACGAGATACTCAGAGGCAAGGACGTCACTTCCCCTGCCCTTCATGCATTTTAACTGCTCGGAATGCTTGTGGACAGCAGGACATATTTCCACAGCTTTAGTATTATTCCATGCTCCGCCCGCATCTGCTGGCGCGCTGGCACCCGTCCCCGGAGAGCCCCGCGTGCTCCATGTAACACATACACTTGATGATGGAGATGGGGCTTAGCCATACGTCTAACACACCCATGGCATCCCGCGTGCAAGGACTCGCTTGCAGCTGCAATAATAAGGCCTCTAAATGGCAGGGTTTAGGGAGACCTGTAATTTTGCCATGGTAAATCCAGACGAAAATCCTGTCTCAGCTACAATAAAAGTTCCAGAAAGCATCCAAAGTAGGGTAAAGGAACACACGTTTTTTTGTGGGGGAAGGTCATTTATTTTTCACTGTTTCTAAGTAAACAGATATGTTCACAATTTATTTATTAGGAGTTTTATAATGTGCTATAGGTATCATTTCCCTTGGTTCAGAGCACACCGCAAAATGTTTACACTCCAAGACTGCAAAATTCCAAAGCATGGTATGGCACATTCCCAGAGCTCAGAAGAGTCAAGCCACAGTCCAGCGGAAAACAGTTATCTCCCAAAGAAGAGAGGGGCAGGGCTGGGGGCCACAGGAAGATGCACTTAAGAATCCAGCCCTGATGTGAAGTGGGATCTCTATCTACCTGTATCCGCTGTTGCAAAACCAGCGCCTAGATACCCTCACAGGTGACAAGTAGCGCTTTACAAATCTATTGATTGATTGATTGATTGATTGAACACCAGGCTGAAACTTTTATTTGGTTGTAGCTCGTGTCTGACCTGGCAGGGAGGTCGGTTTTCTGCCCTGCATCCTTTGCATTGGTCTTCTTGACCCCACTTGGAGCCAGCAAAGGACTTTTAAGGCACGTGTTGCGTGGTTGTGTTTTCGAAGGTTTCTTCTGCCTCTTGGCTTTGTACTGATTGTACCATAAAAGTTTTATGGATTTCCAGTTGTGGTGTACAATTTACAAATAAACTATATGTCCGAGACCACAGGTGTCATGGCTGAAGTGCAAGAGAGCTTCGAATCGTGTCACCCCATGTGTGTGTAATCAGAGGTGAAAGTGCATGAAGACAATTACAGGAACTGTGATCTTGAGCACAGTGGAGCATGGTCAGCGAGTGTGGGGGGCAGGGGCAGAGATATAGCTAAAAATAACAACATATTATCTAACATTTTGGTTGGCCTTTCACCTACAGGCAAATAAATATAAATGATAATGCACACAGCTTAAATGAAAAATAAATGCAACTTCATTTTATCTGTAGGAAATGCATTTTTCTGGTAGGACAGCTCTGTTGGTTAATGCAAGCACTGGGGGTGTAATCGGATGGTCACCGTTTTCAATCCTAGTTGGTACACTGGGGAAATAGTGACTTTTATTTATAGTGCTAAGTGGTCCAGCCCTGTGACAAAAAGCACTGTGAAAAATGTAAGTCATAAGTTACAAAAATATTATATACAATATCAGATAGGTGGCATACAGAGTATATAGGCTGTCGCAAAATGTACAAAAAAATTTTATTTGCATGTTTACATTGCTTTCAGAAGTTATGTTTTTGTTAATATGCTAATTGTACCTAGTGCATTGGTTTCCATTAAAAGGACACATTCCAAATTATATAAATGAAACTAAGCCTATGCTGGCTCCCGAATAGTCTTCAGATTTTCTGATTAACGAATTGCACATACTTACATTTCTTTCAGGCAACAACGCTGTGGAGGGAAGGCTTGTTGCTTCTGTTGCTGTTTCTCCCTTCATGCTAGAGGTGTACCTTCTTTTCATTATTCAACCTCTTGCGACTCAACCGTTCAGGAATGGTTGTTTTTAAATAAAAATTATGTGAATTGATTTGATCAAACTAAAGGTTGGGAACCTTGTTCCCCCGTTCATCTGCCTACTACGATCTCTGCGTGTAGTCTATAGAACGACGTGAGTCACATTATGGTTGAGTGTAGGACACAGATGCATTTTCTTCCAAATGTATGTTTTATTTCACCCAATAATATGTGTTTTGTCCAAAGAGACAGAGGACTTTTTCAAGGCTTAAGTAAAGAAAACTCTCAGGCCAACACAAACATAGGCATGGAATGTAAAGAACATTAGGTACACACACAATTAAGCAAATAAAAACAATGTTAGTAATCCAGACAACTAACCAAGGGGATAGACCAGACTTGTAATGAAAAATAAAAGGACCTAAGACAATTGGGAGAAATACATCACAACACGGCATATAAAGCAGAATATCTTACAAGAATCTGCAAACATTAAGGACACTGGAGCCATCCAGTAAAAAGACCAAACAAGGATATAGTTGTTGTTACAATTAAAACACATTCTCTTTTAAAGTGGTTGCAGAAATCCATAGTGGATGAAACTGTGTCCATATTGCCTAGCTTTTAATTTTGTTTGTCATATGTTAAAATTCCAATAAAGAGCAAGGTCCAAAAATATCTGCAGTACACTCTTGGCCATTACATGATGACTCCGAAGGTCTAAGACGTGGATTAATAGGTGAAGTGGTTAGATAACCTCACCAAATCGTACCTTTTTCTTTTTTAAGACATTTACAAACAAGTTCTTTTTTTATACAAATTTCAACGTAGTGTTTATAAAAAGCATAAAAGTAATTGGCAACCGTATAATTCATGTTATGTTTAACATTAGGCTTAGGATAAGGGCAAATGGTGCTATTGGGGTTAGGTGTGGGGTAAAATATAAGGCTTTGTTTGGGTAACAGTTAACTTTAGACCTAGATTTAGGGTTAGGGTAAAGATTAGGATTAAGGTTGTTGCTTAGTGTATTGGTAGGCTTAAGGATAGGGTGAGGGTAATGGGTAGTTTTAGGATTAGGTTTAAGGTGTGGTTAAGCAGTATGCGTACAGCTAGGTTTATGGTATGGTAAAGGGTTTGGGACTTTCTTAGTTGCAGGGTTATAGATAGGTTTTGAATCTATGTAGCTAATCTGACAATATAGTGGTATAATTGTACTGTAAATACATTGTACACATACCTAATCATGATAATGATAGGTCAATGAGCACCTACTATGCTGTATTTGGAAATTAAGTGCTAGCACCACATGATGGGAAGAAAGGTTTGACTCAATCCAATCTACTGACTGAGATGAGTTTCTTTTCTCACCCTGAACTTGATATGGGCCTATGGGCGAATAATGCCCACCTATGACCTACGGGGCAACAAACCACTTCCTGCATTACATCCCTTAAATAATCGGATGAGAAATACTAGATAATTTCGAATCTGAGCATAATTCTATATTTCTATGCATTTTCACACATTTTATGATGGGAAAGACTGTATTTTGAAGACATCTTCCACTAGCCTTTTCTCTTTCTGTTTCATCCTTGCCAAGGTGTTGGTGACTAATATGAAGAGTTAACCATCATATATGTTCACAAGCTAGTTACATGTTACTGTAAAATGCAAAAAAAAAGTAAAAAGCCTAGCCCGTTATTTTCCAGACTAAAATGGAGCTAAATATGTTTGCACGGCTGCATGGACTAATCTCTTGTGATAAAGAAAGACATTAAAGTAATTATCTTTGTTTTCTGTCTGCAGTAAGTTCTTTGAATTGAGACCCTTCTTTCTGCACTTCACTCAGTTCGCCACCTTTCACAAGCAATTACATCCATTCCAAACCCAAATACAAGCATGACTTCACTTTCTCTTCAGACATTTTCTCATTTTTTTAAACACAAGAGAAAATCCTTCTAATTGCTTAGGATAATAGACTCATCTGCAAATCTAAACACATGAATCACGTTCTTTGTTGACATAAGAAATACGATGAATTTGACACTCTTAGCAATTATAGAACAAAACCAGAAGATTACTCACTTTTGTCCATGCAGTGGTTTCCAAGCCAGCCTTCAAACAAACGGTAACCACAACATACTGCAAATAAATGACACGAGAGAAAGAAAAAACTTAAAATTCACTTTTTCAATTGTAGTTTAGGTCAATGAAATTGAATCTTTTAGACGTGCTACAGACTTACAGTGTAAACAATGTTTCCAACAAACAAGTAGTCTGTAACTTGTCCATTTGTAAATACTGCATCTGGAAAATATAGGAGAACAAACATAAATGGTTAAGAACAACGTTCTTCAAACTTGTGCAAATTTCCGGACGCACATATACAACACATTGTGATGTGATAAACTTAGTTCTAGCAAGAGCTAATGGGTCTCCTTTCTGCTCAGTTAAGAATCACCACAAATATATTTAAACTAATATTTTCTCTTCTGCTGTGCCTGTATAATGTTAAAAGCAGCCTAGAGTATGTCTAATGTCAGCCGTGAACACTAGAGATCGGCAGGCAACACAGATCATGTCTTTAGTGACTTATGCTGACGAGAAGCGAGCAACTACCTGTCAATTTTACTGAAAATAAACAAATAGACAATGCATAATGTATCTTTTTTTTGCCAATAAACTTTATTAGCATTTAAGATAATGGCAGAGGACAATCAGTGCAGTACACACAGACTCATAATGACATGACCATTCACGGGTTTATCAACCCCCGGGCGATCAATAACAAACAGTCTTTGGTATGACCCAGGCCAGGGTACACGTATCAGGGAGTAATAATGCCCCCATAGATGCAGAAGGTCTATAGAGTCATCATCCTAATAGAAAGGGGTACCAATTTCAAGTCATCCTTCAAGTGTGTCCTCAACTGCATCCCAGAATCCCCCCAAATTCTTGTGGTGCCCACTACCCTAGCTAATTTGGATGAATGGACCTGATGTAAGAGAGACAAGCACCAAAATCTTCCACGCCTACGCAGGCCTTAACAGTGCCAAAGTGCCCCAGCAGGGCAATGGGGGTATAGACCAAACCTGCAGAGCAGCGCCAACCCAATGGTCAGACGGAGTCTAGTCCAAGGCCCTCCAGCGAACAGCATCCACCGCCCCTAATCAGAGAGAGAGCCATCACTATCGACTGTGTCCCCCACAGGTTGGTCAGAACTGTCTCCCAGGCTCATGAAGATTCTATATCCAGTTAGCCCTGACAGGCCTCCCGCATTAGCGTGCCCCCTCACAGTCTGCCCAACGCTGGAGGTCTGCCCTCCAGTGCTCAATAGAATACTAGGGCATGCTGCCTGCTTCCAGTGCATTGTAATTCCACGCTTAGCCAACACTAGGGTCAAATCTATGAAACAAGTTGTAATTTTGAGTTTAGTCGGCCAGGGGTAGAGACCTACTAGGCAGAATTTAGGAGAGGGTGTCAGGGAATGGTCCATAACTTCAGCTAGGTGGCGCACCAGTGGGAAGTTAAATGAAAACAGCTCCATAACATGTGGATGAGAACCCCAGTGGCAGAATGGCAACAAGGGCATTCAGGATTAGACGTCCGGAAACAGATGCTAAGCTTCTGGGGTATGAGGTAAGTCTGTGAAATATGTATTAATACATAAGCTTGAAAGGGACATTGTGGGAGATTTTGGGCGCTACCTCTCACATTATAGCCCAGTCCCAAACAGTCACAAAGGAGCCAGGGTCTGCCTCCCATCTCTCGTGTAAGTGTGTGATGGTCGAGGGCACATCCACACGTATTGCTCCATATAAGCCTGAGACCAGTCTGCGAATGTTAGTAGTATTGCAAAGAGATTGGAAGCTATGGAGCGATTGCGATGCCTTCCCCCGCCGTTCCAACAATCCATGTGTTGCTGTCCCTAGGGTGCCATATAGTAGGAACTGGTCTGATGGGAGGGAATACTCCTCGCACAGATCGTCAAAGTGGCTTATCACGCCACCTGCATAAAGCACGCTCACCGTATCCAAACCTGCCTCAGCCCAGCCCCGCAGTCGACCCCTCTCAACCCCTTTGACTCACGCAAGGAGGGCCAGAAGTGGAAGGCTCAGGAAGTATGGGACCTGTATCCATGCTCGTCAGACTACACTCAACCAGCAAGTCATGTCAACATGTGGCCCATTTAGGATTAAATAGGAGGGTGCCTAATCTGGCTTGGGTAGCAGGGTCTGACAGTTCTAGCTGCCCTGGTGCTCCCCATCCATGAAGCCACCCCATACACTATTGCAGCTTCGCTGCCAGGTAAATAGCCTCAAAGTCTGGGCCATTCATCCCCCATCTGTGGAAGGCTGTTGCAACTTAGCTAGCGCAACGCGCCGCTGACCCTTGATCCAAACTAAATTAATCTGGATTGCGTCTAGGTCTTGAAACATACTCCACAGTACCACAATAGGGAGGACCGTGAAGAAGTACAGGAGGCACCACAGTGCTATCATTTTAGCTATGGCTATCCTGCCTGCCACAGACAAGGGCAGCATTTTCCAGAAGCTCGTGCTCGCCTGGAAGGCTGCTAGAGCCGGTCCCACATTCCTCTCCAATAAGTCTGGGATCATGCGATACATCTGTTCTCCCAATTATTTCACAGCATCTTGCTCCCATCTCATGCCGATAAGGTCAGTGGTTCAGTTCTCCAAAGGCAAGGGTTTCTAAAACTACAGGGAATACTTGCGCTCTGCTTTATTGCTGACTGCCTGTCTGGCTGCTCTTGTTGCAGGTTGTGGTGCTATAGGGGAGGGGGGACCCTCTTAACCCCTCCAAAAAGGTGTTGGTTTACAACACTTTGAACAAATGAATGACCAAATCCCACGCACACACCCAATTGAATTCAAACACAAAGTTGTGTGATTTAACAGATCACATATAACAGTCTTTAAGGAATGATATCCACTTCTTCTTGTTAGAGCATTAATTTCATTTTATTGCTCAAGTTGTACCACGCCAGCCGAAACGTGTTTCATCAGAGTACAAGTCACTCTGACTCTTCAGGGCTGGAAATAAAACAAAATATGTACAATATACTTGATGCCTGTGCTGTGTATTCTTGTTATATATCTTAACATGTAAGTAACAATAGTTTACAAGGAGGTAATTTGATACCCAAGGTATTTACATTGGCACACTTTGTACCTCACGACTGTCTCTATCATCCCCAAACACACAATAGCGCAGGGGGTGGGGACGAAGAGGCAACAATACCTATATTCTGTTCTATTTAGAAAATTGTTCAAAAAAGGGGGTCGAACTTAGGGATCTCATTCGAGGTCATTCTAAACCTATATCGTTCAGATTCCTCACACCACGTTTACATAGAAATGAATGTTTGTGTACAGTGCCGTCGACAATTAGATAGATATTCAGCAAAAGCATCTTCACTTGTGAATGTGACAAGTCCATGCAGTAGAAAAGTGACTGTGTGATCGATTTGCGGCGACGTTTCTTTTATAGCATTTATATAAATCTTCACTGGTGGCCAACATAATTGTCCATGTTTCTTTATGAATTCACAAAAAAGATAATTCAGAAGTCTAACAAAAATGAATGTAAATATACAAATAAAGATTAATAATATAAACATGCCAGCGGGTACACAACAACAACGGGCGAAGACGGAAAAGGTAAGTAATGTGAAAAAAAGGTGTCAAAGATTCCAAGTTGAATCAGACCCAGTGTCTGCAAAACACGTTCTGTGGAGCGACGGAGAAAAGATAGACCCAACACCGTGGTTATATTATGTGAGAGCAAGAGAAGCTGATCTGTATAGGACATGCATAATTCTACCTTACTCTTTATGATGGCGTGTATTATAGTTCCTATTACAATATATGTGTAATATCAATTAGTAATAGTAGATGGATGAGTTTCACTGAAGAAAAAATATACTGCTGTCTGTGTAGTGACTTACCACTTAACCGGTGATAATTCCGACCCGGTAAGGGTATCTTTGACTTTATAATGGAGAAGTAAAAAGTCTCCTGCACCTTCTTTGGCATGAAGTGGAGAGACGCAGTATTGTACCCAGAAAGCAAAAAAACGTCCAGTAAGAAGAAATTTATAACGTCCGCTGTCATTTTGTACTAGACTGTAAACTCTTCATTTGTCCAACATTATTGTCAAAATCACTTTTAAAAGACTAATCCGACTGCCTTGGTTCTACTGCACATATCACAAATGTCACAGTTCTACACCCATTCTATTTGAAGAATCTATATAAGATAATCACTATTTGAAAGTCTGCTCTCGTTAAAATTGCCTATAGCACATTCTTCTCCTCCTTTGTTGAAAAGACATTCTCTATATCTCCCTTATGTCGACGTATATTATCACCCAATCACTAAAACACACCAGATAAAAAAACATTTAGTTCGCCGGCTCACCTTAAAGAAAAAACAATGTTGATAGGGTTTTGAACGCCAAATCTTATTTCTAAACGGTAGCCGGGCACATCTGTGTTCTAAAGTTACACACTATCTAAAATGGTAATATAAAGTGGCTGTTATATATTGCGATGATTAATCTATTAGCCATTCCTTTCTAAAAAAAAAAAATTCCCAAAAAATCCATTACACAAAGGGCATGCTTACTGTGAATTTTGTCGATAATAAAGTCCACAATATCCCTGCTGGTGGTAGCTGACAAAGTATTAGATCCTGTTCGGTTTACGCAGGACCTATGGATGTTTAAAACAACAGGCTTCAAAATACAAACTAATCCAAAGCGTCCCTGTCTCGCACAGTACCGCTAAATAATGCTCCGTTTCATTACCTTTCATTTTTACTGCCGCGAGTCCGGCGTCTCAGTCTGATGGCGATTCCAACAGTGGCGTGTAGTAGCGTTTCCGTGTCTGTTTTACACGTCACCCTACTTCCGGTTTCGGGTTGCAACCACTAGAACGTTATGTCAACTTCCGTGTGGCTCAAGGCGTACGTACGGATATGTCAGTCTGTGACATTAGTTAGAATTGTGCTGTACACAAACATTCATTGCTATGTAAACGTGGTGTGAGGAATCTGAACGATATAGGTTTAGAATGACATCGAATGAGATCCCTAAGTTCGACCCCCTTTTTTGAACAATTTTCTAAATAGAACAGAATATAGGTATTGTAGGTATTGTTGCCTCTTCGTCCCCACCCCCTGCGCTATTGTGTGTTTGGGGATGATAGAGACAGTCGTGAGGTACAAAGTGTGCCAATGTAAATACCTTGGGTATCAAATTACCTCCTTGTAAACTATTGTTACTTACATGTTAAGATATATAACAAGAATACACAGCACAGGCATCAAGTATATTGTACATATTTTGTTTTATTTCCAGCCCTGAAGAGTCAGAGTGACTTGTACTCTGATGAAACACGTTTCGGCTGGCGTGGTACAACTTGAGCAATAAAATGAAATTAATGCTCTAACAAGAAGAAGTGGATATCATTCCTTAAAGACTGTTATATGTGATCTGTTAAATCACACAACTTTGTGTTTGAATTCAATTGGGTGTGTGCGTGGGATTTGGTCATTCAAGGTCAGTGGTTCAGTCTGACCTTCGCAAACTGTGAACCAGCTGGTCTTGAGCCAATTTGCACGGAGGGTGTAGATCTCCCCAAAGGACATGAGAAGACACTGTCCTGTCATGTTTCATGCATACGTTACCCAGATACAGCACAATGTCACCTGCATAGAGAGAAATATAGTGGGAGAGACCTCGAGATGTAACCCCCACATAAGGACGTCCGCTTCAAACTCTGCACGTCAGGGGCTCCACTGCAAGGGCAAAAAGCAGGGGAGACGGAGGGCAGCCCTTTTGGGTGCCCCTTTCTACTGCACATTGCTCGGAGATCAATCGTTCTGTTTTTTTCCATGCTACAGAGTGAGCATATATCAAGGAGGCCCCCTCTACAAATCCACGTCCCAGCCCCATACAGAGCATGACGACATGAGGAAAATGCCAGTCCAGGTTGTCGAACGCTTTATCTATGTCAACAAACTTGAGGCCGGCCTAGTCTGGCAAGGATGGGCCACTTCCAGGATATGCCAGTAAGCGCTGAATGTTAATTGCCGTGCTGCGGATGGGAATAACCCCAGACTGATCTGTGTGGATCAATTTCCGCATGTGTGGCAGCAATCACTGTGCTAATACTCAGCTGAGAAGCTTATAATTAATGGTTAACATTGCCAGCAGACAGTAAGCCGTTACATCAGGTCCCCTGAACCTAACCGCGAGCCATAAGGCACACCACAGCCAGAATCTCTTCCTCTGAAATGCCCCCCCCTCGCCCCCAGCACTTATGCCACTTCTGGCAGTAGCCAATTTAGAGGGAGGTCAGTGAGCAGCTCATGAACATCTTGGTTCCATGTTGCAGGCCCCTTGTATGCAGATGGGCATAATAGTCGGGAAAGGATTGATTAATCTCGGCTTGGGTGAGGAGTCTGGTCCCAGTGGGATCCACTAGCTCCAGAATCAGGGAGCCATGCAAGCGGGGTTAGCCAACAATGTCAATAGCGGTCCTGTCTCGTTTCGCTCGTGGAGTGCATGGATCGTATACTCCTTGTAATCAAGACAGTGGAGGCGCGTGACTTGTTCTGCTAACTTTTCTTTTACTTCCAATACTGCCAGGTGGAGGCCTGGCCTCTCAAGCCACGACCGTTCTAACTCCCTAAGGGTTCCCTCATGAAGTACAACTTCTTTCAGGAGGGTTTGATACACCCCCACCGATTCTGACATGCACAGCCCTCATAGGATGACCTTGAAGGCCTCCCATTAAGTTAGGAATGAGGAAGTAGTACCATCATTCAAAAAGTGCTGGATATTTTCCCGAACAGTTTTGCGAAACACTGAGCCCTCTAAGCTGGCAGTCTTTAGACGCCATGTCGGAATGCATGACCGGGTGTCCCGCCAACACAACAGTAAGGGAATATAATCTGAAATGGTTCCGGTCAAATATTCTATATCAAACATGTCAGGGGAACAAAAAAGGTATCTAGGTGAGCATGAAGGGCATGTACGGTCCAGTGGAACAAGTAAACCCGGTCCTGAGGGTGAAGATGGCACCATCCATCGATCAGACCCCAGTGACGTTACCGGGCAGAGAACTTTCTGGCCGCAGAAGTGGTAGGGGAGCCCCTCAGCGGACGGTGGGAGCGATCTAGGCCAACATTAGAGACACCGTTAAAGCCGCCCCCAATAACTATAGCACATGTTAATAGAGGAGCCAGGACATTTGACTGTGTCAAAAAACAGGGGTTAGTCAACTTTTGGTGCATAAGGATGTCCCGATCATCTAAGTGGCCGGTAAGAATGAACTAGCGTCCTTTATGGTTTACCCTCTCACTGGTGACCTGGATGGGGATGCCTGTCCATGCCCTAACCAACACCGGGACCGTGGTCGACTGGCATTCCTCCTTTTCTCCGGACTCAAATCAAGCCAGTCCCACACTTCCTTATGGTCTGAGAAGAACATGGTTCCTTGAGCAGTAATAACTCACAAACGTGTGGGGTATAGCATGGCATACTTAATGTCCAGCTCCCTGAATTTCTGCTTGGCAGCTGCCACAAATTAGACCCTTTGCCTCTAGACTGCTAAAGAGAACTCCTGGAAGACCATCACCCTGCTGTCTTCCAGGTTACAAGTGCATTTCAAGATGTGGCGGTGATCACGAAAATGCAAAAGGCGGCCTACAATAGGGTAAGGTGCACCACCAGGTGATGGAGGGCGCGCTGGTACTCTGTGCACCCATTTCAGGGTGAAGAAAGAGGAGAGGCCCTCCAGGAACACAGCCCGTTGAAAGCCAGCCTTCAAGTAAAGCAACCACATCCATGCCCTCTGCTCTTTCAGTCATCCCCAACACTCAAATGTAGTTTCTGTGGGCTCGGCCCTCTGAGCCCTTGGACGGCTCTTCCAGTATCCAGACCGTCTCAAATACATCGTCCAGTCAGGTCTGCAAGTGCCTCATCGTTGGGACCATCTCTTGTACGGTTGAATCTGTGGTTGTAATGCGGCCAACTAGTTTGCGATGGTCCACTCCAAGCAGGTCTCGATCTGCTACCATGATGTTGATTATGTGCTCCAAGGTCTCCTTCGAGTCACTGATGTCTATTAGGATAGAGTCCAACTTGTCCTGCATGACTTGTAACAGACCTCCCAGAGGGCTAGGCTCATTTCCAGCCAGGTGTCTCCTCCCAGTGGTGTTGGCACTGCATGATTACTGGTGGGGGGAGGGGGAGAGCAGAGCAACCGGGTGGTCTGAGCACTTATTATTGAGGAAAAGGTGCAGTCCCATCTGGCCCAAAAACAGAAAGGTGCTGTCTGGGCTACACTCAGGGTCTCGTCCAGCAGGGGGCCAAAAGCAGCCCTGGAGAGCGATGGGGGCAACTGTAGGGGGGGGGTCAGGGGGGGTGTCACACTGGGCAAGAGTAGTCACAGTAGGCAGTAGAGTGGTCCAGGGGATCCCCGCAGCAGGTTTCTCAGGGGGGCAGGTAGGGCACACATGTAAGAAGGGGGCTGGTGTTAGGAACAGCCAACAAAATGTCTCACCAGTCACCCTAGTGCTATCCCTCAATTAAGTAGGCCACATGCAAGGGTTCAGTTCTTGGGCCTTCCCAGGGCTGCAGGACAGGTTTGTGAATAGAGGGTCACCTCTAAGAGTAAAAGGCAGCAGCCAGGGAGGCAAACCCGCCCTCGAGGGACCCAACAGTCAACCTTCCCACAGCTCAGCCGCACCGATGTATGGAGGGTCAGAGGCCCTGCTCATGGGTTTCGCCAAACTCCTTTTGTGGGCCCATAGAGTCGATAGCAGAGGCCGTCCCCTGTTTCAAATGGGTGCACTCACACCGCGGACTGCCACTGAGAATCGTTCGCAGGGGGGGGGGGGGGCGGACAACGCCCCCTCTACTGCAGCGTGGTCTCCAGCCAAAGAGGTTTCACCACGAGCCCAACCTCATGTGCCTCCTATCATTGCTCTCGGGGCTCTGCAGTGGTGTTAAATGTCAGGGTTGCGCTCCGCAGGCACTGGAAGCCTTGCGTTTATCCGGAGTCGACGGGGGCCGCTCCCCCTGGCCGCCTCTGTATGCGTCTCCATGCGGTGTTTCACAATGGACGCCGCACTGCGGAGTACAACACGCAGGCCACAAATGATATCCCCCGGGGATCCGCAATGGCTGCAGGAGGCTCTCCTCCCAGGTTGCGAGGTCCACAGGTAACATCACTCAACTCCCCACCAGGAAGATAAAGGGCTCAGCTGCCCACAGCGCCGTCGCCCGATGGCAGAGGACACGCCGCTTGGACAGTCTCGTGGGTCCTCACCTGTCAGCCTCTGGGGCCCCTCGACTGTGTCTGGCACTAGGAGCTGCTCATTGAGACGGGCGAGGCCCCAGCAGCACTCCTCAGGTCAGCGTCTGGTATCAGTGACCATGGGGGAGCCGACCTAGGATCCACCATCTTGGTTTCGATTTACAGCAAAGCCAAGGGCGGGCCATATAGCGGAACAGAAGAGGCCCTGATCACCACCCCAGTCAAGCAGGGGGCTCACAAGGCAGTGTTAGTCACCTCCGAGGAGCAATTTAGATCAGGATGGGGTCAGATGAGGGATCCCCACCGGGAGCTACTATAGTCTGCGTCCTATCCCGTTGGCGTTAGGCCCATCGACAATGCATAATATGTTCTAAAATGGCTACTCAATTTATAGGTTCTACTCGTTTCATCCTGTGAGTCTTCTCCACAAAAACATATCATATAAACTACTTTGTTTTATTGGGAATACCACAAACCTTTATCAAATAGATCCAGCATTACTATACATGGTCACTCGAAAAGTAAACTCCCCAACATTAAACTATCACCAGCAATTATAATTTTAATCTCAAACAATTGCACCCGAAATGTGGCTGATTATGAATATTTAGGCAACTGAAGCACGCTGGGGCAGTATATTCACAAGTAAAAGAAAAAAAACATTAGACTAACTGACCATGCAATCCTTGAGCTCTTTCACCCGGAAAGGGTTTCCTTTGAGTTTCACTAAAGCAGTACGTAAGCCACCCAGAACATGCCCTCAACAAAGACAACTTCAGATAAATGTTACTACAATAAAACCTCGCCCGTTCATATTAAGCATCAGCTTGGATGGGTCAAAGTAATGATCTCGACAAAATGGATGCGAACCGGAATGGATTTCATCTCCAAATCATTTTCAAAATTACAAGTCACAGCCTGAGCATGGTTTGAGGGTACTGCAGTCCCCTTTGAAGCCTGGTAAAGCACACAACGTTCATCGCACTGCCGCTTAGGACTCATGTCACGTGCAGGACAAATGTGCTGCTTAAAATAAAAATGTTCTTCTCAACGGTCCATACTCCCATATAAACCACAGGGAAGAAGGAAAAACAAGCTTTGGTCTTTAAAGGACCTTGTTTTGTAGCTTATACTTTATTACAAGCATGCAAAGGTTACGTAGTTACAAGTGCAAGAATGTTGCTCTGTTTTTAGGATTCACTGTGACCTACTGCACGTCGATAATAATGATGGCACATTGTCCAAGCATGAGACAGGAAAACATTTTTTTTAGACCAATTCAAAAGCAAATCACTGAAACACATTGTCTCATAAGTCTTTGAATTTTAGGCCAAACTGCTCAGTTCATCGACCATACATCAGCTCAGTGGCATGAATAGCCCCGTAGTTAGAAAGCCTGGGCTAGAACCTGTATTCAAATAGTTCTTCTCATAAATATATATATTACCTACTGGCGGTCGCCAGTAGGTATATATAGTTAGGACCTAGTTACCATAGGAAATCCCCAACTTTCTATTGGGAATAACTTCGGCGCCGATTGAGGAATCTGCGTGTAAATTTTCTTAAAATTGCTTCGCTCCGCTCCGCTCCTTCCCTGAAAGTTTCAGGGGGATTCGTCTAGCGGTGGCCGAGAAAAAAGGGGGGTCCCAAAACGTGTTTTCCACATGTTAATTTCCATAGGGACCTTTAGACACGGCTACAGCCCGAACGGCTGAACGGAATTACACCAAACTTGGCAAAATGGTAGGGACAGGTAAGCAGTAGTGCCTTTTCTATATTTGGTGAAAATCCCTCCAGTAGTTGTTGAGAAAATTAAATTTAAGCAAATTATATATCTATATGCGCTCAACATTCTATTGGGAATAACTTTGGCGCCGATTGAGGAATTTGTGTGTAATTTTCCAGAATTTTGGCCAGCTCCACTCCTTCCCTGAAAGTTTCGGGGGGATTCGTCAAGCGGGGGCCGAAAGGGGAGTCCGAAAACGTGTTTTCCCCATGTTAATTTCTATAGGGACCTTTAGACACGGCTACAGCCCGAACGGCTGAATGGAATTACACCAAACTTGGCACAATGGTAGGGCCTGGTATGCAGATGTGCCTTTGCTATGTTTGGTGAAAATCCCTCCAGTAGTTCTTGAGAAAATTGAATTTGAAATTTTTCAAATGGCATTTTCTATGGGACCTTTAGACACGGCTACAGCCCGAACGGCTGAACGGAATTACACCAAACTTGGCAAAATGGTAGGGACAGGTTTGCAGTAGTGCCTTTTCTATATTTGGTGAAAATCCCTCCAGTAGTTGTTGAGAAAAGTGAATTTGAGCAAATTATATATCTATATGCGCTCACCGTACGCACACGGTACGCGTACCCTTACGTGCCCGAGCGAGTTTCTAATTGGCTGGCAGCCGACTGTCAACATTCCAAACTGTCCAAACCAGGAAGTGTTGGCCACCATCTTGTTTTTCAGGAGAACTGAGGCACAAGAGAGCCCAAAACATGAGTGGAAAACATGAAAAGGGGGCAGGGTAGAGACCCCCCAACCCTCTAGCCCCTTCTCAGGGGGTCCCAAAAGGACCCCCAAGGGCAAAAAAAAAAAAAAAAAAAAAAAAGAATTCAACAAAATCACGGGGTACGCGCACCGTACGCGTACGGTACATGTACCATGCGCGTACCCCGCGATTTAAAATTTTTTTTAAAAAATTTGCACTTGGTGGTCCTTCTTGGACCCCCTGAGAAGGGCTAGGGGGTCAGGGGGTCTCAACCCTGCCCCCTTTTCGCGTTTTCCACTCTTGTTTTGTGCTCTCTTTTGCCTCACTCCTGAGAAACAAGATGGCTGCTCAGGTGGTCCCAGAAGGATAATAACATAAATAAACGTTATCCGCTAATAGAATTAGCATTTACAAAACCTTTGAAATTTTTTTAAAAAAAATATAGGTTTCACGTCTGATATAGTTAGGAATTAGCATTTAAAAAACCTTGCAAATTCACTGAAAAAACCATAGGTTTCAAACCTTATATAGTTAGGAATTAGCATTTAAAAAACCTTGCAAATTCACTTAAAAAACCATAGGTTTCAGGCCTTATATAGTTCGGAATTAGCATTTAAAAAACCTTGCAAATTCACTTAAAAAACCTTAGGTTTCAGGCCTTATATAGTTAGGAATTTGCATTTAAAAAACCTTGCAAATTCACTTAAAAAACCATAGGTTTCAGGCCTTATATAGTTAGAAATTAGCATTTAAAAAACCATTGAAATTGCTCCTATATAGTTAGTTGTACTAACTATATTTCGCGCACCCGCAATCCACTGCTGATGATGTCACATATTACATCATTCATGACATGGTCAGTGACATCACTGATGACATCACTGATGACATCTCATTTGACATCACTGATCACATCACTGATGATATCATTCATGTGATAATACGATGCACCTCCTCACACTCTAATATAACCATTGATACACCCAGTGTTAAATACAGACTACCATTCTTGAAACCATTGACACACCAATACCAGTTACTACATACGCACTCACTGATTCCTAGGTCTACACACACATTCACTGATTCACCCATAGAATCACTCATACATACAGTCACTCATCAATACAACACTATCATATGCACTCATACACCTATACAGACACTCACACACTGCCACTCATCCATGGAGTTACTCACACACCTAGTCAGTCATGCAAAGAATCAATCACACTTCCATTTCCTCAACTATACAGTTATACACACAACACCTTACTTATTCAAACATATACTAACACATACTTACTCTCTTATACAATCACTGATACAAGTACACAATGATCCATACAGCCACTCGCACATTCACTGGCTCTCATGTATAATCATTTATATATGCCAACTCTCACATGCATTGTGTTTTACATATGTACTTACTTGGACATGTAGCACTGAGATATCCATTCACTCACCAACACACCCATGCACACAGTCAACCGCCCATATAGCTGTTTCCACATGCACTCTTGAACTCATACACCTAGTGAATCAACTGCTCACACATCTATGCACAGTCACACATCTCCCAGCCACTCACACACACACTCAGTCTCCCATTCAAATACTTGGGCAACCAATCAATAACCCATATAGCCACTCAAATAGCTACTGATCAACACATGCAGCAGCTTGCACAACAAAAGACATTCTGATGCACACATTCAGACAGTTTAGTCACTAACCCATGCATTTAGTAAGACACATTTAATCACTCACTCATACAGTCAGTCATGCACCTACTAAATCCTTCATCCAGACACTTATACAGCCACTCATTCTTCAATATGTAAAACATATTTAAACTTTACAGAAACACACAGTCACTGGATGATGTCATCAGTGATGTAATCAGTGATGTCAAATGAGATGTCATCAGTGATGTCATCACTGATGTCATTTGAGATGTCATCAGTGATGTCACTGACCATGTCATGAATGATGGAATATGTGACATCATCAGCAGTGGATTGCGGGTGCGCGAAATATAGTTAGTACAACTAACTATATAGGAGCAATTTCAATGTTTTTTTTTAATGCTAATTCCTAACTATATAAGGCCTGTAACCTATGGTTTTTTAAGTGAATATATATATATATATGGAAAACAACTCCTGAAGCAGTGAAAACACCAGGAACGGACCACCACAAAGGTTCTTCAAATTTTCAGTGCATTTATTAAGCCTCTCTCTCACAATATATATATACACACACACATACTCCATGAAGTGTCAATATATATTTCTTCTAAAGTGGGGTATACCAATTTTACTCTGCTTTTTTTCTTGAGCGGCACTTTATTCTTTTCAAGAGGGGCTTGATTTCAGATGCGTTTAGCACAAATATCATTTCACACTACTCTATGTCCCTACAATAATCAAGCCTTTATCTTTATAGCAAGTTATCTGTTGAACTCTGCGGCATGGATACTATTCAGAAGCAATTCAGAAAGGTTCTGCGCATCCAAATCGTTCTAATCCTGAAAGATAAGAGGCTGAATCAAGCCCACATGCCCACTTGAAAGTATACGCATCAGGCTGAACACATCATCACAGGGAGGGACCACTGGAATCGTTTAGGTTATGTCTTATCCAAACACATCCACAACATCATACATCTTCCTATCGGATACTAGTGTGATATCATCGATGAAATAGGAGATGGACCAACCTACCTATTAAATCAAGTGGATTTTAAAAAAATGTAAAACGGTAAAAGTTGTTGCTTCCCTAGAGATCAATCTTATATGTACAGGAGTACACCATGTTGCTACTCATCCACCATGATTCATTGCTATACTGGTGACCTGACTTCATGTGCTGTTTTATGCAAAAAAACATTAAAGTCTTATATTATGTACATCAGAAAGGATCTGTGAGGATAACATCACAAGATAGCTAAGTTGACATATGTTGATATGGCTCTTTGGGTAAGACGGAGCAGCACAGTTTACCTACCCCTCAAGCACCCCCCAACCCTCCAGCGCCTTGAGATCAGCGCGCTACACAAATCTCTGAATCATTGATTGATCATCACCCTCTCCATAGCTCTAAGACATAAAAACATTCTGCCTATCTTTACTATGTGCAGTTTCAATATGTTTGCTGCACATGCGACCACCCACTGGGGCGCATGAGGGTCGAAACGTTGATGCTTGTCATAGGTCCAGAACCACCAGGATTCCAATAGGAACACTAGGGATCATTGGTTGTAAATCAGCATCTGGCCAATGAAACACTTGTATATATTTGTATATAGGAAATTTCTTCTCACTGTACATTTTTTCACTCATTTTAGCACTATTCACTAAATGTCACACAAATTGCACCTTTGTCTGACGGTCTTATCATGCATTGTGTGTTATAATTGACTGAAGCAATTCTGATACAAAATGAATGACTTCTGATATAAATTGCCTAAAATAACCCCTTGATCTCATGACCTTTTATTTTGAGCATTGATTTCTCAATGTATGTGTGTACCGCATAGCATTTTTTCCCTGATTGCATTAATAGGCAGTTTTAAAGCAATGTATCTTACCCAACAGAACCATTCTTATGCTTAACCATACTTCCCAGTTGAATATACATCCTGACAGAAGAAAGGCAGTTTGACATTAATTAGCTCCTGTCCAAAGTTTTAATGATTTTGCAACCTCATAATATATGCAGACAAGGCGATTGGAGGCAGGAATGTATATTGCACATTTGTATATATTCAAAATGATAATTACTTACATAATTAAATGGCAGGTTAATTTCTAATTCTCTTTCTTATCAATAGAAATGATGACATAAGAGTTTATGTTGGGTGTAGTTTTGAAGTAATGCCGAAGTCAGGATCCAAATGTTGTATCATGATCTAAAGCTACTTAAGAAATTGGAGTTATGGAAATATGGCCTGAAAGAGATTGGGTGTTTAGAACTTGGCCAAATGTGAGATAATGCTGTAAGAGGTCACAATTGAGAACAACAGTTTAACTAGTAGGCCTTTTGACTTTAGCATTCAAGGTGATTACTTGCTGAATGTGGACCTGCAGCCAAGAACTTTACATCACCTACTGACACATTGGTCAGAGGAAAGTGACCTAACCTGATAATATGGATTTATTTGCCTTGATGGATGATTAGGCATTACCAGGCCCGAGTCAGAGGAGAGAGATCTTGGACCTGTGATTGTCTTCTAATAGTGGTATCCTTTGAGCAATTGGTGAGAATTATGCTACGCAGTTCAGGAAAACACTTATGCACGGTGTGCCATTCCATAGACAGCACTATAGTAAGTGAGCTTTTAATACAATTCAGAATTTCTTTTTCTTCTTTCTTTGACATCGAGGCAGACGGTGGTCTGTGCTCTTATCACATCCAGACTGGACTATGCTAATGTTTTATATTTGGATCTACCTAACTATTTGATTGCTAGACTTGAGGTTATTCAGAATGCTGATTTCTGCTCATTCTCAGGCTTTCTCTTTAAATGAGGAGTACAGTGCTAGGCTGACTGATTGGGTCCTTCTAGTCAGGAAGGAGCAAATCCATCAGAGTTGTGTCCTTTGATTCCAATGTTGTGTAGGCGTTAGATGAGGGCGGGTGGGAGACCATGTCAAACACTGCAGAAAGATCCAGGAGGATGAGGGCCACCATGTCTCCTCTTTTCAGACTGTCGATATTCAGTATGGTTTTGAAGACATCTATGGTGCTTTTATCAAAACTACTATTGATTTATAGAAAGAAATCATCCAGCAAACCACAAATTTACTCAGATTTCAACTTTGCCTAAGCTATGCTCCAATTCCTGGCCTCTCATACACTCAGATCAACACTGGGAAAAAAGGCTTCAGTTATTTATAAAGTTTATAAATGATAGAGTTCAATCAATGTTTTGTTTAAAAAAAAGTTAAATACTGTCACATTAGTTTAATCTAAGGTTGATATTATTGCTAATTAGCAGCAACCAAACAGCATAAATACACAATCTTGCGACCATATAAAATCTAATTAAGCTACAAAACTGAATATCGCTGTACAATTAGAGTCAATGATTTCTCATGTAATTGTTGAGGTCAAATTAAAGAGAATAAATGGCAGTAATTGATGAGAATACATAGGAGTAAAGATACCAAGCCTTTTCATTTTTAAGGCTCACCACACCACTTTCAAATACGTTGAATGCAACCTGTGAATTTCTGTCTCAAATTTTCCCAAATTAAATACATATAGCGGGACTACAATTTACAGTGAAAGGAAAGGCGTATACTGTTCCTATGTGGGAAGCAGGGGAAAGAGAGGAGGATGAGTGGGAACGCGTGGTGGAAAAGAGGCACAGGTGGAGTATTGTTACAGCCAGGTGGAACGGGATAGCTCCAATAAGGAGCAACGGCCCTCACACACCCGGGCGTGTCATGTTTCATCACTGGGCAGCTCCTAGTTTGGCCGGCACTGCAATGCCCAAAAGGCCCCGCAAGGGGGCTCTTTGCCGGAGGTCTTTTCTGGTTGCTGACGTGAAACTAAAAAGGTTCTAGTGAGGGTGTTTGTGTAGTGAGTGGGAGTGGGATGATGTGAGTGTGGTTTAAAAATAGCTACAGGATTCTCCAAGGGTAGATTATTCACTGGGTTCCTGTGCTATAAGTAAAAACACCAACTAGAAAGTCATTGATTGGAGAGGGGAAATTATACCTGCTTAAGTTCAAAGGAATGTGTAAGGTGTGCAGGGGGTCCACATGTTTCATGCCCTATAAAGTCCAAGGGAATCTATGCATTTCATCAGGACCTAAATATCCTCATCTACTCCTAGGGGACGGCGTAACTATATGGGGGGGGGTCACGTCCCTTATTATCTGGACTCGAACTGTAGTCCTATAAAGTGGTGAAAACAAAAGGTCCTGTGACGGTCAGATGCGGGTAGGTCCCATGCCAGAAGACACTCCATTTGAGCCTTGTCTTACTCGCTACACCAGCGAGTACCCAGGTATGTAACAGAAGGGGCTAATTCACCCCCCCTTTTTAGGTGCCTTTTTCCAGAAGGTATAAATTCTAACCTTTTGTTTTTACCACTTTATAGGACTACAGTTTGAGTCCAGAAAAATAGGGGCCACGACTCCCCCACCTTTTTTTTTCACCTGTAATTCAATTCAATTCAGTTAATTTATATAGCGCGCTACATACCCGGAGGGTCTCAAGGCGCTTGGAGAAGGGTGGGGGATTACTTGTCGAATATCCAGGTTTCAAGTTGCTTTCTGAATGCTAGGTGGTTCGGAGTGAGGCGAAGGTGAATGGGAAGTGAGTTCCAGGTTTTAGCCGCCAGGTAGGAGAAGGATCTACCTCCCATGGTGGTTTTGTTGATACGAGGTACAGCAGCAAGGGCTTGGTTGAAGGAACGTAACTGGCGGGAGGGGGTGTAGAAGGAGAGTCGTGTGTTGAGGCATTCAGGTCCAAGTTCGTAGAGTGCTTTGTGTGCGTGGGTTAGGAGACGGAATGTTATCCTCTTATTGACGGGGAGCCAGTGGAGGTTTTTCAGGTGACCAGAGATGTGGTCGTTACGCGGGATGTCTAGTATGAGTCTGGCTGATGCGTTCTGGATGCGTTGGAGTTTTTTCTGAAGTCTTGCGGTGGTACCGGCGTATAGGGTGTTTCCATAGTCCAGGCGGCTTGTAATCAGAGCGTGGGTGACCGTTTTTCTAGTTTCGGTAGGGATCCAGCGAAATGTTTTCTTGAGCATGCGGAGAATGTTGAAGCAAGATGATGAAACGGCGTTGACTTGTCTGGTCATCGAGAGTGAGGAATCCAAGATGACGCCTAGGTTCCGTGCGTGATCCGTCGGGATGGGTGCTTTTCCAAGGGCCTCTGGCCACCAAGAGTCGTCCCAGGCGGAGGGGGAGGTACCTAAGATAAGGACTTCTGTTTTGTCTGAATTCAGTTTCAGACGGCTGTGCTTCATCCACTCGGCTACTTCTTTCATTCCTTCATGTAGGTTGGTTTTGGCGGTGTTAGGGTCTTTGGTGAGTGAGAGGATAAGTTGAGTTTCATCAGCGTAGGAGATGATGTTGAGGTTGTGTTGGCGTGCGATGGCCGCGAGGGGGCTCATGTATACGTTGAAGAGGGTGGGACTGAGTGAGGATCCTTGAGGAACGCCATAAATGACTTCAGTGGCCTCTGACTTGAATGGTGGGAGGCGGACTCTCTGAGTTCTTCCGGTAAGGAACGAGGTGATCCATTCCAGTGCATTTCCCTGGATTCCGATGTTTCTGAGGCGTTGTATCAGGGTGCTATGGCAGACTGTGTCGAAGGCTGCGGAGAGGTCGAGGAGGATGAGGGCGACTGTGTCTCCGTTGTCCAGTAGAGTGCGAATGTCGTCTGTTGCTGCGATGAGTGCGGTCTCAGTGCTGTGTTTGGCTCGGAAGCCGGACTGAGAGGAGTCGAGGGATTTGTTGGTTTCGAGGAAGGCGGCGAGCTGGTTGTTGACAGCTTTCTCGATGACTTTGGCCGGGAATGGAAGGAGCGAGATGGGACGGTAGTTTTTGAGTTCGGTGGGGTCAGCTGTGGGTTTTTTCAGAAGGGCACTGAGTTCGGCGTGTTTTCAGCTTTCCGGGAAAGTGGCGGAGTTGAGGGAGCAGTTGATGACGTCTCGGAGGTGTGGTGCTATGATGGAATCTGCTTTGTTGAAGATGTGGTGAGGGCAAGGATCAGTGGGGGATCCTGAGTGGATGGAGTTCATCAGGCGGATGGTGTCCTCAATGGAGACTGGGTTCCATTCGTTAAGGATGTTCAAGGGGGGTGAGAGTACGTCAGAAGGTTGGGTGGGTTGGTCTCCGGGTTGATTGTCGAAGCTGTTGTGGATGTCTGCGATTTTGTCATGAAAGAACGAGGCTAGGGAGTCGCAGAGGGTTTGAGAGGGAGTGATGTCGTTGGAGTTGGCAGTGGGGTTGGTAAACTCTTTGACGATGTTGAATAATTCCTTGCTGTTGTGGGCGTTGTTGTCTAGTCGGTCTTTGAATGCGGCTTTCTTGGCAGTTCGGATCAGTTGGTGGTGTATGCGGGTGGCGTTTTTGAAGGCGTCCCTAGTGCTGGTGTTTGGGACTTTTTTCCAGGCCTTTTCAAGGGAGCGATAGAGTTTCTTGGATTTCTTGAGATCATCGTTGAACCAGGGGGCCTTTTTGTTGCCTAGTTTGATTTGACGTTTTTTCAGGGGTGCTAGGTTGTCGGCGCTGTTGGTTAGCCATAGAGTGAGGTTGATGGCTGCTTGGTTGGGGTTCGAAGAGTGGGCAGGGGGGTTTTGAAGAAGCGATGAGGAGATCTGCTCGATGGTGATTTTGTTCCAGTTTCTTCGCAGAGTAGGTTGGGGATGGTTGTGGGTTGCGGTCTTATTGTAGATAAAGTGAACGCAGCTGTGGTCCGTCCAATGGAGAGCTGTGGTGTGACTGAAGGAGATATGTTTGCTGGAGGTGAAGATAGGGGCGAGTGTGTGACCTGCGTAGTGAGTGGGGGTATTAACAAGTTGTTTGAGTCCAAGGTTGGCGAGATTGTCCAGAAGGGCGGTGGTGTTGCTGTCGTTGCTTTTTTTCCAGGTGAAAATTGAGGTCTCCCAATAGAATGTAGTCCTCGGAGGGGAGGGCATGTGGGGTCGGTGTGGATCTGGAAGTGAAGGTGCTTGGCGCTAGCGAGGTTGACATGCGGATGGTTGAGATGCGGATGGAATTCTTGTGGACGATAGCGATGCCTCCTCCTGTTTGCTTGTTGCGGTCTTTTCGGATGATCTTGTAACCTTCCGGGATGGCTATGGTGATGTCTGGAGCTGATGAGGCGTTCATCCATGTTTCTGTTAGGAAGGCGACGTCCGGAGAGATGGTGTCTAGTAGATTCCAGAGTTCGATGGCGTGTCTGTGGACTGATCGGGTGTTGATCAGGATGCATTTTAGGTGGTTGGTGTCCGGTCTCTGTTTGGTGTTGGTGGATGAGGAGTTGGTCTTGGTGCCGTCAAATTTGCAGGAGTTGCATGTGAAGGGTCCATGGGTGAGACCGGGGGCGGCTTGGGCGCAGTTGGGGAGTCGGCCTGGGTTAAGGGCTAGGAGGGTGGAGGCAGCGTAAGTAATGCGGGAGGGGTGGGTGGGACGGGGGCCTGGGGGACTGGCGCTGGGCGCGGTCCAGGCGTGGACGGGCGTAGACGCGCTTACCTTTGGCGCACCTTCGGCGCAACTGGGGCGCAACCGCTGCGCGTGACCGCTGCGCGCAAAAGCATCTGTCATAAATGGTTGGCGGGGGGAGGGGCGAGGGAGGGTCAGCAGGGAGGCGGGATCGGGCGGAGAGGAGGGGCTCAGAGGCACAAACAACAAACAAACAAAATGGAATCCGAGTCCAATTTGCAACAGGAAGGGGCACATCGAGTGAATGGTGGTTCCAATGCTTTCAAAATTAATGAGGAGCACTCGGCAATGAGAAGATTCCACAGGCGCTATGCTAAGTGGCAGCTAGCGCACACAACAGCTGGGCATGCGCGTCTGAGACAAGTAAAAATGCAGAGATCGGCAGAGCGCTATGAATGGGTTAATATACCCACGCTTATGGCTTCAATCGGCAGAGCGCTAAAGTACAATGATAAACACACGCTCGTGGCTCCAAACGGCAGAGCGCTATAAATAGAATGTTAAACACACGCTCGTGGCTTCAGTCGGCAGAGCGCTCTAAATAAACTAATATGCACACGCTTGTGGCTTCTATGAATGCGGCGCTATGCGATGACAAGGCAAGTAACAGGTTATGAGTAGAAGTATTACAGGCAGAACAGCGAGTATATTAACGATACCACAGGAGCAGGGAGCGACCGCTTCTGAGAGCGTCAGGACGATCACCCATAACCTATAGTTATGCCGTCCCATGGATGTAGATGAGGATATTTAGGTCATCTGATGCAAGATATACAGATGTTGAGGATGGTGTGCGGTCAACAGTAATATTCCAGGGGCTACTCCTCAGACCACGGTCCAGATGGGTAGACTTTGGCCACAGAGGTTGATGTCCCTTGAGGTTCTCTTTGCTCCAGCAAAAGTCTAATTACTACTGTACTACTGGTCTCTGTCCACAGCAAGACCACTGGTTGCAATTGGCAAAGGTTAGTGTCATTTTGGGGGATGGAACTGCCCTTCGACGACTCCCCAGGTCCAGCTGACTTGGTGCAAATTTTAAGCATCAGGACTTGGTCGTATGGGCTGCAAGTCGACGCTCAGTGGCAATCAAGCACTTTTAGCTTTTGACTGACCAGAATGGGCTTATTCAGCTTATGTGGCAGTGGTGATGTAACAGGAAGTGATCTAACTGACTCTTGGAGTTTACTTCACTTCTGTTTGAAGCTTAGAAGCAGCTTTTCCACAAGCCAGGCACCACATACACAGTTCTTTCTTTGTTAACCCAAGGACGTCCAGGGAACCGCATGGCAGACTTTCTTTGATCCTCTCTTCAGAGCAAATGTGATCTGAGGTCTGGTGTGCCATATTTCTGCCCTGAAAGCACCCACAGGGATGCAGCAGTCACTTGCCAATAGACTACCAGATCCCTTCTAGCCTGAAGATGACTTACTGCAATGTGTGGCATGTAGCTATCCCATTCTGCTCACTCCCAAGATAGCAGAACCCGTCTCTTGGTAAGTAGAGCTTGGTAGCCCACCCTACAGGTGTGGCTACCTGAGGGCTACAATCACATGGAAAAACTGGTTCAGCAATTGGTTTCCCTCTCTGCCTTTGACACCAACCCATCTATCTGGACAAGGAGAAACCCCACTTGTGTGTGTCCGCCACTTAACCTTCAAATACAGCTTCACTTTCAAGCTCACCTTTTGAGATCACACCCTGCGTGGCTTCCTCCTAGGGAGAGGGGACACCTGTTCCAATGGAAGGTCTTTATTTTTCTCATTCCTGAGAGTCTTTCATACCTCTCTCCAGGAGGGAAGAAAGCTGTCTTGTGACCAGCATCTGCGAATGGCCACTGGAAGACTTGGGCAACAGAGTTGCAGCTTTCTAAAGTTGCCTTATACTTCAAAGTTACAGTAAAATTGACTTGGGCATCAAGTCGGTTTAATGCAATGGTTGTTTTGCTACCTTCAAGTACCAACTTTAGTAGTCCCATTCAGTAGTTAGCATAGCTAGAATTGTCAATGTGTAACCCTGTACTCGCCAATGGGACTATCCTTTCCACAGTAAAAACAGTAATTTGGGGTTTTTACCGTTAGGACATATAAAAATACATGTTCTACTTTTTAATATACTGCACCCTGCCTTAGGAATCGATAGGCCTGCTGTAGGGGCGCAGATACATATTAAGAAGGAAGGACGATAGCTTTGTGACTAATTTTAATGAAAAAGTCAAGTTAGCAGTTTAAAACTGCCTGGTCACTCTGCAGTAGCAGACTGGGAGAAATGTTGTCATATTGTCACATCCAGGGTGGCAAAATATTTCTGTAGCTCTGATGGGACACTAACTTCCAGGCCCTGGGTACCCCTGGTACCATATACTAAGGGCGTAGAAGTGAAGTTATACCAAGTGGGTATAAGCCAATCAAACATATACTTTTAAGGGTTAGACCACAGGCACTGAGATCATGTGCACCTCTCAAAGTTGAAACCAGCAATATCAGTCCAAAATGTTGGGGGTGATCATGCAAAAAGAGGCATTTCCTTACAATATGTCATATCACAAAGTCATAGAAAGGTTTCTAATACTTGGTGCACTATTTACAACCTTTCGTTTTATACCCCAGGTGTGGTATTATGTTATTGTTTGGAATGACTCGCGTGAATGCACACGCGTCATCCACAAACAATATGCGTGCCTGGTTGTGATTCAAATGTGTGAGTGTCGCGTGTTGTGGTTCGCGTGTTGTGTGTATGTAGATCTGGTGTCTCGTGTGTGTGTTGTGGTTTGAATGAGAGCGGTGTGTATTAAGTGGGAAGACTGACGGTTTACCGGTATTCTTAGTTGTACGTTCCTGGAGATCACTTGCAAAATAAAGCTCCGCTTTACCTTACCGACGGATTCTGCTCTTTCTTTCTCTGGAGAGATATTAACTATTTTGCAACACCAGGGGTGCAATGGACATGGGTGTCCACATTCACCGATTCGTCCCCCCCCCCTCCCCCCCCCCCCCCCCCCCCCCCGGCATTTTGATATTACAGAAGGAGTCACAGGTACTTTCATAGCATCTTCTGTATTACAGATTGTATCCTTGCTACATGTGCACTGCAGCCATCTCAAGGGGGTGTTCCTAATTTGTCTGAGTGCATGGCACCAAGTAAATGAGAAAACACTTTGCCCACTTTGCCTCTGCACCCATGTCATACTGCAGGTGCAGAAGCAAAGGAGTTGCCATGGTGGCCCCCAGACAGTGCGCCCCCAAGGGTGCCCTTTGAAAGAGAGGATAAGACACCCCCCTCCAGATGTATGCTGTTGCTCACTGCACCTGCCTGGAAGAGGATCTCTGCCCCCTTTTCAAATGCAGGCCGCATTTCCGCTTCTTGCAGCTGGCCCGCCTTTCTCTAATGCGGATTTGCGCATGCACCAAGAACAGCGTGTTTGTTGTGATCCTGCACAGCTCTGTGCCCAGCGCACAAAAGTGTGCACTGCTGAGTGTGACAGGGCGCCATATCCATAACACGGCCCCAGGCCCCTTGTCCTAAACTCTGAGGAACATGCGGCGGGTGACATTCTGCCCAGCGCTGTTAACACTCACTCAAAAGGTCGAGGTGCGTAATTACACACAGCCCTCTGCTCACATCTCCTAAAAATCTGCCTCAAGTGCAATTACGCTAATTGGACTCACACAGGCGCGGGATGCCCGCGCGCCACCTTACAGAATCCAAGGTGACCTCTGTGTTCCAAGCGCCTGCCTGGAATTCTCTGGATATGTTCGTGGTTATAAGAAGGAAGGCGAGGCTCTCCACGCGCAGAGCGCCACCTGTCACTTACTTCCGGGCCTAGGACATTCTTTCCGTCAGGCTTCGGTGTCTGTTGACCTCTTGTAACCGTAGGCACTATCTGTATTTTATGCGCGCCCATCTTCACATGGAGAGGGGCGGCCTCCCAGTCTGCCTGGAGTCAGTCTGTCTGGAGTCTCGGCAGTCAGCTGTCCCTCTGAGTGACAGCCGTCGAGCCTGCCCTCGCCAGCTATACGTTCTCCCGCTCGTCCCTGCCACTCGAGATGAAACACAGGTGCACTATAAACACAAGGCCTGTCACCCAGGCAGTGACCCCACGTGCTAACCTGCAACTGGAAGGAGTAACTGCGAGATTGCATTACCCTGACAAAAAACACAATCCCTCAGCCATACTATAAATCTGCAACAGCAACCGAAACTAGCACAGGTGTACAGCACGATAAAAACATGAATCTCACTCAGATCCTGAAAGCTCAGGTGCAACATGGCCGAAAGGACAACCAACCGCCAAGCGAAATAAGAAAAGTGTTTCAAAATGTCACAGAGTAGCTTGCTTAGACCAAATAATGAAATATCTGTGACTGGATATGAATACATGTACTGTAACATATGGATACAACATAAAATATTCATACTGACCATTTGACGAGATAAAGTGCATTATTTAAAAAAAAGTAAAAATATTTGATTTGCTATTTCTTGATGATACTATTTCCCTCGTACATCTCGCGTCCAGGAGTTAACTTTAGTATCAGACAATTTACCACTGTCCTTCGCCCTTTTTGATTTGAACATGAAGCCGCCTCCCCACATCCACCCTCCGCTTCCCCGCTGCTGGTCGCCATGGGACATGCCTACTTTTGTAAACTACAGGGCTACCTTCCAGCCGAGCTCACTTCCTGCTGCCAAGCAGGCAGACCACCCCCCTCATCACGCTGTTCTGACACCCCCTTTTATACCTCTGTACACATATGTCCCGCTTTCCACTCTGTTTCTGCAGGTCTCCCCCACTGAATAATACTTTCAGTGCACATACTCCATTTGTCCTACCTCTGCCAACTCAACACCCTCAAGGGCGTCTCCTCCACTAAGGCGAAGGAGCGACGCCCCACTGCTCTCAGAGCAGGAGAAAGGAAAAATAATATGATAATAACTTTGTTATTATCATTTTATTTTTCACTATGGGGCTGGGTTAGGGCCGGGCGGGCTAGTGGCACAGGGGAGGAGTGGTTTGCACACTCCAAGTGGGAGAACTGCTTGGCCGGCCCTGTTGGACTGATCAAGCAGTCATGCCCACTTTGTATGTCCCCCACCAGGCTGCATTACCCAGACTGGTGAGGAACATGGGAAGGCTCCCTGTCCCTTTCTGAATGCCGAACTATGCCGCTCACACCAATCACAACACTGTATTGCAGCATTGTGATTGGTTATGGGGAGAGAGACTGAGTGGTTCCTGTTTTCAACAGAAGGTGAGAAGCGAAAGCGGTGTCAGAAGCGACCATAGCGGAGGAGAGACGGTGGCCGGCTAAAGATAAGTCTTCATTTTTTTTGGTCAACACCTCACTGCACTCCTTTTCCCCGTCGGACCCCCGTTCCCTGCCAGCCGCCCTGCAGACCCTCTGTATACTCCTCCCCTTTCCCCTTCACTGTGCTTGTTTCTCCTTGAAATTAAACCTTTAGTGTACACTTCACTTTGCTGCCTTGTAGCTAGTTTCCGGCAATACAAATGCACATATAATCATATGTACATATGATGACACAAAATCAGTAAAGCAAAGCACTGACCTGAATCTTTTGAAGTCACACTGATAAATCCAGTGCCCATGGTACAGTGGAAAGCGTACGCCACCATGATAGTGTACCAGAAAGGGGACACAGCCTTTACCACAGAGCCGGAACCCAGCATGCCTTTACCACACAGAATTTTACAACGAATATGCCTTTACCAGGCATGCCATTACAACGAATTTCGTCGGTAAAGGCATGATTGGTAAAGGCATATTTGTTGTAAAAGTTTTAAAGGTAAGTATATGTAAGTATTAAGAAACGTGCAAAAAAAAGAGCAAGCAAAACATAGCAGGGATGATAAACGAACTTTCAATGAGTGAGACAAAGAGGGAGCAAAGAGAATGAGGTAACATCAAGACCAGGCGAAATAAGAATTCCTCAAAACTGGCATTTGGCCAAACTAGTTTGGTGCTTTAGAAAACATTTGCCCGCTTGCACTTGTTATAATTTTTTTTTAATTAAGCACTAGTGCTGGGGTAGAAGCACCAACAGGGGAGGGGCAGACCAGACAACAACGCAGGAGAAGGGAGGGGGGAAGGGTAAACAACAATGAGGGAGGATGGCGGTGCAAGTAAAAGGAAACAAAGTGCCTCTAAAAGTGTCGAGCAGTGGAAGGACATTGGGAAAAAGCAGACACACTTTGGTCATGTTCGGGGGCGTGGCTTGGACGCCGATCGGGATGGCGTCGTGAGCTCGCAGCTCCGCGCGGAATCCCGCTAATTCTCCTGTTTTTCGGGACCCTAGGCGACCCGGAGACCACGTTCCTGCCCTCTGAAGGGTGAGGGGACAGCTGGACGTAATCGGTGAATCGCTGGGGGACTGCTGGCCCCGAGGAGATCGAGGAAGAGGCGGCCGAGGTGTAGACCGGGGTGTGAAGAAAATGGCGGCGTGGAGGTCGGACGGTCCCGAACTTCAGCCCTGAGTCCGACTGTCGCCAAGCAGAGAGGGACCCTGCACCCGGCTGCCCGACGCACTGGGATTGGCGGCGCGAAGCCCTGAGACCGGGGGACGCTGCCCGATTCACCCAGGAGATCGGGGGTTCTCGTCGGCCACCGTCCCACGGCTCATCCTCCCCCCACAGGTCCAGTGGGGGTGACGGAACGGAGCTCATCCGCCTGATCATTGCTCCTGAGACCATTGGCGGTGGCATTGCATTGCCCGGTGCCCGGTAATCGGCACGGACCCACGGGAGCACCCACAGTACGGGTGGCCGGACTTGTGACGCAGCGCCCTGACATGGCGGCGATCGGAGGGCCGATGCCCGGGAGCCGCGAGGGGGACTCGGCGACATCGACCCGGCTGAGTGAGAGTCCCTCCCCGGAGCTTGACCAGGAACAGCGGCTGAACCGGCGCTTGAATGCCATCCTTGAGGCGATCACTTCCACCAAGGAGGCGTTGCACAACGACATTGCCCAAGTGGCCACGGGCCTGGGGCTACTACGCGCGGACCATGCGAAGCTGGCGGATCGGGTCAAGGATCATGACCAACTGTTGCTGGACCTGAAGCCCTCGGTGGTGACCGCGGAGCACAGGATTACAGACATTTTGGCCCGACTGGACACTCTAGAGCGGAGGGCGGAGGATGCCGAAGGCCGCAATAGGCGGAACAACGTGCGGGTCGTAGGCCTGCCGGAACGGATTGAGGGGGAGGATGCGGTGGCCTACATGGAGAACTGGTTCCGCACTGTGGTGGCGCCGGAGGGGCTTACTCCTTTTTTCACTCTGGAGCGAGCTCACCGGGTGCCCGCTCGCCCGCCGGGGCTGGGCCGCCCCCCCCGACCAATGGTGGTGCGGCTCCTCCACTACAAAGACCGAGACCTCCTCATCCAGCGGGCCAGGATGTCGGGCCCTTATGGGGTGGAGAACAGCAAGGTAACGATCTTTCCGGACTATACGCAGGCGGTCCAGAAGGACAGGGCATCGTTCCTGGCTGTGAAGAAGGAGCTCAGGGAGGAAGGCATTCAGTACTCCTTGCTCTACCCGGCCAAGCTGCGGATTATCATGGATGGCACCACACACTTTTTCCTCACTCCGGACGAAGTTTGGCACTGGCTTGAATCGTACAGAGCGGGGACGGACAGGACACACCAAAGTAGGCGAGACCAGCCCAAGCAGCCCCGGGTGCGGCAGTCACAACGCATCAGGTCCCGCAACAGGCGCCAGCGGGAGAAGCGGGAGGCTCAAATGGCGGCGGAGAAGAGGGATGCACTCGCAGCGACGGCGGCTATTACAGGGTCGCAACAGAACAGTGAACGGGCCGAAACGGACTCGGGAGGAGAAGGCAGCAGAACAGGAGAGGAACTTTCGGAGGCAGAGAGCCAGAAGGGGCCGACAGTGACCCCACAGACCTCGGATAATATTTTCTGCGGCTAAGATAGACTTTGGCCTAGACCGGGACTTCATGGTAGGGTGATATCCTGTTGCTGGAGGGCGGGTTGCCGGGTGGGGGAGCTGAGGGTATCAGAGGGGATGAAGGGCGGGACGCGGGCTCCGCTAGCTGGGGTCGGCGGCGACTCACCCCCCCTAGGCCCTTAAGGTCGACTGTGGTGGAGACCACAGGGTAAGTGTGCGAGAAGTTGGATCAAGGTTTGGATGGGGGCGGCCATTGGGTTCGTGTGCTCTGTCCTGGGGAGTGGGGTTTGGGGAATGTTTCAGTTTTGGGGTTGTTTGGGGGGGGGCAACTGCATTGGGGGGGTCATGGACCGTTGGAGTTTAATTCGGACTGTACGGACTTGGTATGGGGACATTACCTAATTTGAAATGCCTGACGTGGAATGTCCGGGGGCTGCGGACTATGGTGAAACGCCACAAAGTACATGCATACCTGGTACGCAGGGGGGTTCAGATAGCTATGCTCCAGGAGACTCACCTCACCAAAAAAGAGTGCGCTGCCTTGCAGAAAAGGTGGCGGGGCCAGGTTTTTGGCACCACTTATTCAGCGTATGCCAGGGGGGTCTTGATCTGGGTGAGGGCGGGGATACCCTTTCAGGTGCTGAATCAGGTAATAGATTCGGATGGCAGGTTTGTAGCGGTGGAAGGGAGATTGTATGGACGGGATGTGGTTTTATGTTGTGTTTATGCACCGAACTCTGACCAAGGCCGATACTTTGATAGCCTCTCGGGGTCCTTGGCCTCTTTCCTAGCGGGCCCGATAGTGCTAGGGGGGGACTTCAATTCGATTACGGATGTGGCTCTGGATAGGTCCCATCCCCCCCTAGTAGACTCTCCTGTGCGCAGGCTGGCCGCGCACAGGAAGGACTGGCAAGAACGATGGGGGTTGCTGGATGTCTGGAGGGAGAGGCACAGGGGAACCAGGGATTACTCCTTTTATTCCGCTCTACATGATTTACATGTCAGGATTGATTCGGTGCTTTGCGGGAGCTCCCTAGCCCCATTGATTACCCATGCTGAGTACCTTGCTAGGACGATATCCGATCATAACCCCCTGTTGGTGCATATCCAATGGCAGAGGGAGCGCTCAGCAATACCAACATGGCGGCTTCGTCCGGAGACGCTAGAGGATTCTGTGTTCGACGATGCGGTCCGGCAGGGCATTGATAGTTATTTCGGTGTGAACGAAGGAACGGCGACGAGCAGGTCTGTTGAATGGGATGCAATGAAAGTGGTGGTGAGAGGGGTGTGCTTGGGCAGGTTCTCGAATGCTCGAACGACTGTGCTGAATGACTTAATGAAAGCGGAGGAAGCTTTGAGGGACCTGGAGTGCCGCAGGCCCTCTAGGCCAGATCTACAGGCCCAGTTATTGGAAGCGAAGGAAGCGGTAGCCGCGGAGACGGAACGTTTGCGATGCTATGATTATAGGCAGTACATTATCAGGGCACACGCAGAAAGGGACAAGGTGGGTACCCTCTTAGCCAGATTAGCTAGCCCGGAACTTAGGGGCTGCCCGATCCTCAGCATTATTGACGCGCGGGGAGAGATGGTGTACTCCCAGGCAGCTGTATTGGACCGCTTTAGGGGTTACTATGAGGGATTGTACCGGAGTCAGCTGGGAGTGGGGGTCCAGGACATCGTCGAGTACCTGGGGGAGAGGCCGCTTCCGGTCTTGGACAAGGACGACGCGAAGGACCTGGGTAGCCCGATCACGCTAACGGAAATTCGAGTGGCTATCAAACATATGGCCCGTAATAAGACGCCCGGGGTGGACGGACTCCCAATCGAGTTTTATCAGCACTATGTAGACGCGCTGGCGCCCAGGCTGCTGGTGGTGTATACGGAGGCCTTCGAGAAGGGGGCGTTGCCTGCCTCCATGCGGGAGGCCTTGATAGTGCCACTCCTCAAGCCCGGCCGGGATGCCGCGGACGTGAGATCTTATCGCCCGCTGTCCATGCTAACGGTGGACTATAAGATCCTGAGTCGCATTCTAGCCACTAGACTAGCCCCGCACATGACGGGCCTGGTGCACAGGGATCAGGCCGGGTTTATACCCACGAGGAGCACGGCGATGAATATCCGCCGCCTGGTGGGAATAATGGACGCCATCTTGGATGGAGAGGGATCGCCGGCGGTTCTGTCCGTGGATATCGAGAAGGCCTTCGATAGTTTGGAATGGCCTTTTTTGGATGGAGTGCTGGAGCGGTTTGGCATGGGCGATGGGTTTCGAAGGTGGACGAGGGTCTTGTATAATTCGGCGACGGCGAGAGTTCGGTTGGGCGGCTTGGTATCTGCTGCGTATCCGGTGGGCAGGGGAACGCGACAGGGATGCTCTCTCTCCCCTCTGTTGTTTGCCCTGGCGATGGAACCCTTGGCGGTCCATGCGAGGTCAGGCGACCGATACGCGGGAATGGTGAGTGATGGGCAATGGCATTATATATCGCTCTATGCGGATGACCTGCTCCTGTACCTAGCTGACACTTCGGGGGCACTGGTTGGAGCGATGGATCTGCTGTCCGAGTTCGGCCGACTGTCGGGCCTTAAGGTCAATTGGGCGAAGACCTGCGTGTTTCCGCTGAGAGCGGGATCGCCAGCCCCTAGCAGCGACCTGGGTGTGGTGTGGGAACCCTCTTGCATCACCTACTTGGGTGTCCGCATCTACCACTCGGCTACTGACCTTTTGGAGGGTAACATTGGCCGTTGTGTCCGGTCACTGCGGGGTAGCTTGTCTTTCTGGTCGACCCTCCCGCTGACAGTTCTGGGCAGGATAGCATTGTTGAAAATGGTGGCGCTCCCCCGCTTCCTTTATTATTTCCGAACGCTACCTGTCTGGATTCCCCAGGGGGTGTTTAAGGAACTGCGGTCAATGATTATTGGCTTTCTGTGGGGGCATGGCCGTCGCAGGATAGCCTTGAGCACGCTACTTCGCCCCAAGCTGGAGGGGGGCATGGCCGTACCCGACCTGGAGCTGTATTATTTAGCGGCGCAGTTGCAGGTCCTTACGCAGAACGTAGCCAGGGTGTTCCGGGGGCCGGAGGAAGACCGGGGTCGGGGGATACAGCGCCACGTGCTGTCGTACATCATTATGCAGCAACGGCTCGAATTACGGGCCCTCACCATGGAGGAGCGGACGCTCCGGCTGTGCTGGCAGAGGAGCCTCCGGAGAGCGAGGGCATCGCGGCCTTATGCCCCGGAGATTCCGATCGGGATGTTGACGGCTTTGCCGCACGGAGGGGATTGGTCCCCGTTGATGGATTGGGAGGACGCGGGGTTGCAGGTGGTGGGTGACTTGTATATAGATGGGGCGTTGGCACCGTTCGACGTGCTCCAGGACCAGTTCGGACTGCCTGAGGGGGGCTTCCTACTACACGCGGCTGTAGTGGCTGCCATACAAAAGCACTGGAAAGAGGGGCTCCTGGAACCTGCGACGACTATGGCATGTCAATATGTGGTGATGGCGGCTGGTACATTCAAAGCTGTGACGTGCCTCCATAATAGGATGCTGAACGACGGGCTGGAACCACTCCATGGGCTCAAAGCTAAATGGGAGGGGAGCGTTGGCCGGCCCATACCGGACACGGCATGGGGCCATATCCTGCGACGCACGTGGAAGGGCACCAGGAACGCGCGCTTTCAGCAGGTCCATTTTTATGTGCTCCATAGGGCCTATCTAACTCCAGAGAAACTACAGCGGCACTTTCGGGTGCCGGATGCCTGTTGCCCCCGGTGCTCGTCCCTAGGGGCGGACATGGACCACTTGTTTTGGGGGTGTCCACAACTAGGAACTTATTGGGCGGAGGTAGGGGAACTCCTGAATGAAGTGACTGACAGGGAGGTAGAATTCGACATGGCGACGTGTCTATTGCTCTGGTTCCCGCATACTAAGCACACCAAGGTGACCAGTAAATTCATAGATCTGGGTCTGATATTGGCTCAAAGGGAAATATCGTGGCACTGGAAGGCCAGGGGGGGTCCCTCATTGCGTAGATGGAAGAGTGAGTTGCTGCGATGGTCTGACTGCGAGAGCGTGCTCCGGATGAAGCAAGCAGTGAAGTTGGGGAATGAGAAGGCTCTGGATGCGGCGCGTGCATGGGAGTTAGTGGTACAGGCTCTGCGTGATGCTTTGGTTGAGGACGAGGACGGCGAGGACTAAGCAGCTGGACACCGCGGGGCGAACACAGAAGTATGTCATTACGCACTGTAATAGAACCATCCAGTTCGGTAGAGCGGAGTACACACCTTAGCAGTTGCCAGGGGGGGGGGGGGGGCGTTGGGGGGTTAGTTGTAGGGGGGCTGGGGGGGGCCGGAAGCCCTTGGAGGGTTGCTGTTGGAGGCCTGGACCCACTGGGACAGGGGGTATTGAGTGGCGGGCGGACTGATTGGGTGGGACGGCCTGGCACGAAGGCCCGAATAGCCTAGAGCAGGCCCCAACGGGGGCAATTACGTTGATACCATGGGGATGGCTGACGGGAATGTTGTTGCGGGTGGGGGGGGTAAAAGCAGATACGTAAAACGACCTTACGCCAGGGTCCCAATGGGACGTACACTGTGTTGTGCTCCTCTAGAGCGATCTGATATGCCGCCCGGCCTCCGGGATGCGGGCTGAATGGCTGTGTACAACTGTGAACTGTTATTGGACGGGGGGGGCCCACAAGTGCACTGGCTGTTTACTTTTTTCCTGCTGTTTATAACTCTGCAATAAAAATATAATTTAAAAAAAAAAAACACTTTGGTCATGTTCAATGGTTGGGCCAAACCACACTTGGGTCATGTTACAGGGTTGGGCCAAACACGCGAATAGGTAGCGAAGCTGGCACTTGCTGACCAAAAAGAAGAAAGGACTTGAGTGATGATTTAACCAACCAATGGTAATAACTAGGCAGGCTCTAAGCCTCCTGTAAGTAAACCAAATGTCTAACAAGCGACAGCGCTTCTGCTGTCTCAGGTGAGACCTTAGTATATGGTGTAGAGTGCAAGGGGACAAGAGGGGGCAAACTATCACAGAGGTGAAGGTTTCCCGCCAAACATACTGAAGGGCATAAAACAACAGTAATGCCCCCAAAACATTTAGGGAGATAGGGTAAAAACAGGAGAGTATTAAGGAAGAGGCAACAATGTCTCCTGCATGAAAGGAAACAGAATGTACCTCACAGCCTTTACCACACAGACAGTATTTGTACCTTTACCACACAGTACTTTACCACACAGGTCATTTTTTTAATGTTATTTAAAAAAAAAAGTAATTTTAGGATTTAGGGAGGATATAGGTAAAATGAGTTAAGGGTGACCTGAGGGTTCGGAGGTGGATAGAGGTGAGATGAGGGTGACTTAAAGGTTCAGGGGTGAGAAGAGGGAGGTGAGGGGCAGGGCCGGACTGGCCATAGCAGGCATCTGGTGTTTGCTGGGAGGTTGGAAGGGTAGGAGCTGGTTTTGAGTGGCGGGGGCCAGTTTTGTTACTGGGGGGCAATTTTGCAGCGATGCTCAAATATCAGCCCCCACTAACAAAAGATGCAGTCCTGGGGGCCGGTTTTGTTACGCAGCAGTGCAGGACATTTGCGCTCCCTCTCCCCGCCTTGGGTCGGGCTGGCCCATAAAAATTGCCAGGGCTGCTTTGGGTTCCCAGTTTGGCTCTGGTGAGGGTGAATTCAGGGTTAAGGTGAAACACAATCCTTTTTAACTCATCCCATGTTGAATGATGAATAAAACATCCTCTAAATACTAAAATAGGTAACCAACAAATCAATAAATGCGACTCAGCTGCAAATGTTAATTCAGAAAAACACATACTGTCTGGCAACAGTCTTAAATGAAGGGAGTATGTTTACAGCTTTATCATCAATAAAAGCAGGAGGCATCTGAAATGTATGTTTTTGGAAATTGGTCACATGCCACAGTTTTGTTATTGCCTGTTGTTTGCATTCAGCTCTTTTCTTTCCAAATTTTTTTTATTGAGCAAAGCATGAGGGGTAAAACAATGATAATAAATAAAAGGGGATTTAAAAATTTTCTCAGAACATACATTTTATGAATAAAACCAATACAGTGAAAGCGCAAGATAAGTGCAAAGAAGCATGTTGCAACCATAATCTGGCCGCATACCCATTTTTCAAAAGTGCTTTAAGTTCATATCCCAACTTTTTACAAATATGCAATTCTAACTTGTTACAGTGCTAAAGTGCTAAAGTACACAGATAAACCCAGAACAGCCCACCCTTTACCAGGCAAAATCGCTCCACAGGATATACCATATTCCAGAATGTGCGCTATTGTTATTTTTTTTTTAGATATTATCCCCAGCCTTAAAATTTAGTTAATCCTGCTTGAAATATAGATAGGACACCTATTCAGTTGTTGTTTCAAGATTCAATAAGTATTTCCAAACTGCAGTAAACTTTGTTGTAGTGCCCACCCGCCTTGCATATGCTTCTTCAAAAATCCTGCTTAGTTTCAGCTTATTTAGCCACCTCACATATGAAGGTGCTTCCGACCACCTCCACTTCTGGAGAATTAGAGAACGAGCAACGAGGGAGGAAATAGCTGAAAAAAGTCTCCTCTGGTTTTGTCAAGTTTGCCCTAAATTTGGTAATGCCGAAGATTGCTACCTCAACCTCTGGATCTACCCTCTTCTGGATCACCCGGGTTATGGTCGAAAAAATCCTAACCCAGAATAGCAGAATAGCAATGTAAAGAATGTATGAAGCCAAACCCCTTACCCTTCTGCCTGACTGCGGAAACATCTATTCTCTACTTCTGGATATATATATTTTTTTTAGAGCTTTAGTTGTATAATAAGCCATCCACCGAGACAAAAAGGCCATTCTTTTAAAATTGTCCGCTCTTAAAGCCTTGCTCCCTAACTGAGATATAGCCTGCCAATCCTGACTTGAAAAGGTACATTAAGTTTACCAGGTTACCCTTTCTAAGAAACCCCACGACCAGTGGAGATTCACTTTGGGTAAATAAAAGATGGTACCAATTGCCCACCCCACTTACTTTTGCTCCCAAAAGAGCGGCCACCAACTTAGTCGGGGCGCCACTAGACGGAAGATTATATCTATTTAGAAAATATATGATAGGTGATCACTGCATCTATTCTGAACCTCTTGCCAGGTAATTACTCTGTTCTGGATTAAAGAGCGCCCCAGCTCTTCTAGACCACATTCCTTCCAATTTCTGAGGTGACTAGATTGGATTTGGAACCCCAAACATTTACATTCACCTAATTTACGATAGTAAAACCCAGAAGAGCCAGCTTGCCTAAAAAAAAAGACTGTCATCTAAGAGAATATTCCTGCAGAATATTATATATGGTCCTCTTGGGGAGTTTAGCGGTTTTTAGAAATATCAGGATCTGCGAACCAGATTCCTGAACCATTTTATTCAAGAAAAAGTTGTCTGATAAACCATTTGATGCCAGCAAACGAGCTGTTAAATCTAAAATAGCTGCTTCATAATATGTACGAATTTGCGGTAATGCCAACTCACCCTGATTGATATACAGTTGCAGTGTCGAGAGCTTGACTCTGGGTGCTTTCTTACTATAAATAAACTCTCTGAACAGTTTCTAGCTTTTTAAAGTAATTAATATTACATTTTACGGGTATATTTGTAAAAAGAAAGACAAGTAAAGGAAGTGTAGACATTTTGATGAGAGCTACACGACCTAATAAAGTCAGTGGTAGAAGCGACCAGTTATACAGCATTTTTTTTATTTTACTCCACATGACTTCGTAGTTCCATTTATATAACTGCCCGTATTGATTAGAAACATAAATAACCAAATAGTGAATTGGATCCAACTTAAGGGCTTGGAGTTTGAGATTTGCGGGAAGAAAGTCTCTGTCAGTATATAAAATAGGAATCTCTATTTTGTTTAGATTTTTTGATAGCCCCCAATCAGAGCAAATTCATTGAATTCTGTTAAAACCAGGTCTAAATTCTGGTTCTCAGGACTTAGATATAAAATAATGTCATCCGCGAACAGCTTTAATTTAGACATACCCAGAATTGGAGCTCTAATTCCTAAATTTCCCAAATTTTAATAGCCAGTGGTTTCTATTCAGAAAGTAAATAACAAAGGCGAAAGTGGCCACCCTTGTCTAGTCCCCCGGTTTATATTTATTATCCGTGCTCGGTTTGCATTTATCACCACCTGAGCCTCCTGATAGATATCCCAGAGCATTTTTATAACCTGAAGGGGAACACCGAACCTACCAAGCCTATAAAGAAAGGGCGTCCCAATTATCCACGTCGAATGCCTTTTCGGTGTCTACCATCATAATGAGTGCCGGAGTTCAATTATTATTAAAGGAGTCGAGCGCCTGTATTAAAAACCCTATATTTGCCGACATCAGCCTCCCGGCAATGAACCCAGACTGGTCTCTGTGGATCACTTCCTGAGCTAGGGGAGTAAAACGCTGGGCCAAAATTTTCATTATAATTTTGTAGTCAGCATTAAGAAGGCTAATTGGTCTATAGGAGTTGACGTCCTTAGGATTGTTACCCTTTTTCATAAAGCTACTGATAATAGCTTCTTTGAAGACAGAGGGAACTGTGCCACCAGTTTTAATATAATTAGAAAGCTTTGTCAAGAACGGGTTCAACTCCTTAGCGAATGCCTTGTAAAATGCATATGGCCATGTCTGAACTGGGGTGGTGTGTAGTGCAAAAAAACGATGGATTTAGGCCCAGATCTCTGTACTGGGGTGAATGTATGATATTCCGTCCATCAATTGTTGTTTTTGCATTTGTCACCCCGAGTAGGATGGGTATGCTCAGACGTGAGTCCCATGCTCTCCACACCACTGGAGTCAAGCTATCCTGGTTGAAGACGGCTGATAGCCAGAAACCGGTCCTAGGATGCTGGATTCCGGTCCAGGAAAGACATGGCTTGGCAGTTCGGGCTGGACTGTTCCCATGAGGCACAGGGTCAAGGCTGATTTGCATATGGCCATATCTGAACTGGGGTGGTGTGGAGTGCAAAAAAACGATGGATTTAGGCCCAGATCTCTGTACTGGGGTGAATGTATGACATTGGTCTGCATTCTGTCCATCAACTGTTGCTTTTGCATTTGTAAAATTCTATAGGTAGCCCATCGTTTCCGCAGGCTTTCATTCCTGCGATTGAATCCAGGTCTGCCTGAATTTCAGCGCCTGATATGTCAAGTTGAATCTGTTCCACAAGAGAATTGGGCAAGCTCTGAAGATTTACGCCTTCTAAGTAATTCTGTATTGAATCTAGCTTGACTGCATATTTGGGAGCGTAGCGCTGACGATAATGCTGCAAGAAAACTTGAGCAATCCCATCCCTATCCGTCACTACGACTCTGGTCTTGGGATCTATGACCTCGGTGATTAAGGCCGCTTCCTGTCTGGTCTTAGATGACCCTTCTAACAGTTTACCGACCATTTGGCTTTCTTCATATACACGTTGTTCAAAAGTCCGGGAGCTAATGTACATGTAAAAATCCAGAACAGCCTGTGACTCTTCATGTGATGGTGAGGAGTTGTGTTAAAACTGGCCCAGGATCTCCAGAATATTTTAATCGTAGTGGAGGTCCCGGTCAATTTTCAAAATAGTGGTGGATATTTGTGGGATGTTAAATTGATCCCACTTATCCTAGAGTGGTGAACATGTTTCAACCACCCCCTTTATTGCCTCTCAAGGTCAACGTGGCTTTTGTCAGAACCTGAATAATTAAGTATGCATGCGCTCTATGGCATGCACATTTTTTGCTTGTACTTTCAAATCGGATCACTATTGCAGATAATGACCTTTTGTGATTTATCTCTTAGTTTTGCAGCTATTAGCCACATAGGATGCTCTGAGAGGGTGGTCCCAGTTGTCACACTTTCATGCACATATGCGGGACTCGCAAGGACATATAGGTAGACAGGAAGGTGAGAGGCCTTAATGAAAGTTTGACGACAGGGTCCACCTCCTTGGAGATCTAGCTAGATCCGAAGGTATCAAAGGGCTTAGCATAGTTTCTTTTCAGTGAGGTGAGCTGCATCCTGTGGGTTGTAGCTGTAAAGTATTGCTAGCAAAATCCCACAATTCAAGAGAAAGGGGGCAGAGCCCATGCAGTAGACTGTTCTTATGTGCTTCCAGGGTAATGTTTGTCAACTGCGCGCGATTAGGGCAGGTGAACGCTGTTACACTGTTCCCTGCAATTCAGAATTTTGTATAGCGTAGGCAAATATCTCCACCTGGTGTATACTTGAAGTGCAATCATAATGTAGGAGAGAGGAAACTCAATCAGGCTATTGGGCAGATATTCCAATCCAAGTATAGTGAAAACCATGCGAAAAGCATGATGCATTATGGAATAGTTGTAGATGTTAGTATCCAGATATTCTGGTTTTGACAAAGGTTTTTTTCTCCTACATTATGAACTTTAGAACATTAGTGTCCCAATTACAAATGCATATGTACAGTGCGTACTCCTGTAATTTCCTCAGGTACATTTCATCAGCTCCAATATGCTAAAATGTACAGTGGGAAAATGCCAGCCAAACAGAGGGACTTGCTGATTTTGATGCAAAAATAACAAAACTCATCAATTATTCCACTTTTTTCAGACAAAACTCATAATTGGTCATTGGTAATTTATCTCACTCGATAATTTTCGATTCCAGGGTGTGAGATTTTATAATTTGTGAAAAATATCGCCCCCTCCTTCCTCTGCTGAGTCAATGCAGCATCCCTCAAAATCAAATTATACCCGGGAAAATTGTATTCTGCCAAAGCCAATAATCAGTTTCCCACACTTAAGATGGCTTCAAACAGTCATGAGGACAATAAAAAAAACTAGAGCTGGCATTAACCCACATTCATTTTGCGGTCAACCCAATGTCCACATCAAAGCATTTCTTTTGAAGCAGAAGAGGCTGCCCATGTAAATGGTAAAACCAGTTGCATTCAGCTCTTGGAAATACCGGAAGCACAAACTTCAACCCTGATGGTTTCAAGTTGTCTTGCAAGCAAAAGAAGAAAATAAAAATATCACAATTTAAGCATGAGCAGAGCAGAAGAACACTAATTAAGAAATCAATCAGACCTCGGCCCATGCTCCAAGGAAGATTGCAAGCACATGTAAAGAGGTAAAGCCCAAGTGAACCTGACATGCGGTCACCATTGAAAAGGAAAGAAGTGACAATGAAGTCAACCAATGGTAAGTAGTGGGCAGGCTAAAGGTCCCCTTTTAGAGATTTTTTTTTTCAAACAATAGATCATTGCAAGTGACAGCATATGCACAATGTCTCAGACGAGACCTAAAAAAGATCTAGCATTCGTCTTTTTTGCATATCGGTTATTAGTTATGAACTTTTGTAGGAGATGTCCATGCCTCGCCACAAAACAGTATGGTTTATTTGACTGATGGCTGTCACCTTGCTCTAAAGGTTCACTCTTTGTTCACGCTTTCTCTTTAATAAAATAAACAAAATACAAAAGACCAAATAATTGCAATCCTTTAATTCAATGTAATACTCTGCCTACATGCAGCACTAAAAGAGACTAACATATACAAAGGATTTGTGGTATGAACTGCTGCAATTCGCTAGAGACTTTACAGCAAATGTAAAATTCATGAGGACTGGAATCTCTGAATTCCCAACTGTACTGGTCCTTAGTACAGGAAAGGCCAAAGTGTCATTTCTCAGCAGTCAAGATTTCCCAAGACAAGCTCTCCAATTGTTTGCCTTTCCCCTGGAAAAACAGAAAACCAAGGGGAAATTTTAGGCTTAAGCAACCTAATTATGCTCAGTTAAAAAGACCACAGGCAGCGTTCTGGAGCACCCTGCAGACAGCTGTTGCTGATGGGAACTCTGCCATATCACTGTGAACAAATGCGCCTTTTTGTTTCTTCATGTAAACATGGCGAAGATGTGATGCGAGAAAGCATTCTGCTGTAAAATAAGCAAAAAATCAATTACATGGAGGGAACTCACCTTCTCCCTTTAAACTTTCCCAGCACTAGATAAATAAAGATCATAAGCCAGAATATTTAAAATAATCAGAGTTGCTAGTTCGCAAATATCAAACCAGGGTCATATCAAATATTGCTCCTTTTTTTGTGGTCACAACTGTTTTGCAGAAGCAAAAAACATTGTTCGCATTTTGCCTGTATCGACCATGCAAACTTTGGCCACAATTCACACACCATTTATACAAGACATGTATATGCAAATTGTTGGATTTGAGAGTGACAGATATTGATAAAAGGTATGAGCGATATTACCCACAATGGAGTAATTCTATGCATGAGTAAATCTTACACATAAGGCGAGTGGAAATTCTGGTGTTCTCTTCTCCTGGAAATTGTGGGAACATCCACAAAATGGAGAGTTTGTGGGTATCTTCAACTGCTCTGTTCTCATTTGAATTCACGAAATGATGGATGATTTACTTCTGGCAAGAGACAGATAAAATCTCTTTCCAGAGTGCTTAGGGGAAAGGAACACCCCCAAAATTGAAAACACTATAAAGGAGGTGTATCGCCACATGGAAAAAAAACACATTTGGTGGAGAAACAAATCAGCCACTGCACAAAATGTGTAGCATTTCACAGTAGATATTTTATGACATATCCAAATCCGCATGTGGTAAAGACTCTATATTAGGCAAATGGTCTCTCACCTAATGTCAAAGCCTAAATGTTTGCAGCCTATTTTCCAACTACTGCTAAATTGGAAGGGGATCGGGACGCTATAGTGTTAAATGGGGCACATTTTCCAAAGGTCCAGGGTTTGACTTCTTTGGAGAAGTACAAAGGGTCACAAAGGGATGGGAGCCTTTCCCCGGTTAACCCGGTGGAATATGGTGGACCACTGAACTATCCCGCTATTGGAAATGATGACGATAAAGCACAAAGCACACCTTCGCATAGTTCAGTAAATAAGTCCTCAGCAGGAAGTGCTGGAAATTTCCATAGTGATCGTATATCAAAAACAAGGGTCCAAAATTTCCTTTCTAGAGGTATCTCAGGAAATGCAGCAACATTGCAGTCCTCTCAAGCCCAGAGAGGGAGCTCTGTGCACTCAGAGAAGGTTATTTAATGGGAACCACCACTGCTCCAAAGTGTCAAAAGGGGCTGTTCAGCTCTTCATCAACCTCTTCGATTAATGAGCAAAAGTGAATTAATACCAGGCACTCCCTAAATGCTGCTTCCAATGAAGGTTTGCATCTTTTCACCATCCTCAAGCGTCAGTCTGATTCTTCTGTCATGAAAACAGCAATCACCTCGGAGTACAGGCAAAGTCCAGAAATTCCAGTGATTACGGTTTCTAACATATGCAGAATTTCTTCCTAAAGTTTTATCATTCACCAGACTATATTCCTCTAACGACTATCCAGCCATTCTGAATAGAGAAAATGTAGTAACATTGAAGGAGACACATTAAAATTGCTCTATTTGTAATCGTAGGGGAATACTCGCGTTGCATAGAAGCACAATTTGTGGGAAGTAAAAGAAATTGTGTATCCTGGGGAAGTAAAGTTTAAAAAGTGCCACATGATTTCTACCCCGTGTATTTTTAAAGGAGGAGGGAAGCTCAATACAGAACCTAATTTAAAGTTTATTTGTGATTTACAGGAAACATTGACCACCCCTCCGGACTCAGTTAGGAGCTGTCATGCCAGGGTGCTATGCTGAGGGGCCCCTGGAGCTCGAGCCCTCCGCTCTGCGGGGCCTTTCTTATGCCACTGACATTGACAGGTTATCAGGAGTTTTTCCATCTGCCAATGAGAATTATATATTTATATATATTGTATGCTTTTGGGATGGAGTCATGTGTAGGCGTTGCAATCTCTGGGCCCGTAAGGGCTCCACATGGACAGTGAACAGTGTGTCCTTGATTTAAACAAAACTTTGAGTCCTCCCTATTGCTTCAAAATGACGATCGAATTATCACTTTACTTTGAGCATTGTGACGTCTACACAGGACCCCATCCAGGTTGGGAGGAGTTATCCGCTCTAAGAATCTCAGCACCTTAAATGTGCATCCAGATCCAGGATTTCTTTTTCCTCAGATTGGCTATATTCTTTTGAATTCTTGAAAGACAATTATCACTTGGAATGGAGAGACTTCTTCAAGTATCTCCAAATAAGAGATTTTCTGTCACGACGTATAAGGGGAGAGGGCACCCTGATTAAAAACGCCAAAGCCGAGATTCTCAGCCACTCTCAGGAAAAATTCAGGATCGGGGGGTTATATCAGTTATTATTGATGTATTTCACGGATGATATGCAGAAAATCACTCAGAAATGGCATAGTAAAATCGCAATCTCCACAGAAGAATTTGATTATGTATATGGGCTATCGCAAACTGTACTTATGTCAACAAAACTTCAAACAAAATTTTATAAAATATGTTTTTTTATGTATTATACTCCGGACAGAATCTCCAAATGGGGCAGTGGGAGAGGCACATGCTGCTTTCGATGTAAGTTACAAAATGCGGACTGTATACACATTTTTTCATCCTGTCCCTGTTTAACTCCTCTCAAGTCAAAAATTGAACATTTCCTCTCATTGATTCTCAAAACAGTGGTCACCCTATCCGATCAAACAGTTGTCCTGGGCGTAATAAATCGCACCAACCAGAATATCGGTCATGAATTGATTTTTATCTCGATGGCGGTATTAAGAATCTGCATAGCATCAGCCTGGCTAGATCCTATGGCCCCCTCATATCAACAGTGGTTTTCAAGACTGTTAGCAATCTTTAACCTAGGAATGGCAATATATAAAACTAAAGGTAGGAAGCTTAGGATAAAAGGGTTAAAAATCTGGTCACCTTTAATAGAATGGTCTGAATCCCAGTGACATATATAGTAACAATCTGGCTGTAATGATTTAACTGTCACGTGCACCTATCTAACCTGATGGTCATTTGTCTTTGAATGATTATCTGATAATTCATTTATTTACCTTTTTCTTTTATTATATATATGCTTTATGGCTTCCTTTTGTTTCACATATAACCTGCCCGACCGGAGGGGGGGTGGGGGGGAGGGGAGGGTGTTGTTTTATGTGTTGTATTGTCTTTTTGGTATAAAATCTAATAAAGATATTTTTTTAAAAACAGATCCAGGATACAAACAGGACCAATCCAAAATAATTCTTGTGACTCCTGGCTGCACATTTCTAGTCCTGATGAAGACCCATTTAGATGTTTTAAAGAAACACAACTAAGAAGTGTTGAAACATCGACAATATATGTGCCCACACTAGCTCTAAAGCTTAGCATAAATCATAAAAAATAATGAACAGCTGAAAATTTAGATTTCCTTAACAGTAATGGGCACTGTACTGATGAAACTGACTTCTGTCAACAAACACATTGTCGCTGTTTTTGTGTTGAAGATACTTGATTACCGTGCATGAGCACTTCACTTTTGTCACTTTGTGAAGCAGCCGTTTGTATCTTGTTTCATGTAACCTCGATAAGGAAAAAAATAGACCAAGGAACTCAGACTCATGTGTGTTGTATATTTAATTATTGATATAAAATAAACAAAACAATAAGTAGAAAGTGTAAAACTATTTAAAGAAATAATCATTTCCCAACATAGCCCATTGATGCCATATATTGCTTGGTGAAAAGAAAGCAACAGCCAATGTGCTCTTTTCCTATGAGACAAGGATGCAATAGGGATATCTAAAGGCCTCTGTGGAAAGAACATTAAGACACAAGATAACTCAACTTCGTTTTCTACAGATTCCATTGCTTGAGCTTATAGGAAATTGAGATAGCATTAAGCATGATTAAATTAGCTGTAAACATGGCAGCAGATGAGGGTGCTTTAACCCCTTCACTGCGGCGGCTATTCCGCCGCAGTGCTAAGAGGGCGGGGCGGCCGCGCGGCGGCCGCATGCTGGTGACGGAACCGCTCCGTCACCAGCGTCGGTTGCGCTGTGCTTATGACGGAGCGGTTCCGTCATAGCCCGCCCCGCTCAATAGTACGTCCAGCGCAGGCGCGAAATTCGCGCCGCGCAGGCGCGCCAAGCGGGCCATGATGGAACCGCTCCGTCATCAGCACAGCGCACCCGCAGCTGATGACGGAGCGGTTCCGTCATCAGCGTCCAAGGGGTTAAACAAAGAAGGGGGGCTAGATGAGGGTAGAAACTGAAAGAGGTAAATGCAGAGAGATGTTTGTATTTTAAGAATTTTTGCAAATCAGTCTAAATTGGTATATTTTTTGTCAAATTGCTAAATTTAGGGCTACATGGATACATTATTTGTCACAAGATGACCCAACTGGCACAGTTTTTAGTTTCTGAACTTGAAGCAGGGTCAATAATTCTAAGTGTTGTATCAACAAATTTTGCAATGGTTTTAATTAATCGTCTCCTCCATAATGTTGAAAACATCAGTTCACAAAGATTTTCCATAAATATACCTGGAAATATGTGTATGTCAAAATATCTAGGGAAAAATATTGTTATACAAACATATTGTGGAAAATGAATGCAAACTTGGTGAACATTGTCAGCGCCATCTTGCCCCTTTTCCAGGCCCATTCGTGCGCGTAAGCGGCAGCCATTTTGAGCACCATGGCCTCCCTACCCCTCGTTGATAGCCAGCGCGTCTCTCTCTCTCTCTTAACCTCGCAAGCATTCCCCCGCACGCTGACAACCCCCGCTCTCTCATGCCTTGGGTCATAAACCCCTCTTCAGCGCAGCTTCACCACTGAATCCCATCCTGTTCCCAGCGCGACACCTCCCCTCATTCCTTTCATGGCCTCAAACCCTTTTGATGCAAACCCCCTTTTCCTGTGTCCCCGTTTGTCTTCCTTGTTCCCAGGCCGCCACCTGGCCCTGCGGATACTGTTTATTACCCCGTACAGTAGGAAGTTTCCCCTCCCCATCAAAAGACCCCCGAACCGATCAAAGCCCCCACCCCATGAGATCCGATCAACCCCATGCATTCCGTGAATCGGCGGAATGCCCTGCTGTGCGACAACCATCACCTGTTGTGACCGGGGTGGGGAATCCAACTGTAAATGTATGTGGGAACGGGTCTGAAGGGGAGATTCCGAGGATGTTCTTTCAAGTACTAAAGTATTGCGAGAATGTGTTATGTGCAATAAAGGTCATAAACCCTAGTATAAGAGGCCAGGCCTCAGAGATGTGGGTAGAGCACCTCGTGACGATACTTGCTGTCTGAATTGATGTGTTCTCCTCCGGAGAGAATAAAATCCTCGTTTCCCGCCTTCCAGTCTCCAGCGCCTGCTTCTTCATTGATTAATATTGGTGGGTCATAGAGGCGATACCGCCGGGCAACATAAAAGGGTCTTTGGTTACCGGTTGTCTTTGGAACCCTTTTTAACAATTGGCGCCCAACGTGGGGCCCATCAGCGACTCGTGGATCCAGTGGGAGAGGTCCCGACGACAGAGTGAACGACTGCAACGATCGGAAGGTACCCTGTCCGATAGACCCTCGTCTGACAGCCGATCATCCGAACTTCACTGGTTCCGAACAGACCTCTCTCGAGTGATCTGCGGTCCTGACTGGGAACCATCAGGAGTGCCACGAGAAGTACGAAGAGAAGAGGACGATCGGGCGCTGGATTCGGAAGACGAGAAACTGTCCATGCGGTCCGGGTAAGGTCGTGTAAACACGACGAATTGCGAAAGTGATAGATAATTGAAAATAATTGATAATTGTTGAGAAAATACTAGTATTACTTTTTGTTAATTTATTGGAGATTCACTGTCTACAAACGGAGAAACAACAGGCTCTCCCTTTATAAACAGCGAAGGATAGGTACGCACCCGTCGGACCTATCTTTCTCCCCCACTGAACAATTGCCCCTTCCCCCTATTGATTAACTGTTATAGATTGTTTTCTGGAGATTCTCTGTCTGCAAACAGGGAAAAATAGGTCCCCTCTTTACAGATAGTGAAAGGGTAGGTGACGCGAACCTTTGCGAGCCTACTTATTCTCCCCATTGACCATATTGATTTTTTATTTTTGACCTAACATTGATTGATTGCTCAGAATTGGTTCATGAGGTATTCACTACGTGCAAACAACGTAGAATAGAAATATTCTGTCTAGTCTTTGCGCGCAGAGATAAGATAGGTAGTGCTGACTATTATCCCATTGTGATCCGTCATGCCTGTCTTCTCCCCACTGGTTAGTAGCCTGTTTTACCCGGACCGCTTATTAGAGATGAACCATCCGGCTCCGCTGGAAGGCACCCCTAATAAGGACATGTTCATGAAGCATGGATTAATTGCTATAGCCTATAGTGAGCTGTGGCATAAATATACGAAAAGGGATCGAGAAAGACAGTGGCCACTGAGAGGATCCTTTGATCTCGACAAAATAGAAACAGTAGAAATAGCCCTTCGTAGGAATGAAACAACACCTATTATGCTCGATAGTCTCGGCATGTGGCGCAAAGAAGCCACACGACGAAGGGAAGGCGACGAATTCGGAGAAGGTGAAGGGACACGACGGACAACCCTCCAAACGTCTAGTAGGCAAAGGGAAGGGCCAGCGATGGCACAGTCCCGAGGAGTAGATATGAAAAGCGAACGGTGTAAAGGGATGTGCCGACAAGCCAACCCCGGAACACAACGACCCGAAGGTAATCCCCCGACATTACGCACAGGACGGACAGATTTAAAACAAAACCAATGTGCTTTCTGTAAATGTCTCGGGCACTGGAAAGCCCAATGTCCGACTTTGCAGAGCATAGGTAGGAATGGAGGGTCGACAGAAAGGACAGGCCGACAGATAGGGAAAAGGCACGAAATAAAAACCAATCAGACTAGTACGGACAGGACAGATAGAACCACCCCGTTTGATTATGCTCGGTGGCACAGATTTCGTCAGACCAATTTTAACGACATGTTAGAATTCTGGGACTGATTGCTCTCTGTTGCTCCCCCACTCTGAAAAACAAACACAACTGCAGGTCAGTGTAAACAACCCCCCCCCCCCGTTAGAGAAAAGACTCAAGGAAGCCAAGCGTCTATTATATAACTTAGGATTTAATTACGGTAAAGCACACAACCAACAGTAAATAGAATAACTAGTAGAACTCTCTAAAAAAAACAAACTTTACTAATAGGAAAAATGCAAAACATATTATGCTCACTCCGGAAGTCTTCCAATGTAACAGTTTGATGGTCCCGCCCATCCGAAACACATAGCACGTGTGGGGCGGGGCCTGCCAGCAACCAGGGGCCAAAAAGAGATCGCTGGCGAGAAGGTACTGGAGACTCCACCAAGCAGGCAATGAAATGGTCTTCCCATACTGCCCTTCCAGGGATGGCGTCCCCCGGGCCGCGAGTAGGGAGGGGGCGGATGAAAATGACCCCCTCCCTTGTATCTCCTGGTCCGGCCATCACGAATTCCTCCATCGAACGGATGCAGGGTGGGCAGGGAGGAAGAGGCGACGCGGACGAGCCTCTTCCACCTCCACAGGTAGGAGGCTTCCCTGCCCTGGCCCGACGCCGATGTCCTCCAGCCGGGCGACGGCCATATTTCCGCAACACAGGACACACAATGCCCGACTCGTATATTTTCTCAGTACAGGACATACAAGACCCGGCTGGTATACTTGCATAGTACAGGACACACAATGTCCGACGGGCATATTTACGGAGCACCGGATGTACAGTGGTCCCCCAAGAGTCGGAATCAGGGGTGTAGGGTGGTCATCATGTGCGCCCCTGATTCCAAGAGACGGCGTAGGATGCGCCGGGAGAGGAAGGCGGCACGGACGAGCCTTTCTCACCTCCCCAGACGAAGGCTCCACCGCTGCACCCTGGCGCCCCGAACCAGAATGTCCTGCTCCAGCAGCATGATGCTCTGTCTTTCGCCATCACAAGAAGTTTCCTCCTCTCCTGATAGATACAACGAAGGGCGGTTGCTGCAGGGCCTCAAAATGGCGTCTGGGCCCTCGAAAGGCGGGTCTAGGCCGCTGGAGTAACTTTGTCCGAAATTACAACTCGGGCGCTCGCCCACCTGGGCGCAAACCCCCACCATCGTCAAACACCCCCTCGACTTTGAAGATTCTATCAAAGTCCCAAGAGCCCTCGGCCCCTTCAGGCTTCCGGTGAGGAACAGTTGCATTGATCTCAAATGAAATAACCACGGCACAGCAACAAGATGGCGGTGCTCTCGTGTCTGCATCAACTTCCGTCTGAACCACCCAGGAACATTATGGGCTAACGAACTTGAGCAAGTTCCGGCTGAACATCAACATGACCCGGTAAGAGAGACTCTACCCCCTCCCTCTCTTGATTGACGGTCCACACCACCAGCCCCTCTGTTAGCACAGTTTTCTTTTGAACTGCCGAAAGGGACTCTGGTCCAACTGCCAATTGTCGGGGATATTTTGCCCCTGATGCTACTTCCGGACTAAACCGGCCTCGCCCAAAATGGCGCTGGTATCAATGGAAACTAACGGATGCCTCGTGGTGTTCCTCAGCTAATGAAACTTGATGTACTAAGATATATATATATATACGAACCATTGCGCACTCGATGATAAAGGGAGGAGGGTTCACTTGGCAAACATTTACGAAGGGTTCCGTTAAATGTTGATTTCAATGAACAAATTATTTTTGATATTTGTTGTAACTGATACATAACGTCGCTTATGATGCACACCCGCGGTTTACACCTAGGAAATGTGATTACGATGAGCTTGACTGTGTTTCCATTTATGAACTGAAATGCCCCTGATTCCTTCGTCACGCAATGAAATGTTTTTGGTTACTTGCAAATAATTAATTAGACCTTTTTTACATGTTCTTGTGCTACAAAATAACCCCCTACTGTATGTGCTTCCATCGACGACATGTCAGGCCAAAATATGAATTGCGCTCTCACATTTCACGTACTGAATAATTCTACAAAATAAAGGTCTTAAAAAGCTCTGGATAGGCATCGCACACTTTTGTAAATGCGGGTATCGGTGGGAGGGTTTTTCTGTGCGCAACTGTTCTGCTCTTTTTTTAAGGTTATCCGAGAAATGGTTGTTCGCCCTGGGTTGATGGTCGAATCAAAGGTATGATACGCTGCCTCCAAGATATGCGACTAAGCTCAGGAACTGACGTATGAAGAAGGACCTCGACTTCTGAAGATGGGTAAAGTAAAATGGTGTGATTGATCAAAATGTTATAAAGATATGGTGGTCGAAGGTACTAAGGTACAGGGTTGAACGAAGAACTGATATGCCTTAGAACGTCACAGCTTTGGGAATGATTTAGGGATCCCGATGGCCGGATACATCTACAAAACCGGGTACCTCACGCTAGGCACCTCTGATTCCTCTTTTTTAGCGTTTTCACTACACACGATTCTTAATGCCATCCTCGAACCTCCCCATGAACCACCTATCACATTGCCTGCCCCCATGACTTTAGGAAACCAGAACCCTAAGGGATCATATCCCGAAGAGATAAGTACGAGTATGTGGTAAGTAAAGGACTTTCGTGCCCATACATTTGATGTGTTCGAATGTTGTCCCCCTACCTCCCCCTTTTTTCCCCCTTTTTTCCCTCTGCAGGTTACATTAGAATCCCGATTAGAGTATCATAAGGGATCTGGAACCACGTCACGCCCGATGCATGAAGACGGACTAGCGCTGCAAAACGGCACAACAAGGACGCTCTACCCAATGCACGACCTTTTTACCTGATCTAATGCTTTTCTGTCCCAAAACTGCATGCTTTCTACATCCTAACACAGACCCGAAACGTCTAAACGTTAGGTAACGCACTGAATAGCCCAAACAATACATGGTCATTCCCCATGTCACACGTGTACTGTTTGGCCTATTGTCTGTCTCTCTCTCTCTCTCTCTCTCTCTCTCTCTCTCTCTCTCTTACTCTCCCTCTCTCTCTCTCTCTCTCTCTCTCTCTCTCTCTCTCTCTCTCTCTCTCTCTCACTCACTCTTCCACCCCTCCACACTTTCCCTCTTCCTAGCAACTGGCACCTAATTGGCGAACCTGGTGCACCTCCTGATTGGCCCCAAATACCACAAGTATTTGCACAAATTTGTCCTAAATAAAATTGTATCGGTACCACGTTACTACCTCTCCTTTTCTACTAAAATATGGATGTAATTTAAATTGGCCGATAGGAAAGGGACAGGTAAGACGACTAAGGTTCCCTAAATTTGACCCACTCTGAGGGAACTATTTGTCAGTGGCTTCTATGATAAAATGTGTCTGAGGTAATGCGACCATCCCCATTGCAAATTGTCTCCGTACCCCAAGCTGTAAGAAATGATCGAGACACCCCCATCTACCCAAAATGCCCCCAGTTTGGTATCAGCTGCCCTGAACGAGAACTTGAAAAACGCCCCTTACTCTCCTAATCGTTTTTCATAAGATCCCACCTTCCCCGAGGATAAGTTTAATAATTATCGCAAACCACCCCCCCCGAGTTTTTGTAGTAACCAGGTTGCGAGGATTTATATAGAAAGTTAGAAAGATGGATGCAAAGTTAAAAAAATTAGATCGAAAATCGAAAGACCTTGTTTCTGTAAGCCTTACTGAAAATAAGATGTTTTGATGTAATGAAGACTTGTTTAGCCTATGTTCATCCCTCAGAAGGATGCCTATCAGACTATGGTGAATAGCACGTTGCACTTTTTGTAAAATACAAGGCCCTGAAGATCAGCCTAGCCTTTCAAGACTCGTACTAGGGAAATGGGTCTCTGCCAGAAGAACTGACATCCACTATAATAGACATATGACAAATGAACGTAATAATCATCAAAGCGTCAAAGAATTAGCCAACAAAAGGAAGTTGTAAGGAATCCAGCAAATCCATCATCAATTGTTTATACGTAAGCCGCAAAAATCTCAAATGTAGCGAGTGCTTACCCCCGTTGCTTGGTGTTGGGAGAGAAAATAGATTTATGTAATTACCTTTTTCTGCAAAATCTCTAAAGACTGTCTTTTCAACACTCATTTAAGGGTATCACTGTCGGAGGAGAAAGAGACCGGATATGGGAGCACGCGGCCTGACTGCGGATGGTGGAACATCAGCGACGGAGGCCGAGGCGAGACCACAGCAGTAAGGAGTCGCAGGACGGGGCACTGTTTCAAACAAAGCTAAGGAAAGGGCTGACCTGAAGCCCCTGCTCTATGATCAACGTGTGCCAAAAGGTCCCCGCTCTCTGAACATGGTTACGGACCCGCCTGTCGCAAACACTCCGTCCCCCTGATCTGTTCCCGACTTGGCCTTGCTCCATCCCCTCCTCCTCCGACCTACCATAAGGACTGTTCACACCCGCACCTTTCCACCCGAACTCCCAAGTTCCTCCAAATCCTACTGAGCTACCCAGAGAAGAGTACTCCCTGCGTCAGAAGGGAGGGAGCTCCGACTAAGTAGACCACGAACTATGTTAATCCCAGAACGGTGACCTAGAACTCCACCAAGGGTCGCCCCCGAAGAAAAGATAAACAAAGTCTGTGGTTCTGCCCGCTACCAAGCACCCTGAAGATGATGGAAGCAACAGGAAATGCCCACCACAGAGACTCAAGAAACGAACAGATCTCACAATTCTGGAACAATTGCATTTTCCATTGCAAAATCTATGCTCTGCATTTCAAAAGAAAGTGCACCTGCTCCAAAACCGTAACGCATTGCTCCTATGAGGCCTGGCGAAGCAAGACAAAATGTACCCCTGCCCGCAGACCTCCAACGACTCAATCCACATGAACATTCCTGTTGACAGACCGAATTGTAATCCAGGTGCTTAACAGTGCCAACAGAAGACGACAAAAGACAACGAGAACTTTGATATATATATTTTTTACTGTATCTCATTTCTCTCCCAAATCACCATTGGACTGACTGTGCACCCGCCGTATACAAAAAGGACTTACTTATATGATAACTTACCAGTTCTTATTCTATGATCTGTACCCAACGCCCTCGCTACGTAATTCTAGTCTGATATTGCATTACGATGACTTTTTTCTGCAACCAACTTAATGATGAACCCGCCTACTAAATGATGAGATTTTTCAATATGATGTTTATAATGTGATGTTTACGTACAGTTCTTTCGCCTAAGCCCCCTCTCCCTTACTTATGATCGCTGCATATAGGTGTAGATAGGAAATAGGCCAGCAAGATGTCTTGGAAATGTTAAAGGGAGGACTGTGGAAAATGAATGCAAACTTGGTGAACATTGTCGGCGCCATCTTGCCCCTTTTCCAGGCCCATTCGTGCGCGTAAGCGGCAGCCATTTTGAGCACCATGGCCTCCCTACCCCTCGTTGATAGCCAGCGCGTCTCTCTCTCTCTCTTAACCTCGCAAGCATTCCCCCGCACGCTGACAACCCCCGCTCTCTCATGCCTTGGGTCATAAACCCCTCTTCAGCGCAGCTTCACCACTGAATCCCATCCTGTTCCCAGCGCGACACCTCCCCTCATTCCTTTCATGGCCTCAAACCCTTTTGATGCAAACCCCCTTTTCCTGTGTCCCCGTTTGTCTTCCTTGTTCCCAGGCCGCCACCTGGCCCTGCGGATACTGTTTATTACCCCGTACAGTAGGAAGTTTCCCCTCCCCATCAAAAGACCCCCGAACCGATCAAAGCCCCCACCCCATGAGATCCGATCAACCCCATGCATTCCGTGAATCGGCGGAATGCCCTGCTGTGCGACAACCATCACCTGTTGTGACCGGGGTGGGGAATCCAACTGTAAATGTATGTGGGAACGGGTCTGAAGGGGAGATTCCGAGGATGTTCTTTCAAGTACTAAAGTATTGCGAGAATGTGTTATGTGCAATAAAGGTCATAAACCCTAGTATAAGAGGCCAGGCCTCAGAGATGTGGGTAGAGCACCTCGTGACGATACTTGCTGTCTGAATTGATGTGTTCTCCTCCGGAGAGAATAAAATCCTCGTTTCCCGCCTTCCAGTCTCCAGCGCCTGCTTCTTCATTGATTAATATTGGTGGGTCATAGAGGCGATACCGCCGGGCAACATAAAAGGGTCTTTGGTTACCGGTTGTCTTTGGAACCCTTTTTAACAATATTGGGCTTAAATATTGATTACAAAATATAGCGAAAGTATATAAAGGTATGTATGTAAAGATTTGCTATTTTTAACTCCATGTACCTTGAAGACATATGTATCGTCAACATACATATATGTGGAGTTAAGTATATTAACCTACATTTATATGTATATACTTACCTTTTAAGATATTTAGCAGTCAATACTTAGATTGCAATATGTTTGTATAACTATATTCTGCCCACGGCATTTGAATGGAAACATGTTATCTAATTTTATGTTATCGGGTATTTATGGAGCGTACGTTAGCCAAAAAGGTCTCTTGGCACTTCGGTAGATAGCGGCAGCTGCAACTGGAAGTTACCTGTAGGCCTGTCTAAACAGCCACTTTTATAAGTGTTTACTGAAACCCACATAGTTGTCTGTAGATCTCATATCAAGAGGGAGAGTGTTCCAAGTGTGAGGAGCAATGACTGAAAATCTAGCTCTGCCCAGCCTGTTTCTTTTGCTTCTTGGAACAGTCCATAGGTTCAGGTAGGCTGATCTAAGATGGCGATTAGGAGTGTAGCACTGACCTTTTGTAGATATAAAGGCTGCACTTTTGCCATGAATAGATTTAAAAATTATACAGCCTTTTTTAAAGTGGACCTCAGGGCTACCAGGAATCATAGTGGCTTTATCATCAAGGGTGAGGTGTGGCAATGTCTAGATTGATGAAAAACCAGCCGAGCTCCTTGGTTTTGTGCTACTTGCAGTCTATGGGTTCGGCCAATGGAGAGTCCTAAATAGAGAGCATTATCATAGTCTATTGATGACATTACTAAAGCAATCAAAATTTGGATGATCGCTTCAAAAGTGAAATGTCTCCTTATTTTCCTAATCCTCTGAAGTTGGAGAAAACATGAAGATTTCACCGCACTTTTCTGGTGTTTCATGGATAGCTCCTCCTCAAAAACGATCCCAAGACTTTTCACCTCTTTCTTGGGCGTAGGGGGTAGACTCCATTTCAGAAGGCCAAAAGGAGGGATTCCGCTGGTGAATTTTATTCTTAGTCACCAAAATCTCTGTTCAGCTTGAACTGATGGCAATTCATCCAGTACCGGATGTATATCATGGTATCTTGGAAAAATTCCTTGGATTCTATTGTATTGCCGATGGTGAAAATCAGCTGCATATCATCAGCATAGTTGTAAATTTTCACCTTCCACTGCTGGATGGAGTGTATCAATGGGTGAATGTAAAGATTAAAAAGATGAGTGGAACACTGAAGCACTACACCGTTTAGATGAACCTTAGCAAAAGGGAAAAACAATTAAGATCGGTCTTTAAGGAAGAATTCTATCCAGTCAAGGGCAGTACCTTGCAAGCCTGGGGCCCTGGCAATGTCGATCAGAACAGTATGATCGACTGCATCAAAGGCCGCTGATAAATCCAATAAAACCAGGGCCTGTGTCATACCTTTATCAGCATCTTTCCTCAAGTCGTCCATGATGGTGAGAATGACTGTCCCTACAGAATGAGCTGGTCGAAAGGCAGCCTGTGTTAGATGTCAGGCTTCATGTGGGATAGTGAAACTACATCTCCCAGAAGGCTTAGAGTGAAAGGTGGGCTGTGCACTCTCCCACACTGCTCTGGGTGGGGTCAGGTGATCATGCAGATTTAAACCAGCTGCTAAGGTACCTCTGTGCTTGGCTTTCCTTGTTTGGTGTATGGCCCTGGTCCCTCGTTGGATTCTTGTTTCCTGCGATATTTTTGTGGATTCCTACGTAGTGGATTTCCATTTTTACAGCCTCCCGCTGTGTTTGGATACGCTGTTACCCCTAACGGAGTGCCCTCCCCTGTGATTGCCGATACTCTCGCTGAGCGTAGCGTGTTGTTCTCGCTTAGTGTTCTTGCTCTGTGTTTACCCTTTAGGCTCGCTGATTTACGTGCGAGCGTTTTTTTTTTTTGGTCTACATTGAAGCAGTGCATCGTGTCTTTTTGCTGGATCAGCCGCCCCACTTTCACACTAGTGCCTTTTTTGTACGCGCTGAATCCTCACTTGGAGCCGACGCCTTCGGGGGACGCCCCGCCTACCTATTTTGGGTTCTGATTACTGGCGCATTTAACCCCGCCTTTGTTTTCCTCTCTGCCCGGAGTACGGGTGTTGTTTGTTTCTTTAAAAGGCTGAACGTAATGAAGACGTGCTACAGTTTTGTTTACATAAGCTCTTTTCCCAAGTAAGGTATTTTTACGTTTATTCTTCCTGCAGTCCTTAATCCATTACAATAGCACTGGAGCGCATAATATTGTTAAGACGTGGACATTTATTGACTCCGATACCTAGAGAGAGTCCAAAGGCTCTTCTTGAACTTTAAGAGCTACTTATCAGTTCCAGGCTCGAGTTGGATCCTGTTTCTTTTCTGGATGACAAGAGACTTACATCAGCCTTGTCCTTATTTTTCAAAAGACCATCCTATAGAGATCTACCAGCCCTTATCAACAAGTAAGCGTGGAGGAGTGCACAATGTTTAATGTTGGTTAATCATTTAGGTTGTCACGTTTGTCCAGATATACTGTGTTTGTGGTTACTGATACTTGTTTCTTTGTGTTCCTTCCACTATATAATTCCACTTCTCATTGGACTTGTCCTTCTCCTGTTGACTGCGTTGGGACTTCTCTGGTGGTCATTCTTGGTCCCTTCATTTTTTGGGGATACTAGCTCCCTCTAGTGTGTTCTACCTTAGCATTGGGGAGGCCGTGTCTCTGGGAAAGGAAGGGGCACGCTCTTCACTCCCGGGGAACAGGTGCTTCGGTTGGAGTACCCTGTTTCAGGCCAACAGCCTGTTGTGGGTTGAGGGAGTCATACTCCTTAAAAAATGCGCAAAGATGCTGTGCAACATGAGTCTCCCATACTGTTGCTAAATTGGCAAGTAATGAGATCAGCCTGTAGATTTCCAAAATAGCTGGATCCTTCGCAGGTTTATTTTGAAGGGGGGAGTAAGACAATCTCCTTGAAGGAGAGTGGGATCTTTCCCTGCCTTAGGGATTGATTGAGAAGAGACATGGAAACTGCAACTACAGCTTTTCATTAAAATGTATGCAAAGCTTTATGAATTTATCAGACGTTGTATATCTGCATCAATCTGTTGGACCTGTGGGTGCAGAGATACAGCTTTGTCAATCAGCCCTCATTTTTGCTACCACAAAGTAGCGATGACTAAAAAGAAATGCTGTAAATATCGCTGAGGAGCGATTAAACCCCATAGTGTTTTTTTCCTTTCAGAGTGAATTTAGTCGTTGCTGTTTTTCGACAGCACAAGTTGATCTTCTATGCAGACAAAATATTGTTGCATTTTGCCTAACACTAGCAAGCTTACCCCATGTGTGTCCCTTTTCTTTCCCCAGACTGCCTGTATCCCTTCCTTGTACCATTTTTACTGCAGATTGTCCTACTGGGTCTGGACCCTTGTGGGCTAACCTCTTCACTTGCATCAATATATTCTCCTTCTGCAACAACCCTATACCCACCAGCCAAAAGGGGCTATTATGTTGTAGCCCTGAACCTACAAGATAGGTATGCTGCTTGAGAAGTGGACTTGCATGCTGTTTGTATCAAGGCAGAAAGCTAGCTGCAGTTTGTCTCTAAGGTGTGAACTGACAGAATACCCAGCTGTGTACTCCTCAAACCTGCAAGCTCTGTGGAACCTGAAATAAAATTGAACTGAAAGATTTGCGCAACCTTATGGATTATGCTTTGTAATACTGCACTTTGCTCATGATTACACCAGTTATTATTGTCATGCTGTTACAGCCTTTCCTCCATTTTAATATCAAACTATGCATGCTTGACGTATGTATCTAGGACTCTGAAAATTGCATTGTTTTCACTGCTTGGGATTCAACAGCACCACAGCCTGGTTTCTGGAAGACCTTGTTGGATTGGGGATCTCACATCCATCTGACACTGCCCAGATATGCATTAAAGTGTGACAATGCTCAAAAGAACACCTAAAACATAACATTAAGCACAATGACTCAGCACAACACACTAGACAGCCTGTTTGATACACAAATACACAAAAGCCAATTGACAAATAGCCCCCTTACGAACGGTTGAAATCTGCAAGGTTTATGAAACTTGATACATAACTATGCTGCCTAAATGCTACCACCTGCAGAATCTGAGTAACCTAATAGTTAGCTATGCTATGTATACTTAGCCTCTCCAGACCTGACCCTTCTCTTCCTCCTAAACCACTTCCACCCTTATGGCCACTTGTTTCCTCTAACTCATGGGCTTCCTTCCTCTTGGACATTAGCACAGAGGCTCAACACACAGTCTGCCACAACCTGTGAGGTCATCACATGACTAAACATGGTGGATTCGAGACATGAAGATGGCTCTTTTGAGGCTTGTTGGAGACGGGACTTGGAAACGCAACAAACACCAGTGCCAAAGCATCATTTCATCTGTCTTTTCCTCGTGTAATGTGGCTTGTAGTGTACCGTCCTACATAATCAATGTTTTGACTTGTCTATGTGACTGCGATGTGAAGCGCACTTCTAGAACAATAGAGTCTGCATTGTTTTCCGTGCTTGTGTTTTTCGCCCCAGGGCAACCGTGTATCTGGCAGGTCATTAGGTTGAAGCTTCCCTGGGAATGCATTCAACCCATTGTTTACCATTAGCTTTGTGGTCTGTAACTCACATTTGCGTGCCTTCTATTTGCTGGTTCAGTTTTAGGCTGTCAAGCTTGAGCTTGTCCCTTCCATTGCGCAAACCCTATTTAGCGCAGTCTTCCACCAATACTGGATTTCTGTAAACAGGACTTTACATCTTGTTCTCATCTTGTCACATTTGCTATGCATTCAAAGACAGAGTCAAATGTCAGACTCTGTATCCCAGGGAGTTTGGTGTTTACTTTTCTTTCACTGATTTCAAAGTGAATGAATTTATGTGACAATCATGCTGGCTTCTGGGGGAGTGCTTGAGGCACTCAGGCCAATCCTAAAGCTGCTCACATGCATGAGAGCAGCTTCAGGATTGGCCGCAGGGCATGCTGTGAGCCTGTGCCAGAGGTGGTGGAGAGGACCTGAAGAGCGGGATGCGATGCTGGAGAGCAGCAGGTTCCAAATCCTGGACGGACCTCCAGCTACACCTCCGTTTGGCACCCTCCTTGGAGGTCTTCAGGAAGCAATTTAAGACCTGGCTTTTGGAGGTGGATGCAGCGACCATAGCGCCCAGATACCCCTAGGGGTGATAGTGCTGCGCTTTAGAAATTATTGATTGATTGAGTAACACCAATATATTATGCCCTACACCAATAAAACAAAATCAGCACACTCTCTGCCATGATCATCCACACAAAACACCCCCAAAGCCTCATAGCTACAATTTGCAGCCTCAACAGCACATCCCTAATCTCCCAGAAAACAACATATCTGAACCCTTCACAATACATTAAAGTCAGCATATTCGACTCCAACACAACACTACATCACTACATCACAGCCATGTAACTGGATTATGATGCTTCCTAACTAAAAAGCAGCTGTTCACCCCAGCAGGAAGAAACACCGTCATCACTCACATCCAGATATATAATGCATTGGACAGATCCATGACAAGATCCAGCAAGCTGCTGTTCAAAAGTAACTAATACTAAAAGTAAACAACAATTAGTCTGCCCTCCTCTGAGCAGCCTTCACTCGAAAGTGCCATGGCGCCATCCAGATGGCAGACTTGCACTATACAAATGCTGGTAATATAATAATAATTACAACGCACAGTGCTGCAAATGGCAAGCTGCTCAGTCAAGAAAACAGAAGAGCTAGGTACATTTCAGGAACCTTTTTTTGATTTTTTTTAGAGTACATGGCAGTTGGTTTTAATATTGTGTAAATCATAATTCTGATATTCAAGTGTTCTATGCTAAATGGTGCAATGCACAGACTTTCCAAGTCACAAAAACGTCTATGTATCTATTTTCAGCAAAAAGATATCAAAAGATGACATAAAACAATTTGGAAAAACATATTTGCAAAGAGAAAGCGACAAAAGGACCTCAATACAGATACTGTGGCCTCATTATTTCAGTTTAAACCGTATTATTTTGTGAAGTAAACTTTTAGAAGTAACATATGCACATTTTAAACAGTGTCCTAATTCGCTAGCAATGAGAAACAGGAGTACAAAACTAATTGGTCAAAGGAGAGTAATTTATCAGACATGTAAGGAAAAGTGGTAAACAAACAAGTTGTCATTCGATTTAATTATGGCTTCATAAAGTGGTTGCACGAAGTAAGAATACTTTTGAAGGCATGCAAGTCGATAGAGATTACAGGTTCACAATGTGTTCAGAAATGGCCTATTAAAAGAGTGAGAATGTAGCAGTTCAGGAAGTGGGAGGTCAAACAGAATTTGTTTTTCAGGACAGACTGAAAGGGGAAAAGTCAAGAGAAAGGAAGTAGGTCTGGGGAACACACAGGCAGACAATGTAGGAATTGTAGAAGGAAGCCAGCATTTACGTGGTGACAGATGTGTAAACATAACTAGATGTCAAACACACACTGGACTGGAGACTTCAGGAATGACTTCAGGAACATATTCAAATATGTTTTATTTCCACGAATCGTAATGGGAATATATAATATTCCTGTTTTAAATTCACGACTTTTAACAAATACTTTCAAAAAGTGTGACTAATTATGTTTTGCTGTGGTTCAAATTGGATAGGGTGTTTCTTACTTGCCTTGGTTTTTAAAATCAAATGCATGCTTTCTAACTCAAAAAATAACATGCTCAAGTGGGAAAGTTGCAAGGAATGACAATAGGAGAGTCACAGAAAGAATTTATGGGAGGATAAACTTTAGTTTGACAGGAAAAATAGTGGGGGCATCTTGATTTGATGAGAAACGAAGAGATGTCAGAAGATATAGGGTTGGATGTAAGCTTAACGACTACATGCTTTTAACCCATATAGATGCCCAAAGAAAGACAGAACGAGAGTCCGTTTAGAAGAAACAATAGCAGGTAAGCTATCATGAGCATATCCATGGTGGATAGTTGGCTATTTTAAGTAAATGCAGTTGCAGAAGCTCATCTGTACAACATAAAAGTCATTCTGATGTGTCTAAACTTGACACCACAGGTCCAAACTTTGGACCGCACCCACACATTATCCAAAAAAGTACTACTTTTGATTGATGGACTTCTTCATTCTTTGCCCGCTTGATTCCAAGCCAGACCTAAAATATGGTCTTTCTTTCTCCCATTTCAACCCCCATAGTATGAAATGCATCCAATCGAAGATTTTATTACTGAAAAAACAGTAAAGAGACCACACGTAAACCGTTGGTAAGGAACAAGACACACATGGAACACAGTTATGATATGGAAAGACAACCTGCAGTATGGCGGGCTGTTAACAGGTGTCCTGGCAGCTTATATTATGAAAAGAATGGCTGCAGTCCCACTCACAGTTGTTAACAGATGTCCTTGCAGTAGTTCCATCCAGAAGAAAGGCTGTATATATAGCATTTTCCACTTTAGCTTTAATGGGAATGTTTGCTTTTTGATACAGAAAGTACACACTGAATGGAATCACACCAACCTTGGTTCAGAAGTAGAACCTACAAAACTGTGCCAACTGGGCTTAGGAGGGGTAAAAATTAGAGCTATGTTGAAAAATGAAACTGAGTTTTGATTTGCCTTTAACTTTAGTGTTGGTCGATGAAGCTGCAAGACATATAGCAGATGCTTAACATGTTCAGAGTATGGTGTGCATTTTTAAATGTGTGGGAATTGCACTTGTAAAGGGGGTTGAGTCAAAAAATAGGTTTTTTTGCTAATAGCGCAAAAAAAAATGCTAAAGTACTCAAAAGAGCTAGTTTACCTTTGTGAATCAGGCCCTTAATGTACTAGTAGTAGTAGTAATAAGCTTTATTCGATAAAAAATGTATCATAAAAGCATATACATATAAAAATCCAATTTGTGTAAACATGGAGCACTTAAAAGACATCATAATATACATTAAGTTCCAAACACTTAAAAACCACAAATATACAAGTTAAAATAGATATGAAATAAAAAGAAGGGGAATCCATTTTCACAAGGCTAATAAAATAGAATTACAACCATGATAATTTTTACACTAGACATTATTCTTTTAAGACATTGCTTTTGTCATAACTGTTGCCCATGCATGTCTCAGGTGTTAAGACTTATTACATTTTTCACCTGAATCTTTGTTCGTATCAGCCATGCGCATCCCAAATATTTAGCTACTCCACATATCAGTGTCAAGGAGGGAGTATCAGTTTTTAGGATGCAGCACATGGTTCGTAAGGCCTAACGTTTTACAGACTGGTTTGAGCCATTTTGTTCTAGCCATCCCGTAGGCCAGGCATGCAAAAAAGAAATGGGCAATGGACTCATTGGGATTGGCACAACTTGGACAAGGAGCTGGTGTTAAATTAAGCCCCTTCCAAGATGCTATCACTTTATTAAGTGGCATGGTCCCTAATCTCATCTTCATGTATAGGGCCCTGTCCCTGGGAACCTGTATAAAATCGAGGTTGGGTTCTAATCTACAGATGTTTTTGTGTTCAAAGAACCCCTTGGTAAGTTTCCCAGATTTTGGATTAGATAGCTCGCGCATCTGCGCCCAATCCCAATAGGCACGCTTTAGATCCTGTTAGGGTGGTGGGGTCTGGCTGGCCCAAGCCTCACTGACTCCAATATCAAATAGAAGCTGCCTAAGGTCTACTATCCATTTAATTCTGCTCCCTGTGTTAGCTGACACCAATTCATCACGGGCAGCAGCATAGTTGGACAGCTCGGCGGTCCTTCTTATGCGCGCCTAGAAGAGCAGAGGGCGAAGGCGTGCAATATCCTGAATAGAGCGCCTTCCCAGATCATAAAATAAAGGCTTCAAGGGTGTAGAAGTGGGAAGGGAAATAAGGTCTCTTAAAAACTTGTTTTCCGACTTAGCAAGCTCACTAGTACTCTCCATGCTCCAGAGTTCGACCCCATACAGGGCCGAAGGTAATGCTTTGCCGTCAGACCGCAAACGCCGGGGCGACTGGCCTACTCACAGACAGATGTTGTTCTCTGACTATAGCCCCAGACACCCGCTTGTGGTTTAAGAGCATCTTGGCGAGATGGGAACTCCATTTCATGTTTTTAGAAACCTGGATTCCCAAATAGTCAAAAGACTCTACCACGTCCAGGGGGGCACTGTTTAGAGCAATGCCATTTCTAAACCGTTTAGAAGGGTTGACAGTCTTTAATTTGGTTTTACTTGTGTTGATTATCAACCCCTGAGAATTACAAAAGGAGCTAAATCTGTTTAAAAGCTTTTGGAGGCCACCGGGTGATTTGGAGATCAGGAGGGTATCGTCAGCGAACAGGAGGGTTGGTGTCTTCTCCCCCGCCAGAGTGGGAGCGTCTGTTGGTTCCTCATTAAGGTGGTCCACCACCCCATTGATGAATAGTGAAAACAGGGTGGGGGCCAACACGCATCCCTGGCGTACCCCCCCTGTTCACCACGATCCTCTCAGTCAGCTGCCCTTAAAATCCCCACCTAATTTTTACATAGTTGTCATTATGTAGCCCTTTTAGGAAATCAAGAATCTGGGGGGAAATGCCCAGTTGTTGAAGAACCTGCCAGAGCTTGTCCCGGGGCACCAGGTCGAATGCAGTCTTCAGATCTATGAAGGCCAGATACAGACTGCCTTTCCTTATGATCACTATTTTCCAATAGATCATGAAGAATCTGAACACCTGGTCCATTGTTCTTACCTTCTGCCTGAACCCTGCTTGATAATGGGAGAGGATGTTTCCATTCTCCATCCACGTTCTGATCCTCATAAGGAGCACCCTGCCAACCACCTGCTAGATCAAGTCGATCAAACTGATCGGTCTGTGTTGGCAGGGTCCTCCCTATTTTCTTTCTTAAATATTGTGATAACCTCCGCACCTTTCCAGGAGGCCCTTAATCAGACCCTCCAGGATTTCGCGATTTCGCGATTTGCAAAAAAAATCGCGAAATCGGCAGTTTTGTAAAAATGCAGCGATTTTTACAAAACTGCCCGCGAAATTTGGACGGTTGGTCTGCGCTGGGAAGGAGGCCCCTTTTAGATGTCTGTGATGACAGGACAGCTGTCTGCAATGTCAAAATGTGGGGCATATTTGTTAGGCCTTTGCAGGCATCAGTTACAATAATGTCCGTCTATGATTTCAGGAGCTGGGGGGAAGTGTCTTTTTAGCAGATCTCGCCCGACCTGCTGGTATGCCGGCCCCACGTGTGTATTCCTACACATCGCCCTCGTTGGGAACAGGGGGCTTACTCCTAGAAGTAACACCGTCCCCCTCCCACCCATGGTGAATCTCTAGGAAAAGTGAGATTTCGGACAGCCTGTGCATCGTGTGGTGGAGCAGAGCAGAGAGGCAGGCGCAGCGGCGTCAGGAAGTGACCGGAGCAGGCAGGCTGCAGACAGAGCCACAGAGGCGGGATACAGGCCGGAGACCCCTCTAACAAAGGCCGGGCCCCCCTGCTGCCCCCCTCCCTCGGACCCGAAAAAAAAAAAAAGAAAGTGTGGTGGAGCAGGCAAAGGAGGCGTGGGGGGAGGTGGGCTGATATGACCAGCGGCAACTGCGGGCATTTAAATGAAGAGCAAATGGCAAGGAACGGAAAGATGTGCAGCGTGGAGAGGGGGGAGCTGTGAATGAGACGTGAGGGGGCCCGAACGGGGGAGGGCTGAATGATGTAGAGGCGAGGGGAAGAGAGATTGGAGGAGGGGGAAGGTGAAGAGACGATAGGGGAGAGAAGTGTGAGATGTGAAGGAAGAGTGAAGGAGCTAGAAAGGGAAAGGTTGGAAAGAAATGGAAGGTGTGAGTTGCAGAGGGTGGGAGGAAGATAGAGATGGCAAAGGAGAGATGGGATAGAAGAATTAGGTGTGCGAAAGGAGGCCAAGGCTAAAGAGGGGAGGGAAGGGAGAGGCCTTGAGGGGGGCAGAACGAGGTTGAGATGGGGAAAAGATGAATAGAAGAGATGGGAACAGAAGGGAGAAAGAGTACAAGATGTAGAGAACGGTGGGACAGGAGAATAGAGTTGCGAGGAGAATGAGTAAAAGGTTCCCAGAGAGGAAATGGAGGGGGCTATGAGTTCTTGAGAGCTGAAGTGGGGGAGGGGGCAAAGAGGAGGGAAGAGAAGAGGAGGAGAGGTGGGGAGTTTAATATAAACGAGAGACAAAGATAGAAGACATTGGAAGGCAAAGGAGAAGTGCTGGAAGTGAATGCACGAGAGAGGCAGGAAGGACAAACTGAAAGCAGGAGGGAAAGGCATGAAAGGAAGAGCTATGCACTGAAAAGAACCGAGGCAGAAAATTGGAGTGAAAAAGAGAGAAAAAACAATGAAGAGAACTGAGCGAGTAAGGAGGAAAGACAATTTGAAAGAGAATGATAAGAAGCACTGGAGGGGGAATTATAGGGATGAGAAGTGATGGAATCAAGAACAAAACTGAAAATGAGAAAAGAGAAAGGGGAGGAAGGGAATAAAGAGAAGAGAAAGGGAAGGAGCAATGAAAACAGAGTAAAGGAAGAGGAGCAACAAGGATTGAGAAAAATAACAGAAAAGCAAGAAAACGAAGAGAGAGAAGGAACGAGTCAATGACTGAAATGGAAATAAAAGAATTATTTTAGGTCTGTGTTGATAGTACAGCTGTCTGCAATGTCAGTATGTGTTCCTTATTGGATAGGCCTTTGCAGGCATCAGGGTGTCAATACTCATGCTCACAAAATTCCAAGGAAAGGAAAGACGGGCAGTGGCCATTGAACCTTGTTGCTGCATGATGAATGGTTTCCTGTCTGTGCAGAATGCACTGTTCAACGTAACCAACAAGAAAACTACAATTATCAGGCTACATGAATTATCAATTTCTTTGGAGATGTTATGTTATGTTATGTTATTTATTTGTTAAGCGCAAACAGCTGCCCCAGCAACGGAGCGTCCCGGCGCTGAACCTAACCAGTACCTGAGGGGGGGGGGGGGGGAGCCAGCAGAGGGATTAGATGACAGTGAAAAGATGGGTTTTGAGTGCTTTTCGGAAAGCAATCAGATTGGAAAGGGCGCGGATGTGCGGAGGTAGGGAGTTCCAAAGCTTAGCTCCCAGGACCTTAAAGGAGCGTCCACCCTGTCTGCAGAGCTTAGTGCGGGGGACCATCACGAGGTGTTGTCCCAGAGAGCGCAGGTTGCGCTGGGGCGTGTATGGTACCAGGAGTGGGCGCAGGAGTTCAGGGCAGTCCGACTTGAGGATTTTAAATGCCATAGTCAGTGCTTTGAATTGGATCCGTGATTCGATTGGCAGCCAGTGCAAATTTCGAATGGTGACTCTGGCAGAGCACCTGCGTGGGAGCCCTACCACTGCTCTGGCGGCCGAGTTCTGGATTCGCTGCAGTCTTGCTAGTTCAGCTTTGTTTGCCCCCAAGAGCAGGACATTAGCGTAGTCCAGCCGGGCAAGAATCATGGCTTGCATAATGAGTTGGCGGGTCTTCGCGTCAAAAAATCCGAGTATGGGGTAGAGGCTCCTCATGAGACCCACACACGTGGATGCCACTTTCTTGGTGTGGGACTGAAAGCTAAGTGAGGGGTCGAGCCAGACACCAAGGTTTTTGACGACTTCTTTTGGCACGGGGGTGGGGCCAAGCACAGAGGGCCACCAGTGATGGTTCCAGAGGGAGGGGTTTTTTCCCAGGAGGAGGACCTCCGTTTTTCCGGCGTTAAGCTGAAGGCAGTTGAGTGTCATCCACTGTGCGACTGCCGCGAGGCCCTCTCTGAATTTGGTTGCTGAAGGTGAGGGACCTTCTGAGAGTGTGATGACCAGCTGAGTGTCATCAGCGTAGGATACCAGCGTGAGATCCCACTCTTTTGCTACCAATGCGAGAGGCTGAACGTATAAGTTGAAAAGGGATGGGCTGAGCGCCGATCCTTGGGGGACCCCTTGCCGGATGGATTGGGGTTGAGAGATATAGGGGGGGGCTGAAACTTGAAAGGACCTGTCTTCTAAGAAGGACTGGAACCATTCAAGGGCTGATTCGCCAATCCCAACGGCTTCGAGTCGTTTCAGCAGGATGTTGTGTGAGACCGTGTCAAAGGCCGCGCTGAGATCCAGCAGGATCAGCGCGGCACTTTGACCGGCGTCTAGGATGCCTCGAAGGTGCTCCGTAGTGGTCAGCAGAGCCGACTCAGTGCTGTGACCTGGCCTGAAGCCGTTTTGGGAAGGGTCCAGGACATGGTTTTGCTGCATGTGGTAGGATAGTATTTTGTTGACATGAGCTTCAGCCAGTTTTGACGTCCAGGGGAGCAGGGAAATGGGCCGGAAGTTTTCTGGTTTAGTGGGGTCCAGTGTGGGTTTTTTGATGATGGGCGAGACCCACGCAGATTTCCAGCAGGAGGGGACCACCGCTGAGGAAAAGGAGAGATTGAGTAGTTTGGCAAGCGAGGGGAGAAAGAAGTCAAGAGATTCCAAGAATTTAGACGGACGCATGGGGTCTGCAGGGGAGCCAGACTTGACCTGTCTGCATAGTTTAGAGAGGTCGTCGATGGATACGTCGGGTATTCTTAGCAGTTTAGAAGTCTCCGCCATCGATTGGGGGGTGTAAATGGGCGTAGCATCGTCTTGTGGAAAGGACGCGTAGATCTTCCTGACCTTTTCAGTAAAAAAGGTGGCTAGGTCCTCGCATTGTTTCAGGGAGGTGATGCAGGTGCCTGGATTGGGAGTTTTTTGGAGATTTTGGACTAAGCTGAAGATGGTTTTGGTGGGGTTGGAGCTGCGTTCGATTTCCTTAGCGTAGAAGGAGGCTCGGGTAGTGCGAATCGCCTTGTGGTAGGTGCGGAGTTTAGATAGATAGAGGGTTTTGTTAGCGTCTAAGTATTCTTTCCTCCACACGCGTTCGGCTTTTTTGCACTCTTTCCGTAACTTTTTAAGTGAGTCATTGTACCATGGGTTAGATGGGGTACTGCGGGTTTTTGTCCATTTATGTGGAATTAAGGCATCAAGCCCTGTGACAATCCATTCGTGGAAGGCGGCATAGACTGTATTAATGTCCCTATTGTCATCGGGGAGGTGGAATTCTCCTAGGTGGTTGATGAGGTCACTGGAGATGAGTTTATGCCATGGTCGTTTGTGACTGGAGTTAGTCTTGGCTTTTGGGGCCGTTTTTTTTGTCAGAACACTTATTTTAACAAGAAAGTGATCAGTCCAGCCCATGGGTTTAGGGGGGTCAACCGTGATGTCTGATAAATTAGAGAACACGGGATCCAGTATGTGCCCCGCAGTGTGAGTGGGGGAGTGAACCAAAGGGGTTAGCTGCAAGGCCGTGATGTCGGCTAGCAGGTTTTTGATTGTGGGGTCGGTGGTGGAGTCAAAGTGAAGATTGAGATCACCCAAGATGGTGAAGTTGGGGGAAGAGACTGCCAATGTATGCGCGAGTTCCAAGAGTTCCTCAATAAATCTGGCGGAGGGACCAGGAGGCCGGTAGATGTAGAGGCCAGAGAGAGTGAATTGCGGGCAAGTGGCAACCAGTGCAGGAAAGTAGGGGGAATCCACCTGATCTCACTATCGGCAGATGCCCCAGAGAAAAATGCTGAATTTGTCCTGGTGTCTGATAACTCAGCAGCGCCTGCAAGCGGTTTGTATTCGGCTGGGTGCCGCAACGTGCAGGCAGTAGGAGGGCTTTCTTATTTCAATATTCAGCTGGGAGCAAAAGTTATCTTACCTCTATTAAAATCCCATCGAAATTGCAGGGCACACAATGGTCTCTACAACAGGTATCTTAACCCTGTAAGATATTTTAAAATGCAGCCTCTATGTAACCAATTGAGTAACCTAGAACAGATTTACTGTCACATTTGTCATCTGTTAGCAATATCTTTGCAGCAAATTTAAAAAAAGAAATATTATGCTGCTACCAATGTTGCAGGGCATCAGTGGCACCCGCAATTGGCAAAAGAGGGTGCCTGAGGAAGAGGTGTCCTGCCTCTCGGATCCGTAGGCAGCAGTGCCCCAATAGGGGTGCATACATGCCACTAGAACATGTCAGGGATAAATACAGCTCCCTCCCACGAGGTTAGGACTGGTGCTGTGCTTACGCAGAGCTGCAGACACTTTAAACATGTCTATTTCAAAGTGGAAGAGACTGCTAAAACACCTACCATTGATTTCAGGCTGAAAATGAAGGATTATGAGTAAAATAAAGTGCCGCAAAAATGCCGCTAAATTTCCATATTTGTGCCGCTAAATTTCCAAATTTGTGCCGCTAAATTTGCTAATCCATGCCGCAATATCCTGGGGGGTCTGCTTAATGTGTTTGCGCATTTACCACTGTTTAATGAATCTGCAGGCAAAATCGTAAACTATTAGCAAGTTAGACCCAGGGCAGAAGTTCTACTTTTCATGGATATCCAACAAAGGGGCTGTGGGAAAAGTTAGAGAGGGGGTATTGATTTCCTAATTACTTTGCTGGAGATGTATATTTTGCACAATACTTGGAAGAAATGGTTAGCTTACACTTGGCATTTTGAGTTTCGCACACATTTGAAATCTTTACGTACACAATGCTGATATGTCAGGTTCCACTGAGCTGTGATAAGAGGGGGCAAAAAGGGGGATACCAAATCTTTGATCTGCTAATAACTTTGTTGCAATTTGATAGATCCGCATGAAATTTCCCAGACTTTTGACATGTTTAACTTACTTTTGATAACTAGAGTTTCATGGAGATTGATCAAGGGGATATATTTAAAGAGGGTGACAATTAGTGTTAAGTTGCTTTAGCACCCTTAGATAAATTCACACAAAATTCTTCAGGAATTTACATGTTTACATTTCCGACGAAATCCCAGATTCCAAGCAGATCTGGCAATTATTTTGGTAAAGTTAAAGAGAGTGTCAAAAAGCTTTGATTTCCAAATACCATTAGCACCACTTGACTTATCTACACAAAAGTTCAGATACCATAGTTAGATTTAACTTTTAAACTGCATGTGCAGCTGCCAGTTGGCTGCAAGGAAGGTTCGTTGCCCACAGCAAATCAAAGTTACAAAAGACTGAAGGTTACGTGCAGCGGTGGTTAGTTTCAAGGTGGGTTTGCACACAGGTTGGACTATGGCCAGGCCCTACAGTCAACCCCTGCTGCACACTGCTGAAGACCATGCCAAACATGCATAGGCTCCAAAATGATAACAGAGGACATACTTCAATAACAGTTGTATTGGGAGACGTGTTGTGCCTTGAGAAACCTATGTGGTGCTGTGGACATTTGGAACTCTGGCCGGGTGTTGATAAATTAATATTTGAACCCTCTCCTGAGGAGTCCTAAGAAGATTATAAGGCTGAAACATGGTCAAGTCAACACATTTAAGGAAGAGTCACTGGATTTGAAGTGATTGCTTGGAATTGTAGGGTTTCACACTAGCATGACTTGTATGAGTGAATTAGCCTTAAGTGTGTAACCTTGACTACCTGCCGGCAGTCTGACCAGAATTGTACGGGGGACACTAGCAATAATTATTTTGTAGGGTTATTAAGTTATATATATTTTCTGTATATATCTTTTTCATATTTACTTTGTTGTGGTTTTTGTATAGTACATTGAGATATATATCATTGTTGCTTCTTAAAATATGTTTTGATACGTTCATCAAGAATAATAATTGTGGAGAGGGTAATTAAATGTGCTCTACTCAAAAATTATCTTGTATTTATTCCTTTATACCATTGTTTATTGTATAATAATACGTCCCATGCCCAGGTATATAAGGGTTATTTGGGTATACCCCTATTGATTATGACTAGAGGCCTTATCACCAACACGTCCACCACATAATCTACACAACCTCCAATAAATCTATTTTATCTGCTAAAGAAACCCAAAATTAGTTAGGAGTAGTTTTGTTTCTACACCTTACTACCTTGCTTATTATAAAACCTCTGAAACTCACTCAAAATATAAAATTACAGTTACGGTTAGGTCCACAAACCACAGTTGGCACATCTTCCAGATCCTTGTGCCCTAATACACTTTATAATAATACATAAGAGAGCAGCACTTCATATTGCATCTTTAAATTACAATGCTTACACAAAGAGATGATATGGTATCCAATAAAATGTCACTCATAATATTAATGGTAACATTATATATCACTAGTGAGATCATTTATGTAATCTGTAAAGTTATCTGATGCATCAAGAATGAGGTAATGAGTACTGCATTTGGTGTGTTTTTTCAAGGTTTGCACTGCAGTTGTCTGCTGTGTTTTGCAATGGTAACCACAGGAACTTCAACATTAAAAATCATAAGAATTCACTGAAAAAAAACCAAAGGTTACAGGGACGTTATAGTTCGGCTCAGAGTTCACACGCACAAAACCAGTCAAATTCAGCAGTTGTAGTTAGTTCCGGTAACTATTACTTACGTCCCAGCAATACACTGCTTATGACCTCACATATTACATCACTCATAAAAAAAAAAGAAAATGCGGGGTGGGGGAACTGTTACTGGTTGGCGGCACATAGGGTGTTGGCTATCCGCTAGGTGTTTGGTGCAGGGCCTGGCCATATGCCAGGTCCAGTGGCCAATCCCGTGCTGCGCAAAGGTGATGGCCATGCCTTACAACAAAAGAAATCGTTCTTCGAATTTTTGTGGAGCAAGGCCTAACCGAATAAAAGGCTGGTGTATCAATTTATATATATGTAGAACATGTCATGAGTGATGTAATATGTAAGGAAATTAGCAGTGCAAGACGAGGGTGCAATTTATAGTTACTTTAGGGCACAAGTTATAGTTTCTTAACATAATTATAACTGAGGAATTTAATTGATTTTGATTAAAAAGGTATGATTGTACTGATATTTTTACTTAACTATCGTGTTCCTTTAACCTTTGGTTTTTCAGTGAATTTCTAAGGTTATTTTCACTGTAAAGTAACATATTATTACAATTCCTACCTATAACATCACTTTAACCTTTGTTTTTTTCAGTGAACTTCAATGGTTTTTTACAAAGTAAGATGTCAATCGCCATGCATGGTGTGGGGTTGGGTGCAAGGCCTGGACTGCCAGAACCCATCCGTCTATTGCCTTTTCTGTGTGCAATATGGGGTTGTGAACCATATCCCCTGTTATGCATGGCTATTGGCCATGTACGGCATGCAATGGACTCCACGGTCAGACCGGAGGCCAGGGTCTGTGTCTAATCCCTCGCTGACACCCAACCCCCATGTTAGACATGGCTTTCGGCCTTCCGGACCACAGGATTGGACGCCTGGCCTGGCCTTTGGACAGCCTTGCACCCAACCACCACAGGCTAAGTAAGTCATATTCCAATATAAAGGGTGTTATTTTAAGTAAGGTAGAATTACTGACTTTGTCAAAAGGTAAAACATCAAAAATGGAAAAAACTGGCCTATTTGCTTAATTAAGGGATCAGCATGGCAACATGTATAATGCAGATCTATTGTCTTTTTTTATAAATCACAAATAATTATAATCAAATGTAAATTTAATTAATTCACACATTGCAATTTTTAATAAAAGTGACTGCCATTAAAAAAATCTAAAATAATTTATTTAACCACATCGCTGCTAAGGCTTTTCCCCTCCTATGCTGGAAGCTCATCAAGTCCATTGATCATGACGAGCTCAGCTCGTCATCAGCACAGCTCAACCGTGCTGCATGACGAGCTGAGCATGGAAGGGGTTAAAAAATCAACATGTCATTAAGGCTTTCTTTTAACTTTTTTAAGCACACAAATGCAGACATAAGAACAACCACAAGGGGCCCTACATTCCAGCTTAAGAATATGAAGCTACAGCTAGCAGTGCTTTAAAAAAATACGGTAAGCTATCCTGTGGTTATGGATGTAATGACCCAGAAGACGTCACTCTTTTTAAAAAAAAAAAAATGTTGCTGGGGGGAAGCTGCCCTCCCTGCAGCCCCAAGAATATTACCAATGTAAATAGGAAGCCCCTGCAGGGCATTATGGGGTGCTCTGTGATGGAGCCGTGAATATTAAATAAGTTGCTCTTGCAGCTTATTTATTATCCTTTTTTTCTGGATGCCCTGGTGCCCACCCAGGGCACCCATTTCATTATTTTTTGTTGGGGGCCACAGAAGAGACCCAGGACCAGACTTGGAACAGCAACCAGCCCTGGCATGTTGCTTCTCAACCTTTTCTTACAGAACGCAGATATTGCAGCACTGCTGAAAAGCCGGCACCCTGTAGGAAAAGCAGCTCCCTGCGGCCACAAAGCCAGCCCCCACGGCCAGTCAGGCCCTGCACAGGGCACCCATGGCCCGCCAGCTTCCTGCAAGAAGATCAATGGGCAACGCAGGTACCAGGAACATATTTTTTTAATTAGGAACTTTTATAGTAACTGGGCTGCCTTAGTGCCCAATCAGAAGACACACAAATGATAGACAAAATGTTGAACAAATCAAACATTCACCCCCAATCAAGAGATCTGGGATAAATCCATTGTTCTTTTTCTCACAATGCCACCTCAGTTTGGAGGCAGCCTTCATGGGAAGGGTCCAGCCTGAACTATGAAGCCAGGTACTCCCTGTACCAGAAACAAGCATTCTGGGACCGGTTTTGGGTTATCACCTCATCTGGCTAGCTTGAATCCAGAGGCACAGGGAGCCCAGGACCGGCGTCTGGGCATACCTCACACACTTAGGGTGAGAAATGAAAAGACACATAAATGATGGACAGAATGCATAACAAATCAAACAATGACTCCCAGTCAAGAGATCTGGGTTAAAATCATTGTTCTTTTGCTCACCATACCACCCTAGTTTAGACCCAGCCATATGCAAATCAGTATTGACCCTGTGCCTCATGGGAACAGTTCAGCCAAGCCAGGTCCTCTTAGGACCAGACACAAGCATGCTGGGACAGGTTCTGGGGTATGACCCCATATCCGCCAGGCTATCTTGAATCCAGAGGCACAGTGAGCACAGGTCTACATCTGGGCATACCCGGTGCACTTAGGGCATCTCTTTTATGTTGAGTACAGTGGTGGGAGTTCCAGTACCCCTGTGGCCACTCTGACTCCCTGCAGGCAACGACACAGAAGCCAGACAACTTTATTTTATTTTTTTTAAACTGTGATGTCCCAGTGCTTTTGCAGGCCAATCCAAAGCATTGCTATTGCTGGGGCCTCCGGGGGAGTCCCAAGATGCCCACAGCCCTGCTGGCTCCACTGCCAGCACCCATCCCGGGTGTGGCAGGAGCCAGCACTGCTCCACCCAGTGGGAGCAGCTTTTCTTTCTGCCCCATCAAGCTGGGGCAATTCTTTGTTTCCTTGCCAATGAGTGTGTGGGCAGGGAGAAACGTATGAACTCCCACTTGGCAGGAGCAGCTTTTTGCTCCTGCCAGGTGGGCACATTAAACTTCTCTGCCTGCACTCTTGCGGGCAGGGAAACGATGGTGTCCCATGGGACACCATGAATGAGCCTGTCCCAAAGTATGGAGTCCCTGAGTCCATAGTGTGGCTCGGGGAGGGGGACGCATGCCCCTCCTCTTAATAAATATGGCCCGGGGAATGGGTTTCTGGAGCCTCTTGGGCTCAGGAAGTGGCCCTAACCCCAATAAATGTAATTGTGCGGCCCCTCCGAGGCCTGGCCCACCTTGGATCTTTTTATTATAAAGGGCGGGACCACCTTTTTTAAAATTGGAGCAGAGGATCCTTCTTAGTTCCACAGCACCAATTGAAAAAAAGATATATTTGGCACTGGGGTGAGGTCACTCTGGGACCCCCCAACCATGCTGAGGGAGGCAGGGTATCTCTACCTTTACCCCTATGTGTTTTTTCCACTTTTTCTTTTTTCTCTTTCTGTAAAGTGATACATTTTCATATAATGTCATCCAACACCAAACATTGTGAGGTTTGTTTTACAAATGGGTGGATTTACCCTCGTGAAAACAATATGAAGGATACAGGTAATACTTTCAAATGGGTAATATTTTTTTCAAACTTAAAAAACCCATTTGCGTTGTTTTCTCTACTTTAATTTGAGAAAACGCTGATATTCGTAGGTAGATGTGAGGGAAAGAAAATATCTGCCACTCTATTTCAGAGCGATTGCTGTCATTCACATTCAATTAATTGATGTTTGTGAACATTGGGAAAATTCAATCAGTCTAAGTGCTATATTTTGTTTCCAAATCATTCCCAACATTTGCAAACATTAATGAAAGTTTATAGCACTGGTGAACAAGTAGCGTTCACTTTGATTTGGCTTATTATTAAAACTGTTCCAACATATGTACACCAAATGCACCAAACCAAGGACAGGCACTAAATAGAGTCAAAAGAAGGGCAAAGTCATTCACAATGAAATTGAGTTTACCTTTAAAGTTTCTTGTCATCCTTAATGACAGAGGTGAAACACCACCTATATATTATGCATAGTTCACAAAGACATACTTTTGCATCTGCAGTTATTGTTGAGCTAGTGCTGGAAATTATTGCGTTTGCCTAGTTAATAGGTTTTGAACAGTTCGACTAATCTACACCAAATTTGACAATGACTTGGCATGTCTAACTCTAGTTCTTCTTATAATTTGGCACACACAGGCAATAGGGTCAACTGCTTTCCTTATATTAAACCCAAGTCTCATATTTGAAGGAAAAACGAATGCTGATTGCTTATTGCCATATAAAATCAACACACCATATCACTGAGTCTATTGAGCTGCACAGTATTGGTTACACAAGGGGACGGCTGAGATATTACACCATTTTGGAAACCATGAAGCCCACAAATTGTATGTGGATATCATGTGGAAAAGTACTTGGTGGAGGCTGTGTCTAGTCATGCTTCACAAATATGAGCACAATGAGGGATAAGGATTTTTCATAAAAAGAATAAGAAGGACCGTCCTAGTAGAGACATAACATGTCAAAGCCACTGAAATGGTCAGTTATGGTGGGGATGATGATCATAACTGCCTATTTTCAGTGCTTTTAAGTGGGACACAGCCATTACAACGCAACTTTTACAACGCACTACCATTACAATGCAACTTTTACTACGCGGGATCCATTACAACGCATGCCTTTACAACGCATGACATTACATAGCAGATGCTATTACAACGCATGCCATTACAACGTAAGTATAGGTAAGTATATAATTTTCTTTTTTCTTTTATTTAATTCATAACATTTTTTAATTAATTTAATTTATATTTAAAATAAATAAATATATTTATTAATGTATTTATATGAAATAAATTAAAAATAATAATTTAAGTGATTTAAAAAAATAAGTATGAGTATAGGTGTATATGTTTTGGGGTACTGAGGTATATGTTTTGGTGTGTTTGGGTATTTTTACGGTTCAGGGCTAGGTTTGGGTTATGGGGTACAGGGGTATTTTTAGGGTTCAGGGCTAGGTTTGGGTTATGGGGCACAGGGGTATTTTTAGGGTTCAGGGCTAGGTTTGGGTTATGGGGCACAGGGGAATTTTTAGGGTTCAGGGCTAGGTTTGGGTTATGGGGTACAGGGGTATTTTCAGGGTTCAGGGCTAGGTTTGGGTTATGGGGTACAGGGGTATTTTTAGGGTTCAGGGCTAGGTTTGGGTTATGGGGTACAGGGGTATTTAAGGGTTTAGTTTAGTTTTATAATGTAGTGAAATTTAATAATTAAAAAAAAAGTTTTTTTAAAGAAAAATATTTTTTGAGTAATAATAAATTATTTTGGGAATTCGTATTACATGCATTATAATGGTATGCGTTGTATTTGTTTTCGTTGTAATAGCACTTTTCCTTTACTTATACTATTTTGCGTTATAATGGTATTCGTTGTAAAAACATGCGTAGTAATGGTACTTGCGTTGTAAAACTTGCGTTGTAAAAGCATGCGTTGTGAAAGTATGCGTTGTAACGTCATACATCCTTTTAAGTAAACCTGGGTGGGATTCCGCTACGAGAAACTCTGTGAAGTGACCAAAAAACTCTACAGTGGTGGAGTGCGTTAGGTTGCGCCGTTCCCACAGATTTGTAGCGCCGGGTGTTTGTCCCACACTGGAAAATTACCATGAACACCAACGTGAGCAGTGCAAGAGGGCGCTGCTTCTTTCTGTCACTCAAGTAGATGGCCTACTCGAGTGGCAGCTTCGTCAACGTAAACGGAAAGTTTCTCAACGCTAGCAGTCGCGACCATCCTTGACCGCCCACATTGAGAAATCTCACCAGGAGGTGGTCTAGAGTAAGATTTTTCTCAGTCACACTCGCCAACTTAACGGTGGTGGCCGCGAGCAAGAAAAAACTCCATGGAGCGGAGTTTTTCGTAACTAAACGCACAACACGGATCGTGGAGTGGGTAAAACTCCCCAAACTCCGCTAGCAGAGTGGAATTTCACACTCAGGCCTACATTTAAGCCACTTACATTCACACATTTATTATACAGTATAAAGTCCACATTCCAAGTTATTACTGTACTACAGCATACATGACATGTGGATACTTTTTTTCTGACTTTCTGCATGTTACAATGATTTACCATAGGAAAGTATATATACTTATAGTTATGTAGCCTGTTCAGTGTGGTTTTATCTCAAATATTGGATTTAAACCATGGTTTTAAATCATGGTTGTAGTTTAAATATATTTCTTTACACCTTCTATAAATAACAAAAAGCATGGCAGAAATAAAGTATGCAGATTTGCAGAGTGGTATTCTTTCTACCCCACATGAGAAGTACAAAATGCTATGTGTGTGGCTGTAAGATGGTGGGTGTTGCTGTGTTGGCAGACGATGGTGACTGTTTCGCTCCTCAGCACTTTCATAAATCATCAGCCGCCACCGTGATTATCAAGGAACAATAACCGAAGCTTCGAGAATGCAACGTCAGAATCACTTCCTTGAGGCTGCCTCTTCTTTTCAACCAGAACGAAAAGAGCAAACAGCGGACACTTAAGAGCCGCGCGATGCGTTTTTTCTTTACAAAGACAGATGAAAGGACAGCCGGCCCCGGTGAACTCTTTGAAAGGCGATAGCTTGGGACTTAGATGAAATGCCAGCCAATAGGTGCATTAACAGTGAGCGTGTTGTTTTAGATCCCTTTCACCTGTTGCAAAGTGTATTTCATTTGCATTTGTTTTCCTGGTAGAACGGGCAAAGACTACTCTTGTTTTTAGCCACACTTTCAAATCAAAGGTATCAGGTAAAGTGGCTCTGAGCAGGTGTGTGAGCCAAAGGGACGCGGAGGTCACGGGGGTGACGCAAAGTCTAGAGCTGGTGGCTTTTAAGAACAAAAAGAAAACCTTAAACACATCACCGCAGCACTTTCAGGCTTTTCTGCGAACAAACCTGACACAGTTAATTTGATGAAACGTTTTCCTTCGTGTTTAAAGCCGCAGCCACAAGACATTAGGTGTTCAGATGCTAAAGTGCGCGCACATGTCATCGGCCAGGCAGAAATAAACATCTGGCGCTCGTTTACCTCTAAATGTAATTATGGCTTTTCATCAGCATGTAATAGCCACTGTTTAGTCTACGATCACTTCACAAACACTGCACAGCTAGAGTTGCGCGGATGCGCGATTTCTTTCATGTAACCGCTGCAAAAGTATTGAAAAATACATTTTTAAAACAAACTATTAAAAAAAAGAAAAAACAGTTTTGGTAGCCCATTTGTGAGCCACAGACCTATCTGCATTAGTAATGGTAATGACCACAGAACTCTCGGGCTTTAAAGATGTGCTAGTAAATTTTAACTTATTTGGCTCGTTAGTGTGCATTGGGATTTTATACAAAGATAGTTAATGCTTTTTATCAATTTTACAAGGTTCCAAATGTTTGGGGGTTACTTTTTTCCTGAAACAATTCCAATGATTCCACCCACAGATCAGCGTCAAACATCTCAGGTTATTACAGGCCAAGAGTAATTTATCCAGTACTGGGTTTTTTTTGTTCTTTGCATTCTGGGACTTTTAGTTTTGTTTTCTGTCAAAGAAGTGGGCGGGATCAGAGTACTTAAAAAATGTATGCAATACCGTTCTCCAACTTTTTGTGAAAAAAAAAACATCCTAGGACGGGTAATTCTAACAGATGAGCCTTCTGCACTGTGAAACAGAGCGAGGGGCAGACAGCTAAACAAGCCTTCTTGCCAGGGTCCCTGATTGCCTGAATTTTTTTTTAAATGTGTGCAACTGGTCAATCTGCAAATGTAAAAGGTGCTTAAGCTACTTTCTTTAATTGATAGAATCACTGGAAGCTTTGTGATGACAAAGATGTATTTTTTTTGAATGGTATGATAAGAGAGTTACGAGCTGAGCTCTGAAGTGCGTGCTTTTAAGGGTCAGTTACATTTTTAAAAAATTGCATTATGTATAGTCTGAGTATTACTAAAATCTATATTTTGGAAACACCATTTTATCTTAAAAATGTGTGTGCATTTTGTAGCAGAGAATCTTATACTGTATACAATGCAAGTATAAAATAATGACTTACATATTCACTGTGATTTATATCACAGGCTTGGACCTCGTAACACTAAAAATACACAAGTCACTATTCTCCAATGCACCAACCAAGATTTAATTCTGTGGCTGTCTGGTTACACACAGACCTCTGCAGTGCTTAAACTAATAAAGGTTTCAAATGTACTACAGTGCACTGCCCACTGATTAAAAACTTTTAAAAAAATGTAGTTCTCATTTAAGCTGCACGTCATTTTAAAAATAGCTACCTGTAGAGGAAAGACTAAAAACACTTATAGACTATTTAGTTTTTTAGCCACCTTTGACCCTACCACCACGCTCACTGACCCCGCCCCCATTGCATGCAGCATCACAGTTCCCATACTATTTTTATGCACTTCGGCCGCTAATACGGAATTCAAACTACCGGAATGCAAAGAAGCAATAGTACAAGATGACCCACTACAAGCTGACTTACTGTAAACACAGTGTCTCAGGATAAGATTCTGTAGTACTAGGTCGTTTTTTTGTTTTATATAGCCTGAATTTGACCCGAAGCTATAGTGTATCAGAGGGCTTCACATGAACACCAGTTGCATTACACAAGGACACATTTATTTTTGATAGGCATGGGGAGAAGAAGTGATTTTCCCAGAATCACAGCATGTTGAGCGTTGTTGCTGAGACTCATCATTGCACTTTATGCTGTTACATGAGAGAGGCCTCAGGAGATAGACAATTGCATCTGTTGGGAGAGCAGTAGCACCTGTGGAAAGCAGTGGGGGCTAGATCAAAACATCTATAAATAAATAAATAAATGACCACAGTAGTTAAATTTGGAGTTGTTTGTTAGGCCATTATGGAATGCTGCCTGCCCACAATGGGCTTTGGTAGGATGTCTGGTGTTTACAACACAAATGCATACTTTGCTTCGGCCATTGGAAATTGAGCGAAGAAACTACAGAAATTTTGAAATTTGCCTATATATAAATCTACTCTTGCCCTTGGGTGTAAATCTACAACTTTGTGCTGTTCACCTTTTCCGATTGTAGATTTACACCAAAGTGTAGACTTACATGTCTCTAACCCCTAAAACCAGGGGGTGGAGACATCCAAGAGCAAATTATGGGTGTAAAGTTGCTTCTAGTAACTTTTCAAGCACAGGTTTTGAGCGAGCTCCCAAAGTGAAAGTATAAGGAACATTTTTAGAGCTTATTATTCTTTTGAAAAAGATCAAGACCATATTAATAGAAAATAGAAGTTTATGCAGAGGTGGAGCTCTACACTACCAAAGTGGTGGGAGAGCTCCCTATGGGAAAGTATATAAAACTTTTAGGTTTACATCTGTTTTATTGGTTTTCATAAAGATAAACAGTACAATACAGTTTATTATTCTTCAGAAAAAATGTAAGCTATTTTATTAGAAAATATAAATGTAAAATAATTTAATTTTTGTATGAAAATAGTGATATTAAAACACATTCTAAATGATTTAAATGTATATTAAATCATTAATTGAATATACTAATTTAAATCTATTAAATGATCATTCTAACACCTGCCCACAGTAACATTTTATTGTTATTTCATATGCAATATATTGTGTTAAAAGTTATGCATTGAATTAATGTAATTAAAAAAAGTTTAACAGAAGTTTAAAAATGTAATTAATTTTTATTTTTAAATAAAGAATATTATATAGTATTGTAAAATTAAGATGTTTGTATTTTAAAACATTACAGTAATTGTTTGATAACTATGTATTATAATTATGAACATTTATGGGACTGTACTGCAATACTTTTTTATTGGACATGTGTGATGCTGGATTTACTCCAAGGCTGGCTGGAGCACAATCACAACTATTTGTCACGTTTAGGGCTTTGGTAATTTTAGAAGTGTAGTTTGTGAACAGCGAGGTGCTTACTCTTTTGTGGGTAGTTGTTTAAAGTAGCTTGCCCCTCCCTAAACCCTTCCTTACGTTTCTCTAATTCCCTCCCAGTTTGTAGTAGTTATTCCCCATTTCCCAACCAGTCCTTCTGGGCCCTCCCACATTTACTACTAATGGCCCGATTTTGATGTCGGATGGATCAGAGTCCGTCCAACATCGATTTGGTACTGGGACCGACCAACCTCCTGTGGGCGGTCCCAACCCAGCAATTATTGTTCAGTCGCACTCCTATTCTTTACAATGGGAGCGTGCACTCCGACTGGAATGCATGCTGTCATTGTAAAGAGCAGAGGTGCAGTTCATCACTGCACCCAGTGGCAGGCACCACAAGGTGCCTGCCACGGGGAGCAGGGATCAACAGGGGGGCCATATAGGTGCCCCCTCCTCCTCCAACCAGAGGCTGTGCAATCGTGGGAGCCCTGCTGGGGGCCCCATAGGTCGATTTCCAACAGCCTTTCTTGAAAGGCTGGCACAGAAAGGCTGTTGTAATCTGACATTGCAAACCCTCAGGCAGAAAGATCCACCCTTGGGATTACTGGAGGCTTTCCGAATGGCAGATGGGCTCTCCGAGCCCATCGGAAGCCATTCGGAATCCAGTTTGCATTCCTTAAGTTGAAAACTGCATTTTCTGTTTCTGCTGTGCAAGAGAGCACCAGTGTGTAGCCATGTAACACTACTCTTAACTTCATAATGCATTTATTAAGCATGTTAATTGAGGTCCTTCACAGAGGAAGGAGTGTATACAATTGGATTCTAGTTTTAGTGCTAGGTCTGTTAGTAATGGTTTTCCATGTGTAGTCATGATTTGTGATAGATAACCTTCAGTGCACTTGCAAAATATTTAGTTGTATATGTTGAAGTTCTTTCAAAGTGTTAATTACATCGTTCAAGATAGAAAAAAAATTAGAGTTTTGATACAACTATTGTTTTTTCTATTTCATCTCTTCATGCAGTGGCTGGGGATAACCATGCCTTGACATTAGACCAAGGCCCTGCCGAAATATACATCCCATTATATCTCATAGATTTATATCTCGGCGGATGAGATATCGGTCACCGCTGTGACGGAGTAACTCGTCTGCCAAGATCGGAATCAGGCCCCAAGTCTGACTGATTGCTAAAATTACACCTGCAGATCCCTAATTATTGAAGCCACAAGCGCACTTTCATGCCATTAGCGAAACGTTTCTTCAGAAGGGGCCAGGCCCAAATCAGACACAAAGGAGGTGGAGCCACTCACAATAGACATTCAAAGAGAAAGGACCATTGTATGCCATAAATCGAGTTGGGTAAATTGCATTAGCTACTTGGCTTGAGGAAAACCGCTTAGTCGTGAGAATAGCGAATAACGTTTAGAAAAGATTAGAAAATGCACACTGTGCTTCTTGTGCAAGCTGTGGCCTCTTTTCCAAGATAGGTTTTTGTCACATTTTACAATGGTAAAAACCAATAGAAACAAGAAAAAAAATATATGAATATAATAACCAAGCCACAATTAAGTTAACCTGAAAATTGATTATGTGAAAACCATCATCATATCACACAGAGCACGTTTGACAGTATCAATAGTTCTAGGATTAGAAGTAATGTACACACATATACATAAAGATATTCACACACATTACACTGTACAAAGAGTGATTCTGACATATGTACATATAAGTACTAATCTAATGACAATTGGCACTGGATTGAATTATTTGTCACTACGCTGCGAGGGGCTGGTCAGGGGTGAGATTGACTGGAGTAAGTAATAGCATGCACGGGTCATTATCACCCGTGCAGGAGTATTTTCAGTCTTTGTCAAGGAAGGAGTTTCGGAAATGTTTTGAAAATGTGTGCACTAACAGAAGATGTGTTAGTGGCAGACTTCTAGAGTGGGCATGCCAGTGTGGGACACACACCTAAGTGAGGTATTTAAAGAAGAAATGTGTGGCATGCTACTGTTCTTAGAGCTATACAAGAATAGGGAAATGGCGACATTAATAATGAACAAATCTGTACAATGTTCTCTGACAGCCGCAAGTAAAGGAAGTCACTGGAACATTTGGAAAGCAAAAGATATTGGTCAACATGTTTTCCATATGCTTCAAAAAATACCCTTTAATTTACTAAGATTACTGCCGCACATTTATTTATTCAATTTATAAAGCGCGCTATCACCTAGCAGGCATGCTGGCGCTAAAGTGGCTCAAGGGGGGAGCGAGTAAAAACACAGGGACCAGCCACATTTAGATTATACAGGGAGGCGTTGGAAGTCCTAGCTTCATAGAGAGAACAATTAATGGCACAATTCACTATGAATATAACTGCATAACAAGTTTGGTGGTCTTGTAAAATATAAATGAAACTTGTGATAAAAAGGAACTTAATGTAACAGTGAGTTTTCGCATGGATATGGTTATGTTTCCTTTTGCTGGCAGGAGACACCTCATATATTTTATTTCCATTCTCTTTCTGGTCATTATCCAAATGAAATAACTCTTGCACAACCACACCCATGTGTATGTCAGGACCTCTGCACGAAACATAAAATGTTTGGCCGAATGTTTCTTTACAGTATACACGCTTAAATCAATTTCAGTCAGCCTGGGAGATGCAATGAATTCTTGCTCCATTTTTTCAAGGAGGCGTCAGTGTTATTAGCAGTCTTTTGTTTCCTTTGTTTGTCAGGGCCAGGACATACGTTAACAATAAAATAAAATTGCTCGGAAAATGTCCACGTCTAATATTTACCCAAAAAGACAATGAAACACATCTAATAATCACACTTGTCCCCAAAATATTCACTTTCATTGATACAAACTTAAAAATTAAGGTGCATACACTGAAAACGTAACACCCTTTCTTAAGCAGCCCTCTCAAGTTAATCAGGTAACCTAAATGAATCTGTTTCTCTCAGCCATCATCTACATCTTGTGTAAATCATGCCTAATAAGTATGTCCACTATATTACTGTACACAAATGTAGTTTCTGAAACCCACCTTGTTAGCTCTACTCCCCTTGTCCCCCACCTGCAAAATGTACCTGAAAAGTTCATAAACCTATACCCAATGAGACAGTATCTTCGTAAATGATATTTAAAAACAACACTCATGTCAGACAATATTTCTGTATACATAATCCGACATACATCCACCACCCCTCATTACTCTCCTCCTTCCATCACTTTGCATCACTGGCCCTGTGCCCGCATGGATTACACTGTAGCTCACTGGTAGGAGCTAACTAACCGCTGGTAGTAAACAGTCACCAGGGACTTAAAGATATCTGTATTTACTCCGATTCCAGTGTGTGTTTCCCAAGGATCAGTCCTTGTACCTTTTCTTCTCTCTCTTTCCACCAACTCCAGTAGTGATATAATTTCTTCTTTTGCAGCCGACCACGAGGGAAAATTAAATAAATAACTAATTTTACCTCGTTGTTGTCAGGGACTGTCCGGGACTATGAGGCGAACACAGTCAGGGACTTGGGCAAGGACTGGGCACTGGGTAGAAAACTTACACAGGAAGAGGAGTACAGCGCTGCCCAGGATCATACAGGGAGTCTGAGGAGAAAGAGGTATCCAAAGGGGAAGCCTGTACCAGTGAACATGATGGGTAAGACTTAGAAAGGAAGGGCACTCACAGAGCAATTTAGCATTCAGAATAACTACACCCAGGACGAATGTGCAAGACATATATATGAAACAACATTAACAATAAAGGGGGTGTGGGGTAAAGCACTCAGGAGCTCCACACAGGAAGACTGAAGCTCAGAAAGTTTCTTACCCACAATTGCTGTTACAGATACTGACTGCAAATACCCACATGTACGATATGGATACAAAGGCAGGGTCTGTGGGGCTTATACCTATGGTGATGTTATAAATGTAACTCAAAAACAATACTCACAGTGAACAAGAAACACCACCTAGGTGGTCAGCTGTGCCCATGGATCCTGGCGATCAAACAGGAACACGCAAGGCAGTAACAGCAAGGGGGAAGAACTAAACAGAAGCACAATAGACAAAGAGCTAGCAAGGATGAGCGCTTAACAGGAAAGGAAGGAAATGACAGGGCACACTTGGCAGAAAGCAGGCAACACACATACAAGGCAACAGAAGCAAGACATCAGAATAGAAAAACATCAAACTAGAACTGGAACTAAGGAAATGGGAAGAAAGGCAGGGACTGGAAAGGGATATACAGAAAGGGAGGCTCAAAGGGTATACTAGAATAGTGCAGGTTAAGGAATCAAGAAAACAAAAGTAGCATAGAAGGCAGTGCTGGGGCAGGAACAAGAAGTGAGCTAAGGCTCAGGAGTCAAGGCAGCACTGCAGACAGTGCCGGTTCAGGAACAGGGAATTGCCAAAGCTTTAGGAGTCAAGGCAGCACTGCAGGCAGTGCTAGTTCAGGAAACAGGGAAACTACTAAAGCTTCAGTAGTCAAGGTAGCACTGCAGGCAGTGCTAGTTCAGGAATAGGGAAGTACTAAATCTTCTGGACTCAATGTAGCACTGCAAGCAGTGCTAGTTCAGGAACTGGGAATTAGCTACAGCTCAGGAAACAAGGAGTCCCAGAGAGCACTGCAAGCAGTGCAAAGCAGGAACAAGAAAATAGCTGAAGCCCAGGAACATAGAATAACTATAGCTCAGGAAACAAGAGCACTGCAGGCAGTGCTAATTCAGGAGAAGGGATACTGCTGCAGTTCAGGAACAAGGAATACTAAGGCTCAGGGGTCAAGGTAGCACTGCAGTCAGTGCTAATTAAGGGACAAGGAAAACAGCAGCAGGTCAGGATCAAGGCATCACTAAAGCTCAAGAAAGACTGGAAACAAGCATAGCAAAAGCTCAGGGAGCACTGGAAACAAGGATCAGTCTCACCGGTAAACAGCCACAATGACCAACCCTGGGCTGAAGGAAGCTGGAGCTTAACCCCTTCACTGCTGGCCCGTTTCCGCCCCTGTGCTGTAAACAAATGAACAGGGACGGGCCATGACGAACCCCAGCCATCATCAGCACACGAGCACCGTAGTGCATGACGGCTGGGGTTCGTCATCAGCATGCAAGGGGTTAAAAGAGCTCTCAGTAATCACATGCATCAGGTGTGAGCAGGCTAGCAGAAGCCAGCCTCAGGTGAGCTGAATTCCTCCACCCATCCTTGGCCTGCAGGGGTGGAGACAACGCAGTGAGCAGGGAATTCTGGGTAATGGAGTTTCAGGCATGAGTAGGCTGGCTTCAAGTAAAAGCAGGCTGGCTTTCACAAAACCCAGCATGGATTGGGAATTGGTGTCAATTCCCAAATAGTGTCCAAATGGCTGTAAGTCAAGATATGCATGCAGGGGAGTGTCTGGAAGCATATTAGACCACCGGAGAGTCCCACAGTTTTGCCCCCTTGTGTTGGACCCGAGAACACAAGGAGCAAATCGTGACAGTTGTCCGCCCCATCGCTTTTACCTGCACGGGCCACAGCTGCTCATTTGGCTTCTCATCCCACTTCTATGGCGATAACACCCAAACTACACATCCAACCTCCACGCATGTATCTGTGACGTTTCACAGCTATCTGTAATGGATGTCACAATGATCATTGATGTTAAATTCCACCAAAACAGAAGTGTGCTCTTTCTGTCCTCTTGTACGTTAGCTCCTTTTCACCACCATCTCATTTCCCAATGATTCACTAAAATACGAGACATCAGCCAAAAATCTCTGTGTTCAGTTTGGTCTATCTTTAAAGATAGAAGTCTACCTCACCTATTGAGCCACGAAAACATGTTTTCAATTATTTCACATATGAAAATCTGCTCACAGATTGTTCATTATTACCACATTACCTAGGAGCCTATTGCTTTTTACAGGCTCGATTATTACTGGAGTGGACTCCTAGTCAATGTGCCTAGTTATTCCTATTCTTCTCTAGTTAAGGTTCTGAACTCTGCAAACCAAACTTTATTTATCCTCTTCAGGCACACCTTCACCTATTTCCCACAAGTGCAATGGCTAAATGCCTAAAATAGAGCACTATAGCTACAGATCAATAAACACTCTGAGCCTCAGCTATAATCATGATCTAATCACAGCACAACCTTCGATCCACTGAACACAACCTTCTGACTACACCAAACTACCATCTGTCTCTTTATATTTTCATTCCTCTTCCCTGCTTGGTTCATTCTCTAGGAATGTCTCCTCCTCTTTCATTTCTGATGCAAGCTTACTTCGGGACTTTAAACCTTCTCTAAAAGAACAGCTATGGCAACTAGAGAAACAATCTGCATAATCACCAACTCCATTACATATCTCAATATAGTAGGGCTCCCAAAATCCATGTCCTTATCTAGATATAGTATGTAGTGAACAAACTGTCAATTATCTCTAGACCTAGGCGTATTTAATCATATACTAACTATTAAATTCAATTTACATGCACAAATTTGAATCTTTCATTACCTATGTACCTTCACAGATGCGTCGTAAAACATTTCAGACCAAATGTGTTTTGTTGTTGTAACTAACTAAAATAAAAATAATCAAATCAGGCCTTATTCAGATCTCAAGTATTCTGACTAATGACTGCTCTGGCCACTCTCTGATTCTTTTCCACATTCAATCCTAAATTCTAATCATACCCATTCATCCTAAAGGAGAGTATATCAAGGAGAGGCAAAAGAAAGCTAAACAAAGAAGAATGTATATTTAGGATATGTGCAACTACAATCCAAGCCCGGACACCAACCTCATTTTTCAAGACTACAATCTTAATCTTAAATAATGTAAATGACATTCTCATGAAGCGAGCTCCAAACAAAACCAAGCAAACAGGAAACCAATGGAGGCAAACAAAATCATCGAGCTCCATAAAAGACTAACTCAAAAGAGCAAACACTACAAAGTAGGACTCTTCTGGTCCATAGCTTTATGCCCAAAAGCTCGTTGAAATAACCTCTCAACAATGAATATCTGCATTCTCACTGTTTTGGAAACACAAGATGTAACACGTTTGCTTAGTTTTTCTCCAACAAATGTCCAAGATCACAGGCCCATTGATTGGCTGTGACCAACGCAGTGAAGCCCCACATCATCAAACGAGCTTTTTGAAGAACTTTTCACACTATGCCAACAGGCTTTGTGCGCATTCTGCCCTAAATATTTCATTTCACGTGATCTATGACACAAAGTAGAAAAGGCCTGTGAAATAAATCAGTTTCACGTTTTTCATACAGTTTTGATTTCACAATTGAGCTGCAAAGTCCCTTGTTGTTTACACTTGATACAGCAAAGCAATAACATGGGTGCTTTAACATATTTTGGTAACTGAAGCAGTTGCTGCCAGTGTCTGGCAAAAGAAACAGTTACATACAGACAGGAATTCACCACGAGAATAGAGAAATCACCAAACTCTTAAATATAGCAATTTGCACTGAAGCAGTTTTGTTTTACGTGGTACCAGTGAGGGCTGTGCTAATTTCCCTAAGGCAAGAAAACTGCACTGCCAGGATTCGAATTTATGACCTGCTGTAGATCCCTGCTGCAGCAGGCGTGCAAGAAAACAGATGTATTGGCATCAAGCAAGATTTTCATGCAGCTCTCCCTGAACTATGCACATTTGCATTCTTAACAAGTTAAACATCCTTAATGAATAGTGAACAAAGGCATGGGGTTACTGCCTGCCGAGCTCTGTGGTTAGTCTGGAGTATTGGTGATAGCTTAGCCAGGAGCTAGGTGGGTGCCTGGCTGGATTCCACCTGCCCTCTCCAGCGGCGGCCGGCATTTATCAGAGGTAGGAGAACGGGGGCAGGAGGGGGGGGGGGGGGGGAGTATGTGAGGGAAGCGGGTATGAAAGAAGAAAATTAAAACTTACCCTTTTGCCGCTTCCTCGACGCGTCTCTCCTTCGACGTCCTCTCTTGCTCGGCCAAAAGAAGCACACCAAGGCTCTCATTCAGCCAATCACAACACTGCCTAGCAGCGTTGTGATTGGTCTGAGGGCCATGTTTCGCCGCTCAGATGCTGACTAGAGGCCTGGGCATGTTCTCCATGTAGGCTGCGATTCATGGAGAACATGCGAAGCACGTTAGACTCTTCTGGGTGGCCTGAGAGGGAGGGCCAAGCAGTCATTGCAGACTCAGAAGAGTACTGCCAACCACTCCTACCCTGCCCCGCCTCCTCATGCAAAACTGTGTAAGTAGGAGAAAATCAAATGATAATACCACAAGTTATTACCATTATATTTTCCCTTTGCTTCACTGCAAAAAAGCAGTGGGACGATGCCCCTCTGCATTAGCGGAGGAGCCACCCCTGGCACTATTACAAAGGCTGGTAGCGAACAAAGGCAAGGGATATTTTGGTCATTGAGCAGTTGGTAGAATAACAAGCAAACCTTCAACCTTATGTCTGCAGCACTCAAACTAAACGTAGGTCCTGACGAATTGCCATTCTGGCAAGAAAAATGTTGACCTGATCAGGGGGTTGTAGGTATCTTGCTCTGCACTCCCTTAGCATATATCTCCCCTCCCACCATTTTAATCAAGGGCGTCAGCCACGCCAATAAAGCTTATTGTGGACTGACCTACCTTTTTTAATTCACCACTTTCCCACTACTACACTTTCTCTGACCCTCTTACTCGCATGCACCATATGGCTGGAACAAAAGATCTCCGATAAAGAGCCCCTTTATGGGTGCCCGTCAGACATTGCAGCGCCAGTCTGACGAGGAGCAGAACCCATATGATGAAGCATGACATCTAGCTTGCTAGGTGTGTGAGGGTTTTAGTTCCAAAAAAGGAATTTCCCCTTCTTTTTCTTCATCTTTCACGCTCCACACTCCTACTTTTCCTCTGTCACCTTATCTGGGGAACTTTGTACCTTTCTTGTGCTACCAGTCTCTCGGACACGTACACTGGACCCCGTTAAATATCGTCCGCCAGCGGTTCCCCCTCTGTTGTTGATATGCAGCACTCAAACCCCAATAATTGAGAATGTAACTCCCACAACTGCACAGTAGTCAACTGGAGCCTGTTAAAAGGGCGCTGCCAGGCCTATAAAGAAAGGCTAACAAAGAAAGAGCTATAACAGTCAGGTGAACCCACGTCCTTTGTGACCTCTGGCTTTTAACCAACTGCACTTTAATTCTGCGACTTGTTTGTTTTGATATGGCATTATTGAAAACTCCAGCGTGCAGCTTTTATTGCATTTTTGATATTTTTTACAGTCTTTGCATATTTAGACAAATATTTTGCACAACTAATGTAATTTCTTATATTTGCAAAAAAAAATTTCAGGCCTTTCCATGTAATTTCTGTAATGGTTTGGCTCGTACTTCGCGGTTATAGCCAAGCCAAGAATTTGGATCAGCTTTTTCTCAGCCCTTCCCATGAAATCTCTGGCTTGCTCATCTCTTCCAACAATTCAAACTGAGAAAAGAATGAACCTTTTGATGGAGTAAAAAGAATGCCTAGTTTGAGATCTGATATACACCCTGCCCCAATACAACTAGGAAGAGGAAATGAACAAAAAGTTATTTTGCTTGAAAGCCTGGTCAATATCGAGAATTGTCCTATGTACGTAAAAAAAACTTAGGGGAAAAATGATCCTAAAGAATTTGTCATTGGCATGACAGGGTCTACTGCAAGCGCACAAACAGCTAAGTGAAAAGGGAGTGGAATGAACAAAGTGCATGAAAACTTCTGGGGCTAGAGATGAAAAGTCGTCCTTCCTTGGATTGGGGTAAAAAGAGGAGAGATCAAATTCTAATCTCGAATGTTTTGATGCAAAGACTAAATGATAAGATGTTGAGCAGCAAATATGTAATAATGTAATAATAATGAGCATAACATTGAGGTTTTATATTGCTGGATGGAGTTCTGACATGACTTATTTTATTGTATGTATTTATTTTCCAGTTTTGTTTATAGCGCATGGCTACCAAGAACGAGTTTCCCAGCACTAAAAGGAATCATGAAAAAGGATGTCTTGATACTTATCTAAACAGATGTATCTTCAATGCCAAATATGCGAAAGATCGCCCACCCCTTCTAGCCCTGTTTATTCTGGGAAGGGCCAGAAGAAATGGTTGTTAGAACTGAGGGAGTGTGATTTATTATGTGGAGCAATGAATTGGGTCGTGATATGTGGTCTCTGGGCATATCTTACTATATGAACAATACAGAGAGGTTTGAATTCAATTCTTATCCAGTGAAAAATGGTCAGAGCCGAACCCGCTGATTGTGTTTTTGGGATGTTCAGCAGAATTCTGGCTGCAGCATTTTGGATAGCCTGCAGCTTTCTGGTGACCTATAAAGGTCTTATGAGGGAATAACATACATGAAATGTGTGTTGTGTGTTGCTTCGGATGGTAATTAAGGGTGGCATTAAGTGATAAGCTAGAATAATTAGAAAGATGGAACTATTGGGACAAAAAGATGAAGGCTTAAAGTTGAGAGGAATATTAAGGAAAAAGTAAATAACTCATGGAAAGCACACATCATAGAGGAAGAAAGGCATAGTTCAACAAATCTAAAATGTTTACTTGCATTGATCTGCATGAAATGAGTGAATGTTTAACACTCAGTGGGAGGAACTTAGAGAGGGGTCTAAGACTACACAAATAGGTCTGTGGGAGAAGTCTAGGTAGAAGAGTAAGGATATGACCAAACAATGAGAAAAACAACTTGCTTTAGGAGATAAAAACATAAATTATAGCAGGTGAAAATGTGGAGATTTTATTAAAGATACAAGCTAGTCACACAAATTCAAGTATTCGTCAACCAACATAGTTATTTAGGGTGGCATAAAAAAAGCCAAAAAATTACTTTTTGGAATGTGAAAAGGAAAAACTGAAGTAAAATGTATTTTCACTCCCCTGCTGTTCTCACCAGCATGTGTTTTGCAGTGCCTCCATTCCTGTTGTCAACCCACTTAATGTTTACCCCTAGGAGACTTGCAGGGTTGGATTTCCCATTAAAACGCATAGTGATCAAAATATAGACTCAAAGATGGGTAACAGTTGATGCAGCTGAAAAGCTATAGGAATCCCTATGTGACTCAAACTGATTTTGAGACATTTTAAGTAATACATGAATAAACGTGCACCAGCCATACGTAAAAAAAACATGAGATATAAACGTGAGAAACTTAGTTATGGCATCGTAAAATTATGCAGATGATTGTAGAATAGATTAAATCATATTCATTTGAATAATATAGGTTTATGTACCACTAATCAGCCTTAGCATAATTATTTCAACATGTAACAGAATGATAAAGTGATGCACACATGTGTTATAATGTTCTTAACCATCCTATGGAGATAGTAAATTGTGTGCATAATTAATTAAATCAAATGTCATTTAGATAACTTTGTGTGTAATATTGAGAGTTTCTGTTCTGAATTCCATCTTCTGTATATGTGAACATTGTGCACGAAATGACAAAAGCAAAAAGTAGTGCTACACAGTCATACCGAGTGCAAAACTCTTGAAACCGCTAGACAATAATCTTCATGTATGTGCTAATATAGAACACTTGAAACAAGATTAACATTTTATCATTTGAAATAATTTTATACATTGGTACTTTGAAATTGCAGTAAAATGGCATAGTTACGTGAAATCTTTGCAACAGAATCCTCAACATCTCTGAATGCTTATTCTTTGAAATGGGTTAATAGAATATTGCTTTATCCTTATGAAATTTATATGAATTTTACTATTCTGTACTGCCTTTTACTCATGAGAAGCTTTCTCAAGTTCTCACTCTCAGAGGGATTTTTTGCAACAAAATTGGATACTTTGGAACATTTGCTATGGGAACCTGTCCTCTTGAACTCACTTTCATGCCTGCTGCTAAAGGATCATTGTTTGAGATTTACGTGTACCAGATGACCTGCAAGTTACAAGATCAGTACAGCCTCTTTCATTGATATGTTTCTTCCTTTAGGTTGCATGACAATCATCTTATATGAACTGACCAATGGACTGAAGGGTCTGATACAATGAGGTGACCAAGGATGTGTCACCAAGAACTAGAAGACTGTATAATACATTAATCTGATGGATGGGATATGATTCGGATCTGTCAGTCGGATGGATTCAATAGATACTGTTTTTGGCTTTCCTGCAACTCTTTTCGTTCATGCTCATCCCTTATGGACTCTGCTCGCACCCTTCATTTGGACTGACGCATACCCTAAGTATGCCATTATCGGACTCTGTCTCGATGGGACACCATACAAGAGCTGTCATGGTTCATGTCCTTGCTGAACTCTCCTAATCCTTTTTGTCACCTTTTGGCAATCTCTACAACTAGACTGTTCAGCCACCCTTAGGCAAATAAATATTTATTAATAATATGATGCCCTTCAATTGAAATCTTTGATAAACTACATTTTAAATAGAAACCTGAGTCTATGGTTTATCATGACCTTCCTTGTAAAGTTGATTGTGCATTCTAAATGTATTATTGATACCAAGGAGAGATCAACTTAGAGAAATCGCCAAATATCAAGTACTAATGTTATTGTTTTGTATAGCTTTAGCAGAATTATTGGTTTGTATGATTTTGGTCTGATGAAACTTCTTCAGAAGTTTCGGATTTGCAATAGTATTCTTTTACTTACATAGTCTGGTTTTGAGAGTCATGTACATGAACTTAATTATTAGTCTGTGAATCGGATATTCAATTCCTGATCCTCATTGCATATCTGGAAAATGGTTCTCCTATATCCAACCCCTCACTGGCACAAAACAAGACCAATTGGAGGATCAATTGAGTTAAAATAAAAACAGCGGATATGAGAAAGAAGGGTCGGGTTTCTGCTGGAATACAGTGAATGATGAGTATGTGTTTTAACCCCTTCCATGCTGATGACAGAACGGTTCCGTCATCAGCTACGGGTGAGCTGTGCTGATGACGGAACCGTTCCGTCATGAGCCCGTTAGAACCTTAGAACCCTCAGCACAGCGCGAAAATTCGCGCCGCGCTGAAGGGGTTAAATAAGGGTTCTGTGTGACATCAAATAGAATGGCGAACACAAAGCGAGGCAAGTGCAAGTTGCCTATGATGTCTCTCAGAAAGCCAAGGTGATAAGTATCCCTGTAATTTTATGTTATTAATCTACAATTTCATGTTCTGCTCCTGCTTTCAACACCTATGAAGGGGAAGTTGATTAAAGGGGTAGCAATACAAAACATAACCTCGCTTGCCTAGAACCATGCCACATGTTACACTTGATGTACTACCACTCACCCCAGCTCCTTCCGACCATCCCTTCCAATGCATACCCAAAATTACAAAAATAGCACCTCAAATTCTTACGTTCTTGCACACCCCCAAACCCTTACCTTCAATTACCCCACTAAATTATGAAACAATAATACCGGGCCTCCTGCCACCCTCCCACACCAACCTCTGTAGCATATCTACCATTCTCTGCATAGGGAAGAGGTGCGCTGCTCTCCATTGGAGCACATAACCTGTGCCTCGCTGACAGGCTGCCTAAAAGCATGGCCATGAAATCTCTGACATCATAACAGTAGAAGAACATCTCTTGGTTTTCCACTACTGTGACACAGTAGCAGTGAATAACCGAGGAAATAATTCATTTCACCGACTCTCTTGACATTTGTTTATCCAGGTTAAGTATTCACTTCAATGATGTCTCAGCATGACCTACGTGTGACAAAACTCAAGAAGGATTGGTATGCTACTGGCTCTCACTGACAGCCACAGCAACCAAGATAAATTAGGATGCCATTGATAACCATGGTATGGTAATGAACATAAAAACGGGGGTCTGCTTTCATTTTTTGGGCTACGATATTCACATTTGATGGCACAAGTAAAAAGATGAACAGGGAATATAAACTGGCTGAAAACAAATTGCCTATTTCAGTTTATTTCCGGATTACTATGCATGCTGTGTATAGGAGGGGACTGGAAAGGGCAGCAATTTAGATGACACAAAACACCCCTTTCAATCTTCCTGGTAGCGCCATCTTGGAAGTACATGGTGCCGCTTTTCGGCGCTAGCAGGTAGGCTTCACGCTCTAGTCGTCAGAAGGACGCTAGGCGTGTACATAAGTCAGGAAAATCGTTGGCTCCCCCTTGTTAGCTGTTATTCGACCTGTGCATGCGCTCTGTGCGCTTCAGGACCTGAGCTGCTGCTCGATTTTAAACTTACCTCGTCTTTATTTCATTTGCCTTTCTTTGCATTTTCCCCTGTTCTTAACTGCGCCTGGCCCTCACTTGCACTCTAACTTTTGAGATACACACCGCTGTTGGGCGGGTCCGCTTCCCGGCGTAATTCTTCCTGGTAGCGCCATCTTGGAAGTACATGGTGCCGCTTTTCGGCGCTAGCAGGTAGGCTTCACGCTCTAGTCGTCAGAAGGACGCTAGGCGTGTACATAAGTCAGGAAAATCGTTGGCTCCCCCTTGTTAGCTGTTATTCGACCTGTGCATGCGCTCTGTGCGCTTCAGGACCTGAGCTGCTGCTCGATTTTAAACTTACCTCGTTTTTATTTCATTTGCCTTTCTTTGCATTTTCCCCTGTTCTTAATTGCGCCTGGCCTCACTTGCACTCTAACTTTTGGGATACACACCGCTGTTGGACGGGTCCGCTTCCCGGCGTAATTCTTCCTGGTAGCGCCATCTTGGAAGTACATGGTGCCGCTTTTCGGCGCTAGCAGGTAGGCTTCACGCTCTAGTCGTCAGAAGGACGCTAGGCGTGTACATAAGTGAGTCATGCAGACGCGCAGCGGGGACGCCTGATTGACGCCGGAGTTACGCCTAAGTTCAGCCTGTCTGCGCCTGTCCGCGCTGAGGACGGGCTGCAGGACGGGCTGGACCCTGTGACGCCTGATTTGTCCGCTTCGTCTTCTAGCGAGGATCTGTTTCGTGACTTGGTGTCTCTTAGACCCCCTGTGCTCCTGTGCCACCATCGGCTTCCCCCGGAGGTCCTATGTCTGGCGCGGGTTTGCCCCTCGTGTAAAAATTCTTTTAATTTCTCTTCACAGGCTGTCAGGAAGTCTGGTCTCCCTCCCTCTGGTCTGCCCATTTCTCAACCTAAGCAGGGCTTTCTAATTAATGTGCGGTCCTTGATCAAACATATAATAGACTTCCATGACTTTGTAAGTACTAGACAACCTGACTGGGTCTTTGTCACTGAGACTTGGGCCTCTGAGTCTTCTGGTCACGACCTCCTTTTGGCTATTCCAGAAGGTTATGCCTTTCAGAGGCTGGATAGAGTGCGACGCAGAGGAGGTGGACTGGCTATTCTTTTTAAGTCCGCACTCTCCTGCACTATAAAATCTCTATCGGTCCCCTCAGACCCATTTGAGGCTTTATACTTTTGTATTGTGAATGCCCCCTCGAGCTCCTTCACTGGAATTCTTTTATACAGACCCCCAGGATCCAGAACTAATTTCTGCCCTGAGCTTTTTAGAATCTTGGAACCATATTTTGGTAGATCTCATTTTACCATCCTAGGTGACACCAATTTCCATCTAGAGGATCTGGCATCTAAGGACACATCCTCCCTAGTTAACCCCTTGGAAGCATGTGACTTTGTCCAAAGAGTGATCCATCCGACCCACAAGGCTGGTCACATCCTTGATGGGATATTTTCTAATGATTCCAGATTAACAGTCGGCGTTCCTTTGCCGATAGTCTGGTCTGATCATTTAGCCGTTCCACTGTCCTTGGACATTTCCTGTCCGGAGGGCAATTTGGGGACTAACAAGAAATGTCTCAAAAGAAGCTTTAGGAATTTTACGAATGAGGCCCTGGCCCCTTTTATCCGAAGCACGAATATTACATCCCAGCGGATGGTGGATGAGACGGCCCTAGAACTCGCTGACTCTATCACCAAAGCAGTTGATGAGTTAGCGCCCGCCTCACTCAAATATGTGGCACGACATAAGCCGACAGCCCCCTGGTTCACGGAAGAACTGAGACTCCTCAGGCAAAAATGCAGAAGGAAGGAGCGATGTTGGCGCAAATCTTGGGATCCTAAAGATCGAGAAGTTTATAAGGGCCTGTTATGAGATTACAAAAACAGAGTCATCAAGGAGAAACAGGATTATTTTACCAACTTAACCTGTTCTCTCACGTCATCTAAAGAGCTTTTTAAGATCGTTGACTCCTTATGCTCACTCCAGGTACCCGACCCTGTGGTTGTTTCACAGGAGCTATGTAATAACATCTCAGATTTCTTCTATAAAAAAATAGATGACATCTATTTGGCTCTTCAATCACAGAGGAACACTCTTAGTGAGGAGGACCTCTCCCGAGTTAAACATCTGGAATCCTGGGATGCGGCTGCTCCCCAAGTCTTGAACCAATTTCCTTTGCTCTCCTTGGAGGGTCTCAATCTCCTATTAGACAGAACGAAATCTGCTTCTCCTTTGGACCCGGTTCCTTTGAGAATACTAAAGGACTGTAGGGATATTATTCTTCCTCCAATGTTGAAAATAATGAATGGAGCTTTGGAGCAAGGTATTTTCCCGGTGGCATGGAAGAGGGCCATTGTAAAACCGCTCCTTAAAAAGCCCACCCTTGACCCTGGTCTATTGAAGAACTTTAGGCCTATATCCCTTTTGCCGGCCCCTGCTAAGATGTTGGAGGCCCATCTGAATTGTCATCTTTCCAACTTTTTGGACGCCTCAGGGTTCTTGGATGGGTCCCAACATGGCTTTAGAAAGCTGCACAGCACGGAGTCTGCTTTGACAAAGGTCGCAGATAACATCCGTCGGAAAGTCGATCTGGGGCAGACTACCGTGCTAGTTCTGCTGGATCTTACAGCAGCATTTGATACCCTGTCTCCCGGTACTTTAACATCTAGGTTAAGGGAGGCAGGGGTAGCAGGACCGGCCCTTAGTCTCCTGAACTCCTTTCTACATCAGCGAGAGCAGCGAGTGATGCTTGGGGATCACCTCTCCCTTGTCAAGTCGTTGCAATGTGGGGTGCCACAGGGGTCGGCATTGAGTCCGACCCTGTTTAATATCTACGTGGCCCCCCTTGCAAGACTAGTAAGATCTCAGGGGATGGAGGTAGTGTCGTATGCCGACGACACGCAGATTATGGTGTCCCTGACCCACTCTGTGAATGTCACCGCGTCCAACTTTAAGTCCTGTATGCAACTTGTTGCAGACTGGATGATTCTCAACTCATTAAAGTTGAACATTGACAAAACGGAGGTCTTGGTCTTCGGCAAAGACCAGGGAATGTGGTCAGGTGAGTGGTGGCCCTCATCTTTAGGCATCTGCCCCACACCCACACAATCTGCTAGGAACCTAGGCGTCATTTTTGACACCCGGCTCTCCATGGAACTTCAGGTGAATAGGACAGTGGCCACCTGTTGGGGTGTCATCAGGATTCTGAAAAGAATCGCTCACTATCTTTCCCCACAGGCACGTAAACAGGTTGTGATCACCCTTGTTGGCTCAAGGCTGGACTATTGTAACTCACTCTATGCCGGGGCCAACAAGGGCCTTCTTCAACGCCTGCAGGTTGTGCAAAATGCCGCGGCGCGCTTCGTTCTGGCCCTGCCGTGGATGTCCTCTGCGACCTTGGCAAGGAAGAATCTCCATTGGCTGCCTATCCCTTTCAGAGTTTCGTTTAAACTTCTCTGCCTTACTTATAGCGCCCTGAGGGCAGGCCCGACTGATGCCTTGGGTTCCTTGCTCTCTAGGTATGTTCCAAACAGATGTCTTCGCTCGCTAGAGCTTAATCAACTGGTAGACCCACGCGCTAGGATGGCAAGATGGGGGAGCAAGGCCTTCTCCATTCTTGCACCACAACTTTGGAACACTCTTCCCCTGGAGATCAAACTACAGCCTTCACTTGATCTTTTCAGGAAAGCTCTGAAAACTTGGTGTTTCATTAAAGCCTATCAGTGAGCTCTTGTTTCTGGTTGCCCTCAGCTAGTTTTTGAGTTAGGCGCCTTGACGCCCACTGGGCATAGTTGCGCGTAGACAAATCACATTTCATTCATTCATTCATTCATTCATTTCATTCATTCAATCAAACTAAAGGAAAAGGTGATATAAATGTATACTTTAAAATAGCGTAAGAAAAACGGCATGGCTACAAAATAACTATAAATTGTCTCCAAAGTGCCCAAAATTCCATAAAATCAAACCTTTTTTGGAAGTCAAATAATTAGGTTCTTCATCTTCATGTCTTACTAACTTTTTCCTGGCAGAGGTGTCCATCCCAGAAAGAGACCAAACGCCATCTAGATAAGTCAGTGTGAAAGAGAACTTTTCTCTCACTGGAAATCTAGAGCATTATGATTAGACCCATTCGACTGCTGTATTCTTCATTTGTTTTCTGCTTGCTGCCCAAAGATTTGTCACCTATTATACAAAACTGAAGACAGGACTGTCACTCAGCTACAATGCCATAAAACCATGAATTTGCAGTCAACTATGGTGTCATTTTATCATGCCCAGCCGCCTTTCAGAAAGGGGCGTAGCTTCGTCAGTAAGATTGGGGGGGGGGGAGCTTCAGATTTTGCAACAATCAGGCTGTCATGTAATGGTAAAATACATTATACAACAAGCAGGGTGCATGAGAATGGCTTAAGGGGCAGCGGAGAGGGAGAGGAATGTGAGAATGCGGTAGGAGTAGAGAGAGAAAGAATGTTTTGTAAGTTATTTAACATTTTTAGGTTTCAATTTCTTTATCGTTTTATATGATTTCGACGAAATAATCACAACAATAGTGAAAATATGCCTTTCAACATCCCACAAACGTAGGAGAAGCTTAAAAACATATCTAAATTAACAATCCCAACATCCCCCCCCTCCCAAATGTATTCAACATTTTTAGGAGTTTCAAAACAGAGATGAGTGTGTGCGTTTTTGTCAGTGTGTGCATGGAAAAATCCCAGGTGAAATCCGCCAGACACCCCACTATACGCGACTGAGAGCACCTGTACCCAACTTTTCAGCAAAGAAATACATTAGGGAGGTGTAATACTCTAAACGCCCCCACTCCTCCCTAAGCTATGCTAAGGCGCAAGTGACCGTCTATATTGTAACTACTAAAGAGCACAGAGCATAAACCAATAGAACATACCAAGACACTCTACAGTATCTAGGGTCACAGACCCTATATTTACTATCTCATTCATAACTTAGCCATAAACTCTGCCCAGAGTAACAGGCTAAGACAATTTCCCAGCCCTAGTTCTCTAAATCTCCCTCTTCGCTGTTCCCAAATGTTGCCATATATTGCTAACCAAAGTGTCAACCTGCTGTCAATAATAAAGTAACCACAACGCAGTAGTCCTGCTAACAAAAGGAAAACGACCAGTGTAGAAATGAGGGAGAAGGCAGCTCTTTTTCCAAGTGATACAGTTGGAGACAATGTAGGGGACCTCTGTCAGGTTAAAAAGAGAACAGTATGGTGCCTGTTTTCTATTTGATGAATGTTTAGAAAGTGGGATGGGAAAGGTCCTAATTATAGGTTGCAACAGATGCAAATTTCAAAACTGATCTGTAGTTTACTAGCTGTGAAAAACTGCCATTTCTAAGTCCTACGAACAGAAATATACAATTTACATTTACTGTGGAAAGATGTTGTACAAAGTTAGAACAGCAGAGAACTGAACGCCTCCCAAATGAAATGAGATTCTAAATCCTGTTTCACCATTGTACAATGTACTACTGCAAGGGTAGGTGTTAATTGCAGCCTACCTATAACAGGAAATAATTTCACGTATGTGCATTCTCTTATGGTATCTCTCCATTCGATTCAAACTATTTATTCGGTAGGATCGTACTGGCCAAAAACTACATCAAAAACAGTATACAATAAATAATAAGATTTATGAAAATATGTACAATATATTAAATTAAAAATCAATTAAATCAAAAATTCCGTACCACACCCTCCAACCAAATATAATACTTTTCCTAAGTCGAACAGCGCCCCATATATAAAATGTAGTGCTAAGACGTACAGAGGGAGTCCTCAGTGCACATAGATATTGTAAAGCAGCATTATGGTTCCTAATATCCTGTTCAAGGAAAATCGGTTTTAAATAGTATTTCCTTAGACCTTCATAAAATCCGCAGAATAAAATAAAGCGCTGTGTGCTGGGTTTCAAAATCCCAACAAATGGACAAGGGATCATACCCTTAGGCCGTTGCTTCATAATAGGGAAAGCAACTAAAAGATCTGCAATGCTCAGCTGCAGCCTGATTGAAACAAAACACTGCTGAATATTAGTCACCTATAACAGGTATGGTTGGCATTTCTCCTGAGAAATGTTTGAAATGTAGGAAACGACCGAGGAGTTCTTTGATTCCACAAGGGCTCTTTTTAGGTCTCGGTAATATCCGGTCTGCCGAAGGCAGACCGGAAGTCCGAGAATTAATATTAGTAAGAGGGCTGCTTTATCCCTCCCTCTTTTTGGCTCTCCCTCCATTGGCTGGCTTCCTAAACGGAGGCCAGTCATTGGAGGAGAGAGCCGTCCCTCCGAATAGGCTCCGTCTTTTTCGGATTTGGGGGCGTCATTTTTGCTGTTCTTTAGCTCCTGACGTAGCCCGTCACTCAGGACAGCAAAACCACGCCCCCAAATCCGAAAAATATCGGAAGCTTATGGGCGCCATTTTTCTGCACAGTAAGATGAGGTAGGTTGCCTGCTCCCGCTGTTCGTAGCTCCCGCCCCCTCCCGCTGTTCGTGGCTCCCGCTGTCCCCCCTCCCGCCCCCTCCAGCTGTTCGTGGCTCCCTGTCGGCCGTGCTCCAGCCCTAGGAGTCACACTCCACCCCCAGGCTCGCCTGTGTGCTCCAGCCCTAGGAGACACGCTTCACCCCCAGATCCGATGTGCGCCACCATGATGCCCTCTAACAGACGCAGTCCAGCTCCATGCCCGACTGCCTGCACCAACACCATGCGCACCGAGCAAAGCTCGCATAAGAAACCTTTCATGTCACCGATGCATTTTACGGAAAGGGGGTATCACACTGGCCCTACTCGCAGACACTCCGAGGGACCTTGCCAGTCCCAAAGATGTTCTACACCACGCTCAGGATCGCACCATTCTCAACGCTCATCGCATCACTCGGCATCCCCCTGTGCGGCGGCCCCCCCTGCACTAACCCACCACTCACGCTCACTAACCTGCCAGTCACATGCACCTCAGAGCCCGTGCTCACTAACCCGCCAGTCACATTCACCTCAGAGCCCGTGCTCACTAGCCCGCCAGTCACATTCACCTCAGAGCCCGTGATCACTAGCCCGCCAGTCACATTCACTTTGGAGCCCATGCTCACTAACACGCCACATGCACCTCAGAGCACGTGCTCACTAACCCGCCAGTCACATGCACCTCAGAGCCCGTGCTCACTAACCCGCCAGTCACATGCACCTCAGAGCCCATGCTCACTAACTTGCCAGTCACATGCACCTCAGAGCCCGTGCTCACTAGCCCGCCAGTCACATTCACTTCGGAGCCCATGCTCACTAACACGCCACATGCACCTCAGAGCACGTGCTCACTAACCCGCCAGTCACATGCACCTCAGAGCCCGTGCTCACTAACCCGCCAGTCACATGCACCTCAGAGCCCATGCTCACTAACTCGCCAGTCACATGCACCTCAGACCCCGTGCTCACTAACACGCCAGTCACATGCACCTCAGAGCCCGTGCTCACTAACCCGCCAGTCACATGCACCTCCGAGCCCGTGCTCACTAACCCGCCAGTCACATGCACCTCAGAGCCCGTGCTCACTAACCCGCCAGTCACATGCATCTCAGAGCACGTGCGCACGCTCACCATCACACTCAAGGTCCCCACGTCCCATATGTCACCGACCTAACCCGCTTTATTGCGACGCTGACTGGATCCCCAACCCGACCTTCAACTGGGACAACGATCAATTACTAATGAACGAAGATGGCTTTGTTACTCTTACGGGGCCGCAGGCATTCGATTCCTCATACCACGACTCACGCTTACCAATCCACCAGCCACAATCACCTCACACCCCACCACCACCAACCCCACTAAGTGGCTTCCTTATGGATTTGTATATGCCCCCCAGTCCTGACTATGGCCCGGGATAAACTACCCCCCGAACTTCTCGATTCAAGAACAGTCAGTGTCCGATAGTGGCGTTGTGTCCCCCGTGGTATGCACTTGCCCACACCGGCACTCACACCCACACGGGGGGAGTTATTCACACTCACCGGGGGGGGGGGGGGGAGTTATTCACACTCATGAGGGGAGAGTTATTCATACGGTAGTGAAGGGTCGGAATCGGTGCACGATAGTGGCTTCGAGTCTCCGCCGGTATGCACTTGCCCACGCCGGCACTCACACTCACCCGGGGGGAGTTATTCAAACTCATCCCGGGGGGAGTTATTCACATTCACCCAGGGAGAGGTATTCACACAGTAGTGAAGGGCACTTCCGCTTCCCGAGCATCCAGGCATCAATGGATGACAGTGTCTTCATTGATCCTGCGGATCAGCAGGCATCCTCAACCCCCCACTCACGCTCACCATCACACGCAAGGTCCCCACGTCCCCACCCGAGACAAAGTCCCCAACCTGGGGGGCGTTCTTCATATTCAGACAGTATTGACGGGGTCGGCCAGGGCTTGCCGGAATCAATGGGCGAAATTGACTGCGTCAGGCAGTTAAGATTCAGCGACTCCTGAATCGAATATGCAAAGGAAGGTGACAGGCGAGTGATGACACCTCGAGTGCCGAGTCTAGGCATGGACTTCATGGTATGACGTCACACAGAAATCCAACATCCCATTACCTGAAGGCGGCCGGCTTGACTTCCATGGCTGTACAAGTGGCTCGTGATTGCAACACATCAAACGAAGTCGAGGCCGCCATTGTTTTGTTCCTTTGATGCTTTCGTTAAAATAGTGGCTTCTGTTAAAAAAAAAATGGTCTTGCGTTTCTTTTCGAAAATGGACAAGTTAATCATGAGGCTTGGAATAGCGAGAGTAATGCAAGTGTGTTAGAAATCACAGCAGTGGTCTTCCGCTACTGGCTTTCCGAGTATGGTATTTGGAGCATTTACTACTGTGACATGTGGCGTGCTCTAGGCGCGCTGGGGGTTGGGCTTTGGAATGACTTTTGACTCATTCATGTGCCAAATTCATCTGGGGATGCGTCTTCAGCTGTGGGCGCTGGAGCTCTATGACTGGCTTAAAGCAGAGAAGTATGCACGTGTCAAAACTCATGGAGGGAGCTCGCCTTTGGAGTCACTCATCCGGCAGCTTGTTTTCATTGACACTGCCTGGTAAATAGGTGAATGTTCTCATGACAGCCACGCCTCGGAAAAATGATTTTCTTGTTCAGAGGCAATCTAATACTTGCTCTTTTTTGGGGCCTATTCGGCCTCACAAAGAAGCCTGCAGTACTGCAATGTTTTTTTTATTATCAGTGTGCACTGTGACTATTTCGCCATTTATTGCTTATTTCAACCTCACCATCCCCTTTTTGTTAGGTCTCGGTAATATCCGGAGCACATAAAGTGAGCAGAGACATAATTCTGGGCAGGCGTAGCAAGACGTCTGTGTGAAATTGACTAAATAAGCATAGCTTAGTCACAGATACCAAATTGAGTGGAGCACGTTACCAGCACTGCCGGAGAAGAAACTGCGTTCGTCGCTGCCAATGGCCCAGGCTCCAGTACTTCACTTACCTGATAACAGCACGTTTGCTTTTTCTGTTGATGTCGGAATGTATTTTTTTTAATGGCAGTATTTAGTATTGTGCATGTTGTCAGATAAACTTCTACAACTGACAGAGACTAATTAATAGGTTTTTGGCAGTTGTCAGATAGGAAGCATAGGTCTACTCTTGCTTGACCAGAGGCTCTTTTTTTGCAGTTTTATATAGCACAAACCCTTATAAGCCACGGGGAGATTACGCAATTTATGTAAAATCACATAATATTGCACGTGGTTCCCTAGTTCCAAAGTCTTCATCTCCTGCCATTATGCCTCATTTCCTCCTTAGTCAATGGCTGCTTGGGTTACTAAAAGATGCCAGTGAAGTCCTATGAGATTGCAACGTCCAGCAGTGCTGAGCTTCACAGACGCAGCAGTCAGATGTGATGCAGGTTTTCAGAATACTGGAGTAAGTCTCGGTATACAGGAAAGTATTAAGATGGCTCTGTGAAAACGAGCAGTGGCAAATCCAATAGGTCTCGTCTATATGACCTTTTGCCTTTTTAGGTCTCGGTAATATCCGGTCTGCCGAAGGCAGACCGGAAGTCCGAGAATTAATGTCAGTAAGAGGGCTGCTTTATCCCTCCCTCTTTTTGGCTCTCCCTCCATTGGCTGGCTTCCTAAACGGAGGCCAGTCATTGGAGGAGAGAGCCGTCCCTCCGAATAGGCTCCGTCTTTTTCGGATTTGGGGGCGTCATTTTTGCTGTTCTTTAGCTCGTGACGTAGCCCGTCACTCAGGACAGCAAAACCACGCCCCAAAATCCGAAAAATATCGGAAGCTTATGGGCGCCATTTTTCTGCACAGTAAGATGAGGTAGGTCGCCTGCTCCCGCTGTTCGTAGCTCCCGCCCCCTCCCGCTGTTCGTGGCTCCCGCCCCCTCCCGCTGTTCGTGGCTCCCGCTGTCCCCCCTCTCGCCCCCTCCCGCTGTTCGTGGCTCCCGCTGTGGTAGGTCGCCTGCTCCGGCTGTTTGTAGCTCCCGCTGTTGTGGCTCCCGCTGTCCCCCCTCTCGCTGTTCTTGTGACACGAAACCTGACAGGCGCTTGGGAATGAGGCGTGAATGTAAGAGGATGTCTCAAACTTCAGGAAAATATATTGGTCCAATGACCTTGTACGGTGTTCGACACAGTACGAACCGAGGTAACAAAAAGAGACTGTGACGAACGATGCCGTCCTACCAAATGTGGCAAACATTTGCAGTTTGAAAAATGACCCTGGCATTCTACGCTTGAGGTGAACTGCCTCCTCAGCGAAGATCCCAGTATTCTGTGTTTGAGGTGATCGGCGCGATGTGCAAATACCCTGTCAGTCTAGGTCTGAGGTGGTTTGCCCCCTGTGCGGAGAGCCTGGCATTCAGTGTTCAAGGTAACCTGCAGCAATGTTTTAGGTGACTTGGACCCGATCCAACTAGGAGACGATAGCTTCCCTTAAAACAATCCCAGTGGAAACTGCAGTTTACGTGGAGAAGGGACTGGCTGATATTAGGTGGCCCTGAATTGAGCAAATTTTTGGGAGGTGTCGTTAGTTGAGCTTGACGGGCCCGAAGCCGGGTTGTCAATGGTCGTCCCTTCCACAGACCATTATAGGAATCGAGCGTTTATCCACCGGGGCTCAGGAACAATCCCCGTTAGCTTAAAAGCTATGGAGGGGATATCCCAATCTCCTGGGAACAGCTGGTGTCTGCGGGCCCTCTCGGATTCCCTGTCGCTGGAGTGCCCTCCCTCGCCCTGCATTGCAGGGTTTGGGTTTCTAGCTGTGCAGGGACCGCCGAGGACGGCTGCTTAAATTAGTCCGAAGGAAGCAGCAGGGCTTCCCACAAATGGGCAATACAGCCGTCAGAGCCGGCCACTTGAGTCTGCAGCAGGCAGCTTGTTCCCTGGGCGGGCTTTGGTGCTCCAATCGGGCTGTCTCAGCTAGAAAGTCCTGCTCGAAAGAGCAAGGTCCGAAGTACAGCTGTAGTGAACTCCGGTGCTTGGTGACCTGCTTGCAAAGCCCTAGTGCAAACCTGTTACCGCCTCTATGCGCTGTAGGGTGGGGTAATGGGAGGGAAAGTAGTCAAAGTACTTGTTTGTATGTTAATCGATAATGTATACACAGTTAGGCAGTAATATGGATGTGCAATGTCGGCTAGTTCTTATAATTTGATATCTGCATCAATTGAAATGGCTGCTTTTTATGAAAATATAACAGAATGAACCCTTTCTGAGGAGGTTGGGAGAACCCTGGCTCACATGGTAACTTGTCGCTACTAATGATGTTAATTATGTGCATTGCTGAATACACGCACCTGATTGTGAATAAATGACAATGCCATTTATTTAGGGATACAAAAAAAAATAAAAAATAATGAGCAATGCCAATAGCTCTACCTATAATATTGCCGAGACCATTGCATTGTAAATGCTTGTTTTGCATCTACTACTTAGGAATGATGCTTTAATTTCACTCCTGTCAGGGGCTAGTATACTAAGTGGATCATGAGGTATGGGCAAATTAAACAATAGTTTGAAGGTTTCATTAATGCAGAAGAGCAAAGAGATTTTAAACATGATCTAATGCTAAAAAATCTAAAATAATTTATTTGGTAAAACATGTTTCAGCTTTTACCCAGATGGAGTACCAAAGTAGTATATGCTTCAGCAAAAGTGAGTCTTCCAGGTAAATTAATCCAGCCTCCTTATGTCAATAGAAGTTGGTACAGAGGCTGGAGTACATAACAGATGCCTAAGAAAGGCGTTCTCCTCAATCTGAAGAGGTCTGCTAGGTGTATAACCCCAAAGACCACCACCTAATTAGGCAGTCAACAGCACTCTCGCCTTGTATATAACAGACCCCCCCACCCCCCAAGTGGCGACTTGCAACAAAAAAAAAATCACAAAAGATGCACTGTTTAAAAATGCTGTGATTTTTACAAAAGTGCATGCAAAATATGTGAAAAAAATGTTCACCCTCTCTTTACTGACTCAATGCTGCCACTGAGCCATTAAAGCATTAAAGGGAGGGTGAGCATCAGGCAGGCAGCAGAGGTGATACATTCCTCTGTCGCCTGCCTTTGAAATGCACCTCGCCTGCAGGCTGCCTCACACCTTTCTGTGTCCCCTACAGACCCTGCAAGCCATTTGAAAGCACAAGTCAGCAGTTTTTTTTTGTGGCGGGCACATATTTTGACCACCGTAAAAATACAACAAATTGTGAGGTTTTGGACCGCAAATTTTGCAGTTTTGGGCCACAAATTTTGAGGTTTTGGGCCACATATTTGGCTTTTTTGGCTGCGAAATCTGCCATCCAAAGCTGCAAAATCCTGGGGGTCTGTATATAGTAGTCATTGCTTCAACTGGTCGACTGCCAAGTTTGAGGAAAAACCTAGAGACTCCTTTTCATACTCCACTCATTTTCAAACGGGCATTTTGTATCTGTTGGAACCATGAACCATTATTAAAGAGTAAGATTCCCAAGTGACAAAATGGATCCATCTTTTCAATTGGCGAGTCCCCCACATATAAAAAGTCTCAAGTTTTGTATTTTTATTCCCACAGACCATCGAATAGGTTTTTGACTTGTTAATCTTCATTTTCCTAGCCTTTATGAACTGATTGGGTATTGCAGGAGCCAAGCCCCAACCTCCCATTGGCCCCTACAGAAGAGTTAACCCTGGTTCAGAGAGTGGTCCAGACTTGCCTCCACAGTAACTAAATCTGGGTGCTCCTAAGCTGAAGAACCAAAGAGAGTGAAATGCATTGAGCACAACTGTTTTATAGGTGGGTGCTGTAAAATTGAGCACACATTATTGCTTCAAATATATTAATAAAGCAAATCTTAATAATTTATTCGTAAGTAGGCATTAAGTATATGAAACATTACTTCAATAAAATATTTTATAAGTAATAAATAATCAACTTCATACAATAAAATACTATGAAACTTACTGTGCCCTGTGTAATAGAGAAAGAGCTTGGCCGAATAAGGGCTTAATCATTCAATCTACATAGTTGAAGGGAACAAGGTGCCAGGGCACTAAGAAACAAAGAGGAACCTAACATATATTCTTTACATTTCTACTTGCAAAGGAGTGCTCTCTGGGTTCCATACACTCAATAGCTTCAGAGTTTGGCCATAATGGCCAGGAAGCTCTGTACCTCAGCAGGTACTGTGTATTCATCCTAGTCAGCAGTCCACGATGATCTTGTGAAAGGGGTGGCACAGGTACATCATTGTGGAAGCATAGAGAGAGCTTGGATGTCAGATGACAAGGCCTTCTTAAGGCGACGAGTTCTAGTCAGCAGATGGAAAAACTTAACTAAATGTGTGGTTTGCAGTCGTGGCTAGCTGGACGGCTGCGAGGAGAGCTGCCCAGTGCTAGGCGGGGGGATTCGCTTGGGAGGCACACTGAAAGCATGCACGTGAGGTGAAAAAGCTTGCACCGCCTCTTTGTAACTTTCTCACACAGCACTGACTGCATGGGAAAAAGCAATGAACAGCATGACTAGGCAACAGAGCTTCTGCTGTGACAAAAAAGAACAAAAAATGGTAGAGCAGATAAACAGAATGTAGACATATAATGATAATATCATTATTTCACATACAAATACAGAGATGGCAGGCAAGTAGGAATAGTAGAGAATGGCATGGTTGTTACTAATATTAATAAAAAGGAAGATGTAGACTTAGAGAACACCACCAAACATAGGCAGCAAGTATTCCCTTTCAATGATGGAGCAGAAATTTGATTACAGTATTATATCATGTTGAAATACTTTTGGGCAGTGCATTTTTTCACATTTACAAATGCCTCTATGCACTGATAGTTGTTTGAAAGCCAGAAAATGGACTAACCCTGAATACTATGAGGGGAAAACAGTGGCGTATCTAGGGGGAGGTGGTGGGGGGGACCGCCCCAGGAGGCACGAGTTTTGGGGGCGGCGGGCAGACCCCATCCCACTGCTCGTATCTGCGGCCATAAGAATGGGAAGAACCCCCAACCCAACTCTCCTTCCCTCCTGCTTTTACCTGCGGCCGTCGAGGCTGCAAAAATCGGTAGTAGCACCCTCCCCCGACCCCCGCTTTTCAATAAGGGCACCCGGTGGCGACAAATGCAGGGGCGGCCTAAGGCCTAGCTACGCCACTGGGGGTAAATCAGATCTGTGACTCATCTTAAACTAGCACGCTGTGTGTTCGTTAGCTTAACTATGTTGTCTGAATGGAGGACTGTTATATTGCTATTAGTCTAGTGCATTCTTTCTAGCTCTCTTGTTTGTATCATAAAAAGGGGGACATAGAGGGAAACCCCACAGTGCACTACCCCACGTTGCAAGCACAGTGAGGAGCTTCTCTCCCTCTAGTCCTCACACAAGACTTGCTTGACACCCTCCCAGATTGCTCCCCCGGGGCCCCTGAGGCCCTCCTGTTTTTTCCCCTTCCCAGTTATGTTATGCTACCCATAGTGTTCTGCTCACACATGGTGCTCAGGACATGATTGTTTTCATCCTTATGTAATGAGACTTAGACATTTATGAGGCTGAGCATGTATTGCACTTCTCAAACGCTTTTGCTACTTTTCTTATAAGTGTCCTTACAGTCTCTCATTAACAAGTAATTGTCATATGCCTTGTATGGCGGCGTTTGACACCGTGTCACACGACATCTTGACCACCAGGCTTATTAACACCGGCCTGGAAGGTGAGGCCCTAGTGTGGCTGAGGAGCTTCCTGACACACCGCACCCAAACTGTCACCCTGGGTACCTATCGGTCAGAGGAGTTGGAGATCTCGAAGGGGGTGCCACAGGGCTCTTGTTTGAGCCCTACCCTGTTTAATATCTACGTGCCCCCTCTAGCGAACATCATGAGGTCCCATGGGTTCATCCCTGTGTCTTACGCAGATGACACCCAACTCCTCTTCCCTTTTACACACTTCACCGATGAGGTCAGGAACTCCTTCTCCCAGGGGATGAAGGCAGTGGCCCACTGGATGGCATCTAACTTCCTGCAATGTAGCGTTGCCAAAACGGAAGTGATGCTGTTCGGTGAGGCCAAACTCCTGTGGTCCCCTGATTGGTGGCCACAGGATTTGGGACCAGTCCCGGAGCCTAAACAGGGGGTAAAAAATCTCGGTGTGCGTATGGATCAGGAGCTGTCCCTGAAGCAACACAGTAATCAAGTGGTGAGCTCCTGTTTCCATGTCATCGGAATGCTAAGGAAAGTGCTCCCCTTACTCCCTGACTCTACCAGAAGGACGTTAGTGCAGGCCCTGGTATTGAGTCGTTTGGACTACTGTAATGGGCTGCTTCTATCAACTAATGAGGGAGTAATTGCCAGGTTACAGGTAGTTCAAAATACTGCGGCCCGCCTTGTGCTAAACCGGCCCCCCCGCACTCCCTCCAAACCCCTCTTGAATACCCTGCATTGGCTTCCTGTCAAGCAAAGGGTGAAATATAAGACTTGCTGCATAATACACAAGTGTCTTCAGGAGAAAGGCCCTGGGTATTTGAGGAATACATTTCTCCCCTATAAACCTTTATGTTCTCTAAGATCCAGTGAACAAGCTCTGTTGCAGGTCCCAAGAGCAAAAAAGACCAGACAGGGCGGCAGAGCCATCTCAATTGCGGGCCCAAAGCTGTGGAACAGTCTCCCAGTTTCTTTAAGACTCTGTAAGGAATTTCTTCCGTTTAGGAAACAATTAAAAACCTTTCTATTCCAAAATTATTAGATAGGATGCTACCCACTGTATTTGTGTAGGAAGGATGCCAAAGGCGCGGAGATACTCCTTCGGGAGGTGATCCTAGCGCGTTACAAACCAGCAAATAAATAAATAAATATGGTGACGAATGTCTGTCTCTAACTTTCAATAAAAAGACTTGACCCAAAAAGACTTGACCCAAAAAGGGGGACTTGTAGTCTCACTCTCCACACGCTACCGACCTGTCATTATGACTGCCACCTTCTGGTTCTTGGATATCATCACCAACGTTTTCTCCATGGTGCAGCTTGATACTGCAGCCTACTCCAAGGTTGTGAAAGTGCATGGAATAAGGATTCTGGCTATACTTTTGGAGTGTAGTGTGTATGTCACGGTCTTCTGAATTGTTGGTGGTACTTTCACTCATATCATGTTGTTTTGAGATTAGGGTGCTCATGTTTCCATGTCTTCAGTAGTGACAATGTTATGAACATCTATATAGTGGCACATTTAAGTAATTTATGTATAGTGGTATTTCAAATAGAAACAAGCATTGGCAAAGCCAACAGGTCTCACCTAAGCAAGAGCTATAGGCTTTGCCAATGTGTTTTAGCTGTGTTGTACATATGTGTGGTTGGTGTGCAGCATGGCTAAAAGTTAGTGGCATAGAAGAGAGCAGCGTGGAGTGGGGTAGTGTACTTGGAGTGGGGCAGAGTAGAGTGGGCAGAGTGGAGTGGCATAAAGTGGTGTGCCATAGAGTAGCATAGAGTGGGGTAGAGTTGAGGGGTGTAGAGTACAGTAGAGTGCCGTTTAGTGGAGCAGCACAGAATGGTGCAGAGTGGACTAGAGTGTTGTTGCATGGAGCTATGTAGAGTGCAGTGACAGAGTGGACTGAAGTGTATGATTGGAGTGGTGTAAAGTGAAGTGGCATGCAGAGAAGAGTAGAGTGGCGCAGAGAAGAGTAGAGTGGCAAAGAGAGGAGTAGAGTGGCGTAGAGTGGGGTAGAGTGGATTAGAGTAGAGTTGCTTAGAGTGGAGCAAAGTGCTGCAGAGTGGAGTAGAGTGTCATGGAGTGGTATAGAGTGTCACAGAGTTGAATAGCACAGAGCGGTGTGGAGTGACGTAACGTGGAGTGACGTAACGCAGAGTGGCGTAACATAGAGAGGAGTAGAGTGTTGTATAGTGTCATAGAGTAGAGTGTGAGGTAACTTACTGCTATTACAGACAATACATTTTTAATTGGATTGACCATTATATTTATACAGACATACAGTTTTACTGATAAAACTATACAGCGCCCAATTGATAATGCGTAGAACGGCATCACCTAGTGCAGTGATTTGTTTTCATTTTTTTTTATATTTGTTTCCATCACACTTCAGAATTACAAAAAAATTTACTTCAGTAATGCTTTCCTAATTCTGATATCTTCAAATATTTGCACAGTTCATTAATAATATTTAAATGTTGTATGCTATGAAAAACATAACATTGTACAGCCTTCTTCCAGCAAATCCCCAGCACCAGGCATGATTGCCCCATAAATACTTATACTTTGAAGTCAGAGAAAGAAAAGTAAACACCAAGCTCCCTTGAAAGTCAGAGACTGACATTTGACCTGTCTTTGAAAGCATAGAAAATTCGACAAGATAAGAACAATATTTAAAGGCCTATTTACAGAAAGTGAGTACTTGTGAAAGTCTAGGCAGCACAGGAGGGACAAAGACATACTGGGCAGCCTAAATCCAGGAAATATAAAATAAGCAACAGTAAGTTACAAAACTGAAACCTAATAATAATGCAATGGCAATGGGTGGCAGGCATACCCCGGGAAGCTTTCCAAATGTCTCCAAGAAGACTTTGCAAAGCCAGACAGCTGCGGGCTTTGATATAAATAGGTCAATTAGGACAAGTGTGCAAAGCACAGTCAGTTAGAATTGTATTTGCAATGGAGGTCCAGTTGGGACTGTGCCCGCAATGGAGGAAGGCCTGCTTGAGATCATGCCTGGAGACAAAGCCCAGGCAGATTCAGGTCTTCTGTGTGGTAACTGTTCAGAAACCAACTAAACTGGAGGTCCAGTTGCAATTAAGTCAACAGTCAACACTGGAGACCCAACTAGGACTATGTCTACAACAGAAGCATAACAAGGAAACATTTACAGTGACAGCCATACTAGAATTAAGTCTGAAGCAGAAGCCTGGATTGTATCAGCAACAGCTCTGTTAGGCTTGTTTTCATTACATTTTCAGATGTGTTCTGTATTTTTTATGTAGCATATTCAACACATCCTTGTCCCCCTGATGCTGTTGGGAGCTTCTGTGCATAAAGTGGTGTAAAGTGTCATCAAAAGATAATGTGTTTTCCAGACGGAGGGGTATTCAAGGTAATTGGGTCTTGCGCCTTTGTACTAACACTCATATTAGTGCAATCAGTGGGTCCTGAATTTTGATTATGTTGCTTCAATCTCTACCTGCGCCAGCAGGAGTTATGTGCATTTGCTGTCTGAAGGTTGGTGTGCTCCCAGACTTTGTACACCACTCTACCTTTACTACTGTCAGTTTCTCTACCAGTGTTAGAGTTATTTTGCTAAAAGTACAAGGTGTGTGAGATGACTGGGACATCAGGGTTCAAGAGAGAAGCAAACACTAAAGGGCTGAGAGGCAGTTCTGGTTGATCTGACCTATGTGGTCAGAGTGCTAGACTTGACCATAGTCTGCTGGAGTGTCTCCTCCAGTAATACTTCAGTTGCCTAGGCCTGACCAGGGTTGTGGGCTATGTTGGGCATTCATTAACACATGATTCTGGATTGATGGGGCAACTGAAAGGATTAACTGAAAGCTGCCTTTTCACGTTCCAGGTACACACAACACCAGCCTACACAGATTCAGGTATATCTTTACATTTCTGTGAACTGAGTTCAATGAAGTATGTCTTAGGTCACAAGGCAATGACATAGATGGCCCGCACAGCATGAGAAAGCCTCTTAACCATACTGCATGTGCATGTAAGTGTGTGCCTGTATGTCTGAGGTAAGGAGGCATGAGAGGCTTTATTTAGATTTACTTTTCTCATTTTCAATGTTCCCTATTATATCAGAGGACAGCAACAAGGGTAATGCATTCATTATAAGCCCCGCTCAAAACCTTAACACCTGAGGTTCTTCTGTGGGGCTATGGAGTTATATGACTCTGGGTGTTCCAAAGGGATCAACCCTGTCACCCATTCTCTTCAATCTATTCATGGAACAGCTAGCACACTCCGTAAAATCTGCTAACCATCATTATCACATGTATGCAGATGGCACACAATTATATCTGAAAATGTCCTCCCCAGAGGTCATCACATCACATCCCTTCAATTCTATTCTACAAAACACTCATCTTTGGCTCACCGACAATCATCTCAAGTTCAATGCAGTCAAAACAGAATTCCTACTCATCTCACCTCCGAACAATAGTCCCAAAATTGACCTATGGATGAAACATCTTACAGTACTAAACTGTTCTCAAATCATTGATTCTGCTAGATCCTTGGGAATTATATTAGATACACACTTGAATATGTAGGATCACATCAGTACAGTCAATAAAGGAGCGAATTATCAGACGAGCATTGTACGGAAACTTTAACGTTACCACCTTCAGGAGGACCTCAAGCATGAGGTTCACGCTCTTGTGTTGCCCAGACTGGACTACGGTAGTGCCACACTCTGCGGAGTACCTAGATACAAATTGGCCCCTCTAAGGGCCTCCCCTATTGTGGCTGCCAGACTTGTCTCTGGAACAAAAAGAATCAAGCACATTTCCCTGGCTCTAAAAACCCTGTACTGGCTACCTCATGAGGCAAGAAAAAACTAAAGATATCATGCATGACGCATAAAACCCTACATTTCAATACCTCTAAATATTTGGTTAAAAAAATTGAAAAATCAGGTGGTTGCAGACCATCGCGAAGCGCGAACTCCCTGTTACTGCAACCACAATCCTTCCATAAAAAGAAAACAGGATACAGAGCTTTCTCGGGTGTTGCACCTAAGATATGGAGCTCTCTGCCACCGGATGTTCACCTAATCGCATTTACTGCTTCCTTCTTTTATGGTTTTTTAAACCGAAATAAAGATCATTGGCTTACTTCAAAAAAGAAGCAAATCTTTTCAGATGAACAAGTTTTTACCCTGAGCTATCACGTCTGTGTTGTATTGATTGTAACCAGTCCAGTGACTCTTTTAAGGATGCTAGACCTTTTCTTTGCTGCCTACCTTTGATAAAAAGAGTAGTAATTTCTTTATTCTCAAAGCCCTTTACTTCATTCATAGATGTGGTCATGCAAGTAAAGCACTTTCATACCCACTAGGGTCATGTTCGTGCTATAGAAAACGATATAAATACATTAAAAAATAAATCACATATTCTGTTACCCTTTCTCTTGGGATAGTTAGGGAGAACTCTACTTCTCTACCCTCCTGCCTAGAAACATTGCTGATCCTATGAAATCACATTGAGACACTGCCATCAGGTTCACTTGTGGGTTTCGTAAAAAAGAACATATTTCTGGAGCAAGGAATCCTTTGCAATGGTTACTTGCCAAGGCCCAACTTACTTTTGAGTCCCAGTCCTAAATTCAGATGCCTCAACAACTTAAAACACATTATTACATACTTCATATTTCTCCTTACACCCCCTTGAGATCTTAGTGATTGCTACTAGCAACCTTATATGCACTCCTATATTAAAAACTGTTCCCTAATAGCAAATGTAATTTTTACCTCCAAGCACCCTTTAACTGGAACATCTTTCCTGATCATATTCTGGCCTACAATGCTGTTCCAATCTTTCAGTGCCGTCTCAAGGCATATTTGCACTAAAGCTATTGATGTCATCAGTGCCTAGAGGCCATTGGGATATTTGATCCTGGAAAGCAAAGTTGGGTTATAAAAATGTCCAAATTCACTCTACTGGCAAACCCAAGCAAAAGCCAGATTGCACAGTTTCTGCACTCTCTGTGGTTTTCACTAGCAAAATAAGTTCAAGGAGCACCACAAAATGACCCACTAAGTAGACAGATTGTGTGGTGGGTATGCTTCTAACTGGATATGATTTATTTAAGAAGAACAATAGGAACTGCCCAAATGTGTCTGTTCTGAGTTCAGGGGCCTTTATTTTTAATTCCATGGCAGTTGGAAGCAAATTTCAGGGAAAGTCAATGGAATTCGCTTCTGCATACACAGTAATGAAAACATAGGGCCTCAGTTAGAGTTAGGCAAATGGGTTACTCCCTGACAAACGTAATGGATATCCTGTCCACCGTATTACAAGTGCATTAAATCCAATGGCATTTACGTGGTGGGCCGGATATATCACGTTTGTGAACGAGTAACACCTCCGTCAAACTCTAAAAGAGGCCCTTAGTTCCTGAAGCACTACTGGTAACTCCAACCTTGCATACGGCTTCACGACCTGCCAACTCACACGGTGCCTCCGTGAGTCACACAAGTTCGGCTTCCATCGTACAGTCACATGGTGCGGAGCCAAAATCGCAAGGTGGCAGGGAAAAGGAGCTGAAAGCCACTGTATACAGTGGGTTTACAGCAGGTTTTCAGAGGATGTAAGCAGCCAATGCCCCTAAAAGAAGTGAAAACACCCCAGGACATTGGGGACAACCTCAATAACACTTTTGACCCCTCCATCACCCCGCACCCCCTCCAACTCCCCGCCTCTCCTCCTCACACTGTGAAAATATTTTGTAAGTTGGCAGGTATGGGCTTCCATAGCAGATCTGGTGAGTTCATTTTCTAGAGGGCAGCAGGATTACAGTTGCCTGTTCTCTTATCAAGAGAGTTCTACTGAAGAGATCTGGGACCCACTGGAAAGTTGAGGATTCTTTGCTGTCTGGGACCCAGTGGAAGGGTGAGAATTGTTTGCGGTCTGGGACCCACTGGAAGGGTGAGGATTCTTTGCGGTCTGGGACCCAGTGGAAGGGTGAGGATTCTTTGCGGTCTGGGACCCAGTGGAAGGGTGAGGATTCTTTGCTGTCTGGGACCCAGTGGAAGGGTGACGATTCTTTGCAGTCTGGGACCCACTGGAAGGGTGAGGATTCTTTGCTGTCTGGGACCCAGTGGAAGGTTGAGAATTCTTTGCAGTCTGGGACCCACTGGAAGGGTGACGATTCTTTGCAGTCTGGGACCCACTGGAAGGGTGAGGATTCTTTGCTGTCTGGGACCCAGTGGAAGGGTGAGAATTGTTTGCGGTCTGGGACCCACTGGAAGGGTGAGGATTCTTTGCTGTCTGGGACCCAGTGGAAGGGTGAGAATTGTTTGCGGTCTGGGACCCACTGGAAGGTTGAGAATTCTTTGCAGTCTGGGACCCACTGGAAGGGTGAGGATTCTTTGCAGTCTGGGACCCACTGGAAGGGTGAGGATTTTTTGCGATCTGGGAGACACTGGAAGGGTGAGGAATGTTTGCGGTCTGGGACCCACTGGAAGGGTGAGGATTCTTTGCAGTCTGGGACCCACTGGAAGGGTGAGGATTTTTTGCGATCTGGGAGACACTGGAAGGGTGAGGAATGTTTGCGGTCTGGGACCCACTGGAAGGGTGAGGATTCTTTGCGGTCTGGGACCACTGGCGTAACAAATCTTGAGGGGGGTCCCATGCAAGGTATGCAGGGTCCCCTCAGGACTAAATCAGGAGCTCTCCGACCCAAGTACTGTGCGGAGGGAGCCCCCTGGGGTTTGTGGGCACCCGCACCGCGGTGGATGAGGGGGCACGTGTTAAGCCACTGTCTGGCACCCACTGGAAGGTTGAGGATAAATGTTTTGGCCACAAACATCATTCAACCCTATCCTGCAAATACGTGTGCGTTTGTATAACAGCACAACTAGAGCTGTGAAATTCCCCACGTAGCCTGCAAGGGAATACATGTCTGTTGTCATCCGCTTGTCACGTCAAGGTGCATAGCCAACAACCTAGGTCAACGCATGTGCTCGTTTATGAAACACATACGGGGTGTCCCCTTCGGGAACCTTGTGGTTGATGAACATCCCACAGAGAATTAAGCATTTCTGAAGCTCCACAGAAGAATTATTACACACAGAAACACAAAGGAGGCGGGAAACATAATACGTCTCTTTCTCTGGGCAGTGAAAAGCCGTGTCTAGTTAGAGATGACATTTCTTTTCCTAAGGGGATTACTTCTATTTGATGCGATAAACAAGCCAGTGATAGTATTTCACAGTTTTAAGGTCTTTGAATGTTTAAAGCAAACTTGTTTTTAAACAAAATTCTTGAATAAGAACAGAAGTGACACGAAAACTTAACTTCTCCAAATTAAACTGCTGCTTTTCCTCCACACACCAGGACACAAATGTGAGTGACAATTTCAGTGCAGAGCTCAGGCCCCATAAAGGCTGTCATATTATAGTAAGTGTACATAAATCTTAAACACAGTCACTCTTCCTACTTGAGACAAAAGGCACTCAATTGCATTTGAGATATTTAGGACATATTTCCAAGACATGTAATGGATTTCTTTAGATTATTTTAGCAGTAGGTATTTATTTTACCCCATGTTGGTTCTATGCTAATCTCTTATGCACATACAAGTACATGTCATTTTCTGAAGCATTTAAACAGATGCAATATCACTCAATTCTAACAACACCATTAAAAGCAGCATTTGAATATGTGAGAAACCAAGTAATATTTACATACAAAAATAAAATCAAGATGTCTCCGTGTTTTTTTAATTGCTGAAAAACAAATGCTAACATTTCTCAAACACAAAGTAAAAACAAACCAATCTAAATATAGTCGAAATTATAAACTTCGATTCCCGCCACTGACATATTAATAAACAGCATCATGATTGGATGGAATGAAACCCAAGAAAACCACAGAGCAAGAAAAGGTATCTGCTGAAGGCTCCATGCGATGTGGGTTACTACAGTTCTGAAGGTCATAGTGGATACAAAATGGAATAAAGCCTCTTGCGAGTGGCTGCCTGGCCTGCCAATCACAGTGAACTGACCACACCCTACTGCCCCTGAATTCCACCTTCTATTCTCCCTATATAAGCAAGCATTGAATGCAACTCTATGACATTTTAAATAGTGAAGTAGTTACCGTGTTCCAGCACTTTTAGAGGAAACCAGAAGAGAATGACGGAATGGATCAAGGCGTTGATGCAGTGACCCCAGAAAACCTGCAGGGAAAAAAGGAAAAAGAGTCAGAGGGGCTGCCAAAGACGCTTGACCTTTTCAAAGCCTCAAGAAAGGCTTTATTGTGAAGTTAACTGGCAAAGTATACTGTTCCTCCCAAGCATTAATATTTCTGCAGTTCACAATCCTATTTCCTCATCCATCTTTTTACGCTTTTACACCTTTCTGCTGCCAGGTGGCTGCAAAGTTTCCCTGACAGGATCACTGTTTTCAAGTTACCCTTCCATCCTGCTGATCAGGGAAGTACGAACTGAGAGCCTGTTTTAGAGCAGGGTGTTAATGGAAAATCTGTAAAAAATAAATAAATCTGTAGATCTCCCTCTGACGGAACCTATTTCCAGGTTTATTTTCTCAAAATGGTGTAAACCCTGCAGGTGGAGCGTCTGCTGGCTCTATCATATTGTCCACCATGTGTCACGCCTGCCTAGCCTCCGTGGAATGTACAGACGAACTACGGAGACCAATCCAAAATGGCCTCGCGGCAATGCGCATGCGCGAGGGGTCCGAGCCGGAACTTAAGCTCGCTTCCCCAGGCGCTCAGCGCTTTGCGCTCTAGTTTCTTCTCTGCTGAGTTGTCACTTCCGCTAGGCCCTTTCCGGTTACACGCCCTCGTCTGTTCTTGGGCTCACGTCTTTGATCCGAGGCACGGCTTTCCTTTGCCGTGCACTTTGTTTATTTGTTTTGTCCTGGCTCTGGGTCACGGTATCACGAACCGTACCTATCACCCGGGCTTCCAAGCGGCTATTCCTGTATTTTGATTCCGCTTTCCTGATTCCTTTGGTGAAGCTCATCCCTTCCTGTTCACCTCCCGCCGAGAGTTTTCATTCAGTACATTCTCCTCAGGGGCAACACGGAAGGATTCTGCGGCATTCCCAGTAGACCAACGTGTCCATTTTAACTTGGGTGCTACTTCTCAGTTGTCCCCTCGCTCAGCGCCGGCTGTCTTACCCCGGTGTCTCTGTAGTGTTCTCCGCCCTGTTTCTTGCGGACTCGTCATTGAGCCGGACTAAGGTCCTGCCGAACGGCAGGTATTTGCGGATTCAGTGGTGAGGAGTGTTGCGTGGCATTGTGGGCTTTGTGGTCTGCCTAGCGATATTCCTTTTTCCCCTTTATTGCCCTTATTATTTGTTCGTTCTCTGGACTTCTCGGATTCTGGCATTCATCACAGTACAGGGACAAGAAGAACCGGTAAAGCGCTCGTAGCGCACTATATTTATTGTGTTCTTATTATATATTCTATTGGTGTTTATGTATGTATTTCTTGCCCTCCAGGCAACTACTTCTGTGATCCTGACCTTTTTACCATACAAGACCTTTCGCCCAGAGGTGTTTCTAGTTAGGTAAGAAGTACACTCATACCGCTATGTAGGTACATACCAATGTCATAACCAGAGGTAATACCTCACATCCCTCACTTCTAGGCCATATTGGATATCGATAGTTCCACGGTCACATGTGGGTTTCCAAAAGATGAGATGTCCTAGTTGCTTTCATTGACACACTCTTGTGCTCTCAGGTAAAAGGTGGTTTATGTATTGACATTGGGGGCTTGTGGGTTGACTGTTGTTGTATTAACCCATTATTCCTTGTAGCTTCATCTTGAAGCAGAAGAGAGCAGTGTCTGAAGAGTCCAGTGTTTTGTCTCCCCCTACTTTCCTTGTTTTGTTCCCTCCTTTCCCTCCATATCACCCTTGTGTCCTAGTGTTTGATAGGCACAGGTGGTGTAGGGGGGAAGGGTTGGGGTTATCGTCGGCTCCTGGCACTCCTGTGGAAACCACATCCAGATCCTTACACCATGGAGCTGCGAAATTGCACCACAAATGGTGGCAGGTTACCCTCAAAGTGGTGAAAGATACTAGGAATCACCCTTCCCCTCTCTCCCCCCAAGCATATTAAAGAGGGTAGATATGTAACACTGATGATTTACCAGAACATTGGAAGCAAATTTCTGGTGCCCACATTTTGTAGAGGAAACTCCATATTTGACATCGGTGTTGTCAGCATTCTCCTCAGGTGTTGATAAATAAACAACATCTTCTCTGTCAGATATCCTCCAATGCTTTGGTAGAGAAACGTCCATAGCCCTGGTGGCATTGTACACATTTATGAGAGCTTTTCTCAACTGCTTATGCAGAAGAGGGAAATCGGCCAACACAGTAGATGGGAAATCCACTGCGCGGTCTCGAACTTTCTGAATCTGCCCCTTGTCAACTCTAATATTAGGTAAAAAGATGCCCAGTTTTATAATTATGTGAGTTAAAACAGAACTCGAATGAAACAATGCAGCTGTAGTATTTCTTTTACATGGAGTGCAATTTGCCATATCATACGATCTCCCTGCCGGAACAATCTAATTTCCAGTGGGTTTAAATTGGACATTGAGAAATGTATTTTTCATACTCTTGGAATTACACTGGCCAAGGAAATCAAAAAATGAACACAGTATTTTGGTTCAAGTTTGTTCCTGATACAGATTTAGAACCCCAGCCAGACTGCCAGAAACAAGGTAAATGACAAAGCTCTTTAACATCAACAGAAAGGGCACTGCTTCCTCCTGCTCAGTGTCCTTTTAGCCTTTCCAAGCAGAAGACAATCTCAATTATACAATGATGGGGCAATTGTTTTTTATGAAGCACTACTAAGTCATAAAGACATGGCTTTTCATGGACACGTTTAATTGCAGACTAGATTTTGCTTCTTTATCATTGTGAAGAATAGCTCAAACAATACTAGAAACGCAGGGGCTGATTTAGAGATTGGAATATGTTATTTAGTCCGTCAGGGCGACCTAAAAAAATCCTCCATCGTCCTGATGGGAGTAAATGTACTCTGAATTTGGACCTTTTACTATTGGCAGGAAAGGCAGCTACTGTGGTTCCTGACAATATATACAAAGTTTGACAGTGAGTATCGTCAAAATGACAGTACTGTCAAACTTCAAACATGTTTTTGCTTTTTCCAAATAAAACAATTTCTAAAACAGGATTTTTTTTTCTGGGGAAAAAAACGAATAAACCCCACACCATGGGAGTTTTTTCCCATGGTGTGGAGGGGATTTAAACATTTTTACTTTCCCTTACTGTCAAGGTTTTCAGGTAAGGTAAAGTAAAAACTAGTCATTCAAACGCCAACTCTAAATTGGGCAGGCAGGTGAATCCGCAAATCTACAATCGCACTCACTCCTTTGGGCTGTCAGAAAAGTATGTCAGTTAAGGAGAAAAAGTAGTGTCCGTTGACATACTTACGGTCGGCCTGTCTGTAAATCATGTGGGCTGATTTGAGTTTGGTGGAGAGGGAACTCGGTCGCTGTTGGGAGTACCCTCTTCGCCAAACTGAAATCAGCCCCTTAATCTAAATCATTAACATTTGGGCATGTCTAGCCTTCATTAAGACAATTTAGACTTCTGAAAAGGGTAAATCACAAGCATATCAGAAGGCCAATTACCTTCTACAGCACAATCATTTCAAATCAATTCAATGAATGTACCGCACCCTGACACTAACAGGGCCACTTACAACCTTAAAGTAATAACACACAAAAATAATACCCCTGTGCCAATGGCTTCAGCACTGAGTATAGAGGTCAGTATTACACTAAGGGCACACTGTACCTGTTGGCTACACCACGTTTGACTACATGCGCCAGGAACAAACAGGGATGATATGCCCTATAACTGATAATGCACTGTCCCACGGGAAGACGTAATTTCCAGTGCATTAGTGAAAAATGGGCCGACTAATTTAAGCAGTTGGTCCACCTGTCAAAGTCCAAGAAAGACCAATCCAGCATTTTCATGGGGGACAGAGATCAGTCTACTGGCGACTGCAATAGGTTATTGCACCTGCCTGCAGAAGGGTATTTTAAGGGGTCCATGGAACTCAGATTGCTGCCTAAAGAGCACCATCGGGGTGCACTGATTGTGTACCACCTGTTTGTACATCAGTGTCAGTGTGCCTCCAGATGGCTCCTTAGCCTATACATCTGCGTCCATAACATAGCATGAGTGCAGAGGCAATGTCTTCCTATGAAAATTACCCAACACACCTTCACAATAGTGCTGGTATTTCAGGTGTGCTGCCACTATCTGTATTACAGATAGCGGCCCCTTCTACAATACCAAAGTACCCCAGGGGCTCAGAAAGTGGGTGCACTCGCCCGTTTTGCCATGGGGAATTTCACATAATTTGTTCTCTAGAATGTTTGTGCACCTGGGTATGACCTTGGTGATAAGTAATGGGGAATAAGAAGAGCAAACGGTTCTTGAACATATTGTGCTGAAGTAGTTACATCCTACCCACTGTTCTGCAAAGGTAGTTACCTCCAACTGGGTTGGTACCCTGCAATGTATGGATGAAGAAAAGAGTCTGGTAGCAAGTCAGAGAAATAGAGATATTGATCAGGCCACTGTCGGACCAACCAAGCAAACCCTCCACATCCTACCAAAAGACTCAGCAATTTCATGGAGCAATTAGGTATCATCATTGGCACATCCCATCCCCTATTCCTTACATGGTCTGCATTTTTATATTAGACCTTCCCATTTTCATTCTTTCAACTATTTCTTTCCTCTTGGTAGGGGCACCCCAGTAACATTGAATATATGTATGGGGGGGGGGGGCTCTATAAGGTGCAGGGCCCCCAAGAGAGTTATATGAAAACATGATCAAAGTTGCAGCAGACATCGAATTTAGGACTCACAGGATAGGTTTGATTTGAAGTTAAACATTTTCAGAGTTGGAATCTTTGCTCCTTGGCTTTGGAGGGCTGGGGTCCCTAGTGGTTGGTCCTATGGATGCATTTCTGGTTGGTGGCTTGTAGCGTGTACAAGAAAGCGACATATGCTTGTGGTTGTTTTCAAATTGAAAAGGTTTCATAGACACTTTCGTTAATCAATATTGCAATGCACTTATTAATATCGATGACACTCAAATACAAAAAAATATTTTTGTTGGTGATACCCTAACATGTGATGACTGTTTTTATTAATGTGGTGACCCTGACAAAGCCAACATGCCTCCCTTATGTGTATTTATTGGTGACGCCTTGACAAAGCCAATAAGCCTGTTTACTTAAAATTACAACTCCTTATATTGTGATGTTGTATCTGGTGTGGGTGGGGGTATTGTAATATCAAGTTATAAAATGTCTGTCAGCTAAGTTCAAATTTACAAACAAACATGAACGTATTTTGATTAAAATAGAGGGAAAATGTGAGCACGAACCTTTAATATACTAACAGCTTGTGTTGTTCCAAAATCCATTTCTTCTTACCTTTGTGTTAAATCCATCAGCATTCTGGGTAATTTTGTAGAGTTCGGGAAATCTTAGCATACTCTCTTGACTGCATGATCGTTCAAAGATTCCCAAAGTGAAGGGTGGTAAGGCAGTAAAAATCTATAAAGACAAGAACTGGGTATTAAAAATAAAGACATTATTTGTGGTCACATTCAAATGCTTGCATGGAGACATGGAGAATCGATTGTGATGTACTGCCTGAACTATAAGACCGTTTGATCTTGTTCTGTTTACAGAAAGCACAGGGTATGGCCCACCATGCTGATCAAATGAAATGATTACTGTCTAGAAAGCTATTAACTAATTTTTCTCCATTGCCTGGTTATGGAAAGCCCCAGGGAGCTTTTCTCTTTTTATGTCACAGTAATCGGTAATAGGGGATACATCGCAAGTGGAAATTTAAGCTTTCGTATCTTTTCTGTTTTTTGTCAGCTGTAAATCACAAAAAACATAGAGTATTATTAAATGACTTGGTCTTGTCAGTGCACAATCTTGGATCAATTATCGCAACTATTCCTTCAAGACTGCAAGTATGTGGAAGTAGGAAGAAGGCAATGGCTTTGAGATTCCAGGGCTGTATTACGGAATGGTTTGGGCCCCGTGCATACAACTGTGCGCTGTCTCATTTGCGCTGCGCCCCTTTGAATGTCTATTTATGCACTGTATTATGTTGCCCCGCACAAAACCTTTCCATTATAGGAAACCGTTTGTGCGCCCTCAAGCACAGAAATGCTGCAGCCAAAAATGCATGTACACCAGCGCGAATTCAATTGCACACAGACGCAAACGCACAAACACAGAGCACTAAGTCGGCGCCAACCTCGTGGCGCATTACAAACCAATCCTCCATAACGCCAAAGGGCGCATACTTCGGCACACATCGACAACTAGTATCGCCGGCACAGTCATGTGTAATACGCCTCGGGTGGATGAGTACAGAGCATCAACCCTTCCTGGGCAACAGCTCCGTGATGTAACCGGCTGCAAAGTGTCTGCTAGGAAGTCTTCCAAGTGGGAAACTTTAACTTATAAGAGACGATGAATTTGTAATGAATGTAAAGATCAGAATATTGTTTTGCAGTTAAAGGCGATCACAAATGTTGTTGTCTCTAAACACTAACAAGTCAGTTGAAAAGATGTCGGACCAACAGACTGGGCAAAGAAAAATCTTTATGGGGTATGCAGGTAGAATTTAACAGCTTCCCTAACAACAATATCAATCAATCACAGACATTTATAGAGCGCACTACTTACCCGGAGGGTCTCAAGGCGCTGGTGGGGTGGGGGGGGGGGGGGGGGGGGGGGTGGTGGGGGGGGGGGGGTGCTGCTACTGCTCGAATAGCCAGGTCTTGAGCTTCTTCCTGAAGGAGAGGTGGTCTTGGGTCAGGCGCAGGTCGGGAGGGAGGGAGTTCCAGGTCTTGGCGGCCAGGTAGGAGAAGGACCTTCCTCCTGTTGTCGTTTTTCGGATGCGGGGGACGGCGGCGAGGGCGTGGCTGGCTGATCGGAGATGACGTTTGGGAGCGTAGAAGTTGATGCGGTTGTTGAGGTAGCTCGGGCCTTGATCGTGTAGGGCTTTGTGTGCGTGGGTGAGGAGACGGAAGGTGATTCTTTTGTTGACGGGGAGCCAATGCAGGTCTCTCAGATGTCCGGAGATGTCGCTGCGTCGTGGGATGTCGAGGATGAGTCTGGCTGAGGCGTTCTGGATCCGCTGGAGTCTCTTCTGGAGCTTGGCGGTGGTTCCGGCGTAGAGGGCGTTGCCGTAGTCCAGTCGGCTGGTGACGAGGGCCTGGGTGACCGTCTTCCTGGTCTCGGTGGGGATCCACCGGAAGATCTTCCGTAGCATGCGCAGGATGTTGAAGCATGACGAGGAGACGGCGTTGACTTGTCTGGTCATGGTGAGGGAGGAGTCCAAGATGAAGCCCAGGTTGCGTGCGTGGTCTGTCGGTTTGGGTGCGGTGCCCAGGGCGGGGGCCACCAGGAGTCGTCCCAGGCGGAGGGCGAGGAACCCAGGATGAGGACTTCCGTCTTGTCTGAGTTCAGTTTCAGGCGGCTGGTCGTCATCCACTCGGCTACGTCTTTCATCCCTTCGTGAAGGTTGGCTCTGGCGGCAGCGGGGTCGTTGGTCAGGGAGAGGATCAGCTGGGTGTCGTCAGCGTAGGAGATGATGTTGAGGTTGTGTTGGTGTGCGATGGCCGCGAGGGGGCTCATGTAGATGTTGAAGAGGGTGGGGCTCAGCGAGGATCCTTGAGGGACGCCGCAGATGACTTCGGTGGCCTCTGACTTGTACGGTGGTAGACAGACTCTCTGTGTTCTTCCGTCGAGGAAGGAGATGATCCATTCCAGTGCCTTCTCCTGGATTCTGACGTTGCTGAGGTGCTGCACTAGGGTGCGGTGGCAGACAGTGTCGAATATCTGAAGTAAAATGTCATAGAGTATAAAATAGACAGTCCAATTAACCTTTCCAGGATCTGTAGTCTCATCAAATATAATTTCTCACTGCCTTCAATATCCATAAATTACAGGGCGACATGCTCAAACAATAGAATCAGTGCTCATTTTGAGATGGTGGTTATAGGTGGGGCCCACTCAGGCGTGCAGCTAGAGCTAAATTTGGGGGGCGGGGGGGGGGGCTGAAAAATATTTTGGGGGGGCTAATTCTTCCAACCATAGACAGAGTGGCTGTAAGAAGGGGTAAAAAAACAACAAAAGCCTAATTTACAAGTAAATGATATTTTAAAGACCTGTTAAGTACTCGGGTGCGGATGCAATCAGATTGTCGCCAGCCTGCAAAGCTGTGTCAGCCCGGGCTGACACACACAATGGGGGTAGGGGGGGCTGAAGCCCTGTGAGCTCAATGGGTGTTGCGCGCCTAGGCCCACTGGCACTCATTGTTCGGGATTGACCATTATTTTTATACATCAGACTTTGACTAAGAGCGAGAGCGAGAGAGGAAAAAAAATCACAAAAGGAGGAAAGAAGTATGAAGAGAAAGATGGAAAAAAACATGAACAACGGAGAAAAGTAGGCACGAAAAATAACCTGACAAGCGATATAAAGGGGCGGGGAGTGCCTGTACGTTGATGAAACAGACATGAGGTGAAATAATGAATCCACAGCCTTGGTATCTGGCACCCCTACTATTTGACAGAACTGGCAGTGGGATTCAGACCAAAACTTTAGGCTCATTGCACTTATTCTTCTATAAATTAAGCACTTACTTGAGTACATGTTTTTAATGGACAAGGTATTTCAAGTCAAATATGCAAGAGCATAAAAACTCTGATCTCTCAAGGAACAAGTCATTGAAGTCCAGGAACGCTATCTGTTACCACCTAACTGACAAGCCTCATTATCGAATAGGAATGTAATGGACTAACCAGTGAAGAATGTATTTCCCAGAGAACCGGAGTCTGTGCCCACGTATGACAACGTTTTGTTATAGGGCTCCTTTTTGATTCTTGTGCCATCCAAGGTGGGAACTGCACATCCGATAACTACATATACAGATATACTTATTGTGCCACTCACTTAAGTAGCCTTTTTAAACATGTGTCAGGCCTGCCATTACAGCGTGTGCATGTACTTTTAAACTTCCATTTTGATCTTGATATTTGTTTTTAATACATATAAGCCACCCTTAGGGTAGGTCCTAAACAGTCAAAAGGGCAGGGGGCATTTTATTTAAAAAACGTTTGCCATGTACCTTTAAGTTTTTCATGTCTAGGGAGTGACTAACTCTCAGGTTTGTTTTTTAGTACTGTGAGGCCTACCTCTTCCATAGGATAATATTGGGTTACCTTATTACATTGAATAAGTGATTACGTTTGTTTGGGAGCAGATAGAAAGTTCATGTTTGGTGACTGAGGAATTGCAATCTAAAATCCTTTTCAATTGGAAAGTTGGTGTTTAAGTCACACTTCTAAAAATGCAAATTTTTAGAAAGTCAGCATTTTCTTATCCTCCCAAATCATTTGATACTTGCAGACTGTTTCCTGGGTCACATGACTAGGTGTAGTTGGCCTTTGTGTAATCCTCCTAGATAGCCACACAATAGAGGGTTTTGGTGTAGGCAGGTGGGGCATCCTGACTTGATGAGAGGGTGGCAGAGTGAAGACTTGTCATATTAATACTTCAAAGACACTGTCACAGTTCCCACACACAGAACTTCACAGTAGCCTATTACGATTGCAGACAGACTGCAGGTAGGACAGGGAGGCATGAAATTCCAAACACCCCTGTGGAGGGGGGAACTCCAGAAGCTTCTCCCATTTCAAAGCTAGCACAAGGTAAACAAAGGGGACTCTTAGACCCACTCTTAGGTAAACTCCTGGACCTGTAGACACTACAGAACAACTGCCTTGATGCCAGAAGACTGCCCTGCTGCCTGTGCAGGAAGACTGGACCTGCATCCTTCCTGGAATGACTCAGAGGGCAAGTTATCTGGCCTCCTGTTCGGAGCTACAGGGAAGGAACAAGATCCAGAGGGTTTCCTGCTACTCCAGAGCTGACCTGCTGCAACTGGACCTGCTTGATCCCTGCTGGCCTCTGCTGGAGTAAGTTCCTGAATCTCAAGAGGTGCCTTCCAGGTCCTGGACCCTTGATGTGGCATCAGTTGACCCCTTCCTAGAAAAAAGAAGAAATCCTGAGGTTTTGGGCTCTTTGCAACTGCGAAAAGGCTGGTTTGTGCCAAGATCTTGCCGCCAGCACCGACCGACAACATGAAGCTCTGGTGAACCTAACTCTTCGGGCCGCAATGACCGCTAGGGACGATCAGCAATGCGAAATCTGTTCTTCGCTCTACAGCCTCGAAACACCGCAGTAACAGTCAACACGAATCTCCAACAACGTCAGTCTGTGATACCTAAGAGGGTCTTCGTGCTACAGTGACAGCCATCAGCGATGCCCAGCCTGTTCTTCATGCTACAGTGACTAACATCCACGACGCTCTCCCTGCTCCTCATGGCCTCCTAAATGGGAACTAGACTCTTTGCGCTAGACTTTAGAAGGTGACCCTGTCAACGGGACTAAGCAGATCCCTGTAGTACTCCGTCACAGTCGGCCTGAACTAGTGACTTTTTCCTGGTCTTGCAAGACCAGATAACTGCAAGTGGTGTTTTGAGTTTTTCACAGAGAGAACAATAACACTTCAAACCTGTGAGCGCTAAGACAATCTTGCGGCACGAAATGCTGATGGGCTTCACAAACTGTCAGCGCTGTTTAGAGGGAAGCTGTGTGGGTGCGGAGAACACACTACTCTACAGCGTCCAAATGTTAATGTTAATGTTAAAATCGGATTTATATAGCGCTCAGCTACTCCGAGGAGTGTCCCGGCGCTTTAACATACCCGAAGCACTGCACCGCCAAGAACACGGATCCAGCACAACCCGCCCACAAGAACACAACCGAACCGAAGACCCTGCAATGCATCCTCCTCAACGTCCGATCCCTCCACAAACACGCAACAGAAATCTGGGACCTCCTCGACAGCACCACCCCAGACGTAGCATTCTTCACCGAAACCTGGACCAACACCACCTCGGGACCGGACATCGCCATCGCCATCCCCCAAGGATACAAGATCTCCAGAAAGGACCGCCCTATCCACCCAGGAGGAGGAATCGCCATCGTCCACAAATCCAGCCTTCGCCTGAGCACACTCCCTGACGAGTCCACAGAACTGATGGAACACCTTCACTTCAAGATACTGGCCAGCCCCACCGCCGCCCTCCGAGGAACCCTCATCTACCGACCCCCTGGACCCCGCGGACCCTTCGCCAACTCCATCACAGACATTATCTCCCCGCAGGCCATCGCATCCACCAACTACACCCTGCTGGGAGACCTCAACTTCCACCTCGACAATCAACTGGACCCCAACACCACATCCCTCCTGGACAACCTCCACAACATTGGACTCCACCAGATCGTGACCGAGCCCACGCACTCAGCAGGACACACCCTCGACCCCCTCTTCACTACAGGAAACTCCATCACCTTCAGCCACACCACCAAACTCCCATGGACCGACCATCGTTGCGTCCACTTCACCTTCAGAACACCCACCATCCACAGACACCAGCACCTGCTTCCACAAAGAAACTGGACCAAAATCACCGATGACCAGCTCACCTCCTCACTCAACAACTCCACCCCAACCATCTTGGAAAACGACGACCCCAACACCGCAGCCCGAACCCTGCATAGATGGATCTCGGACAGCACCAACACCATAGCCCCCTCAAGAAAAACAATACCCGTGCCAAGAAAGCCAGATGGTTTACCACCGAACTTCGAGAGTCCAGGCGCACATGCCGCCGCCTTGAAAAGGCCTGGAGAAACACCAAATCCACAGAAGCCCACAACAACTTCAGAGCCGCCACCAACGCCCACCATCAACTCATCAGAGAAACGAGGAAAAAAGCGATTGAAGACAGAATCTCCACCCACGCACACAACAGCAAGGAACTCTTCAGCATCATCAAGGAGTTCGCCCAACCCACCAGCGAGTCTACCGACATCCCTCCCTCACAAGACCTCTGCGACAAACTCAGCATCTTTTTCCACCATAAAATCAAGAGCATCTACGACAACTTCGACGAAGACAACCAACACACTGAACCCTCACCAACCACCCCCGATACCCGGAAACCAGCGATTGATGACTGGACAGCCCTCACCACCGAAGACACACTGAAGACAATGAAGTCAATCCACTCAGGGGCCCCCACGGACCCCTGCCCCACCACATCTTCAACAGAGCCGCCAACACCATCGCACCCATTCTCCGCCAAACCATCAACCGCTCCCTGGCGACCGCCTCATTCCACGATGACTGGAAATACGCCGAGGTCAACCCCATCCTAAAGAAACCCTCAGCGGACCCCACTGACCTCAAAAACTACAGACCCATCTCCCTGCTCCCGTTCCCAGCGAAAGTCATCGAGAAAGCCATCAACAGCCAACTCGCCACATTCATTGAAGAACACAACATCCTCGACTCCTCCCAATCCGGCTTCAGAAAAAACCACAGTACGGAAACCACCCTCCTCGCCGCAACAGACGACATCTGCACCTTACTGGACAAAGGAGAAACAGTAGCCCTCATCCTCCTCGACCTATCAGCGGCGTTCGACACAGTCTCCCACCGCACCCTAATACGCAGACTCTACGATGCAGGAATCCAGGACAAGGCCCTCGACTGGATCTGCTCCTTCCTCTCCGGCAGGACGCAGCGGGTCAGACTCCCCCCTTTCCTCTCGGACCCCACACCGATCACCTGCGGAGTCCCCCAGGGCACCTCCCTCAGCCCGATGCTCTTCAACGTCTACATGGCTCCACTTGCCCCCATTGTCAGAACCTACGGACGCAACATCGTGTCATATGCAGACGACACCCAGCTCATCCTCTCCCTATCCAACGAGCCCAACACCGCCAGACGCAACTTTCGAGAAGGCATGGAAGCCGTCGCCAAATGGATGAAAAAAAGCTGCCTTCAACTAAACCCCAACAAAACAGAAGTACCCATCATGGGACCAAACCCCGACGCCTGGAGCGACACCTGGTGGCCCACCGCCCTCGGAAACCCACCAACCCCCACAGACCACGCACGCAACCTGGGAATCATCCTGGACTCCGAGCTCAAAATGGACCGCCAGATCAACTCTGTCTCATCTTCCTGCTTCCACACCCTCCGCCTCCTTCGTAAGACCTTCAAATGGATCCCCCTCGAACACCGAAAGACAGTCACTCACACCCTGGTCACCAGCAGACTCGACTACGGCAACGCACTCTACGCCGGAATAAACAAAAACCTCATCCGCAAGCTACAGAACATCCAGAACGCCGCCGCAAGACTGGTCCTCAACCTGCCAAAACACTGCCACATCTCCCAGCACCTGCGCACACTCCACTGGCTCCCCGTCGAGGCGAGAATCACCTTTACGATGCTCACCCACGCACACAAGGCCCTCCACGGCACCGGACCAGCATACCTGAACAGCCGACTAAAATTCCACGCACCCCAAAGGACCCTACGATCAGCCCAGCTTTCCTACGCCGTGGTCCCCCGCACCAGAAAGACCAGATCGGGAGGCCGCTCCTTCTCCTTTCTCGCTGCCAAAGCATGGAACGCCCTTCCGCTTCACCTCAGACAGACAACATCGCTCCCCATCTTCGCAAGAAACCTCAAAACCTGGCTCTTCGACAGACCCCCTCCTTGATGGAATGGAACCTGCACACCCCCCCCCCCCCCACCCCTAGCGCCTTGAGACCCTTACGGGTGAGTAGTCGCACTTTAACAAACTCCTGATTGATTGATTGATGCAGAGGTCAGGGGCAGATGAACGGACAAAAGAGTTATTGAGCAAACAGCCAAGACTTCCTGAAGGCTAGTAATTTGCCGTTTTTCCTCAAAGAGACGGGCAAGGAATTCCAGAGTTGAGGTGCCAGGTGACGATAAGAGCGACCTCCAATTCTCGCCCGTCTGATAGATGGAACAGATGCCACGGCCAGGGAGGCCGATCTCAGTGTCCTAGTAGGCAAATAGAAAGCCAGACGTTTCCTAATATGTTTCGCACCTGAGAGATGGAGCGCTTTGAAAGCGAGCGTGAGCGCCTTAAAAGCTATCCGTTTTCTAATAGGTAGCCAGTGCAGTCGTTTAAGAAGCTCCGATGCGCTGGTTCTCCGATGGAGACCGTAGATAGCTCTCGCAGCAGAGTTCTGCACTATCTGAAGGCGCGAAAGAAGATACTCTGGCAGGCCCAGGTAGAGTACGTTTACGTAATCCAGACGGGAACCTATCAGGGCCTGCACAATAGTTTTCCTATGCTCAATGGAAAGGATCAGAAGGAATTTTCTCAGCATTTTCAGGATGCCGAAACACTTCCCTGCGAGTCCAAGAATCTGGGGCTTCAGGGTAAGGCCATCGTCGATCTGTACTCCAAGATTCTTGGCCTTGGAGGACGCAGCCGTCGGGGGATACATATCTGGGGGCCACCAAGACTGCCATCTGGGATCGGCTGGGCATCCGAAAAAAAGCAACTCCGATTTATCGGAGTTATATTGGAGGCTTTGATGTTTAAACCATTCGAAGACCGCACCCAGACAGCCTCTGATCCGCAGGCCATCAACATCGGAGCCCTTCTTGCAAGTAAAGAGGAGCTGCGTGTCATCAGCATAGGACACGATCTGGGCACCAAACGACTCAGCCAGTGCCGCCAAAGGGGCCATATAGATGTTAAAGAGGGTGAGGCTTAAGATGGAGCCCTGAGGTACCCCCACCTTCAGTGGTGGCATATCGGCGGAGAACGGTGAGGCCCAGACCGTTTGACGGCGGTCTGCCAGAAATGACTCAAACCAGCTGAACACCGCTCCCCGTAACTCGATCTCTCTGAGTCTTAAAAGGAGACCGCCGTGGGGAACGGTGTCAAAGGCCGCCGACAAGTCCAACCTTACAAGCATGGCCTTACCTCCCGCGTCTAATACCTCTCATATGGCATCGGTGACTTCTAACAGCGTGGTCTCTGTGCTCATGTTGGCACGGAAGCCAGACTGGGTGTCATGTAAGATGTTATTATGTTCTAGGTAGTTGGAGAGAGAGACATGGACGTGCTTCTCCACCACCTTAGCCAGTGCCGGGAGGAGGGAGATGGGCCTGTAGTTGGCATGAACCAGCAGGTCCAGATTAGGCTTCTTCACAAGCGGCAGGATCAGGGCATGCTTCCAGGCCCGGGGAACCACTCCCGTGCTTAGCGAGAGATTAAGCACCGGGTTTACCAGGGAGTTGATAGCAGGAGCTATTTTTCTGAGACATTTTGAGGGACAGGGATCATGAGGGGAACCAGATTTTAATTGAGTGAGAAGGTCCAGTGAGGAAGAGAGGGACAGGGGAGGAAAATCAGAAAGAGTGGGACCGTCAAGAACTGAAGATGTAAGCAAAGAGACACTGGTCTCCGGTGAAATCACCGCGCTAGTGAGGGGTAAAGCGTTTTGAATAGACTTAATTTTAGTAGCAAAATAGTTTGCAAGTTGACATACCCACGGTTCAGTATGAGAGTGCGTGGGCAGGACAGGGGTGGGTAAAATGAATTCTTTTACTATGCGGAAAATTTCTTTGCTAGTATTTGCCGCATCCTCAATTCTCCTAGCAAAATAGGCCTTTTTCTATGATATGATGTTACTGTGATAAAGTCTAATGGATTCTCTATATTCAATTTTTTCGGTAAGATTGTAATGGCGACGCCAGGCACTTTCAGCTTTCTTGCATCTTCGCCGCATCTCAGATAGGGAAGCAGGAAACCACGGGGCGGAAGCCCGCTTGCATGCTTTACGGGAGACCGTCTCTGGAGCTAACTCTTCAAATCTATCAACCAGCCAAAGATGCAGGAGGTCCAGATCCACCTCTAAGCTCCCTGACAGCTTGCAAGGATGAGATGAGAGTGCATGCGCCAACTTGTCTGGAGACACTCGATGAAAGGCTTGCGCAGTCTTCCGGGAGTGTTCAGAAGGTCTAGAAAAGATTTTTTACATCGAGTGGATCTGAAAATTGATCAAATGATGGTCAGACCATAGTACCGGTACCAAGGGGGACATACCGACCGACATGGTCGAGAACTCTTGGTCCAGGATATGGCCCTTATTAAGCGTGGGGGCAGTGACATAAGGTAACAGCCCTAAAGGAGCTGTAATATCAAGAATCTTAAGGACATCGACGTCACTGCATGAATCCATGTGAATATTGAAATCCCCCAGCAGCAAACAATGATCCGATTTTAAACAAAGTGCTGAGACCGCGGCCTGAAGCTCCTCAAAGAAAGTGCCTACGGGTCCCGGTGGTCTATAAATTAGTAACCCAACACATGCTTGGTGAGGGGACAGGGACAGGGTAAACCCCAAGGACTCACACCCCAGAATGTTATCGGTGGGATTGATAGCACAGGAAAAGCGCTTGTCCACCACCAAGGCTACACCTCCACCCCTTCCCATTGGCTTATCTTTCCTGAAGAGGACATAGTTAGAAGGAATGGCTGTCGCTATGTCTGGGCCAGAGCTTTCTCCCAGCCAGGTCTCCGTAAGGAAGAGACACAGAGGATTGACCTCTGTCAGGAGGTTATAGATGTCCAGTGAGTGCCTGCTTAGGGATCTGGTGTTAAGGAGTAAGCAAGGATTATAGGTGGGCAGATTACAAGAAGGTGCTATATCGGAACTAGCCATACGCCAACCACAACCAGGGCAGCACTTTTTAAAGGCCTGTCTGCCTGGGAAAATACTACTGCAGTTGCCCACATCACCCCTTAAGGAGATGAGCTCCGCGGGGGTATAGGTGCGCATACTGACTAAAATCAAGGGAAAGCCTGGACAAGGTAGTGGCCCCGCCCGCACCCGTCCGCCTCCGGGACGCTGACGGGCGCAGACGGGCTTACCTTAGGTGATCCTTTGGCGCGTCCGCACAGCGCGTCCGCTGCGCGGAGGAAAGTGCCTCTAATTTTATAGAAGAGCAGGCGGAGTGATGAAGACCGCACCGCTGGTCCTCCGACCAGCGTGCCAAACTACATTTTCCAACAGGCCATGAACTACCATCTAGTTTTGAGTTGAGGCAGCCATGTTGGATTTCTGGGTATTACTTCCTTCATGGCGCTTAGCATCTCTGTTAGAACAGCATAATATTGTGTTACAGTAGCAAGCAAGCCATTTATTATTTTTTGGGGGCGATTTCCAGAAAAGCACATGTGATACAGCACATGGATACAATACGACCTTAAAAATACACATTAGTATAGTTGGTCAAAAAAGGCAAGGATAAAACAAAGTTTCAAGTGCTATACAAAGTTTAACTTCATTCACTGTGCTAGTGATTGGTCCGTATTTAAAACCAGGCATGGTGCATTCAAACGCAGCTTTAAAGGAGGCATACAAGGGGTAAAAACAATTCCCTTAGGTTAGGAGAGTAGGGGTACCAAGGACAGTACTTTTCAGTCGACATCTCCACATTGAGAGACAGTGAAAGCAATCAGTTGGGAGGGATTGGACTTAAGTATCCTTGAAGCAATTCTGAAGTCGCTAAAGCCCAGGTTGCGGCACAATAGCAAGATACAAGCCCTCCTATAGGCATGATATGTGGACAGAAGAATAATATATGATCAATACATTCTCTGGTCTCAAGGCAAAATGTACAATTCCTAGGAGCTTCGGAAAAGGGGCCACACCACTTTGCAGTAAAAGTGTGTAGCGGTCTGAAATTTAACAAACAGAGACCTGGTAATTGGAGGCTCAATGAGGTCCATTTCGTCATCCAAGCAGTAAGCATCCTTGAATTCTATAAATGCTGCAGTCGGGTACCAGCCCTCCCAGATCTGTGCAGCCACCATCCACAGAGTTCCAGAGCATCTTCTTAAGTGCAAGCTTGGAGACACTGCTTGGAGACTCAAGATGCTCCCAAAGGTTCACACACCCAGTTTCTGTAAGACAGCATTTGATGTAGCCCAACCATGGAATCCAACCGGGCCCTGGGATATTGAGGATTTCGCCAAGGCCTAAACGAAAGGACAACAATGCCTCAGAGCACCATATTCTCCTCCAGTACAACAGGGGTCTGTGTCCGAACTCTGTGAATGAGAAATCTGAGACAAAGGTCTAAATGGAGATCAAACAGTGGCGTGCTGGGAGGGAGATTAGTTAAGACTTGCAGAAAATGGTTCTCCACCAGCTCCAAATCCCTAATGTTCTTCTGCCCACAAAGGTCCCCTCCATATAAAGACCCCTCCGCAGAGCTTGTAATCTACATATTTGAAATGCAGGGCATATGGGACAAAAGATGGAACTGTAGAGGGCCCTCAGGTTACCACCTGAAGAGTGCTTCAGCCTAAGTTTGCACTTCTGGATCTGGGAGTCCAACCAAATTCTTCATTAAGGGTGAAGCCTAGATAATTAAATGTTCAAACTCTCTCCAGAGGAACACTGTTGAGGACTGGGGGTGGTTAGGTTGAATGGCAGGGATTCAAGACATGTACTTCGTTTTGCTAAGATTTATTTTCAGCCCTTGCTGCCTTGCAGAAGACAGAGAACTGGTTCAGCAAGTTTTGGATGCCCATAGGAGAATTCAAGACCAGCAGCATGTCGTCCTCAAACAGCAGCACAGGGTTCTTCCTCTTGGCCAGGGACAGGGCATCATGAATACATTGCTCTAAGTTTACCACCAGGTTATTGATAAATAACAGGAACAGGGTTGATGCTAAGACACACCCATGCTTAACACCCCTGGATACTGGAATGGATTCGGTCAGCTCCCCAAGAGGACCACATCCGACTTGGGCGTAATTATTCAAATAAAGCCTGCTGTAGATGCTAACTAGATATTTGGTAGCCCAGACATTTTTGCTAGATCTGTTGTGTTCCTTTGGTTTTGTTTTAAAGGACATTGGGAATACAGAGGAGTTGTCTAAAAGTCTAGTCATGTTGTGAAAATGAATTTCGAAATATGTTTAGCATGTCCCTTGAAGTGTAGACTGTAGAATTGTTACCACACTTAGGATATCCTGTGACGGACAGGAAGACATCTTAAGTCTGAATGATTTTGCACCTCCTATGCATTCAAGTAATGTGTAAGGTATTCAGAGTTTCACTAATGCATATAATAGTGGCACATTTATGGTTAACAGGACATTACGTATGCTAAATATTTTGCAGTGACACATCAGACAAGAAAAACCTATAACTTGTATGCTACAGAGAACGCATAGTGACAATATTTGAGGTAGTTATCCCTCCTATAAAGAGAATATTTGATGAACATATATTTAGGATATTAATTTCTTGTATGCTTAGTCTCAGGGATAATAAGTTCTACTGTAAAGAGAGTGGTCGCTAAAGTGTGACCACTCACTATTACAGTTAAATGCAGGACTTCTATGGACAGTTACTAAAATATCTCTCATTGCTTTTAGACAAACACACTACACCTTGTAGACTTTAGTGCCCAACAGAAGTAACAACTCTGAAGGTAAGATCCAGTCTCTGTTTTCCCTCTCATCCAATTACTCTTTGCCCACTGCAAGACAGACAAAGTAGTTCCAAAGCCAACTGACATTACCCCACCATGAAGATTTGGAAAGCTGCTAAAGGATCTAAATAAAGTACATCTTAGAATTTCACATCTTCTACAGTAAGTGGTACCTAAATAGGACATCATTAGCACCAACCAGTGTTTTTTTACACTCCAAGTCATTCCTTTGTTACGAAAACTGCTTCATTCACCTTCCCCAAGTCAGAGTTGCCACACATTGCTGACAAATAGGTACACTGACTGACTTATCCCTACTGGTGAATGATTTTGACATTAAGTGCTGAGGCATGTTTTGAGATCAAATTAGATATTGGGTCAAGATTTATAAGAAATGGAAAAAAGAGTCAGTCATTGAAATCATTTTAAGAATCATAAAATGTCTCTGGGTGGCTCTAAAATTTTAAAGCACAATTTCTGAAAGTGATTAAATACTTTAATCTATTTCACAGAATTAACATGTACTGATAAGGAAAGATAAATGGCTTAAAGCAAGAAATAGAATATTTCCACTTAATGCAATTGGTATGGATACCACCTAAATGTATAACTCTTTAACGTGGAGTATGTTTGCTTTAAAAGCCACTGTATTTCACAGGCTATTATTGGCACTGATCAATCTAGGGGCAACAATATGTTTCTATAGGTGCGGCACAAAATTGCCTACCCTTTTCACGTCACAAATACATCACCAATACTTAAAAGATAAATGGCATAAATATGCACTTAGAACATATTTCTTGTGTGGTTTATTGAAATAATGCTAGTGTTTAACTTGACATCATTATTAAGAGCGCATTCACTGTAGGACTAAAGAATCTACTCACACTGTGTGTTTTACCATAAGTGATTGACTGCAATAAACCACCCTCATTTAGTAGATAATATATTCACTATAAAGATGAAATTCGACTTTCATAATAGGAGTCTTAATACATTAAACAATACTTACTGTTTAGATAACTGGATAGAAACCCTCCTCACATATGTAGAATGTGATTTTACTTAAAACGATATAAGAAATATGTAATGTGTGCATTATTATTTCATATATTTTATTAAACGTAGTTCCTAGCTATACTGACGTGATTATTTTGAAGACTTACTGAATGTTACATGTAAAGTGAATTAATGCACTAGAAACTTATATTCATTTATATTGAAAAGTGCACATGCATAATAAATATGCACCACTGAGTTAATGCTTTAAGTTGTCCTGACAAAATAGGCCTGTATTTCACTATGCTGCATAAAAGTTGTTTTCATTTTCTGCTAACATGCCATTTTTTGCAGGTATTCACATGCATTCTAAGTTGTAGAATAGATACATTACTGTAATATAGATAGAGGAGAGTGCTTAAGAAGAAGACCTTAACGAAAGATCATGGAGAATCAGACCGTCAGCTGAAAGGCCTATTGAGCAAATGTTGCGAACTGACTTGCGCGTCAGAAAGAAATGTAGTTCCAATGTTCAATATGAGACTTTCCTTCGATGTTGCAGTCCGTAAACATGAGAAATGGACTAGAACAATAGACCCCTGATGATATGTACAAAGGGAGTGTAACCTAGAGAACTTTGTGTGTTATAATTTAGTGTTTTCACCATTAGAGATTAGATCTCTCTCGACATCCTTTCTGAGACTTTCCCCTGAAAGTTTAGAGCATTTCTCCGAGGCTTAGAACTCTGTTCTTTCTTTTGATTCTTTCCTAAAAGTGGCTTAGGTGGATACTTACTCACTGACCCATAGGAGACTTTTGACCGAGCTTCTGACATGCCGGCTCTTTCTTTACTCATTTTTCCCTTGCTTGATTTTAATTTCCTTTATGGAAATTCCTGATTGAGATTCCCTGATAAATCTACGAACCTCCTTTCGTAGGAACTCTATCTTAGGAAGTCTAGATTAATTCATACATAGACAACAGAACTGGCGACTCTTTCTCCGAGCATCAATGTTATTGCAAATCTTTTGCATTACTGTGACTGAATTGCTCGTCTGTCTCGTATTGGTCCACATTAATTTCTTTCACAGGTTAGGACTGTGGCTATTCTGTATTTCTATGGCATGGTTTTAAGAGTTCTGTATCTTAATATGATTTCGAATTTGTAATAAACCTTCTAACCCTAGGTACTGATTCCTGGTCACATTGTGTAGCCAATGGGCTGCACTGCTAATTGAAATTTGATAGATGTTAATGTTAACTCTCATCATATCTCAGTCGGAGAAAAGGTCCATTGGAGGACCAATGGTAAGCAAGTGGGCCCAGAAAACTCAGTATTACTAGAAAATAAATTGCAAAAGCACAGGTGTCTGCCCTCACCATATTGCTACAGTACAGACACATAAAGGCCTTATCACTGACTTCTACGCTATTTGCAATTACTTTTTAAACTGAATTCTCATGAATTTGCAAAATTAATAATTTTGCAGTTCTATGAACTTGCAATATTATGGCATTTTACTTGGTTACTCTATTGAAATTTCCTGATGTTTGAAGGAAAATGTTTCCACAACATTAATTGCACTGGGTTGTAATAGAAAGAAAAAAGAGCAATCATTCAAAGTGCTGGACACTTTCTCTAACACAAATCATTTGTAGGATAATTCTCCTGCAAAGGTTCAAACATATTGACAAATTACTTGAAATATGCAACTTTTTTCTTATAATCTCATGGAAAGTTTGAAAACCAGTTCACACAATTTTGTATACACATTAATTTGGACTTACATTACATATATATAGTGACCTACAAACCAGCAGCAGCTGCTGCCAATCCAACTTGGGGGGAGGGGTATTGCATGAAAATAACATGTTTAAACACTTAGCTTTTGCTGCTGACCCACGTTCTTCTGAACTCTCGTTGCGACACACCGTGCTGCTTCAGGCACTACAATCTCCAGGAGCACAGGCTTCCAGAATCCACCCAATCCCAGTGATTCTCCCAGCATGAGAGAGGCACTGGGACTGGGCGGGATCTTTCTCACCCGTAAGTGGGTAGCAGAAGACCGGGGACCTGCTGGTCGGCACGGTGGGTCTGGGTACCCATTTGATGCAGAGCTTGGTTCTCGCAGCGCTGCCCCACCCTGCTGATCGGGAGAGGTCCTGGTTCGGATCTTATGCCGGGGTCCAGAAGGCGGAACCTGGAGCTGACCGTGTTGGTCCTGGCAGCCGGAGGTGGAGAACGGTAGAGGTCGGTACCGCATACGGAAGGTGAGTGGTCCACCTGTTGTTGTTTGAGGAGACTAGGGTGTCTCCAATGGTTTGAGGAGCCGGTGCGCTCCTGGGGCTAGTGTGCTCCGGGGAACTCAGAGTGCGAGTGGTGCTCTGACAGACTTAACGGGGGTTGGGAGAATATTTTTGTATCCTGTTTGTAGTCATCCGACCAGGTGGAACTGTGGTGAAAGCGTGGCTCATTACGGGTAAACTCCGGAACTCGCCCTGAACACCTAGAGTGGTGGTTCGGTGGAAGTGAGTCCTGGGTCTCTTGTGGTAAAGTGATCCGTAGTGCCGCTCGGGTGGCGGATGTGTTCTCCATCCCCAGAACAGTTAGTGTACTGTTCGGTCTGCGGTAGGGTCCAGGTTCCCCAGGACTTGGTCGACGGGCCTTGTCCCATTTGGTAACACGTGTTTGGAAGGATCTATATGTGTAGGATGCGTGTGTGTGTGTGTGTTGATTCCCAATGTATATTATATGTGCGTGAATGAGTTAGGAGTTAGTGACTAGAGGTAACGAATTTTGTGAGAAGGTGTTTTTTTTTTTTGCACCAAGGTAGAGATGCCGTGTTTTAGTACGTTGCGGTGTTTTGGATGCTGTTGTCGTGTATCAGATTCTAGACTGTCTGAGAGCCAACCTGCACCTCCGGAGGGCACTCCAAATTTTGACATGTATGTTAAACATGGATTGCCCCCGATCCTGTTTGGCACTCTATGGCACCGATATACCAGCGATAATGTGGATTTGCAATGGCCCCTGACAGGCTCTTTTGAGATAGCTAAATTGGATTATTTGCAAGATAAATTATTTGCTAGGCGCAGTCGTCAAAGCATGTTCGATTCCTTAAGAATGTGGCAGAAGGAAGTTAGGGAACGTAAATTGAGAGAGGAGAAGGCGGCGCAGAAAAAGGCAGCACAGACAATGGCGCAGAAAGCGAGAGAACACACAAAGAATGAGAATGAGCAACGCTTAGAGCGCGCAGATAGGCTTTGCAGGTTGAAAGAAAACAAAAGTTACGTAGTACGTGAGGATGAACAGGATGAGATGGAGGACATTTTGAATACTCGACCCCCTCCTCCTTATGCCCCGCAGCCGCTGTATCCTACCCTACCAGTTCCGACCTCTCCTGATGGGGTTTCGGATTTACAAGCGAGTGCCCACACCAGCCCGGCGCAGCGATCTCTACCTCCCCGTCATCATTGGCACCCCTCGTTTCCCTACTCCCGGCGAGTTCACCCGCTCCCTCCCAGTTTTCCCTAGCACTCCCTACTGTCTCTGCCAGCACTACCCCTAGTCAGGAGTTATCAACGCCAAGTAGAGGTGCAGGCAGTGGATTGTTTTCTCAGGTACGAAAATTGCTTACGCGTTCTACGGTTGGTTTAGACGAGAAAACAGTGGTGGCCGATCAGGCCTGTCAGTGGGCCAGGAATAACATTTATTCGTTTGAAAACATTTGGTCCACGATGAAAGATTTTGAGCCTTTGATGCAGCAACACGCTCTGTGGCACATGTCGAATATATTGATAACATTATGGGAGCAGGGGTATGGAGGTGTGGCTCCAGCGACTTTACGAGATATAAAAAATGGAGCCTATAGAGATAACACCGGGGTAAAGGAGGTGATGCGCAGCTTACGAGCCATATTGCAGTATAGAAATGAATTACCCTCTGCAGGTTCCCCTCATTTTCCTGGTATACATCCAATGCGAGAGGTGCACCCTATTTTTCACCCCGAGACACCCGAGGTGTTAGATCCTGTCACAAATGCTGTCACAAGGGCCCGCGTAGACGCTCATTTTCAGGAGCAGTGGGTATACACACCATGGAAGAGAAGTGAGGTCTTAGCCTTGAAGGCTCAGTTACCAGACTCTAGAAAGAATCTGACTGCTTATTATAAAGAACTGACGGAAGCTGCATCTTCCACTGTGATGACTTTATCTGATATTGAATTGTTTTTTGGACTTTTGGTCCCAGTAGATGTGTGGCGGCAAGTGAAGGGTACAGATCATGTGGAGGAGTTAGGTGGCACGTGGACGGAGTTGCAGGATTTGGACAAAGAACGTAAGCCAGGGGAGAAGCCAAAAGCCGAGATTCTGGCGTTACCGGGGCGAATTATTAAGTATATGCACACTCTAATTCCCCCGAACAAAGTGGACTGGGATAAGTTGACTGCATGTAGACAGAAAAAGGATGAAGCGGTCTCTGATTTCTTTACAAGGTTTGAGGAGACGTTTATGGATTTCAGTGGGCAGGATGTGTCCCAGGACGGAGGGTTGCGACTTTTTGTTAATAGGTTTGTAATGAACTTATTACCAGAAATTTCGGCAAGGTTGCAGGCGTCGGAGAGCACGTGGACGACATCCACTCCCTCCAGCATTCTTAGCATGGCTCAGTATTATGAGCATAGGGAAAATGAAAGTAGGGACAAGCAGGAAAAGAAGGCCAAAGATTTGAAGACAAGGGTTTTGTTGCAGCAAGTATCTAGGGGTTGGGGAAGAGGTGCTTCACCTGGGGCAGTGGGACGAGGGGGTGGCTGCTATGGGAGAGGCAACAATAGAGAGCGACTGGGGCCGAATCAATGTGCGAAATGTAAGCAGGAGGGGCATTGGTGGAGAGATTGTCCTCTGTTTCAGTCGAATGCTGGCCACGGCCGGGGACGAGGAAGAGGTGACTCCCGGAGACAGAATGTACAGTCAGATGGGCAGTCAGATGGGGGCGGGAGACCAGGGGGAAACTGTTTTGACAATAGCTCGGATAGACAGCACTTTCAGAGGGGTGGCGGTCAGTATTACAATGATGACTATGCTATGGATGATTTGACGGGATTCTCTCATAATTAGGACAGCGTAGGACAGAGCGAGGGGCCAGTTTCTGTGGAAGTTGATCAAAGGGGACCCTATGTAACAGCGGATCTATTGGGGTCTCAACAGAAATTTCTAGTAGATACGGGTGCAATGAAAAGTTCTGTGGCTCGTTCTCGGGTCCCAGGGGCGGCTCTGTCTGGCAAGAACAATATCTCTGTGGGTTTCTCAGGCACCCCGGTGATTAGCCCCATTTCTAAACCACTTCCTCTTACGATTGGTCCTTTCACTGTTGATTCACCTTTTTTATTGACTTCCAATTGTGGCGAAAACTTACTGGGTTTAGACTTACTGAAGAGGTTGCATGCTACCATTTATTGTTCTCCGGACGGTGTGTACATCACGCTGGGCCCTACTGTTGCTCGCCCACTACAATGTTTCTCGAAAGATGACCCACTGCCACATGAATTCAGAGGGATCCCTGAAAGTTTATGGGCTACCAACGATACAGATGTGGGTAAGATGGATATTGCCCCAGTGACAATAAAGGTTAAGGTGGGAGCAAAATTGCCCAGGATACCACAGTATAGGATACCTAGGGAGGGAGAGAAAGCCCTGTTACAAATAATACAAGATCTGATCCAGTCGGGAGTGGTGGAGGAGACGGATTCTAATATATGTAACAGCCCCATACTACCGATCCTTAAACGACGGTCACCTGATGCTACCGACGATGCACCTGATGTTTATAGGTTTGTGATTGACTTGCGCCACGTAAACAAAGTAGTGGAGCCCCAATACCCGGTGGTGTCCGACATCACTACGATACTGACAATGATCCCCCCATCTGCTAAATATTTTTCTGTTTTGGATCTGAAGAATGCTTTCTTCAGTATTCCGGTGCATGAAGACAGCCGTTATCTCTTCGGATTCTCATTGGCTGGCCGAAGTTTTAGGTTTAAAAGAATTCCCCAAGGTTATACAGAGAGCCCGAGTATATATAGTCAAGCACTCAAGGCACAATTGGACGATTTTGAACTTCCCCCCGGCAATGTTATGTTGCAATATGTGGACGATATTCTAATAGCATCGGACACTGAGGAAGGTTGTCGGGATGCTACGGTTAAATTGTTGCATCATTTGGCCAAGAGGGGGCACAAGGTGTCCCTTCCAAAATTCCAATATTGTCGAACGGAGGTCACCTACTTAGGTCACCTCCTTTCGAAAGCGGGAAGGAGGCTGACGCCGGAGCGCATAAAAGCGATAACTAACATGAATGTACCTAACACGCAGCGAGAGGTGCGCGCATTCTTGGGCATAACATCGTATTGTCGCCAGTGGATACCTAACTATGCATTACTAACAAAACCCCTATTGTATTTGACTACTAAGGAAGTGCGCGAACCCCTACCCTGGACTCCCGCATGTCAGGAAGCTTTCTAGTCACTAAAAACTGCTTTATGTTCTGCACCCGTCCTGGGAACACCTGATTACCAGAAGCCTTTTGTGCTTTATGTACACGAGGCGGACGGTTGCGCGTTGTCTGTTCTAACACAGTGTTTCGGAGGGAAGCAGAGACCTTGTGCCTACTTCTCTGCGATGCTTGACAACGTGGCAAGAGCGCTGCCAAGCTGTCTGAGGGCCACAGCGGCTGCTGCGGTCTCCATAAGGCAATCGGCGGGGCTCGTACTGGGTTCAGATCTCACAGTGATGGTACCGCATGCCGTGGACATTTTGCTGAATAGAACACAGACGCAGCATTTAACTAGTGCTCGTCTTACCGGTTATGAGATGACCCTTTTCGCACCTCATGTCACGATAAAGAGGTGTGCCACCCTGAACCCTGCCACGTTGTTACCCATCCCAACAGACGGAAAAGACGATGACATACATGATTGTTTGTTTCGGACAGAGGAGGAGACGAAAGGGAGAATTGACCTGACAGACAAGCCCTTAGATGATCCAGATGGGGAATTGTATGTAGATGGGTCTTGTTTTAAACTTGCAGATGGCACATCAACGGCAGCATATGCCATTACGACATTACAGACAGTAGTGGAGACTTCCAGAATACCTTATCATTCGGCTCAGGCTGCAGAAATAATAGCTTTATTGCGAGCATGTGAACTGAGTGAAGGACTGGGCGTGAACATTTATACTGACAGCCAATACGCCTTTGGCGTGGCTCATAGTTATGGGCGACTGTGGGCAGAACGGGGATTTCTAACATCACATGGACAACGTATACAACACGGCCCATTGATACTACGACTACTAACAGCATTGACATTACCTAGACGACTGGCTGTGATAAAGTGCAGTGCACATAAGGCAGTGGTAGGGATGTGGGACGGGGTAATGCTTTAGCAGACCAAACAGCAAAAGAGACTGCGAGGACGAAACTCCCACGAATGTTTGTGGCAGGACCAGCCAGATGGGTACCAGATGTTAATATGTTTGCAGATACTGTACAGAGTGTAAAGAATATACAAGAAAAGGCGACTGAGGAAGAATTGAGGACTTGGAAAGATGGTGGGGGGAGGTTGGATTCTGATGAATGTTGGACAGATGCGACTGATAAAAGACGATGGTTACTCCCAAATGCATATGTTCTCCCGGTGGTGACAATGGCCCATGGTCCGGCACATATCAGTGCAAAAGGTATATGCAAGCTGCTGGACCCAGTGTGGAGTAATAAGAATATCTCTAAGGTAGCGACACATTTTGTCCAGCAGTGCATGGTTTGCTTGAGGCACAATCCAGGGAAGGGAACACCTGTACCAGTAGGAAATTTTGCACCTCCCTCTTTCCCTTTTGAGGTGATACAGATGGATTATATAGAAATGGAACGAGTCAATAATCTCAAGTATGTTCTGGTGGTTGTATGCTCTTTTAGTAGGTGGGTGGAAGCATATCCTACTAAGGATTGCACGGCCATTTCTACAGCTAAAATGTTGATCAAGGAGTACTTTTCGTGCTTCGGATTGCCTAGGGTGATCTGGAGTGATAATGGTACATCCTTTAATGCTGAGCTTATTAAGCAAATATGTAAAGGTTTACAGATTTCCCAGAGGTTCCATGCGGCCCGACATCCTCAGGCCGCTGGTTTGGTGAAGCGATTTAATGGCACGCTTAAATTAAAAATGGCCAAAATACAGGAGAGCACAGGACTCCGTTGGCCAGATGCTCTTCCCTTAGCCTTGCTTTCTACCAGAGTGACAGTTAATTCCAAAATGGGTGTCTCCCCTTATGAAGTAATATTTGGCCGCCCGGCCAACGTTTGGGGGGTACCCAGACCCAAGTGCTTCTCGGAAATTGAGCACCCACTGTTGATAGATTACTTGTATGCTTTGACTAAAGATCTTCGTTCTATTCATCAACAGGTAGCAGACACCCTAAAGCCGTTGCCAGAGGGGCCTGGACATTCCATCCACCCAGGGGACTGGGTGCTCGTGAAGAAATATCAGCGGAAATCCTGTTTGGAGCCCAGATGGTCGGAACCACGACAGGTGCTACTCACAACGCGCACTGCCCTTCGAGTTGAGGGCAGGAAGGCGTGGACCCATGCGTCGCATGTCAAAAGGGTCCCCCTGCCGTTACCCTACGACCAGTGGGTGAAAGAGGGTGTTGCTGATGAAGAACACGAGCAATTACCCAGCTACATTCCTTTCTCTGATGCCTCACTGAGGGGAGGAGAGCCAAATGCAAAGTCCAGCGCAGAGTCAAGTGCACTGAAAGAGAAAAAGAAAAACATTGCAAGCTCCAATACTCCCATTGATGCTAGTGATCAGGCATTGACGGGTGCAACTCCTGCTACAGATGCACCCGTTTAGTTTACAGATCCTGAAGTGCGAGGGAGCACTCGTTATAATCTGCGGCCTTGAAAAGGAAAAGGCATAAGGGACTGAACACTGGAAGAAGGGCTTAGTGGACATTCAGTTGTAAAAAAAGATTAGTGATAGGGATGGACTTGTAAGAGCCCTGGTGTTTAGCCGAAGATTCTGTTCTATGAGACTCTAGAGTGGTGTGTGGGCCCAGATTAGTGCTCCTCTGTTACAACTGCTGTGTGACAAGCGACGTGGAATTAGGGAATAAACAATAGAAGCCTACCTGTGAGGCTTTAACGGACACAGGGAGAAGATCCCTTTCGAGGGTTGAAGAACCCCTCTGGCCGGTTTTAGGACTGTCTGGGACAATTTTTTCTAGTTTAGATTCTTTTTCCTTTTTCTTTCCTTTTTTCCTTTTGGATTTTTGGTTACGTTACAATGTATCCCTTTGGTCGTCCTATCCCCGATGAGGAGCAGCCCTTTGCGGTGCCTCGTAGACCTGAGCCCGCTTCCCCCTGGTTGGCCCTTTCACGAAAAGGCAAAATAGTGCTCATCATAATAGTGCTTATTGCTTTCCTTGTGACTCTTGGTATACTGTTTTTCCTGGACAAGGCTTATCCTGTACATGTGTTTGCCCCCACACCTTCTGCTATTCCTGAACATAACATGATTACCATTGACTATGGTGAAAGAAGTTTGCGCAAGGGTTACAAAGAAAATGTTTTTATCAAGACTCTACATCATGCTCAAGCCATTTATAATGTTACTGATAGTTGGGTGTGTGGGTTGTTACCTTCTGCTGCTTATAAGAAGGATAGATTTCTAGCACTTCCTTTGACACCAGTGAATAGTTGCGTGGGGTGGTACACTTTGATTGGTATGGTCAAATATTTCCAACAGCCAGATTTTCTAACTCCTCGACTACAAGACAGAGGGTCAACTATGACGATGCGAGTTCGCCCTATGCCCCCTTCTTCCCTTGGACGGCTGTATACTGATGGACGTTTTGATCAAACATTCTTAGAGACATGTGAAAAGAAAGTGGGACGGTTTTTGACTCCCAATGACACTGACAAAGTTAGAGAGAGTTTCTTACAGTTAAACTCCTCCCTGTCTTATAGACACCCGCCAAAAGGGAATGGTAGCATTAAGTCTTTAGTACCCCTGGCAGTAGTGGGTCCGTCACCATTCTTTTGTATAGTGGGTAGGGGTCATATCAAGGTTGGGAACAGTTCTTGTAACGTAACAGCATCAATACGCCTACCCCTTAGTCCCTCTGTGGTCACCCCTCCCAGTATCTATTTCGTGTGCGTAGACAATGGGTACTTGTGGTTGCCTGAGGGTTGGGGTGGGGTCTGTTATCTAGCTTATATGATTCCACCTGTGTATGTAGCACCCTCCGATTATCACAAAACTCACCGCAGGTTCCCAAGTTCACCAGAGCAGCGTAAAAGGAGGGAACTCCAGGTTGACGATGTGGACCAGACAGATACTTCCTCGCAACAATGGACAGATTTTTCTAAGGGTCTTTTGCCTTTCTGGGGTCCGATATTTAACAGTAGGGCCATCCGTCGGTTATCCAGAGTGATGGAGAAAGTAGTAATTACCGAAGCAGACATTGCAACAAATATGTCTGTTGAGATTCAGGCTATGAGATTATTCACGATCCAGAACAGGATGGTGTTAGACGTCATCCTTGCTGATAGGGGTGGGGCCTGTCGCGTCATCGGGACGTCTTGCTGCGTGTATATTCCAGACTCAGCTCCGACAGTTAATTTAGCAGTACAGAAATTCCATAGATTAGCGGCTGAACTTCATCAGGATAACGGGACATGGTCACTACAAGGGTGGCTTTGGGGTGTTTTCTCCTCATGGGGTTGGAAAATACTGATGGGCCTAGTTGGTGTGGTGAGTGTGCTCCTGACATGTTGCCTTTGTGTTTACTGCCTTCCCCCATGTTGCTCAATGTGTGCTACCAATTTGCGACCCTCCAAAAAGGTGACTGGTCAATATCCTGCCTCCAATGCTATTGAACTCCCTGATGTTCGTTGGATGATGCTCATTGAAGATGATATTTTTGATTGAACAATGCCCCGCCCCTAGACTGGATGTAAAGGCACTACCTTTTGGCAAATAAAAGCTACGCTCCAGTTAGCCAATGATGCTAAAAGGAGGGTCTGATAGAATTCACTTTTCGATGCCCCACTCATCACAATCTACATATGCAAGTTAGCATCATGTGTCTAACTGATGAAGTATACACTTACGTTCTTGCGTTATATTTACTACTTATATGATTATTCATTTATATGTGTGATGATATTGGGTTTCCTTAGCTTAGCTCGTGTGCCTCCATTTTGTGTATTCCTCTGTGCCTGCGAGTCGCACTCGCTCATCCATCCCTCCCCGTAGGAATAGGAAAATCACTAATGCAGTAGTTTTCGTTTCTCAACTAACTTTGGCGAAACTAACAAGTTTCTTATCAGTAGTGTTCTCATGCCCCAGAGACGCTGAGGCTCGGCTCCGCGGCCTTGGGCAAAGATAGCAAATGTATCCCTCGCAGGTGCAGATGCCTCTTGTATGATGCTATTGTTCCTCTGCCTGGGTTTCAGTAATTTTCCAGAAAGGGCGTATCCTAATTCACTGTACCATGTTATAATGTATTGCTGTGATGATATGAGTTAGTCCTCTCGGCGCACTCTTAGGGGTGAGGTTGGACAGGGCCCTCTCATATGGGAGTTTGTGGCCTAATAAAATTACTTTGTTTATTCTTCTCCACTGTCCGGCTGACTTCTTACTGAGTTACTATAGGTGAGTGTGGTAAGTCACTCGGGTGGATTTGAGCCACGCTTATCAGGTTTGGCCAGCTGTGGATGGCCGGCCAATCCTACATGTGCATTTTGAGTGCCTACTACCAATCTCCCCGTGCTGAGGTGGAGACATGACCCCGCCCTGCCCCAGACTAGCATTCGTGGACTAGAAGTGAAAAATAAAATGACAATGTGTGCTGGCATTTAACCAGTGGAGCAGCACTCCTCCGCCATAGTGGAGGAGCCGTCCCTGCTACGAACACTGCATTTTCATGGCTGCAAGCAAGTGCCAATAGCTTTTGAGGTCAGAGATGTTGTGGGTTGAACTCCTACATTGCTTAAAAAGACAAATCTCATGGTGACTTTGATATTTTAGAATATTAAGTGAGGAATGATTCTTCTGGGGTTGGCTGCAACCACAGATCCGTGGGGAAGACAGAATTCTCCACCCCTGCTTCTTGCTATAGCCAGAACTCCCACTTTCTGCATATGCAGCATAACTTCCAACTGGTCAATTCTAAAGCTCCCAGATGATTGAGGGAAGCCTTCAAGATTGCCAGACCATCACCAGGAGTGGGTGGAACCCTCAACCACTTTCTGCAGCCAGTGCTTCCAGCACAGGTGCCAATGCAAATTGGTCTTTTAGTTCTTCCAAAGAATCCTTCCTTTGCTTTTTATCTTCATGAGATTGCAGGAGACCAGCAGATCTGACCCATGTAAATTGATACTTGTATAGCGCACTACTCACCCGCAAGGGTCTCAAGGCGCTTGTACGAATACCGCTGTGGAACCCATCCTGGCTTTCCCTGTGAGGCGTCCACTCCTGGGCACCCCCAAGGTGGAGGCCAGGCATCCTTAGCGTTGTGGGGGCCGTTGTGGAAATTAAGCAAGCTATTGCCCAGAGTTGCAGAGTGGGACTCCATGATTGAAGTAGGCACTGAGGCGAGAATTATCAGGTCCGTGGAATTTTGAGCCCAAGACCCGCCGAGGCAGGGAATTGAACCCTGGTCCCGGGCTAGACCTCTGCATCAGGGTCTGCCGCTGTAATCATTGAGCCACGCTTCTTCACCCATGAGAAGCACTTACAGAATGTGGGCACATGAGCAAGTAGAGTCCAAGGCCTCTGCCCTTTCCCATGCAAACACAGCAACAACAGCTTCCTCTTTTATTCTTCCTCCAATTACAGTAGTGTTCTGAGGTGCATGTGGTGGGAATCCTTTCTTAAAATACCCACTAGGCAGAGATAGGAATCGTAATCTAATTTTAAACATAACCACAGCTAAACTAGCCTTTTCAGCACTCCTTGTTTTGTATATATAATGTCAGGAAATCGTGGTGCTTTATGGGTCTTTCAAAATTGCCGGACTTCAGGGTCATTATGTGCAACTTTTAATTCCCAAACCTGGTATATCCTATCGAAGAGAGAGAATACCTATTGAAATGCAACCCTGGATGGTACTGATGCCAGGTCTGTTCTGGCCTGTTCCTGTTGAGAGCAAAGGCAGATTGTTAGGGAACAGTGCAGCATCAAAACCTTCCTCACATGAGGACTTTTTCCTATCGACATGGTAAACGTTCAGGGCCTACCACCCTTTGGACTACCATCTGTCATTATGGCCTCTCTTCTCACTGACATTCTTAGACAGCCAGCAGAAAAAGGCCTATACTGAACTCCTCCTCACTGCCATCCTGCCAGCATGCCCAAACTATTGTTCTCTTTCAAGAAAAGTATTTCACACCTCATCAAAAAGCACTGGAAAGGATACTTTTTTCTTTTTCACATCTAAGTTCACCAATCTACACCACTAGCCCACACATCCTCACTTCATCAAACAGCAGTTTGTTAAAAGATCTCTGATAAACAGCCCCTTTGCGGGGGCCCATCAGGCATTGCAGCACCTGCCTGACATGGAGTTTGCCCAATGATGGAGCATGCCAGCTATTTGTGTGAGTGAGGGCTCTTGCTCCTATTGGAGCAAATTCCCACTCTGATAACCGTACCTTGGACACAATCCCCCATCTACTCTAATAGGAACTGCATACTCTTGTTGGATCATGAAGGGGCAGCCTGGTCAGAACAGAATTTTATTTTCCAGGCTTTAATATAGAGAAAAGTAAGTTTTAATAAAATAATCTTTGTAAGCATATTTAACAAACATCTATGTTGACCAATAAATTAGATTTTTGATAAATATTGCACCAGTGGACAGATAAGTTCTGTAACTATTTCCTAACTAAACATATGGCAATTATGACTTATAAATGGGTTTTAGTATAGGAATAAGCTCCCATACCTAATGAAGAGAAATATACCATGGTGTCAATGAAGAGACACACATCTATCTAATTATGTGTAATGTTTCAGTTTTGCACATTATGCACTCGGCCCTTGTTGGCTTCAAGGCATTACTTATAGCTAATGTCATAAGTAAGCTTTTAGAAATGTTAAAAACTGCTTCCAGTAACAGGTGCCTGCACTTCAGTTTGCGTACAGCAATACATGGCTGTATTGGCAGGTTCACTCAAGTGACACTAGTTTGTACCAGTGGGCTACTGCCTGTGGTATTATTTATTTATGTTGAAGTTTTATATAGTGCAAACATGCCCTAAAGTCATTGGAGCACTTTACATAAGCCCCAAGTATATTACACAAGGACACATTCATTTTTTCTTTGGTAGGCACAGGGAGATTAAATGATTTGCCTAGAATCACAGGATGGTGAGCAGTTTTCCAGTTCCTAGAGTCAAAATAGGCCTGTAGGTCCACTCTCACACAGTGAATAATCTAAGAAAATCAATAGAATTTCCCTTCAGTTCATCGGCAACATTCCCAATGTTATTGGTTTCTTCTGTAGATCTAATGTAATTGAAGGTCATTGATAGGGGTTTGTGGTACAACAAATGAGGTCAAAAAAGAACATTTATTATCTATAAATGTCTCCTTACAAAGTCTCAAACATAAACTAGACCTTCATTTGTAATTAAGAATTGTTCATCAATTTATTGACAAAAATAATTTTAAAAAAGTGATTCAACACCAAAGCATGCATTAACACAGACAGCAACAATGCAAGGATGATGTACATGTGAAATTTCTGGAGCAGATTGGATGACCAGGTTCCTAAGAGTTATTTGTGCTTACTGATTGATCTGGGGAAAGAGTTTCTTAGATGAAAGTGTAAAGGAGATCTTTACTTACACATAACTAAAAGATCTAAAGACAGTACTTGCCATTGAAATAAGATACTTTTTTATTAAACTCAATTGCGATAAAATCCTGGCAAATAATTAACATTTCATGTTACAAATTATGATCTAGATTCAGAAAGTGATGGATAGAAATGTTACAATGTTCCAGTCTTCTGAAACAGCGTTTTGTTTTTGTTTTAAATATTTTATTTTTTTCTCAGAGACAGCATGTGATACATACATACATGAAGTCCACTAGAACATGCTAATATCAGTAATTATATACATTGCTGAATACAATCTACTCTGAGACAATGATAGGATCAAATTATTCTTAAGGAGGTTGGTGGAGATTTTGGGCCAGGCAGAGTCCAATAAGGGGTGTGTGCTCGAGTTTTGGAAGTGTTTGAACCAACATTTCTGAATGGGTGGACACGTGGCCACCCTTAGTGGCTTGTTGGATAAATTCGAACAGAGTTGGGGATTTGAGAGGGGCCAATTTGGAGATTTTAGATTTGATTTTCGGAAAATAGTAAAAATCCATGTTGGTAAGTAAGTATTTCTCCTGTATCGAAGCAAAACTAAGGAGGTTACTGTCAGCAAATAGATCGAACACCAGGTTGATGTATTTTGCTGCTCATATGGGACTTATCATAACCGCATTTACGGAAACAATATTTGTATTATTCCACAATGATCGGGCCATAGATTTGGTGAGATTAGAGGCTAGATACTTAACTAGTATTCACAGAGCACGGATCATGTCGATGAAAATACGACTAGAGTGGGGAAGAGTTATATTAGACAGTGCGAGAGTGTGAGAGTCGCAGGTAGGTAATGATTAGGGTGCAATGAGATGCAGTTTGAGCATTAGCCATGGGACTAATGCATAGGGGTTAGTGTCTAACCAAGAAATGCAGTCTGATAGTTATACCAGTTAGGAAGGCAACACCCCCCTTTTACATAAGGCCTGGTATACACAAACATTCCTTCCTGATTCGCCATTACAATGTCATATGCTCAATTCCATCTCTGGCAACACCTGGAGGCCCGCATTTTGTGCCAGGACACTTGCAGGGACATAGTATAAATTATAGGAGGCATAGCACATTTTGCACAGGTGCAGCTTAGTTTGGGGAGTATGGGCTTTTCTTTTTCTTTTTGCCGAAGAAGATGGAAAAAAATCTTTGTGGGTCTTTTTTATCCTTTCATCTTAAAGATTTGTCTATAAAGCAACCGAAGCCCATATTATAGAAAAAGATGTAGGCACAATTTTGTTTGAAATGGCCAAACATGTTAAACTTTACATCCGCAGAAATGTAACAGAGACCTGAGGTGCATGCTAAATGCTGCCCCAGTTTTGCAACTTAAAATAAATGTACATTTTTCACTCTGACCTCTTGTCACACTAACAAAATCCCTAAAAGCGTGCGTGTGTATATACAATGTAACAGCACAGTAGATGACTGACTACGATAAAATCACCTACATAAACAAGAATGGAATTCCACAGAAGACCAGCACTCTATCCAAGACAGTAACACAGCACTTACCACATTGTACAATCCAATGCACCAGCGTTCAAACAAAATCTGTCCAGAAAATCCATTTACGAATGCAAACCAAAGCTGAAAAAAAGAAAAGAGGGGATCAGGATTTCAGACAGTAAAAGGAAATATGTATATGAAAAATAGTTTGGAATGCAAAGCACCAGCTGGATCCAGCTGTTTAAAGTACTCTAACAGCAAAAAATGGACACTTCTGTTGGTATTAAGTATTTTTTTCAACAGCTTGTTTAAATCACAGTAAAGCAGAAAATTGGGTCGCAGTTTTAGCAAAATGTTCATCATCCCTCTGGAAATATAAATTACATCGAAATGTAAATTGTTTGTTGTATATTCTGAAAAGGGGTGTTCGCAACAATAGAGTACATTCATACTACGTCACCCTGTTTCCTTTCTATGACATGATTTACAGAGCTTTTGCCTATTAAATTATACCAAAAGTGGCATTATCTGATTTCCCAATTTAATGAACTGGGGAAAACAAGTATATTGTTATGCTATGATTAGTTGTATAGCACACATTCTTTTAATAATATGGCATGGTAGCACTTTCAGGGGCATAACGTGTCTGGGTATCCTATAAAAGGCCAACGCCAGCACTCTCAACATCAACATCAATATCCTTTGATGTGAATCCATTTGAAGATATTCTACTGAAAACGTAAGCTCACAAATTACACAGATCCAGGTATTGCATATCCTCCTTGCACTCTTATTCAAAATTTCAACTATTTATTTTGCAATTGTTTCTTATAGTTTATTCACTTTTTATTTTACACAAACAGCAGCCAACACGTGTTTCACAGAGATCCGTTTCATTAGGAGTTATCTATGTAACTCTCCACTGACTGATATGAGTGTTGTTTGTTTTTTATGTCAATTAAGTATCCTACGCTCTAATTTAGGCTCTAACTTAAGTGGCTGGTAATGTCTTTTTACTTCAAGACTCCAATAACTATTCACAGCTTCTTAAATAAGTGACCGTTATCTTTAGGCAACAATAAGTCTCCAAAGCAGCTCCTCTTTGGATGACCATGGATGGGTGACACTTGCGAGCTTCCTGATGTAAAAGGGAACTGTTTTGGAGAGCTATTAAGGTCTAAACCTAGGGTCAAGGGTCAAGCAGGCACTCTCCAGTTCGCTCCAGACTTGCTCATCAAGAGGTTGCAGGGATTTTTACAGAAACTCCCATTTGGTTTCCAACCGCTGCACAAGTTCCCATAGAGAAATGGGAGTTTGCCATCGTATCGTAATTGCGGTTCCGCAACCGCAGAGATGTCAGTTGGAGGCAACTCCGACAGACATCATAATGAGGCCCTAAGAACTTAAAAGCACTTCAATACCTCACTTAGAGTAGTAAGCAATATACTAATATCCATACCAGAAACAGATTCTCTGAATCCTCACTCCGGGGTAAGCTCACTACCATCTCCACTTCGTTGCTACAGCTTTCAGGATTCCCGCCCTGTCTCTACCTTTATCACGCATAAAATGGCAAATCTTAAAGTCATCTATGCAGATCTCCAACATTCATACCTCCTATAAAGGCTTACCCTGCTTCATCACCATAATTCAAGTGGGTGCCATTCTGCTGAAACTAGTGTTGAAAAGCACGGGATAGAAAGTCACAACTAAGGAAATGCAGAATTAATTGGTGCCTCAAGGTGACTCAATTTAAACCTGCATGACTATCACTTACAACACATTGGTAAGTGCTGTGTCGCAAGACAAGATAGACAATCATGCAGGACACAACAACACTTCCCATTTAATTGAAAAACACAGACATACTCTTCCAACCACACACCGGTATGCGTTTTGGAAATTGTTATTATTATTGTTATTGTTATGTTGGATTTATATCGCGCCAATCACCTACAGGTCTCTAGGCGCTCGGAAATCGATGGAATTCATACAATAACTACGTATCCCACAAGGAGGCAGTGCAGCAGCCAGCCTACATTGCACCCAGGACCCTCCCAAACAGTAATGTCTTTAGAGACTTTCTAAACCGCAGGAGATTCACCTTTCTGCGTAGCCCCTCAGGCAACTTATTCCATAATTGAGGGACCAACACAGAGAAGGCTCTTCCTCCCTTGGTTACCAGTTTGTACCGAGGGCAGATCAACAACTGAGAATCAGAGGATCTAAGTGTTCTTTTTGGACTATACACTTCCAGACAGTCTCTGATATGGATAGGTGCATGGCCATAAATTGCCTTATGGGCCGTGCATAGACTCTTAAACTCAACCCTCTCTTTTATGGGGAGCCAATGTAAGCTCTGTAGTAAGGGAGAGGCCTTGGTCCTTCTGGGGAGTCTAAAGATCATTCGCGCTGCGTCGTTCATCACAACCTGCAATCTGTTCATCAGGGTTTTAGGGAGGCCTAAATAAAGGACATTCCCATAGTCTATTCTTGACATGATGGTCGCCGCTACAATTGTTCGCAATATGGCCTGGGATAGAACGGGTACTAATTTCCGTAGCTGCCTGATGATGTTCGTGCAGCTCCCAACAACAGCAGAGATTTGGCTGCCCATTGACAGGTCACAGTCCAGCTTGATCCCTAAGCTCTTTACATTTGCACTTGGATTCGGAGTTGGCCCTAACTCCTGTGGCCAGTAGAGATCGCTCCAAGGTGAGGCGGTAGATGGATCTTCAGCAGATTTCTCGTCATCCACCCGACCGTATACCTCAGGATATTCTGCGCTTGAAGTTGCGCTGCCTCAGTATTATCGATACTCAGTACGAGCTGAGTATCGTCAGCGTAGTTAAAGACTCTGCAACCCATACTGGCCAGAGATGCAATCAGAGGTTGAAGGTATAGATTGAACAGTAGTGGGGACAATGCGGAGCCCTGAGGCACCCCACACTCCAAAGACCCCACGTCTGATATCTGGTCCCCCATTTTTATCCTCTGTGTTCTTCCCAGAAGAAAGGATTTCAGCCAGTTAAAGGCTACGCCTTTAACCCCGAAGTTATCTAGTCTTTCCAGGAGCAGGGCATGGTTGACAGTGTCGAACGCCGCCGACAGATCTAAAGGAATCAGGGCGCTCGGTTTCTTAATGTCAGCCATGCCTCTTAATTCATCCAGCACCGAGAGCATCACCATCTCGGTGCTGTGATGTGCTCGAAACCCTGCCTGTTCTCGTGGAGTAAACAATGAGACTCCACGTGAAGAGATAGAAACTTCAGGACATGCTGTTCTAAAATCTTAGAGAGAAAGGGCAGCTGAGAAATTGGTCTATAGTTCTTCAAGACCGCAGGATCCGCGCCGGGTTTCTTCAGCAGAGGCCTAACTCGTGCTTCCTTAAATTCAGCAGGTAAATACCCAGTTTCTAAAGATCTATTAAAGGAGAGAAATAATACGCCCCTCCAAAATGGGACGTGCCACATAAAATATACTAGGGGGACATGGGTCTGCTGGGGAATCAGACTTAGCTCTACCCATCAATTGCTCCAAGCTCAGCGTATCAATCTCTGGAAACTCCACGATAGTACAGTCCGTGGAGTTGTAGAGATCAGGGTGTGAGACAGGACCGTTCAACATATTTCTTTTTATTTCCGAGATGATGTTCTCCACTTTTTCTAGGAAATATCCCTGAAAGGTATTACAATCTATAGTGGTGTTTGAGCATTCCGGTTTTTTGCTCAACTCAGATAAAATTTTAAAAGTCTCTTTCTGGACATTCCCAGCCTTATTTAGGCGAGACTCATAATGCTCCACCTTTGCTTGCAGTATAAGTTTTTTGTACCTGTGAAGGTAGGCTTTATACTGATCCCTAGCTATGTCGTGTTTGGTTTTCCTCCAAGATCTCTCCAAGGTCCGGAGCTTTCGTTTGTGCTCCCTCAGGAGTGGGGTAAACCATGGGGCTCCTTTTCCTGGTCCTTTAATAGGCTTGGTCCTTTCAGGTGCTATCAAATCGATAGCTTGACACAGGCTCCACGTTAAATCCGTGTATTCCAGGTCCAGGTTGCCTCCAACAACAGAGGGTCGGGCCACTTTCGGAAATGTCTCGGAAATTATACGATAATATACTTACACTAAAGTTTTTCTTAGACATTTCAACCATATTTTGCAAATATTCTGGTAGTACAGTAATAGATTTTATAAGTGCTCCGTATTGATTGATTGAAACGAGGATCAATAATTGGATCTTAAGATAGTAACTCTTTAGATGCAGGAGTCAAATACTGGGATTCACACAAACAATATAGTTTGCTACCCACACGAAGGCAAAGAGAAAAGTAAATTTCCAGATTTGTCGAAGCAATCGTGATCTTGGCCAATCAATTAAAGAGATCAAACGCAGAGCTAATTGATCAGCACAAGATGATGCAAAGGGTATAAAAATATTGCTTTGTAAAGGGAAAGGACGCACACCACATAATTGGCAACATTCCTAATGTTATTGGCTGTTTCTGTATATCTATATTAAAAAAGGTTGTTAATTGAGTTTCGTGGTCCAACTAATGAGACCACGCAAGAACATTTATCTTTATAAGCCTCCTTTTAAACACTCAAACATGAAACAGGCCCTCATTTGTAGTGTAGAACTGTTCAATAATTTATTTACAAAAATAATTTAAAAAAAAATTGATTCAACAACGCCAGAGCATAAATTAACACATACAGCAACAAAGCAGGAAATTTAGGAAACCCCCAAAAATAAAAGGTATGATTTTTTTTTAAACATGGGAGTTAAAGCATAAAATATTTTCAGAAAATAAAAAAAACGAAAATTCATCCTAATGTCACGAAGGGAAAGAAGAATTTCTTGAAAATCAAGAGGATTATCCATTAAGGCCAGAGCATAACCAGAAATTGCTCCTCTTATGGCCGATTTCTTGGCATTATTTTCCAATTGATTTGTCATTTCTGGTTATTCATAAATCACTGAAGATAATCAGATTTTGCAGATGGTGGTGAAGCATAGACCTAAAGCACAGGCAGACAGCCTTATCATAACCAGGGTGCCCAAAGACAGCAAGTAGTAGTATTTAAAGAGTGGAAGGACAGGGTCAATGTTGTAGGAAAATTTAACAAGCTTCTCCACTACATGAAAAAAAGCTGTTGGAATGTGATAATTTGGAATTAGATTGCTGCTGTCGCCCCATCAGACCTAGCTCCCTAATGGTACAACCTCGTCTTCAAGAGCATCTTAGCAGATAAACATCTTCCTCTTTACTAAGGGCAGCAATGGGATGCAAGAGACCATCTGTACAAAAAAGAAAGACTGTCTAGGCAAAAAGGAATTTTGCAGGCACATGCTCAAAAGCAAGGTTATGCGCATAATCTGTTTGAATAAAAGAAAAAAATCTCAAGGATGTGTTCAGTGAGTCATGTTCATTGGCTAAAATAGTATTTAGAAGAAAACTGATCAGAACGGTACACTTTTGATAAACCTTAACACAGTGCTTAGACCATGCACTTTTATTGGGCTGGGTAGCAAGCCATTCTGGACTGCATAGACTTAGTAAGCAGTTCATATGGTAACATTAAATGAAGCATTCATAAGTCAGTTTCTTGCATCGCATCTCAAACCCAAATAGTGGGCATAATTTAACTCTCCAACTTCTCTAAAATGGAGCAGTGGTCTTTACTATTGCTAAAAACAACACTTTTTTTGGAGCATATTTAACAAGTTCTATAACGTTAGATGATTTCTGGTCCTGATGATGGGGAACCAGACAGAGATAAGCTCACATATTCAGGCAAGTGATCTATCTCCTTGTCCTTTACGGCCGAATATGAAAGAATACAGTGATACAGAAAGCAAGAACGCCCGACTTCCCTCCCTTGAGTGGTTGAATAGCTATTACATCTTCAGAAAATAGGACTGTTGCTTGTCCTGGGAGTCTGCCATGTAGACAGAATCCTGCACTGGTTTTCTAAACCTGCTAGGAACCTATTTGTGCTTCTGAGAAAGTTATGGTTTCCAGAGAGAGTTCTGTTAAGATGACCTCATTTTTAAATATGTGCTTTCTGTCAGCATTTGTTTGAAAAACATATTGATTCAGGTTAAGAGTTGGAACATAAATTATTTTCAATGAAATGCAAATTCTGAGGTATTTTTCTAGGATGGATTTCAAGGTTCATGGCAAGACTTCAATTCCTTCTCAGCCTGTACATCATTACTTTTGTAACATTGTCAAAGAGATCAAAACATGCATGTTATATTCTTGTTTTACAAGATTATCGTCTTCTTTCAGCTTTCTTGCCAAACACTAGTTTTACTAATCATTTTGAGGTGATACCGCATTGCTTATCGATAATTTGCCAAATATATATATTGATTTGTTTGATATTTTCAGGGACAGTCATCAGCACAACATAACTGTGTTAGATCCAGAGACACTTAAAATATTTTTATTTATTGAGTTTTATATAGCGCTGACTAGACCCGGAGGTATCGGAGCGCTTTACATGAGGAAGAAACATTGTTTCAGAGTATGGTTACAAAGTTACATCAGTACTGCATGAGTACAAAAGCATAGCATAAACATTAGGAAAAAATAGGAAAGGGGATGGAAGATTAGGGGAGAGAAGAAATGAATAGGGGAGGTAGCCGGAGAATAATGGAGGGAAGAGGAGGGGGAGGGTGTAGGAGGCACAAAGGGGAAGCAAGGAAAAAGTGTCCGACGTCCGGCTGGGTAGATGACGGCCGAGGGGTGAACCAGAGCCAAACACATCTATAGCTGGGTGGGACAGTTCCACCGGTCATAGGTCAAAGGTTGCTCAGGCACTGCAGTACATACACAAAGGCTATAGTTTCCGCCTAGGGGGGGGCACAGTCCAAAAGTTCCAACGAGTGCACTGGTCACTATATACGGTGCTGTGCTCCCAGCGGTAATGGGTTAAAAACCCAGACCTCTGCTGTACGAGACTCCCTTGTCACTGTGGACTCTCTCAGGGGGGTCTCTGAGACTCCAGGGCATACATGTTGGATCCCTCCTCAACTTTGGAAAGGGGCCCACTCATGTGATACAACCAAAGGAGAAACTTTAAAACGAATATGGTTCTATGCTGGTTAATACTCCCGCTTATCAGAAACTCACTTGGGTACAAGTTCTTCTCGAACATGCAAGATCAGGGACACACTCCCAAATGGGATAAAGACCATCAACAATCGGTAAAAGTAGTCAACGGAAATAAAGACCTAGCTTGTAGAAACTTTTCAATGTCATGATTGAGCAGCATTTCGAATTATGAGTGATTTAGAAAATGTCCAGAAAAGTTTCAGCAGGATTATAAATAATGTTTATCTTAAAGGTCTGGTGACAAGATTTTAAATTAATTGGATTCCTGAAAGGCATGTTGTATTTAATTTATAGCAATGCTATGCTGTAAAGTGGGTGCATGTAGACAAATATTTAAGCATGTAGAAAAAGATTTAACTGTGATGCAAAGATAGAGCGCCTATGCTTGCACATTATGGCACTATGGCTCCTTATTTTCTGATTGCGCAATTTTGGTGCAACAGTGTAGTTTTTTGTTTCTTGTATACAAGGTCAATTATATTCCCATGGTAATGTCCACGGTGGAGAAAGGCAAGGTAATGGGAGAGGAATATGAGAAGTTAGGACCCTTTTAGTAGTGACAATGGATTCCTCTGCTTTTGATTGTAAAAAAGAAGTTTCCCTGAATGTATTCATTCCATCCAGCCTCGTAATAAATATTTTAGTAGAGGAAATCGGCATCTTCAGGTCAAACCATCATGAATGCACCAGCTCCCTCCCTGAAGCTCTAGGGAAAGTAACGAAGATTTTTGCAAGAAAACACACCTCCTCCCATCAGCCTAAGATCAATAATACCTATTCGAGGATTCTCTACAAGTGAGTACAAATATCCTTGTAGTCAGACATGTAAACATTACTTCCAGACTATTATGGTGCCTAAGAAGACTAAGTGGATTCCTCATATACCAAGACTATTCCATCCAATTTACAACATCCTTAGGCGCTCTGAACGCCATTGGAGGCGCAACTACTGTCCTCTCTTGCGAGTTAAATACAAGTCTCTTCTAGCTAACTATAAGAGGGCTATCCTCTCAGCTAAAACCACTTACTTTTCGGAGAAAATCACCTCATCAGCCAATAAGCCCAAAGAGATTTTCTCTATAGTTCGCAACTTAGTTGCTTCTGACAGGGCCAACTCGAACCTCATCCCCTCCCAAGCTCTTTGTTTGTCCCTGAATGATTTTTTTTTAGAGAAGATCGCGAAGATCAAATCTAACATCCCTCCAGTATCTTCGCCACCTCTTTCTTCTGCTCTTCCTTCGTCCTCTTCTTCTCTAGACTAGTTTCCCCCCATCTCTTTGGACTCCTTTCTTGCTTTACTCCAGAAAGTGAAGTCAGGCTCCCCGGCTGACTGTGTTCCAGCTCGCATTCTGAGAGAGCTCTTCACTCACTGCCCTGATCCCCCCCTTTCCCTTCTTAATGCCTCTATCTCTTCAGGCCTAGTCCTGAAATCCTTCAAATCGGCCATAGTTTTCCCCATTTAAAAAAAGCGCGGCTTAGACCCCTCCCTTCAGTCCAACTTCAGACCCATTTCCCTTCTTCCATACCGTGGGAAGATCTTGGAGAGTCATATTACAACTTGTCTCTCCACTTTCATTGAGGACAACCATCTTTTTGCCTCCCACCAAGCGGGATTCCGCCCGGCCCACTCTACTGAGTCAGTGGTCCTGTCCGTTCTAGACGAGCTAAAGACCAAGGCTGATTCCAACCTACCCCAAGCCTTGGTGCTCCTTGATTTGTCCGCTGCGTTTGACACGGTCGACCACTCCATCCTTCTCGGCCGTGTCTGCGCAGCGGGCGTTCGGGCACTGCCCTCTCTTGGCTTGCCTCTTTTCTTAAAGAACGGACTCAGGCGGTCCATCTTTCTGGTTTCATTGCCCCCACCCACTTGGTTCCATGCGGGGTCCCCCAAGGTTCCTCCCTGTCCCCTCTTCTTTTTAATCTCTACATCCACCCCCTTATTCTTTCTCTTCTTGACATGGGGGTCTCCGTGTATAATTATGCGGACGACCTCCAGTTAGTATTTGATCTTTCCTCTCCTTTGGACTCCCTACCTAAATTCCACTCTACTCTAGCTCTCATCTCTGAGTGGATGAACCACAACCAACTTAAACTCAATCTGGACAAGACGGAGTTGGTCCTGACTGGCCCTACCACCTCCCCCTGGTTTGCCGTCTTTTGGCCCTCCACTTTTGGCCCCCCTCCCATACCAGCGGCCTCTGCAAAGACCTTGGGCATTAAAGTCAGTCGGGACCTCTCCATGCATACCCAGATTAGCTCAGTTGTCTCCTCCTGTTACCTTTCCCTCCGGATTATTCGGAAAGTGTCCAGTTTCTTTTCTTCCAATGCTCTTAAACGTATTATTTTGGCAATGATTCTTTCCCGTCTAGATTACGGGAATAGCCTCTACGTTGGCATTCCGGCCTACGAACTACGCAGTCTTCAGGCTATCCAGAATCAGGCCGCCCGTCTTATCCTTCACCTTCCCTATCCCTCCACATCACTCCTGTTTTGAAATCCCTTCACTGGCTCCCCATTTGCCAGAGATCCCTTTTCAAGATGGGTTGTCTGGCCTTCATGGCTCGTGCCCGCACTGCCCTGGCTTTCATTAATTCCCTCATCAGTCCCTACACTCCCAACCGTGCCCTCCGCTCATCCGGTATACACCCGTTACAACGCATCTTTTACTCCGCACTACCATTACAACGCGACTTTTACTCCGCATACCATTACAACGCATTGCACTGGGGGGCGCTCTAGGATAGGGAATAAGTATAATTTACTATCCAACACCTTCCCTAGGGTCCACGGGGACTGGAGTTAGAATAGTAAATTATACTTACCACTATCCAGCACCCCAAAGCGCTATGCGTTGTAATGGTATGCGTTGTAAAAGTCGCGTTGTAACGGTATGCGGAGTAAAAGTATGCGGAGTAACATGGTACATCCGCTCATCCAATCAGGCTCTTCTCAATGTTCCGCGTTTCCGTAGATCCAAAACTGGAGGTACTAGATTCTCTGTATTAGCCCCTCGCTTCTAGAACAGTCTCCCACTGTCCATTAGATCTATTCCATTCTCCTTACAATTCCGCAAGGCCCTTAAGACCTTCCTGTTCTCCCAAGCGTACTCCTGCTGATTTCCTTCTCAGCAGAATTCCATTCTTCTTAGCCCTCAACTTTAGCGCCAGGAAGCCGCTTTGGTCACAGAGCACTCTATCAAGAACTTTTAACTTCATCCACAAATTACTTTATGGGACCTGTATACAAATTGAGTCTGCCAGATACAGAATAATACATGATTTCGAGATTAACACCCACTTTTATAAAAAATCTACATTTAGAGAACAACATTAATTGATAAGGGATAGATCAGACACACAGCAATGCTCTTCTGATACAAAATACTATGATTGTTTTTATTACTAGAGGAAAGACATCTGCAAAAACAGTCATAGGTAGTGTGTTAGTAGAGGAAGGGATTCAGAGAAAAACATAGTAGAAAGAAAGGAAGGGAGAGATAGGAAAGAAATATAAAGAAAGACCGGAAATAGAGATAGCCAAAGAGAGAAAGAGTAATAGAGAGTAGTGGAATACAGAGGAAGGAGGGAATTAAAAGGAGGTGAGTACAGAGATAGAGGGCATTAGTCAGAAAAGAGGGTATAGGAGAGTAGAGATGATGAATGAGATCAGGAGACTTTGAAGGGATGGAGAGAGGAAGAAAAATAGGAGATTGAGAGTAGGCAAGAGAAAACTGCCTGGAGCGAGATAGGGAGGAATAATGTGCGAGAGATGATACAGTACGATATATATTTTTTCTCTCTCTCTCTCTCTCGATGTATATAGATATATATCCACAATCGAGAGAAAATAGAGGCACATCATCTGTGCAGAAAGTTTACTGTATAGCCTCATGACGGGTGTCGACAGTCAGCACGATCTCCATCAAATACATGGATACAGATAATGCTAGTGTTTATACAATATCGTGAAAACAAACGAAAGGCATACCTTGGTATGAGTGAGTATGAGATTGTGGGGATTGTCATTCAACTTCTCAACAAAGTTTATGCCCTCCTCTTCGGTGCCTTCATATGATGAACAGGAGACTCATACTATCAGTGGAACCATGGCTGAATATCTCAATGTTATAAATGAGATTATCAATGAAGCCATACACACTAGTCTTTTCCATAAGCCCTCGGCAGGGAACCACCTCCTTCATGCCCTCAGCAGCCTCCCGACACCCTTAAATGGAATATTCCATATGGCGAGCTGTTGAGGGCTAAATATAACTGCAACATCGAGAAGGCATACTCCATAAAGCAGACCACTGTGGTCAAGAGAATTAAAGAAAGGGGCTATGGCATGTGGGTCCCCAACGTAGCCATAGACAAGGACAAGACTGTAACAAGGGAAAACACTCGGATAACACCACAGAGAGGGACACGATGCACAGACAAACCTCAGAGTGGCCACCACTTTTAACAACAATTCCAAGGATATCTGGCCCAAAATTGTGAAATACTTAAAAGTGACCAGGCCAGTTATAGGACAGTCCATTCATGATAGACCCAGCATTTCCTACAGGAAAGGACGCAGCTTGAGGGACATACTAGTCCATAGTGACAACCCACTTACACAACACCTGCCTGGGACCACAATTTACAGGCCCTTTTTTCCTGCAGGAATTGCAAGACCTGTAGGAGGAGTACCATGAAGAAAGAATATTCTACTCCCAGGCCAGGACGTAGTAGGAAAATCACAAAGTTCCTCACTTGTTGCTCCACTTTCGTGATATACATCTTACCATGCCCGTGCCATCTGAGGTATGTTGGCAGCACCACACGCATGGTCAAAAAGAGAGTGCTCAAACATATGAGAGCTATCACGAACAGAGATCCCAATTACCCTGTAACAAGACACTTTCAAGAAAGACACTAAATTGACAGTTCTCTTCTTATTTTGTTTGCCATTGAGCAAATTCCCCACAGTTACAGGGGTGTGGACAGGACACTAAAGCTCAGGAAGAAAGAATCGAGGTGCATTCTGGCCTTAGAAACCAAGAGCCCCAGAGGGCTCAATTTAGATGAAGAAGTCTGGGTACACTTGTAGGATGAATAAGGCTTATTTTTTAATTTTTTGCTTCTTTGACCCCTTCCTATGTCTTGATTATTACATGATCTTTCTGCCATTGTGATTTTCCTTTGCTGTTTTTTATGCTACTTAACCTTGTAGTATATATTTTTAACGGATTTTTGATTTGTTCTTCCTTCCAGCAGAAAAGGAAGGGGTCGTCGATTGTGAAGTGCCAAGGCAGCTGGACAGATTCCCCTAGCCTTTTAATCATCTTCATGGTTCTGGTGGTACACTACAGATATAAGGACACTTTCACTCTATTTTAATTGTGCACAGTGATTTTGTCTTACCATGTGTCAGTCATGAACTTTATGGTTCTGTGAGGTATACTGAGTTCATATCCCCAGACACTTGGGCTTGATTTAATTTTTTCCTGACTACCCTTGCACTCATATTCCAGCCCTACAGAAACCTTGTCCCACTGACTCCTTCTTGCCTCTCATGCACAAATGCTTCAGTCCCTTTTGGCTTGTTGGCAAGATTCCCTCCATTTCCCCCATTTGGAGAGGTTTCTCACCTTTGCCAGTAACCCAGCAGCGCACTTATCTCATATATGTGGTTTTTTTCTCTCCATAATTAAAGACAATATTAATTTACCTTCAGCGGTCCACTTCCGCATGTAGCGGTTCCAGATACAGATCTCAATTTATATTGTGTCAGAGTCAGCGCCATTCGAGGTAGTCACTTTGGGACCTAACGTCCCAACAATCCTCCTTCCCCACAACCACAAGATACCTACCACACATGTCTGTCACACGTCATGTGGTCCCCCAATTATACTGATATTTCACTGTCATCTTACAGAGTCCAATGTCAATGACATTCTATCCTTTATAAATAAAGCATGGCCATTTTATGTGCCTCTACATGTTCTCAGATGATTCGACTACGTGTAAATTGATTACTCTGATTTTGTCCAGACAATGCACTGTGTCACTATCAGCTTCCTTCATTTAGTTGTGGTCCGCACTTGCGGCAAGATTGGCATGTTGGCACTGGCCCCTTCTTGTCAGCCATGCCGCTTATATGAGAAAGTAGAGTCTTTATCCAGATAACTTTGTACAGTTGTACTTCACATTTTGTTTGTTTTCTGTAATACATCCTTGATCATTGTACTTTCATTTACTATTTTGACTTTGTTTTTGGTAGTCCAACATGGCATCCATTGTATCGACTTGTGGCAAAGTGTGTCCCTTGTTTTCACTGTATTGTATGAACACTAGCTTCTGTATCGACGTATGTGAACAAGACTGAGCTGACGGTCGAAACGTTTCATGTGGCTATTCAGCAAACTTTCTGCACCGCTGATAGTGTCCTGAGTGTGCGTCTATTCTCTCTGGATTGTTGACATTTATGCTATTTTCAGCTGGCACGGTACACCCCCCCTCATGGGTCATAGGCCCCATTAGAAGCAAATTGTGTTTGTTATATATATATATATATATATATATATATATATATATATATATATATATATATATATATATATATATATATATATATATATATATATATATATATATACACGCTACTGAGAATTACTGAATGTCCTTCTCATGTCCAATCTAAGATATATTTTGCGTACACTGAGTCTCTGGTATAGCTCTGCAAGGTTTGTTGTCAGCTGATAGTGTCCTGAGTGTGCGTCTATTTTCTCTGGATTGTATTTTTGCGTACACCGAGTCTCTGGCTCAGCTCTGCAAGGTTTGTTTTCACACCCATGGGTGACACAAGTGCACAGCTGATAGTGTCCTGAGTGTGCGTCTATTTTCTCTGGATTGTTGACATTTATGCTGGTGTTTTCAGCTTGCACGGTGCATCACCTCTCATGGGTCATAGGCTCCATTAGAAGCAAATTGTGTTTGAGATATATATATATATATATATATATATATATAGGCACCTGCTTCGCCCCCAGCTACGCAAATCTTTTCGTGGGCTGGTGGAAGGAGCAGGTGGCCTGGACGGAAGGGAATGCCGAATGGACACAGAGAGTAGTATCCTGAAACAGGTATATAGATGATTTATTTATCATCTATCAAGGTACAGAGGAGTCAGCTAGGGCATACGTTAATGTACTCAACAAGAATGATCTCAATCTCAGGTTTACAGGCGAAATAAGCACAGTGACAGTTAACTTTTTGGACCTTAGAGTGTTCATTGCTGAAGGGAAAATCTGCACTGCATTACACAGAAAACCCACAGCAGGAAACTCTGTGCTACACACCAGTAGTTGCCATCCAGGGAAAACAGTATCAAGTATACCATATGGCGAACTCCTGAGAATAAAAAGGAATTGTATACGACAGTGTGATTATGAAACAGCGGCCAGGGAGAGCATCAAAAGTTTTGAAGCCAGAGGATGTAGTGAATCAGTACTCACTGAGGCAAAATTGAAAGCTGACAGGAACCAAGATCAGAACTAGTGTCTAAAGTCAGCACAGGAAATTCTCAGAAAAAAAAAGACGGATAAGAACAGCTTGAGAATGATCGTTGATTATTCCAGCGACGCCCAAGAAGTCAGGCAGAAGTGCGTTAAGAACTGGCACATACTTAGATCAGATCCTATTATTGGAAAAGATCTTCCTAAGTCTCCCCTTATTACATACAGGAGAGCAAGGTCATTGAGATCCAGTGTTGTTCAAAGTCACTGTGGGAAAGATGAGGAAATGTCGCCATTTGGAAAATTGGCGGGATTCTACCCATGCCTCAAGTGTAAAGCCTGTAGAAATAGCAGAAAAGTGTCTAGTTAGCAAGTACCAGGGATGAAGGAACCTAAGAAGATCAAAAGTTTAATGAACTGTAACACAAGCCACACGGTGTACTGTCTTGTATGCCCGAGCGGTCTGCGTTACATTGGGAGCACCACACATCCAACTAAGATCAGGATTTTGGAACATCTCAGGGCCATTCAGAACATGGACCCTACATATCCAGTGGCGAGACACTTTGAGGTGTTTCACCAAAGCAACAGAGATCTTCTCAGTTTCTACTGTATGGACCAGGTGCCTGCAGATATAAGAGGAGGGAACAGGTTACTCAAATTACGACGGGTGGAATCGCGACACATAATTGAGAACCAAACCAAAAGACCAGGAGGTTTGAATAGCGGAGAGGAGTTAGCTGTCCATTTATGAATCTCCTTGCCATTGAGTGTACTACTGTGCGCAATGAACATATTCTGGGTATAAGCCCATCCAGGGCTGAATTAATTTTGTTTGTTTTGAAAATGTATATATTTTTAAGACGCTTGCAATTGTTATTTGTGTTTGCCCATCCAGGGCGCAATATCAAACAGTGAATCAAACTGGATTTACCACTTAGAAATGGTGGCCTTCTTTGAAGGAAGAAATGTGTCCTTTCTTTATGTTAATGAATGGGTGTATTTAAACTCTGCCTCTATTGACAAAGGCGGTAACCGAAACGCGTCTACGAGTGTGTTAGCCCAATAAAGATTATTGGACTCGTGCCTGCGAGTGCTGTGTACTTTCTGTACAAAATATAGCTTAGGTCTGGGGGACCAGCGTGGTGTCCGTCACCCCGCCTGAACAGCACCCGGTCGCGAGTGAGGGGAAGCCGACGGAGAACGAGCTTGCAATATATATATATATATAGCTACTAAACATCCTGGAGGTCTCAACAGCGGGGAGGAGATGGCCGTCCACTTTGGAAAATAATTTAATCAGGGGAAATAGCAGTATGGCTGTTGGAGCTCATGTTTAGTGTGTAGGACAAATCTGTAAGACGACCTTGGTATAATGAATTAGGATGTTTCATGATGATGAATTTTTGTTATGACCGCACACAGTTTATTCACCTTTTTAGGTCTCGCCTGTCGATGCGCATGCGCATCGAGCTTGCGAGACTATGGGGGGCTTAAACACTCTTTAACCAACTTGCAAGGAATCGTGGCGATTCCTTGCAGTGCCCGTGAAATTTAAGCTCAATGCGCAATAACAGCAGCCGGAACCGGCAATACAGGTTGGGTCCTCCGCCAAGTGGGCGCGAGTTACTGTGAGTACTGACCACTTCATTGCAGCTACCGAGGTAAGACCCACCAATGCTTCAGATATTTAGCAGCGGACATCGCGCTGACTACGGTAATGTTCCCTAAGTTTTAGAGAACTAGCAACATACCTCTTGAGGGCGAGGGCTCCGGCCGTCCTACTTTCTGAAAGACATGGCGCCGGGTTGTTGGGCTTTAGCAGAATGCTAGATCCCCTTTTTGGATCCTGTACCGCCGGAATGCCGACCTACAAGCATATAGACCGGGGTGCGCTGCCTTGGGACGGTATACAGTACGATCCACCGTTCACAGGTGTATTGCACTGCTAATACTATTACTTAAAGCTGGGTCCACCGCATCTCAGTCTGTTATTTGAATGCATTAATTAACTTGTGGTCCTTTTGCAATACCCTCCCAACGGAAACCCCCCCCGCCCCCCTCACCCCTCTCCTCTTTTTAGGACACATGCTGGATGAACGTGTCTACTTGATGACGCCACCAGATGGGGCTAGTCTTGTATAAAACATAGGTGAGTGGCTGCATCTTATACTTATTGTGACAAGCGTCCACCTGCCTGTTTTTCTGATGCTCTTCTGCCACATTACTGTTTTGGTTTTTAATGTGACACATGCTCTGTAATTATATGCCATCACTGCACTGCATTGCTTCAACTATTCCATATCAAATTAGCATTACATTGTTTGGCAAAATTTATGGATACTGCTGACATACTTGGCGATGAGACAATCCTATTAGGATTAGTCATGTTTTAAGTGACTGTTTTGTTTCACTCACTCACTCTACCGCCCTCACTCACTCTACCGCCCTCACTCACTCTACCGCCCTCACTCACTCTACCGCCCTCACTCACTCTACCGCCCTCACTCACTCTACCGCCCTCAATCACTCTATCGCCCTCAATCACTCTATCGCCCTCCCTCTATCTATCACCCTCCCTCTATCTATCTATCGCACTCACTCTATCTATTGCATAACCATAGCATCACTCAGCACCACCACAGCATCACTGAACGCCACAGCATCACTTGTCGCCAAAACATCACTCAGCGCCACCACAGCATCAGTCTGTGCAACCATTCAACAACTGGTTCAAATACTTTATGTCAATGTTTCAAGCTTTATTACAAATGTCATAAAAAGATGTTACATGTTTTCACTTCTGTTCTTGTTAAAACATTGTGATTTGTCAGATCAATACATGTAAGACAGGGTAAAACAGAACATGTACCTTTACTAATGCTATAGATGTAACATTTGCTAACTTTATAACTATTGGCATTTCTAATAACAAAATTAATACTTTTATATTGTGAAAAACAAACAAAAATTAAAAAATATTTACATTTTCCACACCAAAAGCTCAAACTTTTCTATTGCGAGACCTATTGCATTTCCAATGCTTGTTAATAATTGTGTATATATATATATATATACATATCTGCAATACCTCGCAGCAGCTACGCTTTCCCAGCGAAATATGAGGCATGGACCAACTTTTCTCAGCATTCTTTATTCAGCCAACAGACAGAGTGTCATGACGCGTTTCGGCCGTCCCAGCGGCCTTGGTCACATGGCATTACAGAGTGCTTTGACCCCTTTTAAAGTGAAAACGTGCAATCACATGTCAAATTGATGGACATAGAAAAATACTAAGTGTATAAATACATATATTTTCACAATGGAAATATCATTACTAGCTGTATAAATACATAAAACAACCTTGTATTATTTAACCGACATTATAAATAACCATGTCTCTAATGTGTTTTGGAAAAAGATTAGCATAGTGCAATTAAATATCAGCATAAATGCTGGTTCCACCATCCAAAACACAGATTAATTATTACAGCCTCATCCATCTGACATTGCATAACTAAAGTTCAAATACTAGTGCTCACCAACGTGTACTAAATCATAAACAAAATTATAAAAATTACTATTATTACATAATAATAGACAAGATCAAAAAATATAATCAACAGTATCAAAAGACCATGCAAAGGAAATGCTCAACTGTGGGATATTGTCCAGCCACTGAGTATACTTAATTAGAAAATGTTGCAAATAATTATCATTTTGCATATATATATATATTCTAATTTTATATATTCATTATTGCACATCCTATATTACCACGGGAATGAGTTATAATATAAAGTGACCGCGTGCTATTTAGTGCATTATAATCAAAGTGACTGGTGCATTGAGATTTCAAGGACTTAGTATTGAGGGGGAGAAAGTTAACGGGATATATACAGGGAGGGAATAATTTCATAGATATTAAATAGAAAATTATTGATCAATTGATTCAAGACTCATTTTAGTGTACTAAAACCATACAGTACTAATGAAATAGACAATATATTCGAACTCACTAAAACAGCGCATAATTGATTACACCATTAAAATGAATTGCATCAACACCATAAAACCAGCCTATAAAAAAGGGAATCGGTGACATAACTAAAATCAGCTATCATAAAAAACACTAGGATAAAACTACCCTAATATCTAAAAGACGGCTAAAATCAATCATATCATAGATATACATCACAGTTATAAATATCCTTTCGATATATAAATACCAGACAATATATGTTACACAGTATAAATACAAAGATGTGCAAAATGTGCAATGTATAATCCAACTCCTCTTATACTCTGACTAAAGTGCTATTTGATATAAGTCTATGATCTATTTATCTTACTAGGTGTACATATTTCCAGTTTATAGATATGTGTGGAGGTCCTCCGTGGTGTTGAGGCCTCCAGGCCATTTGGAATTAAACTCAAGGATATATTTTGTTTCCAACCTACGCATACAAGCCTCTCTATCACCTCCTCTTTTAGTTAAAGGGACCGATTCAATAGCAAAGTATTTAAGGCACTGAGGTCTACTGTTGTGACATGCCTCAAAGTGCCTGGCAACCGGGTAACTTTGATCTTTGTTGGTGATAGCGCATAGGTGCTGTAAAATTCTCTTGTGGATTTGCAGTTTACTACTTCCAATATACCTGAGTTTGCAATCGCATTCCAATATGTACACACAATACTCTGTTCTACAGGTTAGATGTTGTTTTATTTCCCTGGTGATTTTAAGAATTACTGTAGTGTATTTCTTGGTGTTCACGCCATGTTGGCATGCCTTACATGCCAAACACTTGTAGAAACCCCTACTGATTGGCCGCCATGGTTCCTTGCCAAGATGTTCCTCACTATTTTTCGAGAGAATAGTACCCATACTCAAACCTTTGCGGTAAGTTATCAACAGATTTGGGGGCATCAATTCTCCAATTATTGGGTCATCTCGAACAAAATGCCAATTTCTTCTGACAATACTCCTAAGTTCTTTTTCCTGCTTTGAGTATGTCATTATTAATCTTACAGGGTTGGCATTGCCACTTTGCAGTATATTGGGTTTCTCTTTGTAAGTTAACAGTTCACCTCTGGCTTTGAGCTGTGACTTTCTTATGGCGGTTTGTATTATCTTGGCACTGTAACCCCTATCCACAAATCTCATAGAGCTTTCTTGTTGCTTGATGATCATGTCTTCATTATTACTACAAATACGGCGGATGCGTAGCATCTCACCGTATGGTATAGATTTGATCAAATGTTGTGGATGGACACTCGTTGCATGTAAAAGAGTGTTACCTGCCGTCGGTTTTCTAAAAAGGTACTGAAAAGAACATTATTTGATAATAAAACCTGCACATCTAAGAATGTCACTGATTCCCTGCTTATACTAGAGGTAAAATGCAGATTAAGATCATTTTCATTAATTTCCTGTATGAAATTTAAAATACTTTCTTCAGAACCTTGCCACACAATAAATAAATCATCAATAAAACGAAGCCAACAAGTTATATTAGAAGTGCAGTATTTTTCAAATTTACGTTTGAGGACCAGTTCCTCCCACCACCCCATAAACAGGCATGCGTAACTTGGGGAGAAACTGGCCCCCATTGCTACACCCTGAACTTGTTGGTACATTTGACCATTGAACATGAGGTAATTATTGTCAAGGCAGAATGTCAGCATTTCCAAAAGCATCTTGGTGTGATGGGCTAATTCCATTGGCCTGCGGCTAAAATAGTACTCATATGCACGCAGGCCATCCCTATGCTTTATACATGTATATAATGAGCTGACATCCAATGTAACTAGCAACAAATCTGGTATATATATTGAATTGTTATTTCCATCTCTTCCATTGTTTCTTTTTATCCCCCTTTTTTCTTTCCCTCCCCTTTCCCCCCTCCTCCCCCTCATCTTCTTTCTTTCTTTCTTTTTTCTTTCCTTTTACTTTATCTTTCTTATATGGATGAGATGGTTGTAGGGGTATATCGATTAACCCTGTCATGGTAATGATGTGGTATGTAATGGTCATCACATTTTTGTTGGCCCCTGTGAGCACAGGATGTAGAAATATCAGAGTTAGGATGGCCATTCATCATATTTCTATATATGTATATTTGTGTATTTGCTCTTAATGATTGTCTCGCTGATTCAAGCTTTACTCCTACAGGGACAGACTGATTGTCAAAGGATGTTGTTACATTATATATTTCGTATAATAATCATTTTATGCCCATACCTCTTGTTTTTTCACCGATGTACGGTATTAGTTTCTTGCATGGGGTGCAGATGCATATGTTATAAATCGCACTCTATCCGTTACAAGATGGCGTTTATATTTAACTTTGGGCTAGTCCTTTGCTTATGTCTGTGAACACGAAGGAGCTTTAAAATTAAGTCATGTGCTTAGTGTCATTGACACTGACGGAGGCTAGCGCCGAAACGCGTTTGTTGACTTACTGCAAAACACTGTAATTATCAGGAGTCAAGGAGGCTGTGTTCCCTGCGAAAGGCAAGCACTCGTTGCATCAGCATCAGCTCCTCCCAGACAAGGGCTCAATGTCAGCTTTCAGTAGAAAGTTCGATTCATCAGCATCTCTGACAGGCAGGATCTTTTCTGGCAGTATCTTGCTTGTGATAATCTTGGCTGAAGGACCATTACTGACAAGTGGTCAAGTGGCAGTTCTTTTATACTATATCTTACGTAAGATGGAATTTCCAACATCACCTTAGGAATGTCTGATATAACTAATGAGCATCAAGATGCTAGCTGAAGGCGCATTCCTTTAAACTAATGAGGTAAAAATATGACATTTCATACCACACAGCCACAAAGCTATTGTACTTTGCTTGACATTGAAAATAAGATAACAAGGTACTTGCTTCAGAATTATTTTGCATCAGGTGTCTTGTTGATATCTATATCTAAATGACTTGACACTGTCACAGGTTCTTTAAGAGATGAGAACAGACAACAGCTGTATCAAAGGCAGACACGTTGATGATTCTGCAAAAATACAGAAAATGGAGCCTCTGCCTACTTAAAATGGAATTGGGCCGATTTCTTTACATCGATACCCTGTTGATGAGTTCTATTGAGAGCAAATGAAAAGCAGGATTTGGTTTGATTCTGCATCATGTAGTATTGGATGATACTTTACTAATACAAAAGATGTAAACCTTGACAAAATGCTTAAATTACTTTCTTGCTCAACAGATATGCACACAGGAGAGCAAGCAAAGGCCAGTGTTCACTTGGAGTAGTCATCCTCGAAAATGGGGACTAACAATAGTTAATCTTTCTGTTTTGCATAATTTGTGTTTCATTCTAAGCTTCTAACCGTTTAAGACTCAATTGAATTTGGCTTCTTTATTGTGTCTGTCCTTCTTAGCTTGGTCTTTGATGGCTCACCATGAGAGTTAAAGATACGTTAAGAGTTGCGTTTACATTATTACATTTGTGACTGAATGATACTTTAGTAATTCAAAAGTTGTTCAACTTTGCATGGAATAGGAAACCACTTGCTCAGCATAGACTGTATTAAGGCTCTCCATTTTAAATGAGTATTATGCATAGTTCCTCGTACCATTTTGCATTAACACATCACACTAACCTTCCAGGTGGTCTCTTTTCTTTTCTCAAATTTAACTAAAGCAATCTTTAAATATGTAGGGTGTTTTTGTCTGTTCTAAAAAAGCGCCTGGGGTGCAAAGCCCTTTTGCGGTTGCAAATCCTGCGATTTGCAAAATAACAGATGTATGCACTGCACATGTTGTTCATGAACTGCAAACGTTGTTTATACACAGCAAACGTTGCACACACATTTGCTCCTTCTAACTGACGACATGCACAACTTTCACCCTTTTATCGATTTGTGGGAGGTAATTGTTTGCTGAAGTTGAAAACATGTTTTGTCACCCGCCCACAAGCTGGAGAAGCTGACATTCAAAGGCCATATCAAAAATGGACAGCAAAACACATTTTCCCAGCACATCAGCCTACAGAGAAAAAGAAACATTTTCTGAAGCTCCCTGACATGGAAAATGTCTGGCCATGAAAAACTCTTCGGCATCCACAGAGAGACTACAGAAACAGCTGCCAGACATATTACATTCTGTCACCAGGCTAGACATGAAATGTAAACTATCTTTTGTGTCAAAAAAGTGGAAAGTGATAATGTATAAAATAGTTGTTTTTAGTTAGTTTTATGTCGTGCAATAAATTTGACGCCCCTGACTTATACCATGTTAATAAGTTGACTGGAGATGAATGCGGTTGGACTGATTGCTATCTGCAGAGTTTTAAATGTTTTTTTTTTTATTAACCTATAATCGACGTATACAGTAAAGCAACATCCATCTCTGATAAACGGCTTATGGACCAACCACGCGTGTTTCCAAGGAATATTAAAACGCATTTAAAGTTATGAGCCAAAGGCTGCACAAGCCTAATTTAGCACAGGTGGGTACTAGAGGGAATCTCTGACAAGTATACCAGGCTTGCCAGACTCTTGGAGCTGAAGCCCTCGACTATTCCTAAAGCTAACAAATTGGATTAAACTTGCTAAACTTCTTTTTATACTTTAGAAGCAAAGACAGGACTCAGGTTAAAAGCTTTCTACAAAAAAGATAACAATCTCACAGAACTTTAAAGAGAAGGAAAGAACAGGAGGGAAAGAAATAGGAAGGGAAAATGCCCAGGGCCGAAACGTTTAAAGTGAGAATGTTGTTCCTATAAAACCAGGTCTGAAGAAAAGGAAGTACAACTTCTTTCATCTTTCTCCTTACCCAGATAAAGTGAATGAGGCATAAAAATGCACAAGCCTTTGCTTCTGAAAGACGTGCATTTGGAATAGTATAATAATACACCGAGCAGCCGAGTGCACCCAGTTGAGTAAGGGGGGATTCTAAAATACTGTTTAGTAGAACTATTGAAGATCTGAGCGTGTCCAGGACTTTTCTTGACCTAAACTTATAAATGAATGTTTCTGTTCTGGGTTCAAGGCAGTGGTTTGGGCTCATTAGACCAGTCTGGCAGAAGGGCTAAGCTTCACAGAGTTAATATCTGCGATACAAGAGTACTTGCTTTGGGGGAACCTTTCCATCGGTTGCTGGTATAATGTACCTATTGGCCACGTTTCTTCCTTGTGTATGCATGTTTTATATATGGTGCCTCCATTCGTCATTGTCATGTGTTGGAACCTACAGTACCTAGTATCACAGACTTTCAGCCTTACTACCTTCTACCACATTTCAGTAACAGAAAACCGTCCTGCAGAAGATGCAATTTCTTGCCATTTATAAACATGCAGAGCATAAGAGACACGTCATCCTGCTTCAGCTCAGTATTTTTTCATATTTCTGCAGCTGACAATTAACCTTTGCCATTAACGTCGGCCAAGAATGTTCTAGGTGTGATTTTTAGAAATAGCTTGGAAACCATCTACAGCACCATTTATGACATGAAATGAAACAAATACAAAGCTCTCTTATTAAATTAACATAATACATGGACTCTATAAGCAAATTAATAGATAATGCAAAACCCACAAGGCTAATGGAAAAGATAGTTAAAAAATGTGGTACAGATATGTCTGTGGAAAACACAGCTCTCTTAGTTTCTTTCTATATTCAGAAACTTAAAATTGTCCAGCAGAATTTCTGTGTATGACTGAATTTCCACGCAGAGACTGCGGGGCATATTCACAGGAATCTATAAATGTAAAATTGCTCTATCACTTTGAAGTAAATGTAGTACTTTTGGCTATTCACCATTTCTGAGTGTAAATTTACAACAAAGTGTGGACTTACATATCGCTAACACTTGAAACAGGGGATCAAGCCAACTTTATGAGTGTCACTCGAAGTACGGTGTCCTGGGGAGCCCACCACCAGGACACTTTGGTTTCCTGCCCGGAAGAGTCCGGGCATGCCCTGCCCACACTCTCCCAGGCAGGAAGGTCAACTTAGCTACTGCCCAGCAGGAGCAGTAAAACAATATACTGATCCCACCTGGGTGAGAGCAAAGGAAAAGTGCAGGCTCCTGCCAGTGAGGTGCTGGTGGGGGTTACAGGCCTTAGAGCTCCCCCCATGGTCCACGACGACACCTGAAGTGTATATGCCCTGGATGGATATTGCGGCACCCACCTATAAATAAAGTGGAAAGCTTTTGCAAGGAGTGTGGGTGTCCTGGGGCTCCTACGTGGCCCCTAATGACCCAAGCCAGTGTGTGCCCTGGGTTGCCCACACACCTAAAAATAGAAAAATGGCTGCCTCCCGAAAGGTTAGCTGGCTGGGACAATGGGGTCCCCTGTGGGTGTCCCGGGTGGTCACTGGGACACCCACATAAATATAAGAATAATAATACAAAAAGAATAATAAGTGAGGGGCAGAAGCCTAATTTATTATTCACTTTAGCTTGGTGATGTCCCTTGAAGAGGCAGGGACACCACAAAGCATTTTTAAATGTTGTGGGAAGCTGCAGGGAGTGCAGCAGCCCCCCAGCAACATAAAAAAAACAGTAAGTCTACTGAGTCATTAAATCTATGACCCTTGGAGAGCTTACCAGGAGAGCTTACCATCTTTTTTTAAGTTCTAGCTAGCGCTCTATACTCTTCAGCTGGAGTGCAACAGTCTCTTGTAGTTGCTTTCATGATTGTATTTTTAACATAGTTGTTATGATTGCATTTTGTGGGCTGAAAAATGTTAAAAGAGACTCTGAGATTGTTTGCTATTCACAAAGGTATTTTTCTAGTAGTATCTTTACAACTGCAGAGTCTCCACACATAAAAAGACAGGACTTTCTTATCTTTTTAGGTGCGGAGACTCCGCAGTCCTAAAATTACTACTTGTAAATACCTTTGTGAATAGCAAATAAACTCTGGACTCCATGACATGCTGAATGTTGAATACACTGTTCAAATGTCATAGTAAACACAGATAATATGAAATCAAAATAACGAGGACAGATCTCTTTTTGATGTGTAAAGTGGTAATTCAATAAGCAAAATGAAGGGTGAAAACAAAACTGTAGAGAGGCAAGCATTTTCTGAACTAATAATATAACGTTCATTGTTTGCAGTGCTTGTCCTGTCTATAGCAATGCATACAAATCATTGCTCGATAGAAACAGGTCTGCTTGAAATGCCTAGCAATTCTAATTTCCTGTTTCGGCAAAAAACAATCTCTTAACATGCACTTTAGTTTCTTGGGGCTCTTAAAAAATTCTGTGTCATGTCCTGTTAACCTCAGTAAAGCTATGGATCCTATGTGAAAACAGAGTTTTAGCTTTGGGAAATTAGCCAAATTATACAATGAATCGAGTGGGAAAACCCAAACCTACATCTACTTTTTAAAATAGCACTTTCAAAAGCATATTCTGGGACAATCAGCACCGGACAAAAATGGAATTGCGCGATTATAATTGGGAATATTTTTCATATCACGAACTATTGAGATGTAGCAAACAGATTTTAAAATTTTACATCCCAAAATGAACAAAAATACATTTGTTCGATTTTCACTGTAAATGGGTGGTCATATTTTAAAAGAAAAAAGTAAACCTCGACCCAGAGGTTTATGACCTTGCATGAGTGTAGATGTATTCATTTCTTTTTTTCCAGGTTACACCTGGAAACCTCAGGCAATCACAGCTTTCCAGCAGGTGTGGCCAACACAGATGAGAATGGTGGGGCGGGGGTTGAGGCGGGGGTGTCGCAGGGGTGGGGGGGGTGAGTCGACAGACAACGGGATAGGTAAAATTAAATAAAAAATAAAATAAAACTTCCGAGCGCAAGGTAAGTGGTTTTATCAATTTTTTAATTTAATTTTACCTATCTCGTCGCCTGTCGACTTACCCCCCCACCCTGCCCCGCCTCGCCCCACCGCTCTTACCTGTGCCGGCTGTGCCTGCTTTCCAGGCATAATGCAGGATCGATTTGGGGGAATTCCTTTCGAGAAGACACAAATATATTGTTAGATGCAAAAAAATAAACCTAGACTAATGCAAAGCACTTGCTTTTTTCTGTTTTTGTTTCTCCAAGTGATATTTTCGCTGTGGAGAACCACATTCCCTTACACTACACCCACCTGTCAGGGGAAATCAGTGTTATTTTCCCCTTATTGCCAAAAGGGATTTCCTGCACTTGACAAAAGTAGATTTCCATCCAGGATGGAAAGGGTCTAGAAAATGGTTTGTACATATCCAGAAAAGTGTGGGATTGTGCAAGTGCACAAACCTCCGCAGACTTCCTGCCTTACAACGTCCACTCCCCAACTTAAAGGAGCAGATTTACTCAGAGGAAAGCTGTGTTAGTAAATTAATTTACTGTTCCAAGGACAACTGTTCTAAGGCTTTCTCCTTACACGTCCAAAAATCTTCAAGAATGAGGCCAAATGTGCCTTGTGTTTAATCTGCTGTGTGAGACATCCCACCCCAGTCATGCATTAGGAATGACACGGCCAGAAATATAGACCTGGCAGAATGTCTTCCTTTGACTTTAATCACATTCCTAATTAAGCCTTCGTCTCTCTGGAATTAATCAATCATACCAAATATGATTTCCAGCCAGAGATATATTTTAGCAATGACAGGAAAAGGAAACACTGCAAAGCAAATCCAAAAAAGGAAGATTGTGTCAAAACAGGCCTTCGATTTCCATACTGCAAAGAAACAGAGTGGGTAACAAAGTATTTCAGAGGGTGGTTGCTAGTGTAATAGCCAGATGTTGTATGTCTTATTCGAAAATAGAATTCCCATCCTATAATTTTTATATCAATACTTCCTACTTGTCCAAGGGCCTCCCCAGCCAGTTTTAGTTTTAAGTTCCAGGGAGGAATTAAACACCGGAGAGGTATGGAGTCAAAATGAAAATGGAGTTAGCTCTTAAAGGTGGAACTGCATAGGTTTTCCTCACATACATTTGTACAGAGGGGAAGCTGCAAACTGCTCAACTTTGAGGGTCCTCAGCCTTCCTAAAACCCCAAAACACCAGGGAAGCAGCAGGAGTATAAGCAGTGAACAGCAACTCTTCAGGAAGTACCAAAGGCCACTCAAAATTGAAGAATGGGGGAAGAATGCACATGTTCCAGCAGCTGGATTCCAATATTCCACACATCCACATCCTGAGAGAGCTCTTTCAGTGTAGGAGAAATAGAAGACATGCCTGGCGAAGATGGCCATTGAAATGCAAAAGTCATGATTACGGTTCAATGAGAGGCCCAGACTAGTGGCTAAAGTGAAAATGTTGGTTAACTACCAGGAAACCTAAAAGTAAAGCCTCCCTTAGAAGGATTCAGAAATAGAATACTAAACTATTAGATCCGAACTCTCTACAGTCTCGCAGGATTATTTCAGCTCACTTGTGTTCTCATGTTTAATAGTGATTGTCACACAGGCCACGATTGCGCTTCCCTTAGTTTGAACATCTTTTCTGTCATTTCCACTCCTGCTCCTTGGGTCGCTTAACAGGAGAGCCCAATAGATGCATCATCATGGCAGAGCATAGCTTTCATCCTAGGGTTGTGTGAAATCAGGAATTTCTTGTTGGTTTAAAAAAATCAGTGAACTATCAGGAAAAAAATGGGAAATTAAAGATCATTTTGAGAAATACATTTTGTGGCCTCTCAAGAGAAAATCGAATGCAAACATTTTGCACAGGCTTCATTATTCAATCACAAGGCAAGTTCTCTACAGCACGTTTTTCACTCTCCAGGAGTTAATATAAGACATGGAATGCCATGGCACTACTCAGCATCCAACTTTCCTCCCCACTATTCAAAAAGGTTACAACCTGTCTGTTCAAGAGATGTTATCTCAAAACCTGATATGACTATCAAAAGCAATGAAGCTATATCTTCTCCAGCTGCAGCTATAGAAGACACTTGGCACTCTACCCACTCAATATTGTCTGAAACAAAAGACAGTCCATTAATGGGAGAAATGAAAAATGCAAAAAACTGCAGAAACAATTTTTGGGGTCATATACAAAGTAAAATGGCTTTTTGTTTTGCACTGCACCCATTTTGTGATTCAGTAACAGGTTGCCAAATCACAAAATGGTTTAGAATCCCAAAACCATTGCTATTTGGAAGGGTGATGTTTAGAGTGTCCCTTCCAAATAGCTGTTCGTTAAAGTATTATCAAGTGGTCCAAAAGACAGCAAATGATGTAGAAACTGAGAATCTGAAAATTCTGAACTTGTCTAATCGCACATTGACTGTTATTGAAGAAAAAGTTCTGAGTAAAGGTCTGAATTTCTGTATCCCTGAAGGATGTAACTTTACGGAAGCACATATTGATTTATTCAAATCTGTACGAAAAGTGAAATTAAAACAGTTTTTCAAGCATAGTTTGCCTCGTAATGTTGATATGCCAAGCCTCCCTTTGCCAGCCCCATTGTCTATTAAAGACGTTGATGCTATTTACACGTTAACTACAATAGAAGAAGAGAATACCTATGGCAGTTTGCGAGATCTTGCTAATGATTTTAATGTAGAGGAATATTTAACCTTGGATAGTGGTCTAAGGGTTGCATCCAAATTTATTCCACCAACATGTAATGATTCTGCCATTGAAAAGTTTTATAACAATGCTACGAGGGAATTATATAAATTGGAAGACAAGTATGCAAAAAACAAACTTTATACACGATGTCCGAATCTTTCTAGAAAAGAACGGAATGTCTTAACAAATTTGAGGAATGACCCCACCATTGTAATATGTGAAGCAGGAAAAGGGGGGAATGTTGTTATTTTAAACATTGATGACTAAATGGGTGAGATCAATAGGCAGTTGAGCAACAACATATGTTATGAAAAACTGAGGGAGAACCCCATCCCTGAAATAGAATGCAATATTAATGCGCATCTCAGGGAATGGCACGAAAGCTGATTGTTAACAGATAAGGAACATATGTATTTAAGGGCAGAAAACTCAAGATTCCCATGCGTTTACTGTCTTCCAAAGATTCATAAGATCCTCACAAGTCCCCCTGGGAGACCGATAATATCTGGCAATGGGGGGCCCACAGAATGTTTGGCAGAATATATTGATGAATACCGCCAACCCCATGTAAAAAATCTCCCGTCCTATTTGAAGGATAGTCGTGATGTCCTAGACAAATGGAAGGACTTTGTATGGGATAGCGATTACCTCCTTTTTGTGACTATGGACGTGGAGAGTTTGTATACATGTATACAACAAAGAGAGGGCATGGAGGCCGTGAGGTTCTTCTTATATAGAAGAAATGCAAGCCACCTTGATCACACCCATATGCTAATGGAAATGGCAGACATAGTATTAATCAACAATGTTTTTTTACATAATGGAACATGGTTCCTCCAAAAACAAGGAACTGCGATGGGCTTAAGGTTCGCTCCATCTTATGCAGACCTCTTTATGGGGCTGTATGAGGTGTAGCAGACCTTTGGGAGGGGAGCCCAAGAATGGATGGATAAGATAATCTTTTATGGTCGTTACGTAGACGACATCCTAATGATTTGGAATGGGAGTGTTGAGACTTTACAAGAATAACATGCCTATCTCAATGACAACAGATTCAATGTCAAGTTGACAATGTGCCACAGTAGGGAAGAGATTGATTTCTTTGATTTCTGTCTATATGCTAAGAATGGTAAAATTGAGAGCAGAATCTTTAAGAAGCCGACAGCATGTAACATGTGCTTCCTCGAAGCACAATCAATGCCATACCCTATGGGGAGATGGTTGGGCCTGAAGAAATTGTAGCGAAGATGAGGCCTTCCATCAAACCATTCAGGGTATTAATGTCGTAACCTCAAAAGTTGCCTCGGGAGCCCCACGGAATTCGAAGACTGGCCCACTGCTTCCCCCACCGGGTCCACCACACGCCAGGGAATATCAAACACCTGAACGCATATGATGAGGCCCAATAGGGAAAACAGGGGAACAAAACAAGGAAAGGAGGGGATAAACACAGGAATCTCTTCTATACTGGAGACGAACTGTTGAAAATTCAGGATACTGGTTCACCTTGATCAACAAGACTGCAGTAGGCACAATGCAACAAATAAGACACAATCAATAATAAAGATATGACAAACATGCATTGAAATGTATTATGATCTTCCACTGAAAACAACAAATACCGGTCTCCTTCTTGTATATAGCGTTTACAGGCAGGTCTTCATAGGGTACTCATATATATTTAAATGCTTAGTCCTGGAGAACATATAAACATGGTTACCTTTCTATAACTATTTATACAGAAAATAATGCAGTATACTCTAGGACGTGTGATTACCTGATGAACATAACGAAGACTCATACCATGGCACCCCAAGTAATAGAAAGCCACTAAATACAGAATCAGGACTCAATAATATGATGCACCTTTTCCTTTTGACCATAGAATAAAACAATAACCAAATCTTGAGATACAAGAAAAAATTCTAAATAATATCTCAACCACTCCTGTTGTATATCACAAGAACAGTATACTAGAACCAAGTCGTAACAACGCTATGGTCCCAACAAACTCCGTTATAAATTCATAAATGAGGAATGTCCAAGAAATAATGAATACTCTCTGAGACTCCCCAGGCACTGAAATACTCCAAAAACAAATAGCAGATAAACACAACCACTGCTCCGAACGAGCTGAGTTAACGTGAAACCAGGGCAATGAACGCCCCACACCATATATCAGGCCAGAAGAAATACACCGGTAACAAAAGGTACTGGTTACATAAGTCTTTTAGAAATACCGTCAGCGCCGATAGATGCACGACGAGCCCGCAGAACGCCACCACCGTGACCCGGCTGGAACAGGAACCCCGGAAGCGGAAGAACGCAAAGCGTTCATGTCACCATAGAGACGGGCTAAATAGAATGACTTGTGCTGACGCTTACGTGGTGTTCAGCGCATGCGCCCTGATGGAACATTGCCGAATCTCCAGCCAACTCGGGAGAGCAGTATTGCCCTGTACTCTCTACGCGGCAGGCACGACAATTAAAAGCAACTTTAAGAATCTACAACCGAGTCTGTCTTGACAAAGATGAGGGTAGAGCCAAATCATCGGATAGAAAGAAAATCCTGTAGAACAAAACAAAGAAAAATGATGAGAGACACAAAAGATGTGTTATTCATTAATCAATATAACCAACACAGTAATCAAATATATAATGTGTTCAGAAAAAACTGGTCTGTATTGAGTAATGATGACAACTTAACTGATGTCATATCCTCTAGACCGAGGGTGGTGTACCATAGAAGTAATACCATCAAGAAGAATCTTTGTCCTAGATACGTTAAAACATCGAAGGCAGAATCACGGGGTACATCCTGGTTGCCAGCAAAGCCAGAGGGCTTTTTTGTCTGTGACAACTGTTCAATATGTCGACTAGGCAAAAACAACATTTCTGAATTCAAATACAATACCAACAAGATGCATGTAATTGTGTCTTTCATTAATTTCAATACCACATACTCGATCTATATGATCGGATGTGCATGTGGAAAAATCTATGTGGGCAGCAGCATTCAGTGTCTTAAGACGCAAATTCAGGAGCATGTCCGTGCAATAAAAAATGCAGATGAAAGATATCAAATAGCGATGCATATCAAAGAGAAACAACCAGAGAACAACAATATCTGGTTCCATGCTATTGAGCATGTGGGCAACAACGACAGAGGGGGCAATAAGAAACTCTCTCTACGCCAGAAAGAAGCAAAATGGATTTGCAAATTACGGAGTATACCGTATGGGCTTAATAGCAATTCTGAGATGCACAATTTCCTAATAAAATAAATATATCTAAAAGTGAGTTTGCTCAGATCAGTTTAAAAACAAGGACTGCGTGTAGTTGTTATTACGATTCATTGGTTGGGAATGGACTTTATCTCTGTATCTTGCCAAAATTAGGCGAGAAAACTAAAAATGTATGTGGCTGTCAATTTAACTCAATGTTTGGGAATGCAATGTAGATTAGGACCCCTTTAAACTCTACAGTCTAAAACCAGACTTGTGTACAATTATCACTCGACTTTTCGGCCTGAAATGAATTGTACCACTGTACATTTTCCAATTAGGGTACGCTACATTGGTGCGGTTATTTGGGTTTGTTGATATTGTTTGTTTCTAATGTTCATTTTGTTGTTTTTTTAGAAATTGTTTTATAAAATACCCATCTATCTGTATGACCATGAAACATTATACATGCACAATATACACCAGACTGCAAAGACCACGTACTATTATATCTATGGACTTAGCGACCATATGGTCATCCGATTGCAACAGTTGACCGCATGATATAATATGCCTGTATGCTGTGTAAACAACAGGTGTGTAAAGAATACCTAGCGAAAATATTGTTTACATTGCAGGGATTATTTTTGACTCGCGCTTTGCGTTAAGTATATCAAGCTAAAATAGATAAATATCCCGCGCACTTGAGATCTTTGGGATACATGTACTGGCAGTTGAACACGGACACTGTTAAGTAACTGAATTTCTTGAAACAGTGTTGCATGTGATACGATTAGATTTGTATATCCATGTGATGATTTTCTGCGAGCGAACAGTATTTTGGCTTCACGCATACGCAATCGAAATAATAACACTCATTTGTCAGACATGTGATTGGTGACCAGATTGCTCATTGATTTTGATTTTAAGACATATCTGGAGAGATAGATCCTGATTGCTCTTGCTCGATAATACATTTTCCGTAGTTTGAGTAATGGACTTTGTAATGGTAAGATCGTGAAAAGTTAATCTGCTCTTTATGCACCATGTGATCGAGATTCACACCATCTTTAGGAGCACTTGGAACAACCAACCCGTAATAATATAATTTGCAATATATATTGGACATGTTTTGGGATACGAATGGGATGCTATATTTCCTCAGACATGAGCCTTGATTCTTTACCATTTGCGAGTTGTGCAGCGATCTTTTAGCACGCACATATGTGTATCCATGCTGGACTACTCGATACATAGATAGAGGTGTCTGACTGATAAGACTGCCAATGGTATATGATAGGACATGGTGCGGACCAACAGTAGTGAGCGCACTCACACTCTAAGCATGTGTCTTTTATAGTACACCTGCTTGTTTTTTTGCTTTTTTGATATGTGCACTCTCTGTAGTGTTTTTATGCACAAACTAATCTGGATAAAATAGGGCATTGCTTTATGCCTAGCTATTTGCAAACGTAATGTCCTGAGTGTCTTGCTCTCGTTCGCACAAGGGAGCAATGTATATTGTTCTTCTTGTGGTAGATGTAGCTAGATATAGCTGAATTCGATGTGACTCTTGGATATGTTTTTTTACTTAAAGGAAGGGGTCTACAGTGACCACACATCATTTGAGATGTTATCAGTTTTATATACACCTGGTTGAAACTTTATGGGCCAAGGAAAGTGTTAGATTTGGGGGTCTCTAGTTGGCACAGGTAGGTACTTGTGACAAATAGGGACCCTCGCCTCTAGCCCTGCTCACCCCCTTGGTAGCTTGGCACAAGCAGACAGGCCTTATCTCAGAGGAGTTGTGTGTTAAGCATTTGTGACCACATACAGTAACCCAGTGACAACACTACAAATGGACACCACACAGGTTGTATATAAAAAATAAGTAGACTTTATATAGAGTTACTACAAGACCATAAACGACAGAAATACACAATACTATTACTTTAAGATGGTAGAATAAGTTTAGTTCAGTTCAGTTCTTAGATGCAACCCTTTGCGTCAAATGTACATTAGGTTGCGTTGCGCTTCCACGACAAGCACTGTCGCAGCGATGGGAAATGCAGCAAAGTTCAGATACAAATAAATAAAGACGTGAAGATCTTCCAGATGCGGCACGCTTCTCGGGGATGCAAGAAGTTCTCAGTTCGATGCGTGGACTGCAGCGGCGACACCTTGACGATGCAACGGCAGCAGCTCCAGCGGCGACACTCCTCTCCCACGATGTGTGAATCTTCCGCTCGATGCGACAACTACAGCGGCGTCATCTACGATGCGAAGGCAGCAGCTCCGACGGCAGGGCGCTTCTCGGGATGCGAGGTGCTCTTCTTCGATGTGTTGCAGTGCGACAGTTCCAGCGGCGACACCCTTCTTCGGAGTTGCGATGGCAGGCACAGTGACGGCGACACGCTCCGACCTCGTTGCGAGATTCTTCTCCTGATGCAGTGCAGTGCGACAACTACAGCGGTGACACCCTCCTTCGGAGCTGCGACAGCAGTAGCTGCGACAGCAGTAGCAGCGACGGCGACACGCTTCCTCTTCATTGCGGCACGCTTCTCTCCGATGCGGTGCAGTGCAACAGTTCCAGCATCTACACCCTCCTTCGGAGTTGCATCGGCAGGCACAGCGACGGCAACATGCTTCTTCTTGTTGAGTCGCGCTTCCAGCTCCTTGCGACACGCAGTGCCTCAGAAGGACCAAAACAGCAGCAGACACTTCCAAAGAACTCTGGGGAGCTGGGGGTGAAGTTGGTTGTCCCGGAGACTTCAGCCAGAGGCAAGCCCTTTTCCAAGCCCTTGGAGATCCTTCACAAGTTGAAAGAAAAGTACACAAAGGTCCTTTCTCCATCCTTTGGCAGTAAGGCAAACACTGCAGACCAATCCCCCAAGCAGCACTTCAACTTGGGAATAGTCTCTCCTCAGTTTCTTCAGGTTCCTCTCCTATGTAAAGGTTTCTCTTGTAGTCGATAAAGTGATCTAATTTCATAGGATCAGGGCCCCAATATTTATACCCCAAAATCCTTTCTCTGAGGGTATAGCGGCATTTGCCCAGTCCAAACCAGTTCTGAAGCACTCCGTTTCCCAGACTTCTCCTTTCCTTTCACAGTGCAGGGCAGGCACATCAGACGCCCCACAGGATGTGAAGCCAGCATTGTGGAAGGCAAGTACAGTCCTGGAGCACTTTGTTTACAGGACTCCTTCTCTTCTTTCAGTGTGCAGGGCAGAGACATCAGCTGCTCCCCAGGGGGTGGAGCCAGCATTGTGGAAGGCAGGCACAGCCCTATTCAAGGTTCAGGTGTAACTCCTCTCTCCCATCTAGATGCAGATCTCTCTATTTACCACTGGGTGATGCAGCCTGTCTCTTGGAATCCCCCCGCCCTGTCACTCACAAAACCAGACAAAGGAATACACAACATAGTAGAGGCAGGTTTGAATCGTTAGACAAGCAAATACCCACTTTCTAAAAGTGGTATTTGCAAACACACAATGGTAAAACCAACTTCACTAAAAGATGTATTTTATCATTTGAGTTCAGGCATACTAAACTCGACCATGTTCTCTGAGACAGTTAGGATTATAAAATGTAATAACTCTAACAGCCCATTCTGGCCCATGGAGAACAGGTAGTCTTGCAATAGTGAAAAATGAAAATGGCTGTAATTCACTAGTAAGACATGCCACATACATCAGGATACATCAGGGCTTGTCCTACCTTATACTTACAATGCACCCTGCCCTTGGGCCTACCATAGGGGTGACTGATATGAAGAAAAGGGAAGGTTTAGGGACTGGCAAGTTGGTGCACTAGCCCAGCCAGCATGATAGTACCAGACTGCACGCAGGCTCTGCAATGGCAGACCGTAGACACATTTTACAAGGCTGCTTCTGTGGGTGGCACAACCAATGCTGAAGGCCCCACCAGCAGCATTTGGATGTACATGCCCTGGGCACACTCAGTGCACTAGACTAGGGTCTGACAAGTAAACCAAATCGCCAAACATGGAACCACTGATTAATACATCAATTTACTACAGGGAGCACTTGCACTGTGGCACTGGATAGCAGTGGCACAGTGCCCAACGCATCTAACACCAGCAAAAATACATGAGGCAACAGCAAAAATGGAAGGTAGACCAACGCCAATGGTGCCAGGTCTAACAGACAGAGTGTGACTTTTAAGATTGAGGTATGTCCCTCTTCTTTGTCATTATTCGGTTCTTTTTGGGTAGATGACTAACGGATACCGATGTGTAGCAGATGTTAAGCATAATATCATAATGGCATAAACTGGCAGTCCTCAGAAGCGGTCGCTCCCCACGCTGCTCCCCGCTGAGATACTGGTATTGTAGCGCCATTGTGATAGACAGCTCTTTGACCTGTAAAATCAATAGAGCATTGCTCGCATTGCTCCAGAAATAATTTGTGCCTGATTCGATTTATTTCGTAGTGCTATACTGTTAACAGCGCATTAATTAAGATACTATTGTACATTGCTGCCTTTGCCTGATTAACTTATTTGTGTCTGATTGTGCCGGTGCCACTGCCCATTTCATTGCCATTAATAAGCTTGTGCCCCAATCTCGTCCTGCTTGGCTTTTTGGCTTGCTGCCATTTTGTTGTTGTTGTTGTGCCTCCCAGCCTGGCTCTCTACCCCGCTCCCGCCTCCCAGCTGCTCCTCCCTCGCCCCTCCCCCCTCCACTATCCACTTATGACAGATGCTTTTGCGTGCAGCGGACGCGCCCCATGCGCGCCGAAGGTGCGCCAAAGGTATGCCCGTCTACGCCCGTCCGTGCCTGGACCGCGCCCTGCACCAGACCCCCTGTCCCCCGCAAATTCCACTCCACCCGCAACCCTCTCGGTCCTCAACCCCGGCCGCCCACCCAACTGCTACCAAGCCGCCCCAGGACACACCCATGGACCCTTCACCTGCCTCTCCTGCAAGTTCGACGGCATCAGGACCCACACCACATCCACAAACTCCAAACAGTGCTCCGACACTAACCACCTAAAGTGCACCCTGCTCAACACCCGCTCGGTCTGCAGACACGCCATTGAACTCTGGTACCTACTCGACACTACATCGCCGGATGTCGCCTTCCTTACAGAAACCTGGATGAACGCCTCATCAGCGCCCGACATCGCCATAGCCATCCCGGACAGCTACAAGATCATCCGAAAGGACCGCACCAACCAAACAGGAGGAGGTATCGCCATCGTCCATAAGAACACCATCCACAACACGACCAGTTCCGACGATTACCTCGCAACCGTCGAACACCTTCACTTCCAGATCCACACCGACCCCAAGAACACACTCAGAGGGACCCTCATCTACAGACCACCAGGACCCCGCACACAATTCAGCGAAGACATCACCGACTTCATCAGCCCACACGCCCTCCCCTCCGAGGACTACATTCTACTGGGAGACCTCAACTTCCACCTGGAAAAGAAAAACAACAGCAACACTACCACCCTTCTGGACAACCTAGCCAACCTCGGACTCGAACAACTTGTCAGTACCCCCACCCACTATGCCGGACACACGCTCGACCCAATCTTCACCTCCAGCAAGCACATCTCCTTCAATCACACCACAGCTCTCCACTGGACTGACCACAGCTGCGTTCATTTCAACTACAAAAAGACCACGACCCACAACCTATTCCCCGAAGAAACTGGAACAAAATTACCACTGACCAGCTCTTCACATCGCTTCACCAAAACCCCCCCCGTCAAATCATCGGACCCAAACCAAGCCGCCACCAACCTCACACAATGGATCACCCACAGCGCCGACGAACTAGCACCCTTGAAAAACCATCAAATCAAGCAGGGTAGCAAAAAAGCCCCCTGGTTCAATGATGAGCTTAAGAAATCCAAGAAGTTCTGTCGTACCCTCGAGAAAACCTGGAGAAAAAACCCAACCACTGACAACCTGACCACCTTCAAGAACGCCACCCGCAAACACCACCAATTGATCCGATCCACCAAGAAATCAGCATTCAAGGATCGACTCGACAACAACGCCCACAATAGCAAGGAACTATTCAACATAGTCAAAGAATTTACCAACCCCACCACCCGGCACCAATGACATCTCTCCCTCCCAAGACCTCTGCGACTCCCTAGCCTCATTCTTCCACAACAAAATCCAAAATCGCCGACATACATAACAGCTTTGGAAACCAATCCGAAGACCAGTCCACTCCACCCACCTCCGAACCAAAACCGCCCTCTAACATCCTTTGCGACTGGAACCCAATCACCACTGAAGACAACATCCGCCTGATGAACTCCATCCACTCGGGATCGCCAACCGACCCATGCCCCCACCACATTTTCAACAAAGCAGACTCCATTATCGCACCCCATCTCCGTGACGTCATCAACTGCTCCTTCAACTCCGCTACCTTCCCGGAAAGCTGGAAACATGCCGAACTCAGCGCCCTTCTAAAGAAACCCACAGCAGACCCCACTGAACTAAAGAACTACCGCCCCATTTCGGTCCTCCCATTCCCTGCCAAAGTCATTGAGAAAGCCGTCAACAGTCAGCTCGCCGCCTTCCTCGAATCCAACAAATCCCTCGACCCCTCACAGTCCGGCTTCTGAGCCAAACACAGCACCGAAACCGCCCTCATCGCAGCAACAGACGACATTCGAACTCTACTGGACAACGGAGAAACAGCTGCCTTCATCCTACTTGACCTCTCCGCAGCCTTCGACACAGTCTGTCATAGCACGCCTTAGCAACGTCAGAATACAAGGAAAAGCATTGGACTGGATCATCTCGTTCCTCCGCCTCCCCCCTTTTAGATCAGAGGCCACCGAAGTCATCTGCGGCGTACCACAAGGATCATCACTCAGTCCCACCCTCTTCAACATATACATGAGTCGCCTTGCATCCATCGCACGCCAACACTACCTCAACATCATCTCTTATGCAGACGACACCCAGCTGATCCTCTCCCTCACCAAAGACCCAAACACTGCCAAAACCAACTTACACGAAGGAATGAAAGAAGTAGCCGAGTGGATGAAGAACAGCCGTTTAAAACTGAACTCGGACAAAACGGAAGTCATCATCTTAGGTTCATCCCCCGCTGCCTGGACGACTCATGGTGGCCACCGGCCCTGGGAACCGCACCCATACCTATGGACCACGCACGTAACCTGGGCTTCATCCTGGACTCCTCCCTCTCGATGACCAGACAAGTCAACGCCGTCTCATCATCATGCTTCAACATCCTACGCATGCTCAAAAAAATCTTCCGCTGGATCCCCACCGAAACAAGAAAGACGGTCACCCACGTACTGGTCACAAGCCGACTGGATTACGGAAACACCCTTTACGCCGGAACCACAGCCAAACTACAGAAAAAACTCCAACGCATCCAAAACGCCTCAGCCAGACTCATACTGGACTTCCCCCGTCAAGCTCACATTTCCGGTCACTTGAAAGACCTCCACTGGCTCCCCGTCAACAAGAGAATAACGTTCCGTCTCCTCACCCACGCACACAAAGCCCTCTACGACCTAGGACCCGAATGCCTCAACACGCGACTGTACTTCTACACCCCCACCCGCCAACTACGATCGTCCAACCACGCCCTCGCCGCAATTCTGCATATCCATAGATCCACCTTGGGGGGGAAGATCCTTCTCTTACTTAGCGGCCAAGACCTGGAATTCCCTCCCCAACCACCTCCGCCTTACACAGGACCACCTCTCCTTCAGAAAGCAACTAAAAACTTGGATATTCGATAAGTAAAGCACCCCCCCCCCCAAGCGCCATGAGACCCTCTGGGTGAGTAGTGCGCTATACAAATTTTAGAACTTGAACTTGAACTAGTCATTTCTAGACTGGAATATGGCTGTTCCACCCTCTCTGGTTTACCCAAGATCTCCTTAGCACCTTTAAAAGCCTGCCTCAATGCAGCCGCCAGACTACTTACCGGCACAAGGAAAGTTGATCACATTTCTCCTCATCCGAAAGCGCTGAACTGGCTTCCTCTCGAGGCCAGAATACAACTTAAGATGGCATGCATCACACACAAGGCCCTACACTCAAACTCCCCTGCATATTTTGAACAGAAACTTGTGGTATCTGGAGGAATCAGAAACTCACGGTCTGCCAGTGACCTTCTACTCCAGACTGCACGCTTTCGAAAAAAAAACATAATCGGGCATTCGCTGGGGCTGCACCAAGAATATGGAACTCCTTCCCACCCGCCATCAGAAGAATCCATTCTCTTGCACGTTTCAAAAAGGAGGCCAAATCCTTCCTCATGGGTAAATTCCTCGGCTAAACCCCGTTCCCTCAACCACCACAGAGACTATTGCCTCCCTCTGTCGACCTTTCGCCCTACCAAGAATCCTGGGGCCTGCCCTCAGCAACTGTAATAATAACTGTACTTAGTATACTTCCAGCCCACTTGTACTCAGCACCCGCCCCCACCCTCCCTAATTTATGGTATACTCTTGTGACCCCATGCCTCTTGTCCAACTCTATGACTCTGTAAAGCGCTCTGATACCCTAACGGGTCAAGTTCGAGCTCTATAAAACACAAAAATAAAATGAAATAAATAAAATCAAAATAATGCACCCTACGTGTGGTAACACAGGGATACTATGCCTGTTCTGTTCATCAAAAGGTCCCTCTGTCTATCTTGAAGATCGTGCGACACTTTGGAGAAAGCCAAATAGGGGGTAGAAAAGTACTCTGTCGGAAATAGAAAGTGACAGACCCCACACGCGACACTACAAGTGCAATGAAGAGGTGTAATACATTTCTCATAAGTATAATGACAATGATAATTGTGTAATTGAACGTATAATGATAGATTTTATTATTTTTAGAAGAGGGATCAAAGTCCACAGTGGCTATAAAGAAGAAGGAGCACTCAGTGGAACATATACATAGAGTGAGGAGGTAATTACTTACTTTAATAACTCCCCCATGGATGTTTGAAAAATTAATATATGTTAATGAGATAATGAATTATGCTATAGTGAAAGTCACAGAGGGTGAAGCTGAAAAAGATTTCAAAAGTTATTACCTGTTTTAGTGGAAATAATTATAATCTTTGTGATGATGTAACCATATGATCCGTAATTGTTGAATCTCCCTCTTTTTGCTTCTCAATATGAATAAGGATCAATTGATGTATATGATGTAGTGACTGGAAAAGGACGGTTCTTCTATTAACAGAGCTTCCCATACCGTCCGGAGTATAATGAAGGTTGTGTCAAATGTATCAAAGGTGTGAATAACATTGTTTCTGGATATGTAGATGTGTCTTTGGACTTAGTCTAAGATCATGGTCTCTTTTCTGAAGAATTGATTTGGTGTTGAAAAAATGTAAATATGAGAGTGTATTTTTATAATTATGTGGTTTTAAAAAGAACATTTTGTATATTATTTGTTTTTATAGCCCTGAAGAAGTCCATCAAAAGGACGAAACGCGTTGGCTACTGCAGAATGCAAATAAGAAAATAAAGATTGAAGAAACACAGATTAGTGTGATTCATCATTGAATGAACGGACTTTCCTGTCTTTGTGTGTGCGGGCCACATATATTCATATAGCTGTCTGTTGTGGAAGATCCTTCACGACTAGGAGAATCAAAAGGATCTGGCTCTCTGTTGGTCGACGCACCATATGTTAATACAATTTCCAGTTTCGAATAAGTGCGGCATAGTTTCCTAGATCCTTGTGTGTGAATCCTTTGATATTTAGGGTGTCCCTTCCAAATAGCTGTTCGTTAAAGTATTATCAATGTTTTGCAATCAAAATCCAGTCGCAGTACATTGAAATGTTATCAACATCGCACAGTAGGGAGTAAACCATTTGCAAATGGAAAAGGGTTCTATGGGACCACTACAAACAAACAAACAAACACATTCTTTAAATGCAGCTGTGTTTCCTTTAAGGAATATGGACTGTATTAAACAAGCACCTGCAAAGCCAATAGGTCCCACCCCTTGCAAGTGCTATTGGCTTTGCTAGTGTATTTTAGCCATGTTGTACACCTACATGGCTATTGTTTAAAATGGCTATAGGTTAGTGGCATAGAGTAAAGCTGCATAGAGTGGAGTGTCGTGGAGTGGTAAAGGGTGAAGTTGATTGGAGTGTCATGGGCGGGAGTGCCAAGGAGTGGAATGGAGGTGCATAGAGTGGAAAACATGTTGTAGAGTGGTGTGTCAGAGTAGTGTATTGTAAAATGGCAGAGATCAGTGTTGTGGAGTGAGGTAGAGGGCAGTAGAATTGTATAATGATTCACAGAGTGGAGTGGCATCGTAAGGTGGAGTCAATGGTGAAGAGTGGAGTGGTGTAGAGTGGAGTAGAGTAGCCTAGATTGAAGTGGTATAAAGTGGAGTAGAGGGGAGTAAAGTAGAGTGTCATAGAGTGAAGGCGTGTGTAGAGAGTGGAGGGGCGCAGAAGGGAATAAAGTATTGTTGAGTGGCATGGAGTATAGTGGAGTGATGTAGAGTAGAATATTGTAGCGTGAAGTAGAGTGACCTTGAGTGAAGTGGCAAACATTTTTACTGCTAAAACTATACTGTGCACAAATGATAATGTGTGGAAATACCATCACCTAGTGTATTAATTAATTTTGACTGTATTTAAATATTTGTTTCCACTACACTTCTGAATCACAGAAAACTGTGCTCCATATGTGCTTTCCTAATTTTGATATATTCTGAAATGTTTGCACTGTCCATTTACAGACATTTAATCTTCTTGTGTGTTAAAAAAAAAAATAGTACAGCGAAGATTGTCACATAAATCCTCTCAATTTGAAGGCAGACAAAGAAAATTAAACACTAAGTTCCCTGGGAAGACAGAGCCTGACCTTTGACATTTGTCCTTGAATGTACAGCAAATGTGACAAGATAAGAACAAGCTATAAAGGCTTGTTTACAGAAATCGAGGACTCGTGGAAAAGTACAACGAGCAAAGTTGAACAAGCTTTGCTCCTTCGGAGGGACAAAAACATGCTGGACAGCCTAAAACAAATAGCAAACAGAAAGCCAGAAAACGTTCGTTACAAACCACAAAGCCAATGATAAGCAATTGGTGGAATCCATCACCAAGAAGCTTTCAAAAATGCCTGCAAGAAGGCTTCGACCCAAAATGTATACTTTATTTAAAATGTAAATACAGACCTGGTGATGTGCTGCAGACCACACCAGGCCACCATCCCGGTGATGGCATTTAATCGAAGTGAGCTGCTATTTGAAACCTATTTCATGGATACTGATGAGGTAGGTCAGGCCTAATGATTCAAATATGCTGAGTTTTGTTTGAACAGATGCAAGTCAGGCTTTGAAAGCCGCCACTACAGCTGATTTATCAGTGGTTCTATTCTAAGATATAATGAACAAAATCTGATTCAATCACAGAACATTCCATCCAACGCTTGTTGAAAGTACATGTGAGCCGCCTGGGCATGCATTTTTGTAAGATTTCTTTAAAAATATATATATATATGGGTGAAGCGCTACAAAGGTGCTGAATGTAAGGAATTGAACCATCCAAATTTTTGACCTTGGAGGTATATGAACAACAGGTGACCTAGCTCCATGCAAACAACAAGACAGACAAACGTTCTAACTTCAAGCTCTTTGGCTTGCCCCATGGTGACAGATGGATGATCACTTAGGTCTTTGAAAATTAGTTTTCTACTGGATATCTTCCTGAAATTGAGAACTGGCGTATTCAATGCAGTATGTACACATTATTCCTCCCACAAATATTCAAATATAATCCTGGGATGCAAGTGTCCCCCAAGGTTGGACTGGGACAGAAAATAGCCCTGGGAAGCACCTTAAAGTTTGGCCCCCATTAGTGAATTAAATAGCTAAAAAGTGGCCCGCATTTGCAACTGGGACAGTTTTGAACTAGTAAAGACACACTGTATTGGTGATTTACAAAATATGTTGAACTGTATGTATTTGTGTTTGTGGCATGCAATGTATGTGGCTATATTAGGGAAATGAATAGTAAAAACTGGCACTCCAGACCATAAAACAGAGCCACAAATGGGCCACATTCTGACCAGTCTGACCAGTCTGACAGGCCCATCAGGCACTACCTGGTTGCCCTATAGGCCAGTCCCACACTAGTGTCCAGCCTATACTGTGTGACAAATTTCTCTTCCAACAGCATATGACTGTGTTGATTCAAGCCAGGAAACCTCTACATTTTTGGGCAAGACAGCAGTAACCCTAAAAAAATAAAGCTAAAGACCCAAAAGAAAGAACCCCACAGTATAGAGATTTGCAAATATAAGAATTTATATTTATGTTCTACAACAACAGAAGTCATGGAGCTATGTTTTAACGTATAAGAGTGGAATGAATGTGCTGTCTTGGGTAACAAGCCAGTCAGGTAATATGATTTGGACAATTATTGACTACTGACTTAACTATATAATAAAGAATGTTCACATAGTTCACTAGGGAGTGTAATGGGTGGGACGGGTCTGGGGGTAGGCAGCTGTCAGAGGCTTCTCAGGATTTGCAGTCTTTATACAGTGGCAGGGTGACTCTCCAGGGAAAGTGGTTCAGGCTAGGGGGAGAAGGACAAGAAGCATGTCAATAAATTAGTAGAATTTGTTCTGTGCGCCCTTGGCAGATGGTGCGGTTTAATCATTTTGTCTGTGAGCGTCCTGAACACAGAGATACGATTGATCTGCCTGCACTACTCAGTAGCAGTTCGGATGGAATGTGCATAGCTATCAGTGTCAGTGGAAGCAGATATTACAATGGTCGCGTTAGTGAAGAAATCCCTCTCAAGGGAGGTAAACACAGTGACTGGCACACCAGTTTGGATGCTATGGGTTCAGCAAGAGACCTCCTAAGATCTGGCATGGCGTGGCGTAAACTGGGGATCATGAGAAGTGTTGGGGAACTTTGTACTTTGGTGACACCTTACCCATCACCCATTGTGTAACTCTCCAAAACACAGCCTCTCTATAATGAGTTTTTCATGACATATGCTTGAAATGATCAATTATGGCTCCATCAAGTCAACAGAAAGGCCAAAATATCTGAAAAACTGGAAGTACCCAAAAAATGAAAACTAAAGAATCAATCGAAGGAGAATCACAACTGTTTTTTAATGAAAAGCGCTGCCTTCTAGAACAATGACAGGCGTTTTACCGAATCTGGAATGATTTATTTGAAAACTCCTGTCCAGTGGCGTAGCAAGGTCAGGTGGTACCCGGTGCGGAAAATTTCTTGTCACCCCCGGCTTGACAAAATGGCAACAATATGTGTTTAAAACACATTTTTTCGCTATTTTGTCACCCCCCTCAGTGATGATACCCGGGGCGGCCCGCAGTCACCGCACCCCCTTCCTACACTACTGCTCCTGCCCCGTTTGCTTTGTATGATTTTCCTTCTTTTTTTTAAGATCGTTTTTGATAGGACTTGCTCTTCATTAGCCCTGTAAGGATTCTTTAATTTTTTTTTTACTTATGTAAGCATGTTTGAATATAGCATACATGTTTGTACATCCCAGAAGTTGTAAGTCAAAGAATCACTTTAAGAATAATTAGCTTTTGCCAGCAGCATCACCATACCCATCAGCCAGACTTAGACTTAGAGGTCTTTAACGAGTATAACTTAAGGTGTATACATATACAAATATAAAGGTGTAGCCCGGTCCTTCCTCTTCACTTCCTCGGTATCACTGCAATGGTTCCCTGGGCCAGGGTCATGAAATCAGCTAAAATACCTGTATCTCCTTCCTGTCTAGGACTAGACCTGTCATTCTGGCATTTCCCCAGTAGGCTTCTTTCAGAGCTGGAATGGTGGTCACGGCTGGCCACGCCCACTTGGCCCTATTCTGGTCATGGCCTCCTGCAGTGTGGAGTTGAAATTAGTCCCTGTGAACCCTCAAACTCACAGATCCATTAAGCAACGCCTAGTGCGTCGTATCGACTCATTCTAGGCATAATCTCTGGAAATGACTGAATATATGATTTCTCTGAGTATCTTTATTGTTTGATTAATTAATTAAAATCAATACAATCGTTTAGAACATCATAAATAGGCTATGTCATAAAAAGATCATAGGCTAAAAAACAGTTGAGTGTAAAAAAAGATTAACAAAAGATTAAAACACAAAACACAATTTCTCTGTTTCTGCTTATTGGAGTGTAAAATCAGAATAAGTTATTCCTAATAAAACAAATACATTGGATAAATAAAGTCTAAACAGACCAAATATTCATAAACTCTACCTGCACACAGGCTCCCTCTAAATTGGGCAGCCAACAGCTAAACAAGGTGAAGGAAACTTGGGTTTATTATTCAGCTTAAAAGCCGCAGGCAGAGTGGTAATGGTCTTCATAAAAATTTATGTCAGGCCTTTAAAAGCAAACGTTTTCTTTTCAGATGGCACAGGATGCAGAGATTAGCACACTCTTAGTCCCCGACTAGTCACAGAAAAAACATGTGATGATAAATGCTTACGTCTTTGCAGATAAACGACTGAGGCTATTTAATGCATGTGGTAGCATTTCCACTGGTCCTCTTCTTTGGTGCTTATGACACTAAAAAATAGGATCAACCACAGGCTGACAAACCATCCCCATCCCAGTAGGGTTTAAAGAGCCCAGACCCAAATGTAAAAACTAGGCATGTAATTCAACAAGAGGTCAATAGCGAGGAACTGGATCAGATGCTGTGTTACAATGCAGACTATATGTGCTCATCCCTACACCACAGACAAATGCTCATCACAACAATAACATTCATCTAATGTAACGTTTAGAATCACACTGTACTGCAAAAAAGTGAATGATTTAATTCATATATAGGGGCACCCTGATACTAGGTGGAGTTCCTAAGCCAGGGACTGAAGAACAATTGTATAAAAATGCTTAGACAACTATATATTAGAATACTATGTTTGTAACAAGGGTATCCATAAAAAAATGCCTGAACCCAGATGAAGAATTGGGTTTCAATTATTTATTGCATCAGAAATAGAAAATTCAGAAAAATACACACACTTCAATCAGATTATAATCAATCGTTCAGTTAATTTAAACATAGTTTTGTCATGACATAAGATATCCTGTTTGTTCATTCATCCCTCCTCATTCATCCTTTTTTTGATTAAATGTTTTTCTTTTATGGCAATCATTATTTAAATATAAAATAAATACATTTTATATTTTAAATCTCACAATGGGGTCATGTTCTTCTAAAATACATATAATGAAAATACATTTCACTGAGATCAATGTTAACATGGTTCTTAATTCTTGTTAAATACAATATTGTCCCAAACTATAAAGTATATATGAATTAACATTTCTTATCCATCATGGTTTTATATTCCCATCTCTACGCACGTTTGGGCAATCCAGCCTTCATCAAGAAGTCATAAATGATGGACAAAATCCTGATATATATATATATATATGAACAGGATCTCGTCAGATGCCAACGGCCCCACCAACTCGTTTGTCAACTGGATAAATGACGAAGAGTAGAATCCAATTCTGGTGCCAAAACAAAGGTGCCTTTATTCGTGCCTTTTGATGCTCAGCATGCCCGCATTATATATATATGATTCCACCCGGTCAGCTATCTCTAATGCTCTAATGAATCATCAATCGAGGGAAGGAGCAAAGAACTGGCTGCACTAGAGGGAATTACAAGCAGAGCCAATTCATAATTAGGCTCACTATAGTAGCATGAGATGAACCTCTGAAGATAGCAGATGATGGTAATATAATATGTATACAACAGCACTGCACAATAGCCAAATATGCATACCCCTAGACACAACAAAAACAGAGCAGGGACATGTAGTATCTGTAGTAACGTGAGACACGGTCTAGTGTCTTAGTTCTTTTGTAATGAGCACACCTAACACCCACCCACCACCAGGCGTCATAGGTCAGATGACCCTGGCCAATAAAAGGGGCTGAGCGTACGTTACCTATCCCCAGCCACTGTGTCCATGTCTTATTGCTCCTCTGTGTAATGAGGGCCTAGCACCCTCACCCAACTCCACAGTATCCTGTGCCTATGTGGTGAGAGGTGTAGCATTGCATGCATATATGATAAAGTAGTTGTGTGGGGAGAATACTAACTGTTATTTTTTTTTACTTAGTTAGTTTGAAGAATTCCATCTCAATGAAACAGGGTGACCATGCACAAAATGAGGACTCAGTCAATTCTGTGCCGCCAACTCAGAATACCGGCAGGCGGCGTTCAGCAACAATCAAGGGGTTGAGAGTGGAGGAGACAGGTTCCCATTGCCGGGCGGTCTTCTTCCGGTATCTCAATGAAAGCACCCTGTGGCCATGACCACACTCTCTGTCCTGTATATGAATCAGGGGCATGGGTTTGTCTCCGTCCACTACAGCAAGTTATCGTATCAGAGCCAGGGTCTTAGGCGTATTCCCTAGTTCATCCAGCAACTGTCTCAGCATTCTGGCCTCCTGGCACCACAACCTCCCCCTCTTCAAGCGATCCAGTGCTCACTTCGGGATCCCCCCCTTCCGAGGCCAAACCCTGGGTGCTCCCACAGCACCAACCCCTCAGTCTATAAATCTGCTATGAGGTGGAACCACACCCCCCTGGCCTCTTCCCTGACCAGCACCCTCTCCTCCACCCTTGCCCACTGGGTAAAATCTGTCCTCCAGCTCTGAACCCCCGGTAGGACAAGCGCCTTACAATTCTTTGCAATACATCTTCTAGCAAACTCCAGGGCCAGTTTTATAAACCTTTTGCCAACTTTCTGTGCTTTTGGCCTCGGGAAAAGCCCCAGAACACGAGCCTCCAGTGAACGGGGGGGGTGGGAGGGGAGGACGCCCAAGCGCAGTCTCTGCTGCAGCAAGTATGGCCTCACAATAGGTTTGCAGTCTAGGGCAATACCACAATATATGGGCAAAATCAGCATCTAAATGCCCAAAACGGGGGCAGGGGCGATGCTCGCCTCCGCAGACCACCTGGATTGTATGCGGTATCATATAAGTCATGGGCATATAGTTACATCGGAAATACTTCAACCTCGTATTCCTGGAGACTTTCTTCAGGGAGGCCAATATTCTTTGCCACTCGTTCCCGTTGCAGTAACCTCTCTCATCGGTCCCGCAGAGTGGTCAAGGGGTTACGGAACATTGCAGAAAGAGACCTATAAAAACCTGATCACCAGGTGACTGGCTGCACCCCTGGAGACCAACAACTGGAGGACTGCAAAGGTAGTGGGTTCCTCCCCTTCCCCAGCCCACAAATCACGAAACGCTTGTGTCAGTGCCTCGTACGTATGGAACTGGCCCGATGGTAGAGTATACTGTTCCATCAGGTCCTCCAGTGGTAACAGGGTGCCCTGCTGGTAGCAGTCCCCCGCCGTAACCAACCCAGCATACTTCCATGCAGTTAATTGCCCAGCAGCAAAGTATGAGAGAGGCTCACCATGCGGAAGATCCACCAGAGGCAGTGCCGGTGCATACAATGGTGTTACTGCGGTCTTTAAAACGCATCTGTGCCAACATTTCAATGCCACAGATAGCAACACCCCAGGGCGCTAAATAGCCAATGAAGAGCAGAGTAGTTTTGCCAATGAATCCTCCATGTGTGCCGAGAGTCCAGTCTCCTGAGTTCACTTTGATTAATGCCATCAAGCTACAATGAGATCCACTGGAGTTGTGAGGCCTATGCCACTGTCTTCCAGGGGGCGCCCGAGGACAGCCAATGAAACCCTATGCCGGCCACCATCCCATATCAGATTGTGTAACAAAGTGTTCAGTTGCTTAAACCACAAGGCCATCATTCCCACCACCAGGTCTGCAAAAAAATACAGGCGGCTCTGGAGCATGACCATTTTAGTGATCACTATCCTAGCCATGATGGGCAGCTTAAAGGAGCACCAGAAGGTGACACAGGACTTCAGAGAACAAAGCGCTTTACCCGAGTTGGCCTCCCGGAGATCCTCAAGTGTATGAAAAATCAGGATCCCCAAATATTGAAAGGAAATAGGCGAGCACATCAGGTCAGTAGGAAGGCCCAGTGCCATTGTGTTTAGGAGGAGTGGAAGTAGTATAGTGCTAGAGGAGACCCGTAGCTCTCTATGAGCATGCTAAGGGTTACAGTGATGAGGGTTGATGCATAGAGTGTGGTGGTCTCCCTACAGAAGTCAAGATGAGCGCTAGTCACAGGTTACAAGAAGGGTAATCAGTTGTGACAATGAACGGTGCCATGCCTCCAGTGTGACTAGTTTGAAGGACCTAAAGGTGTCGGCAGGTTATAGAATAGGGGATCCTTTGGCCTTTATAGCATGGCTGGTTAATGGTCAAATGCCTGCGGGCCATGAATACGTTTCAATGTGGGTGTTAAAGAAGTTTGCTTGGGTGTCAAGTGAGGATGCTGCTTGGCAGATACGTCCCGCTGAAGCAGTCACATCTAAAATAATGATATTCGATAATTTTGTTTTTAAATGATTTTTGTAGCCATATGGATTTGTTTTCATAGATTTTCTGGAAGCTCGTGGTGCTGGATTGTTATCAGAGTGACACAGTTTCATGTACTCTTTCTTCCTTATACCTTTGTGCATTTAGCCCACTGAACATTATCAGTGTCCCTGCTGTATCCTGTTGAGCATGTAATCATAGCGTTGCAATCATATTCCACACCTATATTTGCTCATGCCAAAAACAGCCAATCAAGAGCTAACTCTGTTGTTCTTTTGTTTCCGGGGTAAACATTTTTTTATCCTTCATGCAGATTTCTAAATCTGTATGAAGGATTAAAAAATGTAAATTAACTCCAAAATTGATTCTGCACTCATAAAAAAGGGCTATTTCAGTTTGCAATCTAACCTAACACAAGCAAGTAGTTTTGGAAATCTAGCCTATTGTGTATCCGCTACAAAAATACTAGCTGCACAGCTTGAAAATATTTGTACCTATAAACAGTTTTGGAAATCATATACCTGTACAAATGCCAGTGTTTTAAATTGTGGGTATGATGCTGATCATTGTTCCTCTGCCAGTTAACAGTCCATCAAAACTGCTATGGGATAAAACCATCATGCTCAAAGGCCATCCCTGTCAGGGTAGCCACTCAAATATGGCACTAAATTGCCCCTATGCCAACTGACCTGGAGTAATGCATGATGCTCAAAAGAGCTACGAGGCTGTTCACTGTAGCAGGACTCATTCCCATGGTGCTAAGAAGGAAAGCAAACTAATCTCATACCACAAGGAGCTGGTACATAAAGTAGCAGTCCAGATCCAGTGTACCTGTGTATTCAAAGTGTTATTGCCATACCCGAAATCACACAACCGTGAAACTTAAAACACCAAGCAATGGTCTATATTGGCCCTGTTTCTAACACACACGTCTGTGCCATAATCTGTGTTGCCATGATATTTAGAGCACTGCGGCATTCGCAGAATTCTCACTATGCTGCTAGGTAACGCATCAAGTAGTGTTGCTTAGAAACCTTGACTTGTATGTAATGCACCACTGCACTGGCAGAAGGCACACTGCCCTGTTACGTACAATATGATTCTCCTACCATGGTCTATTTTACCCTGGTATGTGAAGCTAAAGCATCATGCAGCTCCAACATTGACTTGCATGACAGACTCCATCCACATTGCTCTAGTAGGCTCAGAGCGCTCCAGCCCACCATCGCCCATACTAAACGGCGGCTACTGCTGGCCAGGACAGCAGCGGTACTGGAACTGCAGCCCGCTGGGACACTGGGAGACGGTTGTCGGGGGATACTCTTGGAATGCTCAGATCGTCACTGGGATCTCCAAGGACTGCACTCAGTGATGTGTCCTTGCAAAGTTGGTGAGCACATTCTAGACCTTGGCCTGTAAGAGTACCAAAGCGCCTGTTCTTGTTGGATTAACTCCCACAGAGGACCACTTCTAAGCACCTCATGTTTGCTCTACACAGGTAAATCTTGGATTTATACTATGGCTGTTTGGGATTGATGTCTGGAGTGTTTACTCTGTGCAAATGACCAAGATACTCCGTGACTTGTCTAGAACTGAAGCAAGAGGAGTTGTATTAATTTTTCTAAACTAGTAATGGAAATTTTTTGTTGAGAGTTTTTTCCCTGAAATTCTGCATCAACAAGGCAAGTATACGCGTTACTTATGCGTTAGTTGAGCGTCCCAAATAATATATATTTACCCACAAATAGCAGATTTCACTGTTATCAACAAAATACATCTGTCTACTTTAAAAAACATTAAACGTGTTGTCCTGGAAGGAGGAGACACACCAGTGCAAAAATGATAAACTTTAAGTATGATTCACAGGTTTGCAATGAACAGAGCAAAAGGGCGTCACGAGATTGCACTAACACTAGATGAGAGCCAGCATTGTGCGTGATCCGTGTGGGCACTTCATGTTTATCAAAACCTTTGTTATGATCCTGGATTACGGGAAGGGTGGCAAGACTAAACAATTCGCATTGTATATTTTCGCAATGTGCTGTGCCCCCAGCGCCGGAACCTCGCGCTGCTGCGGCTGGTGCCTTCCCAGATGTTGGATGAACGAGCGCGAGCTAATCAAGACGGCATGGCTGCTGTCCACGCGCAGGGAGGCAGCCAATGGCCTGCGGGCGCGTGCCGGATGCTGCTTCCGCCGAGGCGCAAGCTCAGGTGAAGAGCAGGAGAGCTCCATGCCCGTGCCTGGCAGTGGCTGCTGGCTGGTGATGAGTAGGATTCCAGAGTGATGCCCTCACTGTATAAGGACACACCAAACCCCTCCGTAAAGTTACTCTTTGCTTGATTATGTTTAGGAAAATATACTTATGGCTTTAGAAACGGCTGAAAAGGCCAGAACGGTATGAATAATTCGCCTCAACCCACGTCATGGCCCTGACTGCCACACGACACTCACCAGAGCTCAATTTTGTAAGTATGTATTCTGTACTTGCATTACCGTATTCGTGCCACCTTTTCGTGTTTTATAATCTAGACTGTATCTGTAACTTGTTAATATGTAACTTTCACCACGAGTACCTATAAGTTGTTGGACCTACTTCCATGCTACTCTCATTCCTTATGTAATTTACTTTGTTCTATTGTTAAACGCTCTGACACCTCTGTGTAATGAAATAAATAAATGATACACAAGCTGCCAAAAAGAAAAACTTGGAAATATGACGAAGAAATGCAAATGTTCATAGTCATTGCAAACCACGTGATTAAAGGGACAATAATATGGATATCCACTCAGAAAACAACATACTGTGTCATAAAAAAATAAATCTCTAACACTATAGATTTGATCTCAAATATTTACAAAATCTGAAATGTCACATTTAAGGATAGCTCTGCACGGCTAAGTGCTCAAGAGCACTGCTCATGGCTAAGACTGCGACGTTTCAAAGCATGGTTGCTCACCAGCCTGCACAGTTTTGTTTTCTTTATTCTAAATTCAATAGCTTAGCTAAACGCAAAACCTGGTGAAGGCTGAAAAAATAATAAAAGGGCAAGAAAAAGGTACCAGTCTCCTCAACGAAAGATTCTCCATTACTTGCCCAGGTCTGACTGCTTCTATAGAAGACATGCAGATCTCTATTAACATGCTGAGTTTGGTGGGCTTCTTACAGGAGCAAAGATGAGCGCTGATTACATAATCAGTCGTGACAATGTACGGTGCCACTGCCTCCAGTAAGAATAGTCTGAAGGAACTCAAGGTGTCTCAGGTTATGGAGTAGGGGATCCTTTGGCCTTCATGGCATGGCTGACAAATGGTCATATGAAGAGGCCCCTGCCTGAGGGCCATGAATGTGTTCAATGTTGGTGTTAAAGAAAAGTGATAGGGTGTCAGGTGGAGATTTTTCTTGGCAGATCTGTCACGCTGGAGCGGTCACATCCAGAATAATGCTACTCATCTAATTCGGTTTGAAAAAGGATTCTTACATGGTTTATGCAGCGTAGCAATCCTTCTGTGTTACCCGATCTCAAAACATCAAGAGTGGAACTTCCCAAAATGGGAATGATATGGCTCGAACGGTGAAACTGAGTTTCTACTCTATCGTTCAAGGAGGGCACACACCATGGCAGCTGCTCATCAGTATCACCTTCATATGCTGATCCTCGAAGCCACGCCTGGGAGTGGAGGGGTGTGGCACAGCCCAAACAAATCACTGCAGCCATTCTTCCAATCCTGGGTCGAAAGGAAATCACGTTTCAGGAAAAGGGCAAGTTTGTAATCTTATTTTACTATGCCGCCTGTGGAAGTAAGCCTCGGTCCCAGTTGATAATTAAAGGAATTCTTTATTCAGGAAAATGGTCACACGGCTCCGACCACACCGGTGGATGGGAGAGGATCCTCCTTGTTCTATAACCTGCACTTCAATTCCAACATTCTAGATATGATACAGTGGATATAGAATACTGCATCATCACCTGGTTACAAAACACTAGATACAGAACATCACACTACCATGGTCAATTTATGAGAACTTCCTACTTCTTGATGAAGTACAATTTTTTTTATTTATGAAGTGCATATCGGCATTCTTATGGCAGGGAAATTAGAGCAAGAAGATGAGCCAGAAAACTCGGAAAGGAGGAGGACGCCACGCAGTTCAGCTACCACCAATAAAGTTGTCAGCTAATTTAAAAAAAAGCTCCAACTAAGAGATCGCTGATCCCACATTGGATAAATACAAAAAGAGGGACTCACGCTGGAAGTAACTCCTTTGAAACCAGAAAGATAAAGCTGTGTAAGGAAGAGAAAAAGGTAGCTCCCAGAGGCGTCCCCCCCAACTATTCAAGACAAATAGGACCGGATTGAAGTTGGTCCATTTTTTTAAAAATCCGAGCGAAACACCAACAAAACCGATATATAAGAACAAAAGATAAGAAAGAAATATGATCAGATGCAAACAGGCTCACAAAAATTGATAAAACAGATCCAGGGAATAAACATACCCGGATGTGACAAATCAGTGAACAAGTCCTGAAGAAGGTGCAAGATTAAAAGAGGCACCGAAACGCCGCGTCGACAGTTTGTTCCTATAACAATTTTGTTCATTAATAAATATGATGTTTTAATATGTTTGTGATATCAATGCTAAAATAGTATTTTTTAATTCAAAGATCTTTAGATAGTGGGGAAAAAAATGTTTTGCAAAAGTGAATGTGTATTTTATGTTGTTTTTATATAACGGAATTATGTCGTTATGAATTTTAAACTTTACAAATAAATGAATGAAATCTATTAAAAGATTTTAAAAAAAATATATTTTTTGTGTGTATATAAAGTTCTTCACGGTACTTTTGGGTCTGACATATTGTTAGTTGTAAATTTGGTAACCCGTACAAGTCTGCAAATCCTTTCTATTGGTGTGAACGTCCCTTTTGGGGATTTGAATACCATCCACGACTCACAAAAATCAGGAGAAGGAGCTCTGCTTTTTATTTGATTGTTGACCCAATCCTTTTCCTGTCAGAAAGGGTAGCTCCCTACTCATAACTTTTTGGATGAGCCATGATGGACAGGTTCATTCAGAAGTACAGTCAAACGACCCCAGTAGTAGAGAAAGTGAGGAGGAGATATAAGCCCCGCATAGGTTGTGGAGACATAAGGTATGACAGACTAATAAGGTGGCTTGTAACTGTGTCTGATCAAGTGCTATAGGCTTTCAAATAACCAGTTTTGAGCACCAGTAAAACCCTAATTATCCAATTGAAGTCAAAATAGGTGGCTAATTTTGAGAAACATGCAAACCTGACGACTTAACAGCAGGCTACTCCTGAAGAAGAACACTGGGGCATTTTATTGGATTGTATACAGGCCCCACAAAGGACCTGGTTTTGGTACAAGCTGGTCTATTTAATTGTCATAATCATGTGTGGGAAATGATTTGTTGTTGTCCTGAAAAAGGAGGCTTGAATTGGTGAAGCCCAACGAAATGCGTCAACGCCTCTAAATTACCAAATCTGCTACAATTTTTTAATATTGTAGATGTGTATTTATGCAGCAGATCAAATATTGGGTTTAACAGTAAAAGTAGATTGGCAGTCGCCTAACAGACAAGTGTTTGTTATCTTACATGTTTTTCTCCTTTTATGCTTAGACTTTATTGTATTATTTATGTGTTTTTAGGACGTATTTTAAACTGGTCATTGCTAAACAATGTTTTAATGTGTATGATGGATATCTGACTTTCAGATTTCCTGTTTGGATTTTCAAATGCAAAACTGCAGAGTATATGAAATATTTCAGTAAAAACCAAGGATTTTCCCATATTTGTTGTCATATGGGTTGTTTGAAGTCTGGTGTAGCTCATATGAAAGTTATTGACAGGCAGTGATTGATTGGTGGGCGGGTGATGTATTGATAGAATAGACCTAAATTCATACAGGGAGATTTAATCTAGCACTTCCAACCTCCTTGCCACCACTAACATGGGGGCCGCAGGGGGCACTAACAATTGAAGTGTCCAGCACCACAGAATTCATTAAGGAACATAGTTATGATTTCTAATGGAGAACAATTTGGGCAGATCCAGTAAAAAGCTTGACGCACCATACACAGTGCCTTAAAATGTATCCTTTACTGCGCTCCACTGTATCTGCTCTCTGCCCTTAGCTATTCTGTATTCCTCCATGACTTTAGAAAGGTCCTTTTCTAAGTCATGGAGAAATGCTGAGCCTATTTGCAGAGCTAAGTCAGCCTCACCAGGCAGGTGGGCACCTGAAATGATTGAGAAGGATAAGCAACTCATTATCAAACTGGAGCATTCACCTTACCCCGAGGACAAATGCCGATATGAAAACGGTGTCTCTTTTTCTGATCCTGTGGGTTATATTCTTTTGTAAATCATTCTATACAGATGGGAGAAATCCAGTCAGAGCTCAAATCTCAAACATGCCCACATTTTGCCAGATTACTCTTTTTTAACTATTGCTAATTTGAAAACGTCCCAGTTATTATTAAGGTAATGGAAGCCACTGGGTCTCATTTAAAGTGTTGTGAGAGGACAGTTCACCTGTCATGTCAGAGGAGGACATATGCCCTCTACTCTCCTGGTTGACGACAGCACACCAGATTAGGGATTCTTTTAAGGTACATGTGTAACTTTTTCAGCGGCTCAATTGAAGATACTGATCGTCAGTGAAGACAATGTTCGATGTTCCTTCTGTGCAAAGAATTTGGCTTGATAACAACAAACACCCAAAGCTGACGTTTGTTCTTGCAGAAGAAAAAACATAAGGACCTTAACCCATAGGAAGCTTTTTTCCAGTGTGTGGGGGGCATTGTACAATATCCTTGACTGAGTAGGGCAAGCGATTGATGGTTGCCCTGTCACATAAATAGGGTTCGTGACTGGCACTACAACCCAGTGTATCTAAGGAGGATGGACTGCTGGGTCAAGGGTCCTTACCAGTGAAACCAGCTAACGCTCCACCAGCACAAACCATTCAGTTCCCACATATCTAAATAGGGTGAAAGAACCACGAGGTTGGCAGAACTGAGCATCTGCCATTTTATTGCAGATAAACCATTCTGCTAAACTCTAAATGACTCCCATTATCTGTGAACTGGTTGATCAATGGTCACTGGGCAGCTGTCAATCAGGCTTCCATTCTTGACACTTGAATGTATCTGGTGAGCATCAGAAACCATTTGCTGTGGGTCAGAGATGAAGGGCAGCCAGCTAGATCTATTTTTGGAGCCTGTTTATACAATCAACTATGATCTATTGCTGCAGTGACTAGAAAAGGCCTTTGCAAAATTTTAATTATGCATGTCAAATGTACCAAATGGGGCAATTTCGCATTATGTGAAAATTGCTAAATTCATTAAAATTAGCATTATGACATTTTTAGACATTTTATGCTTGCAGAAGACCTGTTTGAGCAGCCAAAGTCTCTTCTGCCAGCATCTATCTCTATTGACTTTTTTATGCGAGGTATGCTCTTGCTTGAAAATTTGGTGTGGGCTTAGCTTGCATAATTTTGTTTAAAATAATCATGCAAAATTACCTAAAAATTCTGCAAGATTACTTGATATTATGCAAGAAGAGTAAATCTGCATTGGGCACTATTTTCTTAGTGCAAAAATACCCTTGTGTCCAAAATGTACGCTACAATGCATTTTGCTCTAATAAATAGGGCGAACTGCAACAGAAAATGAATAGTGACCACAAGCAGCCACACAGCTTTCTAAATGTACACTTGTGGTAGGATTTTCCCCCAACTTACTTTCAGCATTTGGTTCCAGTTTCTTAGCTCAAAATGCAACAAAACAAACAGCAGGACAGGCAGAAGCTCACGCTCGCCAAATGTGCTCTTGGTAAGGGATTTTGTCCACTAAATTACTCTCAATTACACGAGCAGTGTCTAATCAAATTATTATTGGTAATTCTACATCAAATGTAACGTGGAATTACCACAATTACTCCAGCATAGGTAAGATTACTCCCAGGCCTAATGAACATTTCATTTAAGATACAATCAATAAAAATGATTCAAGTAATTTAGCATAATATTCACAAAATATTCTAAGACCGATATTATAGATGCCTAGCCTAGAGTTTGTGATGGGTGCCTTTATTGAACAACAGGAGGAACAAAGTCAGCCTAGGATAGCTCAGGCCTGGTTCATTAGGCTGGATTGTGGAGTCCACCATGATTTGCTTTATTCTCTTCTCAACATCTATGTGAAAGCCCTGGCATGGCCACTAAGCAGCATCACCTGGAGTCATAAATGTATGCTGCAGATGCCCAGCTAGTGGTTTCTTTCAAAGTAAGGAAAAGGATCCAACCTGCAATTGCTTTGAGGATATAGAACTACTGTTATGGGAAGTGCCCCTGCTGACCCACCGTTCCCAGGGCACCCATTACTTGGGAAAGCTTTCAGCACTGCTACATTATTAAAATAATATTTCTTACCAGATGTTGCAAGGTCCTGAATATGGGACAATGTCTATTTTCACACTTTTGTGCAACAATTCACATTATTGTCACTGCGAATTCATCACTGGGTGTATGTCAACCAACAAATGAGAATTATATGTATATAATACAACATCTAGTGTCAGGCTATTACATCCATATAGATCTTGTGACATTATATCTACTATGGATTATCATCCTTCCTTTTTTTAATTGGGACAGGAACCTATTTTATCGTAGTTTGCTGGCTACCCCTTACTGAATCATGTTCTCTTCTAAGGGTTTGTCCGGTGGGTTTTCTCCTATTAATACATAATTCCCTGGTCATTACCTCATCTAGGATTTTTAACTATGTTGTAAGGGTGCATTGTCATCCTTCTCTGACAACTAGGAACTGAAGTAGGTTCTAAAAATATTAACAATTTATCATATACTCCTTTTCTTTAAATTTTGGGACTAATGCTCCGCTTAGCCAAACTAGTTTTTTCCTTGCCATTGGGTTGAATACACTATAGCACTACTCGAAATTGACTTTTCTCCAGCGGGACGCAATTGTGCACAACTATTTCAAAGATGGTGCTTATTTAATTTGCGATCAGTATCGTAGACTGGTGATTACTTTCGAGACAATTCCAGTTTTATCTCTTTCCGGTTGTAACATATCGCCCAACCGGAAATAGACTACGCGGGTCTAGTCTTTCACAGAGAACGTATCGTTTTTAACATTGCGTACGCGGGAACTTTTCCTCTTCCGCATTCTACGCGAAGACTGGAAAGGCAGATCGCCGGATTCGCGGTCTCTACACGGTCCGAGGTAACTTTTTCGTACGGTGGCCCCCTTTGCTTAGACTAATAAAGATCGTAGGTAAAGTGGTAACGTTCGCCAAAATTATGTTTCCATAAATAGGTCCAGGGACATACGGACTGGGTGTAGCAAACGCAGGATACACGCTGTTAGATGATTACCTCGCCTGCATTGAAGCACATATTTATTAGTAAGCATTTTCACTCCTTGTTAATGGTTACCACGCTGCGTTAATTATCAATATGTTTCGAATTGGAAAAATCTCACTAGTAATTTACATGTCCTTACAGATAGTGACGAGCGGATTATACCGATTATGTTCTGTTTACCTACGCGCTTCTAGATACGGCCACCAGTGTAATAACACGGATTTTTATAGGTGAGCGGTTAGTTTTCATCTGTTCAGCAACTCATGTATGGACTTTTTAGGCGATAAAATAATTTAGAAGTAGTACCCCGGTACCAACACAGATAGGAGTTTCACTGAATTGGTGAGTCACTATTTTAGATTCACTTTGTGCCCCTTTTTTACTATAGTTTGGCTGGTAGATGAACTGGAGGATACAGTCCTAAATAGGCATAGCAAGTGATGTGAAGAGATACATCGATTAAATTGCGTTTGTCTGGTACCACTACTATAATTACTGAACTGGCATAGTTGCTAGAGGCACCAGGGGTACCTCATAGGAACATATCGTTTTCAACCCATTTGTGGTATATGGCTAAGTGGTCTTTCTGTGTAGGATTATTCGGTACATTTACCCTTTGTATCTCTACTCTTCCTTCCTCTTATATTCGTGGGGTTATTCAGATATTGTGACTGCGTCCCAATCAAAGCTACCGAAGATTCGTAGGAAGACTTGTTTCAACCATTGAACGTCCACGATACCCTTACCGGGTTGGAATTATCACCGGTCAAGCGGTGAGTGTAATAGTGAATTTTATATCAACTTAGCAAGACTATTGTCTCTATCCTAACTCATTATCTTGTTTCACATTCTAAAACCTATCGCACATATCTCTCATCAATAGGGATTACAATATTCGCCATCATTACAAGAAAGGTATGTGTTGGCACGGATACAGGAAGGAGTATACGCACTAGTCACGTATTATCCTGCAGGTGGAGGGACTTTCTCTTTCCGGCTGTTAATGAGAAATGCAATATAGCTGCACATTTATCTGGGAATTTGCACCCTCACCCAGCACAGTGTGGATGATTTGCACCCATAAATAATTTAAGTTTACTGGACCGCGAAAACTGTTTGGAATGTTCTCTGAAGCGTGCTCTTTTTTGATTTTAATGTATATACTCAATGTAACTCCTATCTATACTGAAACCTGGATCGAACAGCGTGGCGTTGTTTTGCAGTCACCTTTTCTTTCACTTTCAAAGCATGTGCATGTCACTTTCAGAGGTATAACAGCATATCCAGGTTAATCCTATAAGACGGAACAATATAATGATTTTGTCTGTAGGAGAAAACTGGATACGTTATCCTTCCACAAACCTCTACACTTTTTTATAAAACTGGACACAGGCACAATTGGGCCTGCAGATACATAAGGAGAATTTTCTTCTCTAAGTGTTGCCATTTGTATGTGTAGTCACTCTGTACAGTGACAGGAATCACAAAACTGTATATATTTCTGTTTTATTTCCAGCCCTGAAGAGTCAGAGCAATCTGTACTCTGACGAAACACGTGTCGGCTGGCGAAAAGAAAAAAGATTTTTGTGGGCAATAAAACAGCGGAATATTGCTCAAACAAAAGAAGCGGAAAATATTATTTTCTAGAACGGAACTTACTGGATGTCTGTTTAAAATACATTTTGTACCTGAATTGATTTTTGTGTGCATAGGAAATTGCGTTGTATGATTTGCTTTATTACCTTCTCAACATCTATGTGAAAGCCCTGGCATGGCCACTAAGCAGCATCACCTGGAGTCATAAATGTATGCTGCAGATGCCCAGCTAGTGGTTTCTTTCAAAGTAAGGAAAAGGATCCAACCTGCAATTGCTTTGAGGATACAGAACTACTGTTATGGGAAGTGCCCCTGCTGACCCACCGTTCCCAGGGCACCCATTACTTGGGAAAGCTTTCAGCACTGCTACATTATTAAAATAATATTTCTTACCAGATGTTGCAAGGTCCTGAATATGGGACAATGTCTATTTTCACACTTTTGTGCAACAATTCACGTTGGTTTGCAATTACCACTTTGTTGTCCCAAGACTGAAGGACGTTTCTGATCATCACATTCTATACTCACACCTCTTATACAGGCAAAACTCCAATAGACAATCTATAGTCCTTAGAATTAGAATGTGTTACAATCTTGTCAGGGGAATGATGAGATATGCAAATTCTACAATACAATACAATAGGTTCAGCTATCATGTGCTGTGGCAACGAAAACCCAACTATTTTTACCCGCTGGGGTAAAAGCTCAAATCCTATCTAGGATGGTCTTAGGCAACTCCCTACAGGTAGGTCTGTAGCACATGCCACTGCCACATTCAAGAAAAAGAAATCAGTCTGTGCCAGTTTCAAGCTGTATGCCAAGAATGATCTGTCAAAGAACTTAGCCTACCCTTACTGGCTTTCAGGCTTTGTCAGGTGTGCAGTGCAATTTGGGAGAAAGGCCTTTGCACTTGCAGAAAGTGAACGCAAATCTCCAGGATCTTGAGAATAAGCCAGGCTTAGCATACCACAGATCAAAATAAAAATGACCGGGGAGAGGGGCAACAATTGGAACCATCTTGCCTATTGCAAATGTGTTAAGTACAGCCACTATATATTACTCAATCTTCCAAACACTTGCACTTCTCTCAATCTTTTAATGAGTCCGAACCATCATTGACCAGCAGGAGGTTTGGCCCCAACTACGATGGTGGTTGGTTGGACCGCCATTGCATTGGGCGGGAGACCGTCCGACAAGGTGCTGGCAGTTCCACCCACCCTATTATGATGAGACCGCCAGCATGGCAGTTGGAGAGTGCTTTTTTCTACTGCAGCTTGTGATTCAGCCCAGGAAAAGGGCCACAGCACAAGCCACAGTAGAATAAAGCACTTTGTGCACACCCATGCGCCATGTTTCAGGCCCCACATGGTGCCTGGCACACGGTACATGGGTGTGTGGGGGGCACGGCATGTACTCCAAGGGCCACTTAACAGTGGTCCATGGGGGGCGGTGGCCCTGCTTGGGACCCCAAAGTCCATTTCCGTATGCATTTTCATGGCGGTGGGACAGCCATGAAAAGTCAGTCGGAAAGGGACATCCTAATCCCTACAGCGGTGCTTGTGCAGGCACCGCCTCCATTGTAGGGATAGAATTCCGACCGCAGCCCTGACGGGATCTCGGATCCTGTCAGAGGCAGCGGGCTTTCCCCCCACCTCTGCAGTCTGACCGCATGCATCACAATGCGGCAGTTGGACCGATGGCCTGTTTGTCGGGCGGACCGTCACGGACGACCTGTCGGTGTTGGTCCGCCCGATTTTGTAATGAGGTCCGTTGTATAGTATTTTTTATTTTGTGAGGTGTGTCTGTAGCCAGAACACAGAGTCAGAACAGCAACATGCTTGGATGCAGCTACAAGAGCGCTTGTAGTGGAGAATCTTACACCAGCTCATTAACTGCACAAAAACACTGTGCAGATTCCAGCTATTGCTGAGGACTAGAGGTCAACTTTAAGGCAGTAAGGCTAAAGCTTTCAGATGAACATCTCTCAACCGCATGGTATAGCAAGTGTTCACAGATTGAGACAATTAGTGGAATGTGTGGATAAAAAGGTGTACATGGAATTTTTACTGGCATACAATCACAAGATGTTTCACAGTAGAATGGCTGCTAGATGCTGTTTGCTTTTATCATTTAGATCCAAGGGTCTGGATACCTCCACACGAGATTGGTTGATTTAGATTGCGGGAAGCTGTGGCAAGAACACCAGGGGAAAGTTACAGTGCAACAAAATCACCAGACTGTATAAAATTCACATTGTGTATCTTGAAATGCTAATTTCTGAACAGACAGATTATAACAGGGATTATGAGTAAGAGGGACAGATGAACTAAGACATTTAGTGGTTGTAAAGCATCTGATGACCTAAATCACAGAGTTTGTGACCGCTAAATGGCTCTTTAGTATGTACTAATTCTGTTTTGATGATTCACTAAGTGCTTAATAAATCGTAAAATGGGTGTAGAAATGCATATCGAATTGTAATTTGGAAGAAGCGCGTTTATGGCATCCGTTCAAAATTGCGATTCGGAGTGCTCTGTATCAATGGTCTGCGACTGTAATTTTAGTCACAAACTATGGATAGGTGACCAACACTTTGGAACTCCTTCCCCTTTGTGAATATAAACAACATCGGGCTTGGGAGGGTGCAGGACACAACTGACAACTCTTAAACGTTTTAAAACAGTATTACTTTAAATGCAATCATAGGCATGGAGGTCTGCTGCCTGCAGCAGGTTACCATCTTTGTTCTGGGAACCAATAGGGTGAGTCACAACTAGTGGCCTACCTCATAAACTAAAAAGAGTTAGGTCAAACTGCGACCCACTCCAAATGGCGATTTGCACAAATGAGCTAATAGTAGATGGGTGGACCGGTTCACAAAATCAGAATCAATTTGAAAGAAGTTGGAACGCAACTTGTGACCATGTTTTATTTAACGATTTTAAAAAGCCCCTGAAAGTTTTTGCGCTCACTCGCTCTTTGCAATATGGGTGTGGCATTTCACAATTTTCCAGGCTTGCATTTGGTTCCCATTCAGGCACTGCCCTGAGTTAACTTCCGAATTTTCGGGAGAAAGACACATTTACTGAAGGAAAACAATACTGAGAAAGGGGTCGATTGTAAATACATTTAGAAAGAAAGCACGTCATGCCACCTTTTTCAAACAGAGGAGTGGTCTTTGGCCAACTAACAAAAGACTTGCATTTCCTCGATCAGGCTACTGCATCCCAAGACCACAACATACAGCTGTCCTGCTGCACGTCAAGATGCCCTGTCAACAGGCAGCATGTTAAAAGAGAAGCAATACATGTTTAGTTTCAGATGTGTTACTTTGCAGGGGTCACAGCTCCAGCTGTCATCCTGTCCTCACACAGTTCAGGGCTGGAGTAATGACAGCAACACTCATGCTTTTCTTACAAATTACTGACTTTGAGCTGAGGCATATTAGTCAGTGGGTCTGTCAGCTGTGCTTCGCACCTGATCTAGGTGATCACACTCCCTCTAACTTTTCACGAGGATTGTGGTATCCAGGCACTTAGAATGCTATCAGCCCACGACAAAATGATATAGATGTGCTAATATTAGGTGATTTTGAAACAAATAACGACATAAAATCAACAACTACTGATGCTATATTTTTATAAGCCTTACCTCCCACTTAGGTTTAGTAATAATTCTTGAATAGACAGGTCGATTTTTTCAAGCAATAGGACAAAACACAAATATGGGATCAAGCTTTTAGCATACACGAAATTAGTGCATATACACAATCCCACGTTATAAGTGCCTCTGGTTCACAAATGCAGACATTTCACAGTGGCATTTAGAACACTGGGGACGTGGAATTACATGGCCTTTTCCAGCTAGAACATGAGAAATGTGGAACAGCTTGGGACATCTGTGTGCCCAGCCTGAATTCTGTGGATTATTCTCCAATCTTCGTTTTTTCCCCACCCATAGATGGGGGCTGCTCTTTACAGCTGGATTTCTGGAAGCAGGGGGCGTTGTAACCCCAATGCATCCGGTAACTTGAGAATCAATGGATTCCGCGGAATGAGACATTAAAACGGTTTAGGAAATTGATGCGAAATGATGACGTGATTTGTTTTCAATGTATGGAGTGCGTTGGCCAGTAAGGATGACACAAAATCGGAATACATGTATTCAGACGCGGGGCTGGGGGGGAAGGAGGGGTGGAGGGGGAGGGGCTCTAGTCTGCTTTCACAAAAGAGACTGGGCAATACTTTTACTTTCATTACTTAAAACTAAAAGACTTTCATTAAATTCTATTTACTAGTTCAGAGCACCACGGCAGAAAAAGTACACTCAAGGCTGAAGATATGGCACAACCTTGTATTTGTGCATGGCACAAGCTTGTACTGGTGGATGGCCCAAGCGTGTATTGGCGCATGGCACAAGCGTGCACTGGTGTATAACACACGCTTCAATTAGTGCATGGCAAAAGCTTGCATTGCTCCATGGCACAAGCTTGAACTGGTGCATGGCACAAGTGTGCATTGCTGCATAGCACAAGCTTGCATTGCTGCATGGCACAAGTGTATACTGGTGCATGAAACAAGTTTGCATCGCTGCATGGCAGAAGCCTGCATTGGTGCATGGCACAAGCTTGTATTGGTGCATGGCACAAGCTTACATTGCTGCATGGCACAAGCTTGTACTGGTGCATGGCACAAGCTTGCATTGGTGCATGGCACACGCTTGCATGGGTGAATAACACAAGCTTGTATTAGTGCATGGCACAAGCTTGCACTGCTGCATGGCACAAGCTTGTACTGGTGCATGGCACACATTTCCATTGTTGCAAAGCATAAGCTTGCATTGCTGCATGGCACAAGCTTTCATTGCTGACTGGCACAAGCTTGCATTGCTGCATGGCACAAGTGTATACTGGTGCATGGCAAGTTTGCATTGCTGCATGGCAGAAGCCTGCATTGGTGCATGGCACAAGCTTGAATTGCTGCATGATACAAGAATGAATGAATGAATGAATAAAAGCTTTACAGAGCGCGAACTTAGCCCAGGGGCGTCAAGGCGCTGCGAAACGGGATCAGGGTACAGAGATGCCCTTAGGTAAAAGGGCTAACAGATTCAAGCTTGTGAAGAGCCAGGTCCTCAAGACCTTACAGAACGAAGAATGGATTTCCAGAGCCGAAATTGACATAGGGAGGGAATTCCACAATTTAGCTGCAGCCAGCGAAAAGGCCCCCCCACATCTGGCTTTCCTGAACCTGGGAACTATCACCAGATTCTTGCTAGCTGATCTTAGCTGCTTGCCGGGGACATATCTCCGAAAGAGTTTTTTAATGCCTACTGACCCCATATTGAAGAAGGCCTTGTGCACCAAGCACACTGCTTTAAATACAATTCTCCAACCCAACATGAGCCAGTGCAGATTTCTGATGGTTGCGGAGACAGAGTATTTGGGAAGGCCCATCACCAGCCTGGCAGCGGTATTCTGCACTAGTTGAAGTTGATACACCAGCCCCTTATTTATCCCTACATAAAGAGCATTGCAATCTAATCTAGACAACACAAGGGCCACAACTGCCTGTTTCCGCGAGGGGAGGGAGAGAAAGTGAGAGATCTTTTTAAGAGTCTTTATCATCCCGAAACAGGTAGAAACTGTTCTATTTATTTGAGGGCCCAGAGAAAGACAGGTGTCAACTATGATGCCTAGATTTTTGGCACAGTGGCCAGGGCAGGATCCAAGCATATCAGGCCACCAGACCTCGGACCAAATCTCCGGTTTGTCTCCAAAAAATTAAATCGCAGTTTTATCCCCATTGAGTCTTAAATAGTTCTCTACAATCCATGAGGCCACTGCCTGCATACAGTTTTTTTTAAGTTTGCCGCTGATGCTTCAACACTCTCAGTGTTGGTAATCACGATTTCAGTGTCTACAGCATAGGATAACACTTCTAGGCCGAAAGATCTTACAATTCTGGCAAACGGGGCTACATAGATACTAAAAAGTGTAGGACTCAATGAGGATCCCTGAGGAACTCCATAGAACAACTGTTTAGAAGCTGAGAAGAATTGGCCCATCTTAACTCTTTGCGACCGTTCCATAAGGAATGATGTAGCAAATAAAGGGCGGAGCCCTCAATCCCTATTACCCTGAGTCCTCCAGCCAATCTTAGAGGAGAGATGGTATCGAAGGCTGCCGTCAGGTCCAGAAGGATCAGTAAGGTGGTATGACCAGCGTCAACCTGATCTCTAATGTTGTTAAATACAATGGTTAACGCCGTCTCAGTACTATGCTCACTTCTAAACCCATGCTGTGAGCCATTGAGCAGCTGAAGATCCTCCAAATAAGTACTTAGATGGAGGTTCAAATGTTTCTCCAGCATTTTTGATGGGACAGGCAACCGAGAAATAGGCAAATAGTACTTTAGTTCCGCAGGGTCTAAGGGAGGCTTCTTTAAGAGAGGTTTAACCACCTCAGTTTTTCACGCGGTGGGATACTGGCCTGAGGTAATGACAGCATTAAGGATTGAAGTCAGGGGGTGGGGCAATGGTCTTCATTGGTGCATGGCACACACTTCCACTGCTGCATTGTACAATCTTGCATTGCTGCATGGTACAAGCTTGCACTGCTGCATGGCACAATCTTGTGTTAGTGGATGGCACAATCTTGCATTGCCGCATGGCACAAGCTTGCATTGCTGCATGGCACAAACCTGGTATATGTTTGCATTGCTGCACAGCACAAGCTTGCATTGCTGCACAGCACAAGTTTGCCTTGCTGAATGGCAAAAGATTGCATTGCTGCATGGCACAAGTCTGTGCTGGTGCATGGCACACGCTTGCATTGCTGCATGGCACAAGTTTGCATTGCTGCATGGCAAAAGATTGCATTGCTGCATGGCACAAGCCTGTGCTGGTGCATGGCACACGTTTGCATTTCTGCATGGCACACACTTATATTGTTGCATGGCATAAGCTTGCATTGTTGCGTGGCACAAGCATGCATTGCTGCATGGCACAAGTTTGCATTACTGCATGGCACAAACTTATGTTGTTGCATGGCACACGCTTGCATTGCTGCATGGCACAAACTTGCATTGCTGCATGGCACAAGTGTGCATTGCTGAATGGCACAAACTTATATTGTTGCATGGCACAAGCTTGCATTGTTGCATGGCACAAGTTTGCATTGCTGCATGGCACAAACATATATTAATGCATGGCACACGCTTGCATTGCTGCATGGCACAAGTTTGCATTGCTGCATGGCACAAACTTATATTGTTGCATGGCACACGCTTGCATTGTTGCATGGCACAAGTTTGCATTGCTGCATGGCACAAACATATATTAATGCATGGCACACGCTTGCTTTGCTGCATGCCACAAAGTTATATTGTTTGCATGGGTCAATCTTGCATTGCTGCATGGCACAAGCTTGCATTGCTGCATGGCACAAGCTTGCATTGCTGCATGGCACAAACTTATATTGTTGCATGGCACAAGCTTGCATTGCTGCACGGCACAATAAGGAGCATTTGTATTTGTAATTCATTTGGGTTGAATTCAGTGAGCCTGTGAAAGCATGAGATATCCACACCTCTGGCGTAAGGAGTCTGGCAATGACAAGGGAGTCTGCACTACGGTGTGTCAGAAAGGTGGCTTCAGGTCATGCAAGTAATGGCTACCCCAAATATTCAATTGAATAAGGCTTTGGGAGAATGGCAGCCATATACCAAGATGGCCGCAAGTGTTTGCCTCACAGCACATAACGTTATCTCTGACCTCTTTTTGTTTCAGATTACAACAGAACGCAGTATATTCTGTTGCCAAAAGCCCCGGCACAATTTGGCAAACCAAAATCTCCTTTGATGTTTCTGTTTTTAGCTGGAATGCGATTATTTTAGCATGCTGTTTGTAAACACTGGCACGTCTGCATTAAAACTGTAAGTGCACCTGTTCTTTGGTCCATCCTTCCTTAAGCGATTTTATTAGTATGAGCTAAAGGGCTTTTTGAAATAATACAGCCTCTGATATTTATATGTTTCTCATTACTTATGATTTTGCTTGCAAGAAAATGTCACTCATAGTCGTTGAAATGTCATTTATAATTACACTAAAATATCAAAATGTCACACACAGCATCTGAAACCTTGGCAGCTATGCTTAAGGCAAATGTAAAAGTGGTTTCTAAGGTACAAAGCTTCACATTGTAATACACCCTCCTACGTGGCCAACTACTCAAGATCTTGTACAGGCATAGAGGACTAGAAACAGGAACTCCTTGTACAAGAAGCAACCCCAACATTATTTGTTTTCTGGAGAGGCAACTACTTTCTTCCAGCAGAACTAAGGACAGAGGATTCACGCGTCACTTAGAAGCCATATGAAAGCTCACTTATTTCAATTGTAGCTAACCTAGTTGTACTCTATTGTTCCAATTATTGTCGCGGTATTGTTGATGGTGGAGTCTCCTCATACATTCTTGGGTGCATGGTTCCCTCCTCGGAAGACAATTCCAAGTGATGACTCCCTATATGAGTGTACTGTATGTCATCTCTTCAGGGCCGGACTGGCCCTACCTGGTATCAGGCATTCCCAGGTAGGCTGGAAGGCAGGGGCCAGTTTTGCAGTGGTGAGGGGCCAGTTTTGTGACTAGGGGCTGGTGTTGGGGAGAGGTGTGGCTCAAGGTTAGAGCGGCAGACCCTGCAGAGGTCTGGCCCGGGACCAGGGTTCAATTCCCGCATCGGCGGCTCTTGGACTCATTCTCCCCGGACCTGATAATTCTCGCCTCGGTGCCTAGTCTAATCATGGGTCCCACTCTGTGACTCTGGGCAGTAGCTTGCTTAATCTCCACAACGGCCCCAGCAGCGCTTGGATGCCTGGTTTCACCTTGGGGGTGCCCAGGAGTGGACATCTCACAGGAAAGCCAGGAAGGGTTCTACAGCAGTATGAATACAGCGCTACGAGACCTCTGTGTAGAAGGCGCTATATAAATACAAACACATTTACATTTAAATTTACATTTGCAGCAGTACTGCAATATCGGCCCCCGTAAAAAAAGCAGAAGTGCTTCACACTTGCGCTTCCCCTCCACCCCGGGGGATGGTCTGGCAATATGCCAGGGTTGCTTTGAGCTACCAGTCAGACCCTGCATCTCTTTCGGTGGCCACCAGGCAACCTTGAAACTATGAATGGGCCATATAATAATAATTCATTGTTTATTTTGGGCACTGCCATAACACACATCAGGTTAAAAAAATCAGCAAAACACTATTAAATACATTAGCAAGTTGCGCAGTATAATACATCATGGTTCAGTTGCCAACCTATAATAAAAACATGCTATTGGGCCATATAGAAAGAAGCTACTGCACATGTATGAAGGTTATACAAACCCTTTGCACTCGGCTGACCCTATATGTAGGCAGGGTAAGGATAATGCAGTGCTTGAAAACAGGAAAAAAAAGTCCCAGAACTGACCTGCCAAGTATCCTGATGCATGAAAAGCTAGCACCACCATACATTCCGAGAAAGGAGGCATTGTGGTGGATGCACGGAGAGGTCCCTCGCATTAACTTAGCAAGACGGGCACACAAGGTTAAAAGAAAAAAACTTTCTGCAACTAATGGGTGATTAATTCCCACTCTCGGGATTTCTAGTATATACACAAACATGCCCTGTGGCGCATGAATCATCACAGACTGCTGGAATTAACTCAGCGATGCCTATTTATTTTACTGCATTTCCAGACAGTATTTTCAAATCAGTGCACCCAAATAAAATCAAAATAACAACACGCTGTGACCCTGGCTGGCTCACCAATTCCCAGCAGTGCCATCTTGAGCTTGGCCACCAGAGGTGTGCAGCGGAGGCTGCTGCCATAATGAGGTCAGGCTCAGAACTCACTTTTCTTTAGATTCAATGAAGGAATCCTTCAGCAGCGGTGGTGAATTAACTCAACAGCAAGGTCAGCCTGGGCTGCAACACACATCCCCAAAGGATCCATTAGGATGGAAAAGCAAACTATAACTTTCACAAAAATATGTCTAATTTAAAAAAAAAATCTAATTTATGCACCATGGTATCGAAGTTTTTAGGGACTTATTAGACAAGGTTGTCACAAACCTATGTGGTAAAGAAATGCTTGCAAAGCTAGCAGTGCTCGACACTGAGTCACTAATTAGGAGACCACATATCCCAATAGGTCCACCCGCTAGACAGCTGCACCCTTTTATCTATGCTCAGGATGCACAGTTAGGACAAGCAAAGGAGCTTCTCCTTAAGAGTGTGCAGTTGGGTTATTTCAGATATGCTAATGTATCATACTCCGGGTCGCGAATGTGTCACGGAGCAGCTGCCAGCATGCGGCATCTCCCAGGAGTTGGAGTGCCATGAATGAGGTCTGCCGTTGGAACACCGCCATCTGAAAGGCGCGGTAAAGTGATCCCTCCCAGCTGTGTCAATCACTCTCCCTGAGTGACATGTGGCGAATACGTGGGAGGCTCAATGTCATTTGGTCCCATGGTAAAGGACCTTGTACAGTTTGGACATGACTTTGTGAACACAAGTTTATATCCTCACAGACTAAATTCCTGCCATGACATGCTACTCTATCCCGCCCTCTGCTTGCTGAAGCTCCCTTACACTGTACAGGAAACGAGGTAAGGGTGTAACAGACAGCGGAGTCCAGCCAGCACCTCAGGGCTCCAGGGGTGCTGGTTGTGTCAATATAAAGTGCTATTAAACATACAAAGCCCCAGACTAGCAGGGGCAAAGATTGAATTGCTTGGGAAACAAGCATCTGGGATCGAGGTTTAATTTCAAGTTCTGACTGATTCACTCTAAACTGGGGTGGCATGGCGAGCAAAAGAACGATGGATTTAACTCAGATCTACTGACTGGGGGTGAATGTTTGATTTGCTCTGCATTTCGGCCATCGTCTGTGTGTCTTTTGCTTTCTCACACTAGGATGCATCTCCCTTCTAGAAGAGAGAGGGGTTTATGTGTAATGGCTTTGCAGATGTATTTACATGAATAACAACACTATCTAAAGAGCACAATATTTTATGTAATCTTCTCAATGACAGCAGACTGGGAGTATTTCTCTACCCTGGGGGCTTTTGCACGGTTCCAGTGTATATGGCTACATTGACAACTGTGGCACATTTGTTTGTGATGGGATGTAATGAGACTTGAGAGTGCAACATGTAGATAAGAAATGGCTCTGGCCTGTTTGTTGAAAGGTGGGCAAAGGAAACAGTGGGGTGATCAAAAAGCAGAAACAAAGGAGGATAATTGGATCAACAAGAATATCTTATAAATCCATTAATAAAAAACTGAGGTTAGAGCAATGGGTATGAGAGAGCGCAATTTGAATATAAAGTATATCGTAGCCATATCTAGACGTATATGTTATAAACGTAGGAATGAAACGCATATCGTAATGTAAAGTTGACAACTATAGCATAAAGGCCAACTAACGTGATAACATGGTATAGGAAATGTAAATGTATTTACGTGTTAAAATGCATTAGATTTAGAAGGCCCGTATACATGATGGGTAAACATAGGAATGTGTAGAAGTGTTTACGAAATGTAGAACGTGCACAGTAGAATTCGTGTACGTGTGTAACTTTAAATGGAGAAACGTGGAGAAATAACGTGGATAAATGTATAGAGAACTTACATGACGATGTAACCAAGGAGAATGCATAAGTTATACTCTACGCGGTCGTATTCTATGTATTATATATTCTATGTAAAATGTATTCAAGTATAACTAAGACTTTTTGCTAAAGTACGAGTATATAAATGTATGCCAAAGGTTATACTGTGTAGAGGGTTTCTGTAGGAATGCTGGAAGAGTTTAGGTCATTTGTGATTGTAACCTAACTGACCAAGAGTTCGCAGGAGCATAGTCAAATGTATGTAATTTAGAGGGCTTGTAAAAGTCGTAAATAGCTTGATGTGGACGTGAGAGCCAAGAAGTCTAGCACTTGTTAGATTTAAGGTGACAATGCCGGACGGAGCTTATTGCTCGAACGTGAGGAGAGACACTTTTGAGGTGAACTATGTTTTGACAAGACCATTCACAGGATCTAGAAGGTTAAAGAGTTGCAGGTATAAGTTAAAGCCTTGTCTAAATTCATATGACATTTGATCTGAAAGAGTCAGTAAAAGTCGCCAACGAGATGATGAAGATGACATCTAAGGAGAAGGGTCAACTTAACGAACGACGCAAGGAATGGACCAATGGAAGAAGCAGGAAGTTGACATCATCGGGGAAAGTCCGTGGTGGGCGTCAAGGGGCGTTCCACCCACACTGTGATTGTGTATTTTAGGGACAGCACCCCGGGGAGGAGGTAGCAATTGGCAACCAGGAGAGGGCAATCAGAGAAGGGCGAATTGCTCAGAGCGAAGACAAGGGTAGATGCCTTGAGCAGATGCGCTGAGAGATCAGAGCGCAAGGGAGCCGTAGGCCGAGGACCCTTAGAGAGCAGATGGGTAGGCAGAGAGGGTACTGCCTCAGAAATTTGAGAATCCCTTTAGAGGCTAAGAGAGTTTGAACTTCTTTGGAAGTCAAACTGCTGACACCTTTTTAGGGAAGAAACTTGCGAAGTAGGGATGTCACATAGCATAGAGTAGGGATAGTTTTAACTTGATTATTTTTTCTTACTGCAGATGACGCAGAAGGAACCACTTCACATCGAAGCTTAAATTGCTGATATTGTAACTGATTTTGTATTTTGCGTACTTTGAGATTTTATCCTGAGTGGATTGTATTGCATTCAAATTAACTTTATATAAAACTCTTAAACTTTATCAGTTGTAAGTGGTTCTTCAGAGTGGCGTCAGTTAATGGGGTTGTCTAACCTATGCGGGGGTTGTCTTTTACTCAATGACAGATACAAATCGGTCCGAAAGTGACGAATGAGATAAATTATTAAATTAATCATAATCATAAATTGATATCAAAATCTCATTCCCCGCAGGTATGTGAGACTATACCCATGCAAAAGTTGGCACTGTAGTTGCCTGGAAAAGAACACCGGGTTTGCTTAGGACTTTTAGATTCTTAATTTAAGAACGTATTTTTTTTATGGGGTATTTGACTTGCTTTGCATTTAATAGGTAGCTGTAGTGCTTTATCTGGTGCCCAGTGTGCACTTATAGATGGCAGAAAATGTTGTTCTTTAGTCAACTGAGACAGGATTGATATTGCAGGTGAAGGATGCTCTGCAAGAGACGATCTTGCAGGCACCAGAGAGTGGTGGCGAGATTGCAGGATGAAGTATGGCTAACTTTCAGGGCCGGACTATGCTGCAAAAACGGCCCTGTAGCAAAAACGGCCCCTGGGGTCCAAAACCAGCCCCCACCCATGCGGCCGACCGGGGGATTGCCCGGTGCCCGCAACGGCCAGTCCGGGCCTGCTAACTTTGTGGACCAGGGTCTAAGCAAGATCATGGATTTAACCCAAAAATAACTGGGCTGTGAACCAGGTTAGAGATCTGCAGTGCTTGAGTTTATGTTTACAAAGAGGATCTGAAGTGGTTTTAATGCAGGCGACTTTGAGGAAGTGGTCTAAAATTATAAATTTCACTTGTTTCTTTAGTCTTTTTCTATCATAATGTTGTTGTAGTCTATTTAGCCACCTATCTACGTTGGTACAATATGCACATAGTAGGTATACAAGTAATGGATCAGTAGCTTTTGGAGGAAGGTAAAGGGTTTGCTTTACAGAGATATTATGGTCGTTCCTATTTGTAAAGCACACAGACACAGGCAAGGGTTTCGTGGCTCTAGATGAGAGTTTTTTGACCTAATTACAATATGTTTTTAAGGATGTGGGGTTTTGTATAGGTGGTTTTTACATTTTGCTAGACTTTGATGCAGTCTGTAATCTTTTTTTCACCAGAAACTAGACACAACATCAAGTCTCCAGTGCAAGTTCACATTATCCTAGCCAGCAGCATGGCCCAACGTGATTTAGGAAATGATAAATCATATTTCTACTTTTCATGTAGACTTGGCAATTCTCAAAGTAGGTCGAAACAAAAACAGCCCTAACGCAAAACTGGAAACTGATACAGATTTGCAGTCATTACTCCGGTATACTCTTTGGAAGAAACTGTACATTTTTACAGTGATAGAAAACGAATATCTTTTACTGACTTTCCTCTGGAAAATGTCAGAATAATTTGATGTAAAAACAATTATAATTTCTACAGTGAGTTTTTATTTCTGATGAATTCTTGCTTTGAAGAAGATACTGTATTACTCATTTCACTCAACCTGCAAGTTATTATCTCTCATAATGGAGCAGCGATAGTTACCAAAACACTTCCAACTTTAACAATATACAGTACTGAAGAATGGCTTAACTTGCAGACTCATGATTTCCATGAAACAATACATTTCAGTGGATACAGCTTAGCCACAAAATGAGGACATGAAATTCCTGCCAACAGCTGCTTCAGACTTGCAGAGGTTTGCGATTCAGTGGAATTTTACCACAGTAAGTCATACAACAGTCTCTTCATCTGTGAAGCCTTCCATGTGTTGATCTCCCCAGAGGGAGAAATGCTTCACAGTCCAACAAATTGCCTTGAAATCTTGGGTCAGCAATCTGACCTCCACTCTCCACAGTTGTTAAATAATAATTCAGGGTGAGTGTCTATTCACCAGGGAATATCCAAGCTAAGTGTAGTTAGAAGATTTAAAGGCACACAATTGGCACACACCAACTGTAGCAATTGCTAGACAATTTTACAAATATCTGCACAAGTTACATATTGTGCATATGCAGTGACTTTATTCGTCTAATTAAGGCAACCACCTGTTGCTTTCAGACTACTTTCAATTACATATGGTTAAACATGTAGACATTAGAGAACACTGGTCAACAATTTAATTGGTTTAAAACTCTATTTAAGACAAACTTTGAGCACAATGTAAATTTGGGACCCTCATTGAAGCATAGACGATTTTCACCACACAGGCATGCAACTAAAACCTACTTTGACCACATTAGCATTTAAAGAATCGAGATCAGTTTTTACATTCTTTAAAGATTATCTGGGTTTAATTATAATTTGAGCTTGCTCAAAAAGACAAAAGTTGCATAAGAACAATGTCATGGAGAATTGTTTGTAGTAAAAATAAATATATGTAGGGTAAATATTTTGAGAGATGTATAGGCACAGATTCTAAAGGAAGAATTTCATCCCACAGCGTCCCATTTCATCATAGAACACAACACAACCCGAGCAATTTTTCAATATGTAAAATTTAATGAGTGAGTTCCAGCATTCACAAATCTAAGAAATGCCAAGTGAAACAAATGTAACACACATAACAAATCTAACCCATGACAAACGAATGAATAATCATACCACATGAAATCAATACGCTACTCAACCACACCAGAGGTGCAGCTGTCTTTAGTTCAGCAGGTGAAGTGGCACTGGGACACACGGATGAGAAGGCCCCACCAAACCCAAGTTGTGACTGCTGTGTGCTGCTCAAAACTGGAACAAGTAGGGAATTGTATGTTATGTGAATTAGGGCCTAGGTTAACCTTGCTTCCCCACTGCATCACACAGTTAATGAAGGCAATGCAGGGTTCAGAATCCAGTCTATTATGTGCCTGGAATGTTAACACATGCCAAACATATAAACATCCAAGCAAACCACAACCAAAACATTACAGTGCGTTGTTCCACAAAAACATAATAAACATCCATAAAATGTTTGATGACACAGAATCAACAAATGCAATGCGCTACACACTCTACGCCCTACATGGGACAACACATCAGTATAAACATCCCCAGGGAACTTTAACAATCAATCATACACACCACAAACATTAACTCCATGAACAAAGCTCAATAGACACAAATATACACACCTATTTTTTAGTCAAACATCCACTCTACATGCATAAAACCCAAGACACCAGATACACTGCGAATGACTAAATTCGGGCATGCAGCCATACAGTATTCAAGCAGTCATGCAGATGCACTGCAGACATTACATTTGCAAGGGCACATTCATGGATACATCAAGACACCGGTCGCCATAACGTTTCGGCTCGTCCGAGCCTTGTTCACATGACATTGTACTCATGTTAAACTTCCAACTTTAAAGTGACTGGTGCTGATCTCATTTGATCACGTGAGTGCAGCGCACATAGACATAGAAGAATCTGTAGTTCATTGACATTTGTGGCAACAAATTATACAACGAATAGCAAATGCACGTATGTTCATGTTTAAAAATCCATGTTTAAATACAGGTTAATATGAAGTTAAAAACAGGGGTTCACATTGCATACAATTTATTTGTGCAAAATAGTGCTTGTCAAATACTGGTATTAGATTCATTTATCTTGGCTCGAATGCCCGATGCTTGTGTACCAACCCTCTTTCCTTACAGTAGATATTGGTATATTTTCCAATGTTGAATCTAAATATTCTGGACATTGGACCCCTGATCACTCACTTGTCATCATACCTGTTGTCATGGATTACGCATGTATGCTAAAAAGCATTATAGTAATCGCGTGTTTGCAATATCAGGGCTAAATCCCCTATCTTGTGCTACAAGTGTATTGTATCCTACGATTATGTCTATGGAGCTTCTACCTGTGCGTGTAAGGACTATCCTATATGATGAGCTTGACCTAATGAGTGAATCTGTTAAAAAACTGGTTACTTTCTCAATGATAGTTACATAAATAATTAGTCTTAGTTACAGCATAATAAAGACTAGTGGCGGTTACAGTGTATGTTAGCATTTTGATGGGTTCACCTGGAGGAATACCGTGTTTCATCTAACACCTACTGTGATTGTGGGGTTGACTTACTGACCTACTTTAGATACGTACTATGTACAGACCCCGATGTCTATCCACCCTCTGTTACCTCTTTTAGATCATGAATGAAATGTGGGTGCATATATATAATTCATAGGAGTCCTCCCAAATTACAAACATATTTTCTAACATTTATTGATATAATGTTAAATACTAAAGGGAATCTTAGAATTTGAGTGGGGGTTCGAGTGCACACCATCTAGCACGACAAAACTGAACTAGTACATTACAAATTACCACAATATATACTTGCACTGTAAAATATAGCAAACAAGCCAAACACTTCAGGTGGGATTGCTGGTAAGAAAGACATTGACAAAAATAGAACATCCACAATGCAATGTTCTGCACTTTGTTTTTGTTTTTTTACAATAAACTGCATATGGCAAAATAAAAATATATTATGACGAAAGGAACCAAAATGAATATGGGACTTTTACAGGGCCTCTAAAAAAATGTTACATACATAACATAATGATACATAACTGGTAACCGTGTAATATGGTATCAAAGGGTTCTAGTGATATCATAAATTTGTAATGTCACCAGAACCCTGAGATGGCAATATAAGACAAAGTTACACAGGTAACCCTTTATGTTTTTTATGCTACATGTTTCTTTAAAGCGCAGCTAACAATGAGCACCGATTAGAATTAGAATGTTTACGTTTACCTTTCATAAATAACTTGTTTATAAACTAATAGACAATTGTGAGGGCCAGTGGATTTATTCTATGGATGCAACATTTAAAATATAAATATGGATTCTGCACACACTAATACACAATGTTCAACATAATTCGAATGTTATGCAGATTTCAGAAAATATTTTCTATCTCAAATGAATGAAAATGATATTTCAAGAAAATGTGGCACATAATTTGCCTTTTTGCAGCACAATTTAAATAACCTTTCCGTATTATTTAGATAATGTTACTGCATAATCCTAGTTGTCCGACAATGTAAAGCTCTGCAGCGTGGTTTGTGGACTGTCAGTAAGATAATTAAACCTGCATTTCACATGGAACCGGTCCATTGCACTTATGTTTAATTATTTAATTTAACGGGCGCGTGGCCAGCAAGCTGATGGAAAAGATGCTCTAATTTGGCGCTCTGCTGGGGCCCAACAAAATCCTGCATGAATCTGGCACCCCGAAACTCCATCACACGTGCTAAATACCCATAGTCACCACTGGCAGAGTGACCCCCAGTTCTAGGAGTCCACACAGATTCAAAACCATTCTCTGGCAAAATTAGGCACAGTGCAGAGACAGGGGAGCTGAGACGCGGAGCCCCATAGTATGTTACTGAAGGAACTCTTGGGTAAACTGCAGCTGCAGCCGCACCCTGTTGCCCAAGGTGAGTTTTCTTCCCAGTCCAAGAGTCGTATGGGGAGCCGGGACCTAGGCGAAGAAGCGGTCAGGGTGTCCTAAGAGATTGGAATCTGGAGCGCCTCGGAGCAGACCCGCCTCAGGGCCCAGATCTAGAGGAGACTGGCCAATACTGACTTCGGTGGATCTCTGGTTTGCTTTTGTGAGATCCGCTCACCAACAGAGGTGAGGTGCGGCAATCCGCTCACCAACAGAGGTGAGGTGCAGCGGCTGCCTGGTCATGCGGGGTGGTGGAGCAGGGGATGTGGGCTTTTAGATCCCTTTTCTCCCCTCCCGGTTTTGTAGATATAGCCAGGCAAGGGATGATATAGGGACTCTGGAGGTGGTAATCGCTCCTAGTCACCCCATCCTCCCTCCTTGCAGCGAGGCCCCAACGGAGAAATGCAAAATTGATGTGAGGTCTGGATGATGCGGGAGGTGCTGGGCCCTAGATTGCTAGCACTGCTACCGTATTGCCTGGAGACCCGATTTCCACTGGAGACTGCTCTCTCCCCCTTCCACTTTTCCTCAATTTCCTCTTCCCCTCCCACCTTCTTTCACCTCCGACTCCCTCACTTATTCTCTCATTTCGTATTTTTCGAGAAAGATTTTGTTGAGTGAATGTTGAATAGGGGTTCAAGGGACGGTTTAGACCTATTACAGTGTGTGCGGGTGAAGGGAGTGTATGATATAAGGGTGAGGGGAGCGAGTGTACTGTTTGGTAATCTGCCGTAGAGAGTTTTTAGTTGGGGTGTTTAAGCAGGAGGGCTACAGACCTCTCAGACCTATCCCATGGGGAAACATCCTTTACAACGCAACTGTTACTCCGCACTACCATTACGACGCAACTTTTACAACGCAAGTCATTACAACGACTTGCGCTGGGGGGCGCTCCAGGATAGGGAATAGGTTAATTTACTATCCAACACCTTCCCTACTATCCACGGGGACTGGAGTTGGAATAGTAAATTAAACTATTCACTATCCAGCGCCCCCCAACGCAAGTCGTTGTAACGACTTGCGTTGTAAAAGTTGCGTCGTAATGGCATGCGTTGTAACAGCATGCGTTGTAACGATGTACATCGATCCCATGACGTAGTTGTCTTGTTGACATGACGGTACACATATAAGTGGGGGAAGGGGTGAACTGTTTAAAGTTTGTCAGGTTTTTCAACGACTTTTAATCTGTTACAAAAGTCGAGACATCTAAGGTAGCAGCGCAGATGTGTAGTTATTGACACAGGCGGTTTGACACAGCCAAAACACAGACATGGCTGGATGCGAGAGATATGACCTGGTGGTAACCTCTATCCTGTCTTGAAATCTAAATGGGTTGGGGAATAAAGTGAAAGGGTGATTTATGACCATCTATATCATGAGATTGAAGCCAGATGTAGTGTTGCTGCAAGAGACACATCTGATGGGGTCTCAATACTGATTTCTCAATCGAGGATCTTACACCACACTGGCACAGGCCAACTTCACCTTGGGCGTGGCAATTTTAATTAGGAATTACTGCAGCAGACCACTCTAAAGAATTTGATGGAGATACTGTTGGAAATTGACGCCTCCATAAAAAAATTCGGAGTAGACTTTAACAATGTCATGCTCCCTAGATTGGCTAGATCAGGACCCATGCCAGACAAATCAAGGGAAACATCATTGGCTCGCTTTGCCAATACCTTGTGACTCACAGGCCTCTGGCGTAGACGCCACCCTGCAGACCAAAAGTACTCCTACTTCTCTGGCACCCATAGACTGTTCTCTAGACTAGTTTACATATTCGACCTAGCGAGGGAGGTAGCCACAGTAGATAAGGTTGGTTACTTGGCCAGAAGGATATCTGATCACTCACAACTTGGGGTCGACATTGAGTTACACTTCATGGAAAATAAGGACTCTGTTGAATTAGCAATAGCACTATGGTAAGATTATAAAGCAGTGTTTAGAGATAGAGCACAAAATGTTACAGCAGACAAAAGAAAGAGGAAAACACAAGATAATTTTTTTATAGAATGCCGATTGGTAGCTCTCGAAGAGCCCACGGGTAATGAACTGGACCATGGACTCTCCGCAATATAGCAATCCTACGTGAAGAATATCATGACTTGGCGAATAGGGAGGCGAGAACCAAAATTCTGGTCATGCAACACAGGTTTTACGATGAGGGAGATAAGGTTGGTAGGTTACTGTCCTGGCTGGGTCGGAGAGAGATAAAGTCGCATTGGGTTCATAGTATAATAGATGAGGCTAACTATGTCTATGATATGGACATGGACATAGCCCAAGAATGTTTTAGTTATTATACAGCCCTCTTTGAGGCATGCCCACTAGCAGAACCTCCGCAGATACTACTTGGCAACAATTCAGGTACCAACCCTCCCGCTGTAAGACCACGACGATCTTGAGAAAGACATCACTCTCTCTGAGTTGAAAGAACATATCGCACAACTTAAGTCGGGAAAAGTCATAATGGCCATAATGGGATACAGGTTTTTTAAGAGCAAATCCTGGGTCCTTGGGCCCCATCTACTACAATTATATATAGAGGCCGGGCAGAGCGGTGGTTGCTGCCTGATTTGCGAAAGGCCACAATAGTGGTTATTCACAAGCCAGGGAAACAAGCTATGCAGTGTTACTTGTATTGCCCAATCTCACTCCTAAACGTTGAAACTCAAATACTGGCAACGGTCTTGGCCTGGAGATTGGTGAGAGTCTATCCCCTTGATTCAAAAAGACCAATTTGGCTTTATGCTGCAGAGGTCAATGAGACTTAATTTACGTAGATTATTTAACTGGCTAGAGACAGTAGTCCGTACCAGAAAAGACCCACATGTATTTTCCACATTAGATGCTGAAACAGCATTTGATGCTGTCCACTGGCCCTTTTTGATGCAGGTGTTGTCGAGGTATGGATTTGGCCCCAAAAACCAGGTGTGGATAAGGTTTCTATACAGATGCCCAGTATCTGCGGTCAGGTTAATCAGGGTCCTGACTAGTGATTTCCCATTTTTGTGAGGTGCATGACAGGGCTGCCCTCTATCGCCCCCCCCACCCCCCTGTTTGCCCTAGTCCTGGAACTGCTGGCGTGCCTGATTCGGGTGAAACCCGATGTTAGGGGCTTTTGGGCAGAGGATGAGAGAATTTTGCTATACGAGGATGACCTCCTACTTTATGTACCCACCCGAGAGAGACCATCCTGGTGATATTTTGAATATTTGATGAATATGGTGCTCATTCTGGATAACCATAAATCAAGTCTCTACCTAGCACTTCAGGGAAGAGCAAGACTTAGCAGACGTGCCCAGACAGCCGCATTTAAAGAGAGGGCTGCAAAGTGCTTGGCATCTTGTTTACCCTAGATAGAGAGTGTGACTTGGACCATAATCTCTGTCAAATACTAGCGGAGTTCCAAGCAAATGTTGACTGATGGAGGAAACTACAGCTAATGCTGCTAGGTCAAGCAGCAATGTTTAAATGATAAACTTTGCTAAAATTCCTATATGCCCTTCAAATTACTACTATCCAATAGCAGCTGAAAACCTTATCAAGATTAATGGGGAGATCCGCAAATTGTTATGGGATGGAGGACACTCCAGAGTAGCGATACAAACCTTGCAGCAAAATCAATACAATGGCGGTATCACCCTCCCAGACATCCGGGCATATTACTCGGTGGCCCATTTGATTGTCATTAATGACTGGGGATATGCACCTGGAGATCACCACACCTACTTACTAGAGCATCTTCAAATACAAACTAAATCTTATTTGCATTGCCTCTATGTAGAAGGAGGTACAAGGAAACTGTTACTGGCATGCAAATGACCATCGAAGCTTTGAACAAGACTGAGAGATCCTTGGGGTAGGCAGTGAGGTACACTCAGGAGACTCAGATGTGGCTAGGGATGAGACTCAAGGAAATAGGGAAAGTAAAAGGCTTTAAGGTTTGGGACCTCATCAGGATGTCCAGACTGGAGGACCTTCTAGAAAACAGGGATCAAATCCCTTTCGGCTCTCTACAGCGTGGCTACCAACTTAGTGCTACACGACACTATAAATACTTACAAGCCGAGAAAATAGTTACAACAGACCTCCCAGAATATGCCCCACTTGAAAGGATATTACTTCAGGGGGAAATATTAGAGAAGGCACACTCCTACACATGCAAGCCCATGAATAATAACATGCCTGACAACCTGAAGAAGCTAAGCGAGAAATAGGAACGAGACCTGGGAGAGCTAGATAGCAAGGACGGGGAGACAGCTCTGATGCACCCACGACAGGTAGCAATTAAATCAAGCCTGCGTCTTATAAAATTCAAGACTCTGCATGGAATATATTATGATCGGTACTGATTGCACAAATCTGGGAGGGCTAAGACACCAAACTGCCTGAGATGTGGGAACCATTGGGGTTGATTCTTCCACACACTCTAGGACTGCCCCAATATACGGCCATACTGGGGCAAAATATTAGATGAGGTGGGTGAGATCGTGAACATGCCCCTTCAGACAGACACGAAACACGTAATTATTGGAATCCCTACAGATGAGTATCTACCAAGAGCTCATCTTCTCTTTTGGAACCCAAGTCTGTTAGTAGCAAAGAGAGATATTGCCAAACAGGGGGAAGCACCTGAAACGCCTACCCTTGAGGAATGGAAGAGAGGGATGGATCTCTATATGGCTGAAGAAAAGTTTCCATATAAAGTCAGAGGTTGTTCAAAGAAATATACTAAAATTTGGGGTCCCTGGTACAAATACAATGGAGTAGGAATGATGGATGAAGAAACTGTGTCTATACTGGAATGATTCATACGCCCTCCACTGAAACTCTGTACATGACTGTTAGTAATTTGTTGTTTGCTAGACTGATCAATAAGAGAAATGCATCACAGCAAACGTCTCCCTGGGCAGAACCTTGGTCTGCAGATCATCTGGACCATGCACCAGTTAAGTCAGCGACATCACAGACTTCATCACACCCATCATCATTCAACAGCAGCAACTTCATCCTCCTTGCAGACCTTAGCTTACACCTGCTACACAAAACCGACCCAAACTCTGCAGCCCTTCTAAAAATCCTCAGCCTCAACCAGCACGTTACCAAATACACACACAATGCCAGACAGCTATTGGACCTGATTTTCTCTTCAATCAGCAACATCACAGTTGACAAGCTACTAACTATGACCTGGCCCTCATCGGTTTCAGCACACCCATCCCACACCACCACAGAGCTACTATCACTGGACTCCACAGCTGGAAAAGCATTGTAGTAGAGGAGTGGGCTTCCAACATCTCCATGCACTGGACCAAGCACACCAGCAACTTACCAAAAGCCATCTAGACCTCAACAGCTGGATCATCAAATGTGCCAACACATTGGGTACCCTCAAGACCAACTCATTGGCAAGTGCTTTATCACAGGTCAGCTGGTATACAGGGAACTCAGGATAACGAAATGCCACTGCAAGCAACTTGATTGAAAAAAGAGAACAAGTAAAAACACCATAGATAAAGACATCTTCAAACCCACCCTAGGATGAACCACCAGCAGATACGGAACATCAAGCATACAGCTCTCGCAAAGTGCACTGATGTCGGCACTAACAGCAGCAAGGGAATCTTCACCATCATCAAAGATTTCACTGCACTTCCTGCTGCCTCTAGCAACATCACACGCTTGCAAGACCTTTGCCACAAGCTCTCGGAATTCTTCTGCAGCAAAATCATCTCCATCGACCCTCAACTAGACTCCATCAACATCACAACATAACCTCCCATCACAGCTGAAGAACAAACCCTGACCTCGTGGCCCCACATCAAAACCGCTGATACCGCGAAGACCCAATCAGGGTTCCTATATGACCCTTGCCCCCACCCTACCTTCATTAAAGGATTATTGATCATTGAAGCACTAACACTAATTTTCAACATCGCCAGCGAGTATGTCAAAAACACGGACACCTGTAAACAAGACACTGTCACGACCCGGTCAAGAAAGCAATCAAATACCCAGCTGTGCTTTCAAACGAAAGACCCATCTCTCTCCTACCATATCTGGCAAAGGCTTTAGAGAAACTATAAAACAACTTGCCAGCAGTGAGGGCTACAAAATGTGCATAATGGTGTGTGATTCGGGTAATTTATCACTGAGCTCCAACCACGCTCTACTTTCTGTGGTCCCACCGCCACTGGGCCACTTACAACCAAGCTACAACCTATACAAAAAGGAGCGCAGAGATCATTAATCCTTCACAAGTAAGGTGCTTAGTAGTAGTCCATTTGACATTCCCCTTCAAAGAAAGTCTGTAGGGAGTCTATGTATTTTCAAGTCTTTGTTGATTTTGTTAATCCATCATTTCATCCAGAAAACATAACAAACATCAATCCAGCCAACGCATTTCATCCAATATGGACATCATGAGGGCTCTATACTTCACGAAGATTACAAGGTCTGTACTGCCCATTAGGCTCTTACCATTAAGCCCCATGTCAAGGATGCTCATCTGTAGCCTTCCGCGTTCCCTCCTAATTCATTTCTTTATCGGGGCAATTCGATAATTCCCGCTGTATACTGCGGCTTAATGGACTTTCTGTGAATGGGAATGCCAAATGGACTACTACTAAGCACCTTACTTGTAAAGGATTAATGATCTGTGCGCTCCTTTTTGTATAGGTTGTGTTTTAGAGAAACTAATCAACTGATGCCTCACCAACCACCTCTGCAACCACCAGCTCCTCAACGCCACCCAGTCCAGTTTCACGTCCAACTATAGTACAGTAACAGCACTCATCGCCACCACAGATGCCATCTGCATGTTTCTTGACAGAGGAGAGATAGCAGCCCTCATTCTGCTTGACCTCTCTGTGGCATTTGACATGGTTTGACATCCCATCCTTATCAGGTGCCTGCACTAGAGATTAGCATCCAATGACCAACTCTGAGTTGTAGCAGCATCTTTTTAAAGGACAGAACACAAGCTGTCAGCTTGGCACCATACTCTCAGGAAGCCCACAGACCAATCTGCGGATTGGTTCAAGGTTCATTTCTCAGTCCTACCCTCTTCAAACCATACATGAGCCAACTAGCCAATGTCATCCACACTCACAACATCAAGTTTCTCTCTTACGCTAACAACACACACCTCATACTGTCCATTTGGGAAAAGATTCTCAACACAAGAAATAAATTCACCACCTGCATGACCAAAGTAGCTAACTGGATGAAAGCCAACACTGAAAAGCGCGAGGTAATGATCTTCAGCAAGAACACCTCACCAGATGACCTCAACTGGTGGCTGACCAAACTCACGCCCACAACTGAAAACTCAGAATCATCATTGACAACAAACTGGACATGACCACTTGTCAATGGTGTCACTTCACACTCTGACGATGCTGGGGAAGATCTTCAAATGGCTCCCAAGCAACACTGGGAAACCATTAACCATGGCCAGGCCAATAGGATTATGTGCAGTGATGCACCAAAAAATGTGGCAGAGTTGACTATATTATGTAGCAAGAAAAGGCAAATTATGTGGCATTATGCAGCACATTTGCTGATAGTATTACTTCATTATTTTGTCATTTGTACACATGGTAAAACTGTCTGGGAAATATTTCACCTCATTAGTACCAATTTAACAACCAAATACATAAATAAACAACTGAAAAATGACCTGCTAACTAGTGAAAAGGGCCTTCCACTGGGCATAGACACATTGCCACGGTTTGAGTAACTTTCAATCAGTTTCAGTTAGAAATTTTTTTTGTTGCTGTTGAAATCTTCAGCCGATTATGTATTAAGTGGCAAATCCATAATCATACCCATAGAATCACATAATTCCAGTAGCCCTGCTCACATCCTATTTACAAAAGGGGGTGGTGATGAACAGAGTGTCTGAATTAAGCAGACCACTCTTACCCAGTCCAAATATCAGGGTTTGATCCATCACCGTTATTTATCTCACTGCCCCATCCCAGCTCAGAACCTGGCTATATGCAAATCAGTCTGTCCCTGGCCCAGTGCATCATGGGAACAGGGCAGACTAAACTACCAAGCCAATTCTTCACCAGAAAGGAGACAAGCTACCGGGGACCGGTTTCTGGCATTTCAGCCGTCTTCGGCCCCGCTTGCTTGAATCCTGATGGAGCAGTGAGAAAGGGACTCATGTCTGAGTATACCCTGCCACACCTATAGTGGCCAAAAACGATTTACAAAAGGGGGTGGTGATGAACAGAGTGTCTGAATTAAGCAGACCACTCTTACCCAGTCCAAAGATCAGGGTTTGATCCATCACCGTTATTTATCTCACTGCCCCATCCCAGCTCAGAACCTGGCTATATGCAAATCAGTCTGTCCCTGGCCCAGTGCATCATGGGAACAGGGCAGACTAAACTACCAAGCCAATTCTTCACCAGAAAGGAGACAAGCTACCGGGGACCGGTTTCTGGCATTTCAGCCGTCTTCAGCCCGGCTCACATCCTAGTCACCAGCAAGTTGGATTACAAGAACACCCTGTATGCAGGGATCATCAAGCATCTCACCAGAATACTACAAACCCTCCACACCTCAGTGGAAAGACTCCTCCTCAACCTCCCATACAGAACTCACATCACAACACACGTCAGGGAGCTACACTGGCTCCTAATACACACATGTGCTCATTGCAGACTCCTCAGAGACACATTGAATGGACTGCACAGTTTAGGCCCCATCTATCTGAACAGTAGCATATCCTTCCACCAACCACTCAGACCCAGCCGCCCGCTGAACTTCGGCTTGCACGCATTGCAATCATGCGCAGAAACGGAGTAGGATCCTCCTCTCTTCTTGAATTCTAATAGAAGCTGAAGACCTGGCTTTTCAATTAACCAACCTACCAATTGCAGGGCTAGACACACACACCTGCTCAGTGACTGGATGCACTTGCACATGATAGTGCACATTACAAATACACATAACATTGTTCACTTTAGAATTTTTACATTGGATAGGGTTACTTTGTAGACAAAAATGATAATTCCACAATTTGCCAGACTTTTGTTTTTTTACATTTTTATTAATGAAATTACATTTCAGTACACAGCATGCTTTCAAAAAAAGGCCATCCAATATTAATACATAAGGACACCAATAAACATTTCCTACCCGCTTTACTGCCATAACATAACCCTGTAATGTCAATTAGCCAGAATTCCGATTCACTTTACCTGAACCTCTACATAGAACATTTCAGAAACCTAGTAGTACCAGACCAGTAGCCGCACCGTAAATGACCCTACCTTGTGCACACATCCCAGGGTTCCTCAACCCCTCCCACTTCATGGGGACCTAGAATCTCAGGGCTCTAATAATTAATTGAGTATTGTCTCCCATGCTCTAATATCATCCACTATTTTATCATTTCTGCAAGTCTTGCGCATATGATTCACTTCCGCTACGGCCGCTTGGCCATATCTTGCAGCCAATCAGACAGCAAAGGCGGAACCGGGGAAACTCACTGAATCGCAATTCTATGCTTTGCCAGAACCAGCCCCAGTAGCAAAACATGCTTACTGTGCCTCCTCCTCTTATGTTTAGCTACCAGTCCAAGCAGGCACACCCTCACACTCAGATCAAGTGTCCAACCAGATGCACGCTCCAGTGCCACCACACCTCTCGCCAGTACTCCTGTATTTGGGGACACCCCAACACTATATGCCTTAATTCCACTTCACCCATGCTACAGCGTGGACAAGAGGACGCTCGGACAGTTTGACAGACTTGTACTTTAGCACCATCAGGGAAAAACTATTTGAGTACCTCTTTCAAGAAGTGGACTATTTGAGAGAGAGGAGCTAGAATCATTAACTAGCCATGCTCTACCAAAAAAGAGCTTGTTCTGCACTGCCCATTACTCTGAGCCGGCATATTGGCCATGCTATTGCAAATTCACTCTTCAAAGGATGTTCTAAATCACAGGGAACACATAAGTTCCTGCAACTGGCACCATACCAAGAAGCCTCAGAAAACACCACCTGGGCAGAAGGGTCTCACCAGTATTATAAAGAACCATCTGCCTAGAACAATATGAATAGTCAGGCCCCTGCAGCATGCAGAGAACACACCTAACCAATGTTTCAAGTAGCGGCTACTGGTTTTAAGAGATGATCAGAACCCATGTTTTTGGGAGGCAATTGCATCTATTCTTGGTCAATATTTTAAATGTTATTGAAATATTAAATCATAACATACAGTAATTGCAATGTCTGCAAACGCTGTACAATATCAACAGCTTTAATTGCTAAATAATGCCATTTGTCGTTATATCAAGCGGTACTAGTACCCTCTGTGAATGGCGTACAGTGCCAACAGCTGTAATTTGGCAACGGCGAATACAAAAATAAAAGAATAATAAAAAAAGTACCTTACCGCATCTCTGCTCCTGCTCTCCTGTCTCCACTACAGGAACAGGAAGCAGGCAGCCAGGCTTTCTCCCTTAAACCAATCACAGCACTGCAATGCAGCATTGTGATTGGTCTGAGCGCTGTGACTCGGCACTCAGCCAGCGGTTGGAGGGGTTGGCATGTTCTCCATGTAGGCTGTAATTCAGCCTGCAATGGAGAACAGGGAAAGTGCGCATGACTAGTTTGGGCGGCCCGCGAGGGCTGACCAAACAGTCATTGCAAAACCACTCCTCCCCTGCTTCGAGAGCAGAGCAGCCCCACCCACCCGCCCGCAGGCAAAGAAGCAGGAAGCATAAAATTATAATAACGCAAAGTTATTATCATTTTATGTTTCTACTATGTATGCCACGCACTGCTGAAAAGCAATGGGGTGACACTCCTCGGCCATAGCGGAGAAGCCGCCACTGAACTCTAGGCAGTGCAGTGCGAGAAAGCAGACTAGAAGAATTGCTTGATTATTTTGAGTTTTTCTATTTTATGCAACTACCTTTGTAATTCTCTGTTTTCTCCTGCAAGGGACTTAATGTAGATATCTTTACTAAAATTCTGGCTGTATGAGTTACTATATTCGGTAGAGTGACAGCAAGATTGAGAAAACACATAAGTAACAGTTCACAAACTGGACCTTAATGCTAGAGAGCAGCTGTGAAAACAAAGAACCTGGACCCAAAACAGCAGAGTGAGCTCAGTACAGATAATCAGGTAAAAATACATACTATGATGCCTTTCCATTCAGCGGTGTACAATTGGGAATGTGGTTGCTTTTGTATTGCCCATTACATGCTGGCACCAATCCGGAAATTCAAATCTGCTTTTCTATTCAGTGCACAAAGCAAATAAATCACCGCCTGGTCTCATTTCATGGAGCAGAGTGCAGGTGATATAAAAATCTAATTTCTAGTTTATTGGAGGTTATGCCTAACAGTTATTTTCCCTTATTATTGTCTTCCTGGTCAGCTGAATCAACTTTCATTCCTTGCATAAAATCAGTGGTTTGTAATTTTTGCAGCCCATTAAACTGGATGTACAGAAGCCAGGAAATATTTTGTAAAAATAACTTAAATACAGTGTCGTTTTCACTTGTGAAGAGTTGGGTCCATGTGGATATCAAAAGTATGGCTTTCTTTAAATAAAGTTAGAGAAGGCAGTGGTTTAATCTTATGTATATAATCAGAGGTATGTAGATAAAGATGTGTTCATTGTGCCATGGTATTTATCATGAGAGAATGTATGGACAAAAAAAATCTACATAGATTATTACATTGCACTATGTGTGAAAGAAACCATTCCTATGTTGCTTTGAGAAAGTCCCTGTTGGATCGAAACATGTCGGCTGTGGATGTCCAATTTTTCATGAATAAATAACAGAAATAAAGCTTTGGAATTAAAACACATTAAGACATGTGGAATTGCTCATCATCACGGACTGTCCTTAGTCTCCATCACCTTTTGTGTGTTTGATGTAATGCCCTAAGTGGGCAGGGGTATGTCCAGGTGTGGGTAACGATGGGTAGGAATGCTACCCAGAGTGATTCTCAGTGCTTAGAGACAAATTGAAAGCATTTCTCCAATCACCGTTTGTGTGGTTGATCACCTTACCTAAAAACGTCCAATATTGGCATCTTCTTCCCATTTCAGGAGTTTATTTTGTAAGACAGTCTATGAAGCCTTTGCAGTTCATATCAGAAGTTTTAGAGCCAAGTAATAATGTTCTTAATGTCTATCCTTCTGGTTCTTCAGGTAACCAATATCAACGGTTTTTACTTGGCACTCTATTTTTGCATCCCCTGCTTTTTTTCAAGGGTTTTAACTCTTTGTTATGAGTTTACCTAGCAATATTTTGATCTATTATCTCTTTATTGACTTTTAGGCACATCTGTTGCTCGTATAGTCTAGTTGCCGCTTTCAACACATTTGTTACAAGGCCTATGCCCAAGCTCTTTTGAAAGAATTGGAACAACCTTGGCTAATGAAGGCTTGGCTAATCGTCCCCAATGATATTTCATTCTGTATTGTCTTATGCTGTGGTGACAAACAGGTTCAGACTGGACTTTAGGGCGACCCAGAAATGCCGGAGAGCTGCTTTCACAGGTCCATGTGTGGGCCATTTCTAAACTTTTTGGGGGTTTGTTTTATGGTCTGGTGGGCCGGTTTTTAACCCCTTGGGCGTGGCCGCGATTCTGTGGCCGTTTTGAAGAGTGGGCGGGTTCATGACGGCCCCCAGCCGTCATCGGCACACTTGCACTGTGATGCATGACGACCGGGGGCCGTCCTCAGCATGCAAGGGGTTAATATTGCTTTCCCTGACTTTACCTGCAAAAGCAGAAATGCATGCAGTCTGCCATACCATGTAAAACTCTTTTGCAGTGTACCCTTACAAATTGAAAACAGCTTTGATTTCCAAAATTTGGTCACTTTCTTAATTATCTGATATGCTAATGGGGGTCATTTATATTTTGGTACCTGGGCCTAATGCCTGTTCCTGTCCAACCCTGGTCGTAAGGAGGAAAATGTATTGATTAGGTTTCTCTTTCTCTACAAGTCCTACCTCCAATTCCCACTCACCCTTGAATAAGATATGTTATTATTCAGGTTTTTTTGGGTATGGGTGCAAAATAAAATGATTACAGTTTACTGATCAACTTTAGTTGTTACAGTGTTGAAACCTGTTGGTGTTTTGTTGCTGGACCCAAACATCTCTGATATTTCTGGATCTGAATTCTCAAATGAAGAGATAAAGAACTTGATTTAGATGTTGGCAGTCTTCCCACTGAACCGCCACAGTGGTGGTCTGAGTAAGACCGCCAAGGTGTCCGCAGTCCCGCCTGCCAGATTACAACAGTAATACAATGTGGGCAGTGCAGTGGCGGGGTCACGACCAACATCATACTGTGCTTTAGGAATAAAAACCAACAAAGTACAGCACAGAAGCCCATGTACAGTTTGCGAGCATCATTCTGGTCGATAAAGCACTTTCCTCCACTTAACTAAATAAACTCACTAAGGAACAGTGTCAAGTACATAGAAGACAGGAAGATAGATATCAATCCAACATTTAGAGCTGAAAAGCATTGGGTGAAATTCAGCAAGGAATTGAAAATGTGTGTCCAATCAATAAATCTTCTAAATGTATGTTCAAAATGTTTGACCAAAAGGTATCATCTAACCAATATCCGCATCTTTTACTTGTATCAATGCTATGCAATCTGTACTCTGCACAATGCTGGTGCACTTATTTTGAAGCAATTACCCCGGCCACATACAGTGCTATAGAAAACACATTTTATTTTCTTGTTCGCACAATCTATTCTCCATACAGTCAATGCAATTGACTAACCTTGTATTTTTGGACTGCTTAAAAAGACATTGAGCCTTGCAATTGATACTCAACAAGTTTTAATATCCTGCACAATTATCATTTTTCAAGAGGCTCTTTACAAAACACCCCTTTGTGAAATTGAATGGCATGTGTTCCATTTATAAACTAACTCTAGGATATATTTCGGAGTTGCATCTGTGAATATCTTGTTTGAAGATCATGTGTACCACCTCATTTCCTGCTTTAGGAACAGGCCGTCAGGTCCTATGTTTGCTTACTGATGCAGCCGTCAAACAGGACTCAAAGAAACATGAGATGATGTCATCAAGAGCGCTTACCATGTCTAACATCCTATTTCACCATAAAAGCAACGAGAGGAGGATTCAAGGCATTCCGACCTGAGAAGGGAACAGGCACCCCCTCATCTGGGAGACATTAAGGCAATGCCTTGCATGTATTCCTCCCAATCCCATAGTTTTTTAACTGGTCCAGCTAAACGTCTTCTAATCCTTTAAAGGCATTATATAATTTCCCCCGTCACTCGTTAGTGCTTTCACTGCGCATATAATTGTAAAAAGATGTCAAGTGCTTGTTTGGATTAGTCATCTTGTCAATCAACGATTTCCCATTCGCCCCGCTGTAAATAGCGGGCAGAGCCTGACCTCTGACCTTCTCGTGGATGGATACACAGTGTGGTTAAGCCTGGCACTGCAGTGGGAGCAGCGTTTGCTGCAAGACACTGACCGCCACCGCGACCCGCGCGCCTCTTTCAACATCCCCTGCTCCCATGGAGCGGGTTTCTGCTGTTTCTCTATTAGCAGGAGGCTTTGAACGGCAGAGGCTCGCTTCCTTGCCAAATTCTTCTCTAATACGGCTGGGATATAATTACTAAATGGAATAATAATTAAGTCTACCAGAGGCAGAAGTTTGAGGAAAATTTAGGAGGTTGTTTTTTGGCATTGGAGAGCGTGTTTTTGTCATGCTGATTGTGCAAAGGGCAACTAAAAACAAATGCAACGTTAACTCGCTTAATATTTCACTGGTCATTTATTTTGTGTGGCCCCAGCCTCTGGTGTAATTTTAGGCGGTATCAGCTGTATCAGACTTTGCTTGTTATTTCCATTTCCCCTGTGCCTACCTGTTTCTATCCTGATACCTGAACCCAGAAGGTCCCAGTCTGGCACACTTCAAAATATGACCCCCTCGGACGTCCATGTCCCTGGTGCACTCTTCTAATGGAGAGTAGGGGCAGAGGGGCTGCAGGCTAGGGAAAGGGGTGAAGGGGGGGAGGGTGCGAGGTCAGATGCTGACCATACAAGTGGGCGTGCCCTCTGGCTCCCACCCCCTTCTTGCTCTTTCAGGATTACAATACCCATCAACTTTGTTTGTTTCCTTGGTGTGAACAATGACCCCTGAACTTAGTTACATTAGTGCTGTGATACAATTATTCTAATCATTCTACACCTCATGGTCCATAACATAAGAGAAGGGTATCTTGGCGCTGAAATAACAGTTGATTACAGTTACCCAATTCCTTGGTACTCATTTAATCGACCTCTGGAGGATGAAAGGCTGAGTGGACCCCCGGGATTGGAACCTGTGACCATGAGGTCAAACACATTTCATTGGAGTAGGTGCAATAACCCACTGAGCTGCCACACAAAGTACAGACTGCACATAGTGCAAACTTCCGTCTTTTTACAATATTATGGATCTGAGGTTAAAACTGCTAACAGATTTCTCCTCACACCATGAACGGTGCACTACTCTATCTGGCTTATCGGATAATAATGTAGTCTGATGTACATTAAATAGTCGTGAATTGAGTTTGATTAACAAACTCAACATTGATACTCCTTCACTTCTTAAGAATGCATAAATACAATACAATAACATGCAAAGTTGAAGACAAAACTGGCCCCCTGAGTAGTTTATGCCGATACAGGGGTCCCTTAGGGACTAATATAAGGGAAAACTCTTAAATCACTGAGCTTATCCGAGCACCCTTTACCCTCTCTTCGGCTTTACTCACTATCACTTAACATACTTGTGCACTTACAGTACTGTTAGCCAGTTATTGTATGGCTCAACATTTACCAGTTCCTTGTCCTCTTGGCGTTGGGACCCTTGGTGTACAGTCTTTGGTATGTGGGTTTAAGGTTGTCACAGTGGGAAGAGGGTGCATGACGAGGGGCAATTTTGTGACATTACAGGTGTCCATGGTAAATTGGGTTAAATGTTGGCTCTGGATTGAGGGGTTTTCTCTACAGAGGTGCATCATAGAACAGGATGGGTCTTATACCCTATCTAAGTGTCACCAGCATGGATGTGGGTTTTCATGCAGACATGTTCTTCTGAGAAGAAGGACAGTCATCTGCAATTATGGCCCCACCACGTGGATGCTCCATGTGCAGGATAAATGGGTTTGGTGAGCAACCTTCCACCAAACCCGTGAAATGCAAGTGAAAGTTTATGAAGACCCTCTCTATTCACTTTAAGTTTAGCAGTGTTTCACGGCACGTGATATACATTGATCAAATGCATAGGCATTACCAGTTTGTGCATATTTTAACACAACTAGTATTTTCTTCTCTTCTACCAGACTGCTTTCCCTTTACATTGGTTATGCATTATGTACCTCTTTGTGCATCACTACAAGTTCGTTTCCCTATTAAAGTTCTAAAATCTTCTTTAGTTGCCTCCTTACTCTTTGTTACCACTTCTGTTATGACTCCTATTCATTTATTGTGCATTGGCCATTCGTACGGACCCATTTTTGAGGCGCATGCTGTTTGTCCCTTTCCTTCTGTGTCTTCCCATTTCATTCTCCTTCCTCCTTATTTCTTCTTCATTGTTTCTCCTGATCCTCATTATATTTGGATTGACAGGTCTGTTCCAGCCTCCACATGGAGATGACTGTGTTTCTTTAATCTAGGTTCTACGTTCCATGGCACCGGGGCTCTGACGATCTTCTCTTTCTTGATTACCCAGAAACAAAGCTTAGTTTCACTGTTCGTGGCTAAGTGTCTGTGTCCTGGTGTCTCTGATCCGATAAAAACTAGTAACGCTTCCAAGATGTCTCTGGGTTTATTGTCCATCATCCTCAAGCCTTCTAGCAAACAATTTCCTTCTGCGTATTCTGTGCAGTAGGACAAATATTTAAAAACTGTTCATTCTTGCGGGTTGTCTCAGCATGGTTGCTCCAGTCCTTGGTCTTCTCTCTTCTGGCCCCCCTCCTTAGGTTCTCCCCCCATTCCATCTTCCTCTGTTAAAACTCTTGGATTCAAACTCAATGACCAACTCTCTCTTCATTCCCAAGTCAGTTCTGTTGTTTCCTCATCTTTTCTTTCCCTCCGTACCATCCGCAAAGTCTCTCGGTTTTTCTCCCCCTCCGCACTCAAACTTATAGTCCTGGCGATGGTTACCTCCCGCCTGGACTATGGCAATGCCCTTTACTGTGGCATGCCCGCGTACATCGTGAGACGTCTTCAGCTGGTCCAGAACCAGGCGGCCCACCTGGTTTTCAACTTACCCAAATCACACCATGTCACGCCCCTCCTCAAGTCTCTACACTGGCTCCCTATTCAGGAACGAGCCCAGTTTAAGCTGGGCTGCATCATCTTCAATGCCCGGTCCGGCTCAGCCCCCGCCTATATCACTTCCGAAATTCATTCCTTTGTTCCTCCCAGGGAGCTACGCTCATCCACCCAAAAATTGCTCGTGGTTCCCCGTTTTAGAAGAAAAAAATGGGGAGGCTCCACATTCTCTACACTTGCTCCTGCATTTTGGAACTCCCTCCCGGCCCATTTGAGATCCTGCACCCAGTACTCACTCTTTCGCAAGGCACTCAAAACTTTTCTTTTTACCCAAGCCTTCCCTTCTTAATGCCCTCAAGGTGACCCCGTTCTTCTGTCCCTCGGGAATTCGTAGTACTTCACAGCGCCATGAAACCGCTCGGTGTACGTGCGCTTAAGAAATATTTTAAACTCAAACTCAAACTCATAAGTCTGTGGAATTTAAGATCCCTCAACTTGTTTTGCAGATTTTTTGGTTTCTTTTCCTCCTGGCGCATTTCATGTTCTTGCCCGTGTCTCAAGAACTTTGTTAAGAGAAATCTTGGTGGTTCCATTGTCTAGGTTGGCAGAAATGTATGCCATGTAGTTCCTGTATATTCAGCAATAGGATCTCTTTCCAGAGAACTTTGGATTCCAGCATTCTAGAAAGCTAGCTCGACCTTTCAACACCATTCCCTCTCGTCTACATACATGACAATGACATACTCTATTCATGTCTTCGAGATGTCAATTGGACTCCAGCAAGTACAGCCCTTTCCAAGTACAGCCCTTCCCTAATGTTGGCACTTTCTTTCACATGCACTATGTGCTACTCTATTTGCAAATTTCAAAGAGATAAGCAAATTAGACCATGCTAAAATGGCAGCCATTAGTCACGAAATGAAAATAATAAAACATGTGTTGACTTGTATCTAACTACTACTTTATAAAGATACCACTTTTTTCCCCGAGTGTTTATACTACACAATGGGAGTATGAAGTAGAAGATTTTATTAACTATCGATCAATTCTATATACAATCGCGAAATTGGATCGTGACCTTTGGAAGAATATATAAATCCGCTTCCGGAGTAGGCTTCTTTCTACATCCTCACCCGGAACACGATTGCAGGGAGCAGGGAGGCCGGACGTCTTTTATCAGCTAAGGAGGAATCCTTAGTATCCGTAAACTAAGCGGTAGTGCCCCATATAGCTGTAAGGCGTGATACTTTATTATCAAGCGCAACAGGAGACGTCCTTTCTTCCTTTTTTCAGACAACACTTAGTATATTTATGGTGGGAAATACTAGTCACTTAAAAAAATTTGAAGTTTTTAGCAATAAACTCGCCCGTTTCAATGTATAAATATTTCAGCGCTAGTAAGCAGACATTACAAATAGTACTACATTTCTCTCATGAGCACCTCTAGAAGAGAGAAAATGATTTAATAAGTGGGAACCTTGAGTAATAAAATTGTACGTCATTACTGATAAATATTTTGCGTCAGCAAGCCGAGGTAATACATGCCCTCAGTAACATAATGAGGGGATTTAGAGATGTGCATTCTCAAAAAAGAAATAGCATGCACCCAGTAACACAACAAAGGTGATTTAGATAATCAAGAAAGAAATAGCATGCTCCCAGGCACAAAATAAAGGTGATTTGGATATGGGCATTTTGAAAGAAAGAACTAGTACTATAGACATAGAGAAAACAAGTTGGTGGCTAATATATATGCAATGTTATCGTAAAATATGGACATAATGTCCTTGTCCCTTAAATAAAAGCATGGGAGAGAGCGAATAGAGGCCAGTATTTATATCGAAAAATAAGTAATTATATACAATTATAGAGTTGACTAAAAGTGCCTAATTTTTTGATAATTACAGATTTTTAGTTTTGTGTTGCAATGTAAAGATAGCAGCGAAATCAGGTAATGACTCAACCTTTGTATTTTTATTTTTTTATTGTTATTTGATAATGTTCGCAGAGGGTTGGCCAAAAAAAATACTAAGGACATAGAAATAATTAATACATGTCTTTCTATATTGCAGAGAAAAAAGTCTTATATACAACAAAGAAGTGAAGCTCAATCACGGCTCATCTGAATTTGCGATGGTAAGGGATTGGTTTTTCTATTGGTAGGCCTCCCTTTATATGACTTCGTACTCATTGTGGTACCATTCAACAGGATAAAAAAAAAATCATAATTTTGTTACTTTCAAGGACACTATATGATTATCAACCTATTGGTGGCTCCCTGAATCGTTTTTATTAAGGAAGTGTACCACACAAAAGGTGCGTGATGTGCAAGTCAAATTCATAGCTTGTCAAAACCTTATATATGAATTATGATTGAATTATTATTAAATGATTTGCAGCCAATTCCATGGTTTTTATTCACATATGCAACCATAAGAATATTTCCCAGTCGAATCAGAGAAAGGAAGCATTGATAAATTTTGAGTAGGTAGGCCTAGATACATTGGAATCATGTGCGGTCTTGTGACTCATGGGTTTTTTCGCAACAAGAGCTCAGTCGTGGGTTTTTAAATCTAATTATCATGGATAACAATTGAGACAATATGTTGTTGGATATAGAAAGAATAATAATATAGTAATAATATAGTACATGTTCAAAGTATCTTTTGAAACACTAGCACAGTATGGTATTGTTCTACAATTGTGGGTTGTAATTAGATACCTATATTGTGATATAATGTATAAAAATTGGAATATATTTTTATAATATGAACACTTATATATTGTATTGTTCAATGTTTTCATCAAAATAAAAAATTCTTAGAAAACTGTCCTGAAGAAGATAGTTGATCTTGTCGCACCGAAACAATGCGTCGACTTTTTGTAGTTTTCTTGTTTTTAATCAAAATATCTGTATAGAAAGAATGGATTGTTTCTGCTTGTGTTTTTAAATGTATATTGATTTTAACCACAACAATTAATAAAAATTGACTTTGTATTTTATTTTAACAAAAAATTGTTTGTCTGATATCTGAAGTATTTTATACATAGGTGTTTGTTATAAGCATTTATATGTGAATAGTGTTTTGAACAAGTAACGTACTGTGGTAAAAGTACTTGATTGATGTACCCCTTAGTATCACTAAACAGCACATGATTCCAACAACGATGAGTTTATCTTCTGGTCAGGGACTTGTTTTACTTTCTAAGTACTTTACCCCATCCCTATTTTACAATATAGGTTCTCTCCTTTTGTGATTTCTATGATTACCAAATCTAACATTCTTGATTACAGCGGCTTAAGGGTTTCAAATCAGGATGCGGACTGTAATCAAGAATGATGCATATCAGAGTGTCCCATGTTTACCTGTTAATTGACCATTGTGAAAACGGACTCCTTTTTTAATATTTTTATTTAATTATTCTTTGGCCCTGATGACGCGACTTTAGCAGTTGTGAAACATGTGTTGGCCTATCTTCCTGCGTGACAGAAATTATATTTGTGACTAAATAATTTTCAATAATGGATTCAATATAACTGTGTAGAAGGCTCCAGTGTGATATTTAACAAAAAGGTAGCCCTCACGCGAATCCTCCAAAGAGTGGAAGATCTGTATGCCAAAATATTTGGACGAAGTTTGAGTTCACGCAAGGTCAGGGCAAGATCCGGGTGGCATCGGGCATCCAGGGATACAGGGAATAGGGTGTGTCTTCACCTTGTTTACCTGAAGGCCAGAGCCTGATTCGAACTCCCGCAAAATCCCATTGCCATCATGGAGCCAGTAGCCCCATCATTTTACTTCCTTTTTGACAGCTTATTTCCCCTTCACCTTCACAAGCAAGGGCAGGTGGCCTGAGTTCAGCTGGATGAAATCTGTATGATTGCAGGGGCACTGGAATGGTGGTTTTAAAGGTCCTTTCCTGTAGTTCTTTTAGATTCACCTGAGAAGCATCTCAGGTGAGTTTGTCTTTTTGGTACTCAGACAGTCACTGCAGAAATCTATTTTCTCTGTCTGTGGGTGGATTTAAGGGAGGAGCTGAACCACAGTGTTCAGTCTATTGAGATCTGCACTTTTGCCACTTCTCAACGCATGGCAGATTTAGCGTTTACCCGCTGCCTCGGTCTCAACAGGCTTTTCATGTGCTCAAGTAAGTGGCTGAGCAGGGGAGTTTTGGATTTCCATTCTGACTGAGGTTTTGAGGACTGAGTGTGAGTGGTCCCAGAATGTGATTGACTGCTACTCAGTTTTCATTGTCGATCAGGAATTAGGGGCCCGGAACTTCAAGAGAAAGTATGAGGGTTGGGACTGTCTGTTTAGTGTAACAGGAGCTCAGTGGTGAGTAAAAAGCTGTGGTATGGGTGGACTCTGGAGTCTCACTTTCTTTAAAAATGTGAATAAGTTCAAAAGCAAGCTCCACGACAGCCAGGTGTCTGGAGCTGTACTTTGGGCAAAGTAGGTGGAAGTTGAGGCGGACGCCAGTGGCTGTTTTGCCCAGAATAACGCCCCCGAAGGACTTCTGCCACAGTGACGAGGCAGACGCATACTGTGAGTGTGTTCCATCTGTGAATATAATAGCTCTAGAGTGAGGCACCAGAAGCAGTGGGAGGGAATGGGCATAATAACAGCAGGCGCAAACAAAGTACAAAATAATCAAGCACAGGGAAATTCTAAAGAATTTAAGTTTGCTCCATGATCCTGGAACACATGGCTTCCGTCATAGTAAACTATGTAACTCAAAAATAGTTCATAGGCCAACACCACCACAGGAGTTCATCCCTATCAAACATTGAGCTATTTAGCACACAATAATGGTTAGGGTGACCAGATTTCCCTTATGAAAAAACCAGGGGCGGGCACAGACATAGGAATAGGACTAAATGTCCCGATATGACCTATGAGGTCTCGTGTTTATTTTTTTCCAAAGCAACATATAAATAATAATCAAAATGTAAACATCCTTCCTTTGCAGTGAAGAGCTCCATGGTCTGCCTGGTGGTGGGCCTGGCCATGGCTTACAGCAACAACCTAGATTTCCCCCATCATTAAATTTGGCTGTCCTTCATCAATGATGTGAGGCAGCACAGCATGAGACCCACAATAAGTTACGGGTGTGTCCCTGGTGTGATGAGAGGGACCGTTAAAACCTGAGTCTGCACACCCTCTCAAAAAGCAGGACTTGTATTTGTATTACAAGAAAGTGCCAGGGCGCCAAAGTGCCAGGGCGCCGGGACAGCCCTTGAAAAACCGGGACTGTCCAAGCAAATCCAGGACGTCTGGCTACCCTAACATGGTGCACTTATACGATGGTGTGATGCCCTGGGTGGGTAGAGTTGGAGGAAGGTTGCAGCCCTTTGGCTGCATTACAAGCGAAGACACCGATGTGCTATAGGCCATCTCTACAGTTGAAAATGGGTCATGAAACGATGTAATTCACGCTCAGACGTAAGTGAACTTGCATCAAGAGCATTGATGGCATTGCATGGGGTTTTAGGCAGGTTGCCATCCACACTAGTTGTTGAGGTTTAATCAACAAACTGGGCTATAGACGGTAATTGGGAGCAAAGATGGAAAATGGGAAAAAGAGCAAGGGCAAGTTCAGTTGCAGCATGATGGTCTCTGGGGTTCAAAGTACAAAAAAAGCAAGAGGTTTTTGAAGTATCTAGGATCTAAAGTCCTCCTCACTGATAGAGGCCCTCCAGGAGTGAATAACCTGCCTTCTTTTGGATGAAGTATGAATCCTTTCAGCACATTCCCTTGCACTGACAGGGAACAGGGACATGTTTCGGTTTCACATAGCATTAGTGTAGTGGGAGGCCCAGCAAGCTTAATGTGGAGGCAGGTTGTCTCCTGGTGCTCTCAAGGAAACATTCAGGGGTCTGGAATCAGGTGGTTAGAGGCCCAGATGAATACACTTCAGTAGCAGGCTCTTGCTCCGAAAATCTCCTTGGGCATGCTATGAGCCCCTGGCAAAGATATATTTTTGTATTCTTATCTCCAGCATGACTTACCACAATCACTGAGGAAGAAGAGCAATGTGTACCATGCTCACCTCTAGGACTACTAGCCCCTAGATGAAGTGTCATTTGACTAGGGTAGGGGTTAGGGCCTTGTACCATCTATCCCTTTAAAGAGAACAAGGATTAGGTATACTCTCATCTTTCCTGATACTAGACCAGTACCTAAATTTGCTGGGCATTCTCGCCAGCTGGTATCCATCATAGCCACAGGGTAACTTACTGCAGGAAAGGTAACTAGAACCTAACTTTGGTGTGGCTTCCCCAGCATGCGCTGGGCCAAAGAGGAGCCCATCGGTGCAAGGGTTGAGCAATTGTTCACTGAAAACTTGCCTGGAGCTCCTGGTGCTTATAACTCCTTGCTAACCAGGTGAAATACTGCAGGGGGTGTGCCCTTTGCCCTTTGGATGCTCCAGGCACAGGAGATGCACAAGTGTTGCTTTCCCACTCATGGTTGGTGGATACGAGGCAAACCACCTACAGGGTTGAAACCTCATTCATATATATCCAAGGAATATTTGCCTTGAAAGCTAGAACAGAAGCAGGAAAGGGCCAGGAGTTGAAAGTGCCAGCAATCCCAGTCCCTCTGGACAAATTGCTTTCTAATCTCTCCCCCAGACCAGTGTAAGAAATGCCTTGGCGCTGACATAAACTGGTTTTGTCAGTAGGCAGGAATTGATGAGGCCCCTGCCCTGCGAAACCCTGCTACCATAGCAACCTCTGGCCTTCTAGCAGACTTCAGGTAGAAAAGACCTAGTGAGATTAGGAGGATGCAGGAACCAATGAAGGGCTTCCACTGCTTTACCCCACTAGCCTATGAGTGAATATGACCAGTGATTTAAATGGGCAGGACTGTCTGGTACTGAGTATCTGCACTTCTTTATTTTGAAGGAGAGAGTAACTGCACTTCTCAGCACTGCTGCAATACATTTAAAAACCAAAGGAAATGATGGACGGAGCGTTGACAATACAAGCACTCACCCCCAGTCAACTGATCTGGGTTTAATCCATCACCGTTCTTTAGCCCACTCTGCCACCCCAGTTCAGACATGGCCATATGCAAATCAGTCTGACCCTTTGCCTCATGGGAAGAGTCCAGCCCGAACTGCCAAGCCATGCCTTCCCTGGACCGGAAACAAGCTACCGAGGACCGGTTTCTGGCATTCCAGCCTTCTTCAGCCCGGCTTGCTTGAATCCAGTGGCAAAGTGAGCAAGGGACTCACGTCTGACCATACCCTGCCAACTTATGGCGAACAAAGAAAAACCAAAGGATATGATGGACGGAGCGTTATAAATGCAAGCACTCACCCCCAGTCAACTGATCTGGGTTTAATCCATCACCGTTCTTTAGCCCACTCTGCCACCCCAGTTGGAGAAGGGAGTAACTGCACTTCTCAGCATTGCTGCAATACATTTAATGGCACAGTGCCAGCACTTCTCATTAGCAAACAGGTACTCCACACATTGACAGATTATCTCGAGCAAAAACGCAATAAATACATAGCGGCATGCAGCACTTAATTTGAGCCGAAGGTTGAAAGTGGGCTCCATTAGCACTCATTTTTTGCAACCAGCACTTATCTTTCCTCATCAGATTTAGACCCAGAGCAAGAGAAAGAAATGCACAGAAGTGGGATGAAAGAGAACCTCAAAAGTGAAATAAAGAAGCAGAGGTCGTCTGGTGGTGGATGAAAGAGACATGAGGTGGAGCCGAGACTCTGCAGCTTTGGTATTCAGGGCCCCAGATGGATTCTGAGCATAACATTGGGCACTAACACGTATTTCTTTACAAATTAAGCACTGGCATCATGATCACGTTAGTGGGAATGGGCATGCCAGATGTAAAATGTAGGGGTACTGGATACTGTTATTAATATCACAGTCTAGAATGTGCTTTAGTTTGTGGAAGCATGTGGAGTGGTATAAAAGCACTACCCTCAAAGAAAAATATAATTCCAACTTCCCAAGGCTGTCAGTCCAAAATTGGCACACGGCCCAGGATAATAAAAAATCAACCAAAAAGAAATTGGAATTATGCTCGTTTAAACGTGCCCCTAGCCCTAGAAACCAAGCAAGGTTCTTTGCCAACAGACCCACTAGTCAAGTACATACTTATGCTTTAAAAAATGTAAAGCAAATACATTGGAACTGCCTATTCCAGAGTACGACCTGCTGGTTGAAGCAAATGCATGCATAATATGGCAGGTGATAATTTAGTACCTTGGGGAAAGGCCGACGCTGTGAAATAATTAATATTTTGGATACTTTACAGTAAGATACATGCCAACCAAGAGAAAGCTGGCTGGAAGCTATTTCAATTTGACCGAAACCGATCTGTCATGACTGCCGCCTGATGATGCGAAAAACCGTCTCCCCGCTTAGGTACCTGCATTCCTCTGTATAATTTGTCATAATCAAAAATAATTATGAATTCATCCTAATCCCGGGATTAGCTGCTTCTGGGTGTAATATTAGGCACGGGCTGTGCACCAGCAAGACTGTCATTACAGTTTTATTAAATTCATAGCAACCCCTGGCCTGGACCATTGTCACTCCTTGGAGAGGGGTGCTTCAGTAACCAAACAGGACATCTACCACGCTGGCGTGAAGTGTCGCTTTTGCCTGTGAGTAAAAGAAATATATAATACTCATGTGTACCCAACATGATGCAATTATCAAACATTCTTAAATGTGTCAATTAAGTGAGTAGGGTCCACAACTGGAGACAAAAACCCTTGTAGCTCATGAAGACCATTCATCGAAAGAGGGAGCTAGCATAAGTGTCATCGCTCTCCCATTGGCCACCGCTGACACTGCCCTTTGCTCCTCAACAGCCCTCTACTGACGGCTTGAAGCACTGCAAGGACTAGAAGTTAAAGTACGTAAACAGGACCGAGGGCAGAAGGGGAATTAGTGTGAATGGGTATCATACATGACAAACTAATGAATCCACTCATTTCTTGTGCATGCTTCTATAATGAAAGAAAACTCAATCTTTTGGTTAATAACAGTAATACAGACTCGCTTGGCTAACTGAGATCTTGCTGCCCACTGGCCAGTTGGGTTGCTCAGTTGCCCTCTAACTTCACATCTCTGAACTGAGACACCGTCAATGTTTGCATTGAATAAAAATGATTCCTTTTGAGACAATAATATTATCTAGAGAAAGGATCATGCTGAAAGCCAACCGCATAATATCAATGTTTTTACGCCCAGCATCACTTGGACAGGTAGCTGCACACTTCATGGATGCGGGCGAGGGCGGCACCACACAAGGTCTGATAGGGCACACACAATGCCATTCTTAAACTCTGACACCCAGAGCATCATCACAACGTTCCTGCTTTTACACGAGCCACCTCTGCTTTGCAGAAGCTTGGTCAGACATATTGTGCCAATGAGAGTGAATAATTGAACATTCTGGTTTTCCACAGATGTTCTGAACCTCACAGGTGACACTCGTCCCTATTGTACGCTGATGCTTAGTTGCAGGCTCCAACTAGTTGCAGATATCTTTTGTGTAGCACAATGACTCCAGAGCACTATGGCTGAGAGGCTCCTCAGAGCTAACAATAGCTAGAGAGCCACTAATTGTCCAGCTGTCATAGGAACCCACAATGCTCAAGGTGTAACTGGTATCACCATGGCTGTAGCACCACAATCTTTCACCCAGGTCCTGGCACGGAAGGTTCCAACTGGCACAATTATTCAGGTAGAGGGGGGTGGCTATGATGATGATTTAAAATACACCAAAATATCACCATAAACTAATTGTTGCTTTTAAAGTATTCAGCTTATTTTGTCGACACACATATGTATTTAGTTACGTGTTGCACCAATGTAAAATAAATAAATAAATAAAATTAGAAGTGTGCAAACTTCACTTGCTCTTGAACATTCTGGGTGGTGTTTCTACAAATGAATGCTGGTGCCATTCTGTCACTGTAAGCGGTCTACCTCAAATCACCACTTGCTCCATATGTTACTTGTTGTGCAGGGATGATGCATCAACGCAAAAATATATTCCTTTGTGAGTTCTAAGAGTATATACCAATGCATGCCCCTGCTCAAATATCTTGTGGGACACTGAATCCCTTTGTACAGCTATGTGTGCGTCCATCACAAACACACACTCTTTACATGCAATTCCACGATTTCTTAAAGGTGCAAAAATAACTTCTTGTAAACTTATAAAACTAGCAGTATAGACCATTTTCAGCGTCATATGCCTACTTCACTCTATAATTGAAGAACTGAACCCACAGCCACCAGCACGCTACATCTCTTCATGAAGAAGCCCACTGAGTGTACACAGGATCCGGGTGACTTCACATTGCTAGCATTTTCCTTAGAGAGTAAGCTGCTGTGTAAATCAAAGAGCTCCAAATGGGAAGTGTTTTTAAAGAGCACCAAAGCACTCCAATGAAAACTTAGGCAAATTCACCCACTAGTGACTTCTTAGGTCACAGCCTGCCTGCTTGTTTTTCTAAAGACATCTTGGGGAAATTCCGAAAGTTTCCCAGAGAATTCATTCCATTCGTTGCTTAACACTGGCTTTGTTGTTTGTATCTCACATTTTCTGGCTTTCTGTTGCCTGGCTTTATTTGTTTTGGGCTGGCCAGTTTGAGTATGTCCCTCCCAAGGAGTAAAGTTTTTCACATTACCTCTCCTTGCATTTTCCATGAGTGCATCTTTCTGTAAACAGACATGTAACTCCTTTTCTTATCTTGTTATCTAGTCACATGTCCGGCTCTGTCTTCTGAGGGAACTTGGTGTTTACCTTTCTTTCTCCGACTTCCAAGTGACAAAATTTATGTGACAATCTTGCTGGATCCTGGGGATAGGAAAGGGTATTTTCTAGCACACAACGGCATTTAAATGAACTGCAAGAATTTCAGAATATATCAGAATTACAAAAGCCAAATGAAGCACGTTTTTTTTTTAACTATGAAGTGTATTGGGAAACACATACTTTATTATGATCAAAACAAATCAAAATAATGCCATTTCCATACATTATCGTAAGTGTGTTGTGAAGTTGTATTAGTGAAACTCCATGTCTGTACAAATGTAATGGTCATTTCAATTGAAAATGTGTTGTCTGTAACAGTGGTGTGCCACCACACCATGCATATGCCACGCTACGCCGCTCCACTCGGCTCTGCGCCACTACACTTTACACTACTCCATGCCACTGCCCTCTGTGCCACTGCACTCCACACTGCACTACTTCACTCTATGCCTCCGCACTCTACGCCACTTCACTCTACGCCTCTCTACTCTACACCACTCTACTCTGCCAATGCACTCTAAAGCACTCTACTCAACAACACTCACTCTTCTCCACTGCACTCTACATCACTCCAGTCTAGGCTATACCACTGCATTCTGCACTCTATGCCCATACACTCCACACCAAAAGCACTCTATTCTGTACCACTTCAGTCTACATTCCTGCACTCTACGCCAATCCACTGCACACCACTATATTCTACTCTGCACCACTGCACTGTATTCCATAGCACTCTACAACACTTTACTTTATGCCATTACAGTTTATTCCACACTACTCTATGCCACTGCACTGCACTCTATCCTGCACCACTCCGCTCTATGCCACTTCCCTCTGAAGCAATCTACTGTACACCAGTTCACTCTATGCCACTGCAATTCACTCTGCACCACCCCACTCTATGCCCCTGAACTCTACGCCAATCTACTCTGCAAGACTGCACTCTATGCCACTGCACTCTACACCACTCTAGTTCAAGAGTGATTGCTAGCAGTATTAAATGAGCATCAGCAAAGCAATAGGTCTGGTCTATGCAAGAGCTATTGGATTTGCCAATGTGTTTTAGCCATGTTATACACCAGAGTGGATATTGTTCAGCATGGCTAAATGTTAGTGGCATAAAGGAAGGTGTCATGGAGTAGAGTGGAGTTGAGTACAGTGGTGCAGAGTAGATTAGAGTGGCGCAGAGTGCATTGGCATAGAGTGCGTTGGTGTGAAGTGGTTGAGAGTGGAGTGCATTGGCATAGAATGCAGTGGCACAGAGTACAGTGTTGCAGAGTAGAGTGGCATAGAGAGTAGAATCATAGAGTAGAGTGGTGTGGAATAGAGTAGACTGCCAAAGAGAGCACTGGTAAAGAGTACAGCAGAATGGAATAGACTGAATGGCATATAGTAAAGTGGTGTTGTGTAGTGAGGCACAGAGTGCAGCTGAGTGGAGTGGTGCATAGTAGAGTGCAGTGACGTGGACTGGTGCAGAGCAAAGTACAGTGGGGTGGAGTGGTGCAGAGTGGAGTGGCGTAAAGTGGAGTATGATTGGTGTATTAGCACACTTCCATTACAGATTGTCAGATCTGTGGGGAACCCCTACTGACCACTCATCTTTTAAAAAAATCGTGAAAAAAATCAACACGAATCGTATCCGCCTTAAAGTTACAATGAAACACTTGCTAAAAGGGCATACGGCTGGATAACATTTAGTGATTATGGAATACTGCAACTGTAACCTTATCTCAAAGTTGGAGTCAAAATAAAGATGGAAGAAAAGTTCTTAAAGCTACGACTTGGTGATATACTGATTACCCCTCATTTGCCTCCCTGGGAGAGGAGAGACAGCTTGCAGTCCTCTCAGCTATGAGGAGTCGGCAAGGAGGACATTATCCATGTCATATGCCCCAATTGAAGGGATATTAGGTATAGCTTACTACGGCCTTTTTTCAAGCAGCACGGTATCTGGACCTACAGGCAGGCAGTAAAGCTCTACTTTAACCCAGCTAAGACACAGTTAAAATGCTGGCTTACACATTTTTTTGACCTAGTAACAGGGAGGTATAAAAAAATATTGCATGAACAAACAAATTTAGCTGGTCAGGGTACTGTTTGATTCTAGCTCAAAACATTAAAAATGATAGCTTATGGATAACTGTTGTCCTGATTGATGTTGGCAAGATGTGTAAAAGAGCAGCCAGAAACAGGACTACTAGCTCTAGAACCATCATCCTTTTTAATTTAAAACAATTAAATCTAGTTTAGCTGTTCCTGATGCACCAGCACCTTAATATCTATCCAAGCCAGGACCAGTTTACCAGATCCTGAAGTGTCAGCATATTAAGATCTGCTCACTCCATGGCAATTATGATCAGCACACTGAATCAGAAGCATATGCATTTTCAAATCAATTGATGAGCGCTATACTGTCCTGCGTAACCAAGCTCAGGAGTGGAATCCAGGAGAAATACGATTAGTGTACTTGATTTCGAAGCACAAGCATTTTGATATCTGCAGGACTAAGACATCATGTCCAGTTTACTCCATCATAAGGCATAATTTTGAATTTAATTTGAATTTAAAAACATTTGTATAGCGCGCTTCTACCACGCGGTTTCTTGGCGCTTTAGGATTGCGAGGAGACAACAGGAGCAGAGGGAGTTTAGACAGCGTGAGCTCGGGAGAAGAGCAGGGTTTTAAGACCTTTCCGGAACTCAGTGTAAGAAGGTGTCATGCGGAGTTCCGCAGGAAGGGAGTTCCAAAACATAGGAGCGAGAACTGCAAATTTTGTTCCGCCCGCCTTTTTCTTTCTGAATCGGTGGGTGGTTAGGAGTGCCTGATGTGTGGAGCGAAGTTCTCTGCCCGGTGTGTAAGGCTTAATGACGGAGCAAATGAACTCCGGGGCGGTGCCCATTTTGGCCTGAAAAGTGAGGCAGCCAAGCTTGAACAAGGCTCGCTCTTTCACCGGCAGCCAGTGCAGTGCCTGCAGTAGAGGAGTGGCACGATGGAATTTAGGCAGGCCGTGGATCAGGCGGGCAGCCTGGTTCTGCACTAGCTGCAGACGGTGAATGGCGTAGGCCGGAGCACCGTTGTAAATGATGTTGCCGTAATCAAGGCGCGAGAGCACCATAGCCATCACTATGATCTTTAGGGCAGATAGGGAGAAAAAGCGAGAGATCTTCCTAATAGTTCTGAGGGAGAAAAAGCAGGAGGAAACAACCGAATTAACCTGTGAGTGAACAGAGAGTGAAGGATTAAGGAGGATACCGAGGGTTTTAACCTTGGGAACAGGGAGCGGGGGGACACCAAGTGAAAGAGGCCAGTGAGAAGGGGACCAGGGACTGCAACCACCTCCGGTCAAGACTAGCTCCGTCTTGTCCGGATTGAGTTTGAGGTGTTTGCAGTTCATCCAATCCTGGATGAACAACATGACAGATTGAACATTCTGGGAAGATGAGGGGGAGTGAGAAAGGTTGAAAATTAGCTGGAGGTCATCGGCGTAATTGAACACCGTGACCTCGAGCTGCTGTAACATAAAGATAAGGGGGTAGATGTATAAATTAAACAAAAGCGGGGAAAGTGAAGAACCTTGGGGGACCCTGCATACAACCTTGCGGGAGGCAGCAGTGAAACCAGCTAGGTGGACCGCCAGAGCCCTATCACTCAGGAAGGACTCAAGCCAAGCGAGGGCTAGGCCCTCTATGCCTGCCGCCCTGACACGGGTGAGAAGGATGGAGTGGTCCACCGTGTCAAAAGCGGCGGACAGGTCTAAAAGAATGAGGGCCTGCGGGAGGTTGATGTCAATGCCCTCGCGTAGGCTGTCCATCACTGAGATCACCACCTTCTCCGTGGAGTGGAGGGGGCGGAAGCCCGCTTGCCGAGGGGAGAGGCAGTGATTGGTTTCCACGTAGGTGCTCAGGGTGCTGGTTACATGGGTTTCTAAGACCTTACCCAGGTAAGGCAGGAGGGAGATGGGACGGTAGTTGGAAGGGGATGAAGGGTCGGCACCGGCCTTTTTTAAGATGGGAATAACAGCCGCGAATTTGTGGGCAGTGGGAACCACTCCGTTACTGAGAGAGTCATTCAGAAGTGTGAGGGGTGGAGTTGGACAGGCTAGGAAGATTTCTCTCAGGATGTGAGCAGGGGCAAAGTCCAGGGGGGAACCCGACTTCACCTTTTGAAGCAGAGGGAGGAGCGTGGCTTTAGTCAAGGGGGGAATGGAGGTGAGTTTATAAGTGGCAGCAGGTGGGGAGGGGTTGATGAATGTGGGGGATGGGAGGGGGATATTGGCCTTGATCTTTGTGACCTTATCAACGAAGAAATCGTTGAGCGAGTCGCAGAGAGGTCGGGAGGGGGGGGGGTCGAAGCCGTGGCTCTGTTAGATGAGGCAAGCTCGTGCACCGTGGCGAAGATTTCTTTCGATTGTGACTCCGCTGACAGTATCCTATTGGAGTAGAACATGGTCTTAGCATCGAGGATGCCTTGCTTGTATACCTTAAGCACGGAGAGATAGGTAGTTTTTTGGGCGGGCAGTATGCTCTTCTCCATGCACGCTATGCGTGCGGCCAGCTTCTTCTCCTTGAGGTCAGGGGTGAACCAGCGGTTAGCAGCATGGGCTCGCTTGACCGCGATCCGCCTCAAGGGGGCAAAGTCGTCGCCTGCTTGGGTCAACCAGTTGTTGATGGTGGCCAGTTGGACCGGGGCGGCGAGGCCGGAAAGGTCGGGGCTGGAGTTGGCCAGGGATGAGCAAAGGGATGGCATATCAGCTTTGCCCCATTTTCTAACCCAGATGTTCTTGGGAAGTGGAGGTTTGACGGCTGGGACTAAAGCGAGGGAGAAGGAAATTAAAAAGTGGTCAGACCAGGAGCAGGGGGAAATGGTAGGAGGAGTGATGGGGATGTTCAGGGTCCAGACCTGATCGAGCGAGTGGCCATGTACATGGGTAGGGCTGTGGACGTGGGGGGTGAAGTTGAGACTGATCATAAGATCGGTGAATTCTTTAGAAAGGAGGCTTTCGGCAGGATCATTAGGCCAAAAGTTGAGGTCGCCTAGGACTAACACGGACGAGTTGTTTACTACCAGTGTTGCGAGAATGTCCTGGAGACTAGAGACAAAAGTGGGAGTGGGGTGGGGGGGACGATAGATAAGAACAGAGGTTAGGGGAGCCGAGTGGGAACTAGAGCGAATTATCAAGCAGTCGACTTCAGGAATGGGGGAGAGGGAAGGATCTGAAAATGGAGATCAGTCTGAGCTATCAGGGCCACTCCACCGCCTCTTCTGCCCTCCGGTCGATCCGCTCGGATGGTAGAGTATGAGGGAGGTAGTGCTGCTAAGACATTGGGCAGGGAGTCGGCCTTAAACCAGGTCTCTGTTAGAAACAAGAGATCCGGTTTATGGGTATCGATGTAGTCAAATAGCTCATACTGATGGCTGACTGCTGATCTGGTGTTGAGAAGCACGGCTGTGGTGTTGAAGGCCGGAGTGCGGGGGACAGATGGAAGGGAGAGGGTTGGGGGGACAGTGCGGGGCAAGGGGGACAAACCTGATATAACAGCGGGAAGAATGGGCGGTAGACTGGAGAGGAGACCTAGGTGTTTCAGCAGATCGGAGACAGACGAGCTAATGGTGCCAGGGGTCCAATACGAAGGAAGAACGGGGGAGGAATAAGTCGGCAATGGAACATTAGGAGGTGCCCCTTGCCCCGGCCTGCCGCGGACGACCGCAGACGGGCTGGACTCTGGCGTGACTCAGGCGCGTCTACGGCGCGCCTGCTGCGCTCGTCCGCTGCGCTGACACATGAGGGACGTTTAAATGGAGGAGCAGCGTGGGGGGAGTGGCGTGGGTGGGGTTGGGCGATCCAGCACAAGCCAAGATGGCGGCCACGGCCGCTGCGAGCCCGCGATGGAATTAGCTGCCAGCCAGCCCCGCACAGCCCCTAGGAAGCAAGGTGGGTGATTAAGAAACCTGTTCATTTTCAGTGCAGGTTAGGAAATAAAAAATCACAATCAAAAGTAAAATGAAAGCGTGCCTCCGCTCTCGGTCAGCGTGACAACGCGCAAGATTTAAAAATGCTAACGTAGCCCTCAGCTCCTGCTAGCAAGCCACTGCCACCGGGCTGCTCGCAATTGCTGGGAAAACGTCGGAAGCGCTCCTAAATGGAGGAGCAGCGTGGGGGGAGTGGCGTGGGTGGGGTTGGGCGATCCAGCCCAAGCCAAGATGGCGGCCATGGCCGCTGCGAGCCCGCGATGGAATTAGCTGCCAGCCAGCCCCGCACAGCCCCTAGGAAGCAAGGTGGGTGATTAAGAAACCTGTTGATTTTCAGTGCAGGTTAGGAAATAAAAAATCACAATCAAAAGTAAAATGAAAGCGTGCCTCCGCTCTCGTTCAGCGTGACAACGCGCAAGATTTAAAAATGCTAACGTAGCCCTCAGCTCCTGCTAGCAAGCCCACTGCCAACGGGCTGCTCGCAATCGCTGGGAAAACGTCGGAAGCGCTCCTAAATGGAGGAGCAGCGTGGGGGGAGTGGCGTGGGTGGGTTTGGGCGATCCAGCCGAAGCCAAGATGGCGGCCACGGCCGCTGCGAGCCCGCAATGGAATTAGCTGCCATCCAGCCCCGCACAGCCCCTAGGAAGCAAGGTGGGTGATTAAGAAACCTGTTGATTTTCAGTGCAGGTTAGGAAATAAAAAATCACAATCAAAAGTAAAATGAAAGCGTGCCTCCGCTCTCGGTCAGCGTGACAACGCGCAAGATTTAAAAATGCTAACGTAGCCCTCAGCTCCTGCTAGCAAGCCTACTGCCACCGGGCTGCTCGCAATCGCTGGGAAAACGTCGGAAGCGCTCCTAAATGGAGGAGCAGCGTGGGGGGAGTGGCGTGGGTGGGGTTGGGCGATCCAGCCCAAGCCAAGATGGCAGCCACGGCCGCTGCTAGCCCGCGATGGAATTAGCTGCCATCCAGCCCCGCACAGCCCCTAGGAAGCAAGGTGGGTGATTAAGAAACCTGTTGATTTTCAGGGCAGGTTAGGAAATAAAAAATCACAATCAAAAGTAAAATGAAAGCGTGCCTCCGCTCTCGGTCAGCGTGACAACGCGCAAGATTTAAAAATGCTAACGTAGCCCTCAGCTCCTGCTAGCAAGCCCACTGCCACCGGGCTGCTCGCAATCGCTGGGAAAACGTCGGAAGCGCTCCTAAATGGAGGAGCAGCGTGGGGGGAGTGGCGTGGGTGGGGTTGGGCGATCCAGCCCAAGCCAAGATGGCAGCCACGGCCGCTGCTAGCCCGCGATGGAATTAGCTGCCATCCAGCCCCGCACAGCCCCTAGGAAGCAAGGTGGGTGATTAAGAAACCTGTTGATTTTCAGTGCAGGTTAGGAAATAAAAAATCACAATCAAAAGTAAAATGAAAGCGTGCCTCCGCTCTCGGTCAGCGTGACAACGCGCAAGATTTAAAAATGCTAACGTAGCCCTCAGCTCCTGCTAAGCAAGCCCACTGCCACTGGGCTGCTCGCATAAGCCTTTTTAGATCTGCAGGCGAGCACCACACTGAACTGTGCAACCTTAAGCAATGCCAAGAGTGGACTTTAATAAGGCTCTGTCTGTGCAAACTGTTGCCTAACCCAGAACAATTACGATCAGCTCACTTGATCCAGAAGCATAAGCATTTTGAGACTTGCTCAACTCAAAGAAACTATGTCCAGCTTATTTTAACCTGAAGCGCAAGCACCTCAAGACCAGCTGATCATAATATACAATTTTGTGAAATTTTGAATAATGATTTAAGGTGTATGTAGCACTGCCTTGTTTTTGAACATTTTTGTTAAACTCAGGTCAACTACGTACGGTTTGATCTGTTTCTGAAGCATGAGCACTGAAATTTACCTGATCGAGGACAATAATAATTAGTTTGCGTGATCTTGACATACGTGTACTTGAGGATTTGTAAATGAGTAACAAATTGAATTGGGCATTTGAATGTGAATTTTAATATTTTTATATTGTTGCAAAGGTTTTAATTAATCATTCATAATAAAAATGTATCTTCTCTTATCAATGCATTTTCAATTGAAATGACCATTACATTTGCACAGACATACAGTTTTACAGATAAAACTGTATAGAACAGAAACAATAATACGTGGAAATGTCACTACCTAGTGTATTGATTTGTGTTGATCACATTAAAATAGTTGTTTCTACCCCACTTCGAAATTACCAAAAAATGAACTTCATTTGTGCTATCCTATTTTGGATATATTTTCAAAATATATGCACAGTTCATTTACAGACTTTTAAATGTTGTAGTGTGCTAGAAAAAATAACACAGTACAGCCTTCCTCCAGCACACCCCCTGGGCCCAGCATGTTTGTCACATAAATCCTCTCACTTTTTAGTCAGAGAAAGAAAAGTAAACTCCAAATTCCCTCAAAAGACAGAGCCTGACATTTGACGTCTGTTTCTGAATGCACAGCAAATGTGAAAAGATAAGAACAAGATTTAAAGGCCTGTTTACAGACAGGAGCACTGATGAAAGAATACAAGGAGCCATTGCAAACAGGCCAAGCTCCACGGAAGGGACAAACTCAAGCCTAAAAGGAATAAAGTCAACAAATAGAAAGTAACAGATGGTAAGCAATGACCGGAATGCATTACACAGAAGTTTTCCGAATGTCCCCAGTATGAATTTAGCACACCAGAAAGCTGTGCTGTCTGGTAAGCTTCGACCTAAAAAGCTTGGACCACTTAGGGAAATCAACTAGAAACAGTGATACGTTAAAAGGTGGAAGGCACAATAGGCATTGGTTTCAGAACATTATATTGACTAGTTAGGTAGGAGTTGGACTGTCTTAGTAGGTTGATCATTTGAGCTCAGCCTTTCAAACAATTCCACATGAAAGGGGTGAATTATTGCATAGTACACACAGATTTGATCTCAGCCGCAGTGACATTGTTTGTGGTATAAGAAGCAGAAATGTATAGTCTGATGTAATGAGCTATCTCATTAATGGTATTTCTCAGATGAATAGATTATACTTTTCCGGGAAAGAGATTTCAGAAATACCCAACAACTTCAAAATGTTGATTTGGGCTTCAATATAAGCAGCTTTGGTGTCAAATAGGTTTCTTCACATTTTCTTCCTGTCACCTTATAGGATGTTCGTGGTTCCATTTAGAAGAGGGTGACAACAAGACATTTGAAGTCCCATCCACCATCCTATTCATTCCGTCACCTCATTTGGAGTAGAGCAATGCAACAGTCTCTGTGGCTGGGCTATTTCTGACTCCACTATCGGGAATCAGACCAATGGAAATGGTGTCAGACACTGCGCAGGTAATTGATGGTGGCCTCTCTGAAGCCATTCCCAAAAGCATTCTTTTGTTTCCAGATGAGTCATGTAAATGAATACAGTTCCAAACGGAAGAAGACAATGTCTCCCGGGCGCTGGTATACAACTCCAAACCATTGGGGAGGACATTAGTTATGGTATTTCTGTAGATGGACACAACTTTGGACTCAAACTTTTGGAAATATCATAAGTAACACAAGGTCAGCCAGTTGCAACCATGGATTCAGAAGATGTTTCAGGGGCAAAATGCACGATGAAAAAGTGTAGAAGTTGACATTATGTAGAGGGCTGTGGCTGAGGTGGTGGTAGTCGACCTCTGCAGAACCAGCCATACTCTCAATCAACCACCTAGGCTTCTTTGTGTGCAACCTTAATGCAATCTTCATTCCAATGCAATTAATTATTTTCTCGCCGTGTTCAAGATGGTAGGGAACCATAAAGTGGATTGTTGTAGATTTTTTTTCAAAGAAATTGTGGCTTGTTTCTCATGTCATTTGACATTGTCTTATGGTATGAAGTTGACACCGTGATTCCATTGTTGTGACCTTCAGAGTCAGGTTTAATGGCAGCAGTTGGTTAAAGGTGGCTATGTAAATCCAAAACATTTATGCCTGTGGCCCAGATTTTCTCATATGATTGTTCAAAACACCTCACTGGGTCAAAGTTGAATCAGAAGGGGATCAGATGTGGCCTGACAAATCAACAATGATTGTGATTTGGGGATTGGGTTTGCTGGGAGCAGAGATTTGTGTGGAGAAGTGTGGCTCACTGGTTAGAGGAGGCGGACCTGGAAGCAGAGGTCAGCCCGGGACCAGGGTTCAATTCCCGGCTCGGCGGGTCTTGAGTACTAAAATGTCCACGGACTCGGCAATTCTCGCTCCGGTGCCTACTCGATTCACGGGTTCACACTCTGCGACTCTGGGCAATAGCTTGCTTAATCTCCACAACGGCCCCTCGTGGTGGGATGCCTGGCTTTCACCTTGTGGATACCCTGCCGGGTTATCTCACAGGGGAATACCAGGACGGGTTCCCTAAGCAAGCGCTTAGATACCGGGTCGGTGATTTGCGCTATATAAATACATGTACATTTACATTTACAGATTAAATAGTCTAGAATTTGGGCTGGATCCTAAGATATTTTTGGATGGCGTTATTAAATAGTTGGAGTGGTAAATAGAGCAATGCTTGGTGCAAACATCACTGTATCATGAGAGCAGACTTGTGGGAGTGGTAATGTATGACAAGTATGTTTATGAATATTTAAGAATGCATTCTCCAGCTTAGGTGCAGTAACACAAAAAGCACATCATAGCACATCATTACAATAACACAATTACAATGAAAATATTGCATTACAATGTATTAACACACTATGTTATGTTATGTTATGTTATGTTATGGTGACTTGTATAGCGCACGGCTGCCCCAGCCAAGGGGCGTCCCGGCGCTGCGAGCCGACAGTAAACAGAGAAAAAGAGGCGCAGAGAGTGGAACTGTTATTGAAAAAGATGGGTTTTGACAGCCTTTCTGAAGGTTAAGAGATCCTGAATCCCACGGATAGATTTGGGCAGACTATTCCATAACTTAGCAGCCAGGAAGCTGAAGGATCGGCCGCCCACTCTGGCCAGTCTGGTGCGGGGGATGATCGCAAGATGTTGCCCCTCTGAGCGGAGCGATCTTCTAGGAGTGTACTCTGACAGAAGTGGGCGCAACATTGGGGGAGAAGCGGTTTTGAGGATTTTAAAGGCTAGGCACAATGCCTTAAACTGGACCCTTTTGCCCACCGGGAGCCAATGCAGTCTTTTCAAGGTTCCAGATACCGAGGAAAAGCGCGGGAGACCTACAAGAGCCCTGGCTGCCGCATTCTGAACTCTCTGCAATCTAGTGATTTCAGCTAGATTTGCCCCCAATAAAAGAGAGCTGGCATAGTCCAGTCTGGAAAGAATGGTCGCCTGGACAATTAACTGACTAGTGTGGCAGTCGAAGAACTTCAGAATGGGCCTGATGTTACGCAAAATGCCAAAGCACGTGGCAGCTACTTTTTTAGTGTGGTGAGTGAACTTTAAAGCAGAGTCCACCCAGACTCCCAGATTTTTAACGCATTCCTTTGGCATGGGGGGTGGGCCTAGGACATCAGGCCACCAGTTGTCACCCCAGGATGAAGTGTCTTTCCCCAAGAGCAGTATCTCAGTTTTCCCGGCGTTTAATTGAAGAAAATTCGCCGTCATCCAGTTGGTGATGTCAGTGAGTGTCTGTTTAAAGTGATGTGCCTCCAGACCACTGTTGTTATTAAGAGCCACCACCAACTGGGTATCGTCTGCATAAGATACCAGTGCAAGTCCGTTTTTTCTAGCCACCTCCGCCAGAGGGCAGACATATACATTGAACAGGGTGGGGCTCAGAGCAGAGCCTTGCGGCACTCCCTGTCCAATGTTATGTTCCTCAGAGATGTAAGGGGGGTAGAGACCCTGAAAGACCTGTTGGAGAGGAAGTCTCTGAACCATCCCAAGGCTATCCCAGTGATTCCAATTTCCTCCAATCTCGTCAAGAGGACCTCGTGTGACACCGTATCGGAGGCAGCACTGAGGTCCAACAGGACCAGTGCTGCCGTGCCGCCGGTGTCAAGGATGGCACGGAGGTCCTCTGAGACACTGAGCAAGGCTGTCTCGGTGCTGTGACCAGCTCTAAACCCGTGTTGGGAGTCATCCAGGATGTTATTGGTAAGGAGGAAGTCGGACAGAATGTTGTTGACATGTGCCTCGATGATTTTAGCAGGCCAGGGAAGCAGGGAGATGGGTCTAAAGTTCTCAGGAAGCAAGGGGTCTAAAGTGGGTTTTTTTAGGATGGGGGAAACCGAAGCCTGCTTCCATTTAGAAGGAACTTTGGCGGTAGAAAGGGACAGATTGATAATGTCACGGATGTGTTCAGTGATAAATTCATGGGCTTCACAAAAGGTATCCGGTTTTAGGGGATCTGCCGGGGAGCCAGATTTAATCTTTTTGCAGATTTTTAGGAAACTCTCTCGCTCGAGCATAGGTAGGGAGGAGAGAGAGGGCCTGGTAGGGTCAAAGATGGCCAATGGCTGCGGGCCTTTAGGAAAGGTGTCATAAATTTTCTTTATCTTGTTGATAAAAAAATTAGCCATATTATTGCAGAGGTCAGGGGAAATGATAATGGTATTAGCCGTTTTTTTTGTAGAAAGGTCTTTCAAAATTTTAAATACAGTTTTCGAGGTATTGGAGCTGTTACTGCTACTATGCAAAACAACAACTGCACAGAAATACAATGACACATTAGTGAAACAGCATACCGACTGAACATAAAAAACAAAACACAATAGTACACTAATACAATAGAACAAATGAGCACAAAAGTAAAACTGCACATACGAGTACAGTACAAGATAAAACAGACCAATTGTATAACAGCACAACGACACACTATTACAACAACATAACTAAACAAAAACAAAATCAATGCAGTTGTGTTTCTGTATTGTGGTGGGCAGCAATGTAATTTGTGTTCTATGGTATTTCAATGTTGTAGTTTGTTAGTCCTTTGTGAGGTTATTGAGTCGTGCTATGATTATATTGCATCTTGTGTTGTGCTTGTGGCGTGTTATTTTTTGTATTTTTACTTTTTTGTGTAGCATTAATGTGTTGTATTGTCATGCATGTTCTTGTTTTATTGTTGTTTCATACTGTGGGTGTCTTGGCAATCTCTTGTCATGGTGTTGTGTTGCATTCTATTGTTGTTGTTTGCTGTATCGTGTTAAATTGTGTCCGGTTATGATTTTGATGGTTGTGTTTTTGGTTTACAGTGTTGTATTATTGTGATGTTATTGTGCTCTCTATTGGTATGTGCTTCATTTGTTACTCCCTTGCCTGCCACAAACAGCACATTTCATGACATGGCATGGAAACAACAATTTAGCATGGTTAAATGCAGCAACACATTGCCAATCAGGTATGTTACCTTTAGAACGCAATCCTCATAAACCATGGCATGGAACATAGCTTAAATAAGCACGTCCCCAGCTTACGTTATCAGGATGTAGATTGTGTGTTTTATGCTGGCTGTGCTGTGTATGGCCAGTGTTGCTTATGAGATTTATGAAAGTTGATACCTGAACATCAGAACAGTCACTCCAGAAGCCGCTGCGTCTTATGAGGAACATGTGTAGTGTGGATTCAACCAGATGAGCGGTAATATGATCAATGCATTGTACAACAGCCTTTTCATTTCCACTTGGATAGCAGCAGATGACGCGAGCTGTGTTGCTGCTGTATAACCCCATGTGCTTCTTTCTTTTCCTCACTCCCATGGTATCACATTTTAGGTCACCGCCATCTGTTTAGGTGTTTTTGTGTCATTCTGCATGGATCCAAAGTGCAGCACTCCATGTCAAAATAATAAAAAATCCAATCCAAATGCAACCCCGAACCCAGCAAGAGGAAATCCAACATGTTCTCTTATATTTAGAAAAATATGTGGTGTGCTCAGTAGAATGCAGGTCCTGTCAGGGGAAGATGAACCTCTGACTCCTCAAATAAATATCCAGGTCAGGAATATGTGGGGCTCGGTTCCCCTCTAGCACACTGTTCTCACAATCATATGGTTTCTCAAGACCCGAGCTTAGCTGAGACAAAGTGGACGATCGAAGCTTAGTTGAAAATATAAATTCTGCCGCTATGGCACTATATAAATGCAAAATAAATTCGGTCTAAAAACAGTACTGCCCCCCTTTTCAGAAAACATATGATTGTTGTATAATTTTAAGGATCTATGATAACTTGCATAGCATTGCGTACAAGAGCAACATCCACAAACACATATCCTAGAGCTCACTAGGTCAACAGCAGAGGTGCTTCTTGCTGCAGAACTAGTTTCGGCGCAATAAATGATACCATTGTTCTGTTTCAAGTTTTCTATACTAGCCTTTTGTCCTTGACATGTGCTGGGAAGCAACGTCTATGGAAACCTTTTCCATGAACTGGAGAGGAGCGAACAGACTTTTTCAGACCATGCATATATATAGTAACATACAACTCCCACCCGCAACACTGAATAGACCTTGGGGCAGGAGAGAAGGGGGGCACCCAGTCCAATGCAATGTCACAAGACCGGCCTTTGTATACACCCTCCAAAGAGGGAAAAGAGAAATTCGTATGGAGGGCAAATATTGCACAGCCCAAACACAGAAAGGTTTGGAAGAAACTTGGTCTGAAAAAAAAAACTGGAACGGCTTACGATGCTTGTGTCAAAGGTCCAGTGAAAAAATGTATTAGTTAATAAAAGACCATAAACATGAAAACATACAATCAACCGATCTATCATAACCATACCTATAAGAATGTAAAAACACGATACAAGCTCAGGTTTAAAAATAGATACAAAATCAGACTAACAGCGAATGAGAAACACAGCACTTGGGCCTCACTAATTTCAGGGCATAGTATGGTGACATTAGCACAGCACAAAAGCTTTGGTGCATTTCATGGATTCAGGGCCTTAGGTGGATCACTGAATTACAAAGGCATAAACATGATAAAAGAACATGGGCTACTCACATCCGTCCAATCCTAGCAGTAGACAATTACAAAGGGCCTGAGTATCATCATGTTAAAACACCAAAGGTATCCCTCTGCCCCCTCATAACATGGCTGCGCAATAATTAAACTATGAAATGACAAGTGAATAGATATAAAATGCGACCAGAAAGAATAAAAGGTATAAGGAGAGGACGCCCCTGTAAATTGTGGGTCCTGAGAAAACCCTTAGCAACTGTATATATTAATCCTGGCGCCCCCTGGTTCTGTAAAATGTACAAAAGGTCCTAAAACGAGGATGTTGGACGCCTGAGTAAGGAATACAACTATACAAATTTGCTTTCATTAAATTAGCCCCACTTCATTTTAAAGGCGCAATTCATTGTTTAGTGTTAGTGTCAATGTCTTGGGAGAAATTATAAAAGTTAATGAAAAATTAATATATCTACTATGGAAACTATGGTAACCTCTGTCATCTATTAGAGTCTAAACAATCTTAAACAGTGAAATATCGCATTTGTCCCAAATAGAGGCGCGAATCCGTCGAGACTGTCAGAAGCAGAGGGATTTATGCGGTCTGGGCCTTCCGTGTGACTCATCAGCGGCTGTAAACCTCTCAGAGTGAGAGATAAGGCCGTCACTGGGCCGACAACACTCTCGACGGGACTTGGACAAAGAAAGGGACGCATCCCTGGCTTCTGGAAGGGAATGCGCATACCATCGGTAGAGATTATTTTAAGGCGCCTATAAAAACGACAATGTGTGGGAAACAAAAAGTCTGTATCCTAGCTTTGCACCAGTGCAGTCGTGCAATGTCGAAGAGGAAAGTGCAGAGAGTGATGGGAGAACTGAGAAGCGAAGGCCTGAGAATAAACTCGGCAGGAGTGGACTTCACTTCACCTGTCATCAGGCCCAGGAATGCGTTAACGCGCGTTGCATTTATTTCACTATACAGTGCTGGACATTACTGGCACGTTCAGGCCTTTTTCATGCATACAAAATCCTCCATAGTCCTCCAATCAAGGTGATCTCATGCATTGTGTCATGACAGCTGATTGGCCTGCATCAGGCCCGAAACTATTAGTGGGGTGAAACATAACAGCGAGGGGTCAAACATTAGAATAATAACCGGGCAAACTTCTGAAACATTTAACCAAGGAGCAAAGCTGCAATCCATGTACATTACACTCAGTCACTTATTGCTGACTAATAAAAACAAGAACTGCAGACACCTTGATTGTTTTTACAGCGTTTCTTTTTAAAATTATACATCAAGGGGGGCCATCACCAGGGCCACTGGAATGATGCGATTATGCACATTTCCCCCATATATTTTAATCAGGGGGTTTAAAGCCCACTATTCACCCGTGAGGGTCTCAAGGGGCTGGTGGAGGAGGGGGGTGCAGCTCCGGTTCAGCCGAAGAGCCAGGTCTTGAGGCTCTTTCTGGAGGTGTGTTGAGTGGGGGAGCGTCTGATGATGACTGGGAGCTCGTTCCAGGCTTTGGCTGCGATGTAGGAGAAGGTTCTTCCACCGGCTCTAGTTCTGCAAATGCGCGGGGTTTCTACCAGGGCGAGGTTGGCGGAGCGGAGGTTCCTTTTGGGTACATGGAGGGAGACCCTTTCATTGAGGTATTTGGATCCGGTGTTGTGGAGGGATTTGTAGGCGTGGGTGAGTAGCTTGAAGATTACTATCTTCTCGACGGGGAGCAAGTGGAGTTCTCGCAGGTGTTGGGTGATGTGCTCATGCAGTGGGATGCAGAGGACGAGTCTGGCCGGGGTGCTCTGGATGGTCTGGAGTTTGTGTAGCAGGGATTTGTTGATTCCAACATAGAAGGCGTTTCCGTAGTCCAGTCTGCTTGTTAAGAGTACGTGGGTGACAGTCTTTCTGGCTTCAGGGGGATCCACTTGAAGGTCTTGCAGAGAGTTTTGAAGCAGGTGAAGGCGACGGCGTTGCTCTGTCTGGTCACGGTGAGGGAAGAGTGGAGTATAATGCCAAGGTTCCGGGCGTGGTCTGTAGGGGTGGGGGTCACACCGAGGGCGGAGGGCCACCAGCAGATGTCCCATGCAGACGGGGAGGGTCCGAGGACTAGGACTTCTGTCTTGTCACAGTTCAGTTTCAGACAGCTGCTGCTCATCCAAGCTGCAATATCTTTCATTCCTTCTTGGAAGGTGAGTCTGGTGGTTTCGGGGTCCTTCATGAGGGAGAGGATGAGCGTAGGATACAATGCTGAGCCTATGCTGTCTGACGATAGCGGCGAGGGGGGCCATGTAGATGTTGATGAGCGTGGGACTGAGCGATGATCCTTGTGGTACTCTGCAGTTGGTCACTGTGGGTTCGGAGAGGAAGGCAGGAGTCTGATCATATGGGTTCTGCTGGTGAGGAGCCAGTCGAGGGCGGCTCCCAGTATTCCGGCGTCGGGCTGCAAGGGATGAGGTGGGAGACTGTGTTGAAGGCTGCGGAGAGGTCGAATAGGATGAGGGCTGCGGTGTGGCCTTGGTCAAGGAGCGTGCAGATGTCATCGGTGGTGGCAAGGAGGGTGGTCGCGGTGCTGTGGTTGCTGTGGAATATGGATTGGGAGGAGTCGAGGCTGGAGTTTTCTTCGATGAAGCTTGTCAGCTAGGAGCTGACGTTCTTCACAGTGACTTTGCCTGCAAAGGGAAGGAGAGAGATGGGTCGATAGTTCTTCAGGTCCGTCGTGTCTGCAGGGTATTTCATGAGGAGGGGCTTGACCTTTGCGCATCATTTATGGATTTTTCACATTTGCCACATAAGTCATCATGTGCTGCAGAATCTGCAGATTGTAGCAAAAGAAATAGTTTCCAGCTCAAACGGATCAAAAGTTACTAAAAACACGGCAACATGTGTTTCCATGCAGTGGAATACCCTTTGGAAAGGATGATTGGTCACCTTTCGTTTACTTATTGCGGTACTTGGATTTTAAACTGGTAATAATGAGGTGAAATCTTTGCCTAGACAGTGTTAACATGTGCAAAAATGATAAAATAGTTAATTAATACTATCACAACATGACCCGCATTACACTGCATAATTTGTTTTTTCTTCCTGCATAATTAAGTGTACCCTGCCACATAATATGTCCACCCCTGCACCATAATTCTAGTGGTTCTGGTCAACACGCACATTTAATAATATTTATATATTCATTAATTTCCCTAGAGTTATGGTAGAATGGGAAGGGACTAACTGCATTTTACAATGCATTTCAGAAAACGACCAAGAGATCATGGACATTACTTCGACAGCAAATAGAATCATCAGGCAGAGTGTATGCTTATGTAAAATTCATCTTTAAAAAAAATGAAGATGCATTCTAATGGTCTATAAAATAATTTAAGAGAAAGTTACTAGTTCAAGTTTATTGAACATGGAAAACAATTTAATTTCAGCTCCATCCTGGCCTACCTCCCTGCACCCTGTACTAATCAAAGGTTGCTAAAACGCAGCAAAACGTGTTGCCACACAGTGAAAGGTCCTTGACAAAGGTTGACAGGTCACCTATGCGCTGCTGATTGTTGTATGTGGTGTTAAATCGATACTAATAGGGTGAAACCTTTTTGCAGGCAGTGTTAACATGAAAAAACGACAAAATAATGAATATGATCACAAAATGTGCCGTATTATGCTGCATAATTTCCAATTTCCTATTTCCTGCTGCATAATTTGGTCCTCTACTGCCACATAATTCCAATGGACCTGCCTTATGTGTTGCAAATGCCTGGTTTATGACACCTCTTATTCAATCCAACAATGTATTTGCAGAACTGAAGTACATCTACTACCTTTCAACTCTGAATGAAAAGATTAACCAATCCTCTCCTACCCTATGACGATGGAGTTTGTCTTATTTGTGAGAGGCAAATTTGTTTGAAATGGAGGTATACAGGTCCTAGTTGAACAGAGGCACCTCCCCCGCTAAAGCGGAGGAACGTCACCCCACTGTTCTGTGAGCAGTGTAAAAAGAAAAACTAAAACGATATTTAACAAATATTGTTATCGTTTTAGCTTTCCTTCCTGCTCGGGTGCGGGGCAGGGTGGCTGGCCAGTGCAGGGGAGGAATGTAAAGCACACTCTAAAGTGTGCATGACGGTTTGAACAGTCATGCACACGTGGCATCTTCCCCAGCAGGCTGCATTACACAGCCTGGTGGGGAACACGCAAAGCCTCCAAGCCCCTGTCTGAGCACCGATCCATAGCGCTCAGATTAATCACAATGCTGCTTAAGGCAGTGTTGTGATTGGGCAGGGGATTCTGGGAGGCTGGGAGCTTCCTGTTGCGGTGCAGAGACCAGCAGAGGTGGCAGCACCCTGCGGCACCCAGGTAAGTCTGTTTATTTTTATTTGTTTTAATTCCCTTCAGCTACCATCCCTCACCCACACTTAGTAGCGGCTGCTACTGTATTTTTTTTTTTAAACAATTCTTTATTGATAATTTTTTTTATCATTCTTTCCCACCCATCCCACCCAATGCTAAAAACAACCCCACGCAAACAGGCAATGAATATAAACAGAAATATTTTCAATAAGGCGTTATGCAAACAATAAGCGAGACACACAACGGATAAGTGCAAATCCATACAAAGAACATCCTTTCATATACAAGCAATTAATCAGCATTACGAGTCTGATCTCTCGATCCATTGTGTAACGGGATACCATATTTCTAACCCTTTTTTTTTCTTTTTAAGGCCCTTATGTTTGTTTGTTTGTATATTGCTGTATATTGCTATTTCCAAGCTATAGGTAGCAAGGAATCGCGCCCGCCATTGCTGGAATGTAGGCGGATATGAGTCCAACCATGCAGATGTTAAGCAGATTCTAAGTACCGCCTTTGAGATAAACAGTAATCCCTGCATGTTGGCGGATCTAACGTTCCTATCTACCCCCAGTATTATTTCCGCAGTGGTGATCTCAATATTACTCCCAAATATTCCTGACAAAACATTGATATATCTTGTCTGATAGTATTTAGAGTTTGACATGTAGCTAACGTGTACCAGATCTGCTTCAGGCTTCGCACATCGAGGACATAATGTGCCTTTACCGGTACTCCATTTGGATATTCTAGCTGGTGTATAATAAAGTTGAAAAAACGTCTTGTAAAATTGGGCTTGAAGTTTGGTTGACATTAATAAGCAATTTGAGATTTCTAGAGCTTTTCGCGTAAGAGGTTCTGTTAATTCTAATTTGTTTTGCCAATGACGGATATGCTTGTCTAAATCATCTGGGAGACTTACAACTAAATCTTTATAAATGTCATTAATTTTAACACTATTAGTGCGCACCACTGTTTCGATTGCTGGAATTTTATTCATGGCCCTACTGCCACCCCCCTTTTTAGCAATAAAATCCCTAACTTGCAAATATTTTAAAAAGTCACGCGATTCTAGCCCAAATTTAGTTTTTAGGGATTCGAATGAGCGGAAGCCCGTACTGTCATATAACGAGCCAATCTGTGTGATTCCCTATCTTACCCATCGGCTGCTACTGTAGTTGAATAGTTCAGGGGAAGGACCCATCTCAGTTTCAGGGGAGATTATTCTGAATATTTGAGGAGTACTTGGAGGAAGATTGCCTCCTGTTCCTACAGTCTGGCAGTGACAGGAAGAAATTGTGTGCGATTTGAAGTCATTCCGAAGTAGTGATCTTTTCAGCTTTCAATCCCGAGTAGAGTCTAAATGTATTTTTGGGAAGTATACGTTTGTGGAGCATGGATGTCCGGTCGCCAAAATGTGAAGGTAGCGGAAAGAGACCAAAATCGTTGACCCAGGTGACACCACAGGAAGAGCTATCGTGACCTTTACACTGTTGAAACCATAGTAATCATGGTGATATTTCCCAAAAATCTACAATAAATGCCAAACTTGACAAAACCATATAAAGGTTACCAAAGAAGAACTAAATCTAGTTTAGCTCTCAGCCCCTTTTTAAACTAAAGCGCTGCAAAGTCATACCAGGAGTGCACTCTTTTATACCAAAACTGCACTAGGACAACCATCATTTACTCACGCACAGCCATTACATGCCAGATACAATCTTCATTAACCCATGTGAAATATTCTATGGCTAATTACATCTTGGGAAGCCAAAGCAATCTCAAAGTACCAGGAATAGCCCCAAGCACTTCAAAGCAGCACAACTACCCTGCCACATGCCAGCGCGTTGTCTCAGATTTTCAGTCACAGTTCCTTATGCTACAGAAACTGTCCCAGTGAGAGTTGTACCTGCTTAGACACACCAAAAACATCAAATCAACTAACACAAGAAGGGGCATAGCCTCCATATACTTAGGTATGTTCTTATAGGCCCAGTCCAGCATCAGAAGGCTCAGGTTAAGATTCACATGCACAGTCAGACTCCCCATGCACAGGCAGTGGTGTAATGAAACCTGAGGGGGGCCCCCTGCAAAGTACATGGAGGGGTCCCACACACTCTGGATCCTCAGGAGCTCTCAGGCCTGCCATCCATGCAGTGTTGGAAGGGGCCCCCTGGAGCTTGGCACAAGCCCACACCGCAGAGCTGCGGGGGCTATTGGTACATCACTGACACCTACGTACAGCATGGGTGCCTTCATAACCATAACCAATACATTTCTAATACCGAATATGAGGAAAACGCGCTCTAACATACGTTTCCTTCCAAAAGTCAAGACATTCAGATTGCTACCTCCTAAGTAAACAAAGTATAATTCCCTACTATAATACTCACTAGTGAGTACTGCAGTGGGTCTGCCCCAATAAGTCCTCCGTCACTAGATAACAAGATCACTCTTGAATCTCCCCAGACACCCGCCTACCTCACAGTACCTTTACCGGCTGGTTGTCACCTACAAACAGGGTCCCATCATAGTATTCACATCCATACATGACTCCTCCCCAAAACACTTCTCTGCAATCCTTAGACGGTAGATGCCCACTCGCAACCAACACTCAAACAGCTTCCCAGATACAACCAAACCTGCTATTTAAGCTTCCGGGTCCCATTCCTTACAGTTACTGCGGCCACTAACCAGGAACTCTGTTCAGGCCAAAACTCGCTCAATCACTCTGCTCGCAGAAGTTAAAACTGCTCTCAAGGAGCACCTCACCTCACGAGAATTGCCTTAAATATCACATCTGCACTCCAGCCTTTCCGTGAAATAGTGTATGTAGAAAGCAGCAGCGGGTCATTTTAATAGATATTTGCTCCTTTCCTTTTGATGCGCAACACAACGTAGTGATGCAGCATTGCACTTAAAAATTATAAATCTGCCCCCAAGGCCCTTTCCGTGCTGGAAACACTTTTGCAGCTGCAAATTTTGCCATCACAGACAAGCAATAGCATAACTTTAACCAGTTAGTAGGTGTGCAAACTCTGCCCAATTACAAAGGAATAGAGAATAGTACAAATTGTTATTCATCATTCCTGCGCATTCCTATAACACATGTGCACAATTTGTTCCTGCTATTGACATTAGTTTTTTTCTGTCACAAATTGTGGGTTCAAACTCCCACAAACTGAGGACAGACAGTAATCTAGTTTTATACACAAACGTGTTTGCACACAAAATAGAATTTAGTGGCTCATAGTAATTGTGCATAACCACAAAATGCTCTAAAAGAATGGCAAAGGAACATGCTGGCAAATAGGGACTTTAAAAGGCACAGTACATTGGCCAGAGTTCCCAACATAATAATCGCAACAACCTCTAGCTGAAAACCATTATAATACAACATCCTAACTCATATCACTCAAGCAATTTATACTTTTCATGTTTCGAAAATTTGAAATAATTGGAAAGAAAGTTCAAGGACTTGACTTGACTGCTTCATCATATGGTGCATCAGGGAGGTAATTTAGAGCAGTCTTAAGGCCTGAGGCACAAAACTGGCTTCTTGCACCACACTTACTCCACCAAACAGAGAAAAGACTCCCCCTTTGCAGAGGGAGCACCTTGCACCACAGAGGGCATTTTTCACAAAAAGCATGTCTCCCAACTCCCTATTATTGAGGCAGGAATCAGATTGTCACTATGTGAAAACTAGCAAATGCTGGGATGAAGGCTCGGAGGAGACAGCAGACCTCTGTCCCAGCATTCTAGAGTGTCTGAATGGTGACCTTGAACCCCTAAGAAGACAGGGATCACCATGCAAGGATTTGACTCTCTGTGACTGTGACCTCGGAGATGAAAAGAAGAAGGGGCACCCTACTCACTAGGAACCAGGATATGTCACGTGTAACAGAAACAAAGGTTCCATCAGAAAGTTAGGCTAATCTATAATAATAATCAAATGCACAATCACAATGACAACAAGCATTGGAAATGCAATAGGTCTCGCAGCATTAGAGTTAGTGCTTTTAGAATTGTTTATGGGGTTTTTTTGTAAATCTTTAGCATTTTTGTTTCCTGTAGCCAATGCTAAAGAATTAAAAAAAAAAGCCATAAACATTTCTAAAAGCTCTAACTCAAATGCTCCGAGACCTATTGCACTGTGTGAGGGTGAGGGGTTGAGGGTGAGTGTGGGTGAGGGTGAGTGAGGGTGAGTGAGGGGTTGAGGGTGAGTGAGGGTGAGGGGTTGAGGGTGAGTGAGAGTGAGGGTGAGGGTGAGTGAGGGTGAGGGGTTGAGGGTGAGGGGTTGAGGGTGAGTGAGGGTGAGTGAGGGGTTGAGGGTGAGTGAGGGTGAGGGGTTGAGGGTGAGTGAGGGTGAGGTGTTGAGGGTGAGTGAGGGTGAGTGAGGGTGAGGTGTTGAGTGAGGGTGAGGGTGAGTGAGGGTGAGGGTGAGTGTGGGTGAGGGTGAGTGAGGGTGAGGGGTTGAGGGTGAGGGGTTGAGGGTGGTTGAGGGTGAGTGAGGGTGAGTGAGGGTGAGGTGTTGAGGGTGAGTGAGGGTGAGGTGATGAGGGTGAGTGAGGGTGAGGGTGAGTGAGGGTGAGGGGTTGAGGGTGAGTGAGGGTGAGCTAACACATCTTGCACCAGTAACAACAGTGGTGTTTCTAAATCCCGCTGATCCCTACTAAATCAAAGTATCTTATGGGATATCGCTCCTGTCATTGTGCTGGGGCGGTGCAGTTACCATGCTTCGGAGGTAGCCGAGCTTCTCCTTCCCCCTCCGTCCTGCGTCTCCAGCTGGGGAGATCAACAGCAGAGATCTTGGTCAGAGAATCGGACGACACTGCGGAAGTAAGCACGGGCCCTTCTTGCAGCAGCCATGACGGTCACTCTATCCGAATGAAGTCCCGCGGAGGAGGAGTGTACTTCTCTACAGACACCGAATAACAGTGACGGACGAGCAAGCGGTGACACTAAAAAGGGACTACGGTAGCCCTCGCCAGTGTAGTGTAAACGTGTCTGCCATGATGGGTTGGTGGTTCTGGTGCTTGTGTTAAGCGACTATAAAAAAAACGCGTATGAAATTAGTTCCGTTGGAGTTTTTAAACTACGTCAGCGTCAAAGAATTAACGTAAATAGGTAACAATATTTGATTTTTAGACTCTAAATTGATGCGTTGGTCCTCCACACGATAAACTGCGATGATTTAGTTTCGTGAAAATGTGTTAATGCTTAGTTGATACAGCGTTCTTCAAAAGCACCAGAATCAAGATTCCAAAATTGCTACAGTGTTTATGGAGAAAAGAGACTAGGTTTACTGGCCTATATGATTCGTGACATGAAAAAGGAATGTAAATACTTCTAAATAGTTGGGAAATTCCGCTTACCAAATGTGACACTATCACGCCTCGGATTAGCTCCACTAAAAGCAGTGAAGTCTGCATCAAAGCATCTGGTTTCATGATTGTCTCGAACAGACGGCGGGCAGGGAAGGGGGCGGAGCGGGGAGAGGGAACAGACGGAGGGAAGGCCAGATAAGGGGAGGGGGGAGGAGAGTAGGAGGAGGAGAGTAGGGGAGGCACGGCCTAGCGGCCGTGCAATCAAGAAGTGAGGGGGCGGGAGAGTAGGCAAGGCAGGCGGCTGGGGGGAGGGGGGAGGAGAAATGCGACGCGACATGGCAGGCAGGGGAGGGGGCGGAGCGGGGGCGTGGGAGGAGTGCGGGAACAGACGGCGAGGGGAGGAGAGTAGGAGGAGGAGAGTAGGGGAGGCACGGCCTAGCGGCCGTGCAATCAAGAAGTGAGGGGGCGGGAGAGTAGGCAAGGCAGGCGGTTGGGGGCATGTGCACGCGCTTTTAAGCTCAATGCGCATGCGCATTGAGCTTAAAAGTCACGTGCACTGCAAGGAATCGCCACGATTCCTTGCAAGTTGGACAAAGAGTGGATAAGCCACCATAGACTCGCAAGCTCGATGCGCATGCGCATCGACAGGCGAGACCTAAAAACAGGGTAAGGTCAGAAAGAAAGAGGGCCTTGTAGACTTTATGTGCACATTAATTCTTTTTTATCAGATTTGTAAAATTCAAATTGATATATACACAGACCAAGAAAAAACAATAGGGTGTTTGTGTCCCCAAGTGAAATGGAACCATAAAACAAACAGTGAAAAACATGTAACGTGTACAGCTTGGTTTCCACAATTTTTTTAAAAGGCGACCAAAGATTAACTTAGTATTGATTCCAGCTTCTGTGTACAATAGTCAGAGCTGTTAAACTTGTTCGCTTTCAAATACAGTCAACGGTGTTTCGAACCTTTAGACAGTGCAGGGTCTCTTCAGGACCAAGCGATATGGGGACAATCTGATGGCAATTGTTCAGCCTCGTGAGACAGTGAAATAAGTGAGACACCGATAAAGTGAGAGAGGAAAAGGGAATACTCACTCTGGGACATGGTCGGGTGCCCCGTATGAGAGATGAACTGGTGGACTGACAACGTTCCTAATCATAGGTTGCTCAATCGTGGTAGATGTCAGAAGTACATGACCCCCACTTAGTGTAGTAGTGATAAAGCAGATTCTTCAACTTAATTGAATCGGCCGTGGGACCAATCATGCCACGGGGATAGTATTACTCTTTGGAATGAATCTGTCAATGCGAACTGCACCGCTCGTCTGCCTGGTTAAAATGACCTCTGAGTTTGGAGACAGCACACGGTGGGGTCTGTGGGACTGCTGTCTGCCACCATCTCACAGTCTTCAGAGAGCACATGCAATTTTGATAGCTTGCACTTTGTGAACTTTGCCTGCAGCTAGATGCTAATTATGTCATACTTTGCCTCTTGAAACTCGCCACAACTAACATGTGCATTACATTAAGAATCACAAGGAGGGTGGTGGAGCTAAGTGCTGTACCAGATGCCACTCCTCCTGGACAGCAGTCGGAGGTGAGCTCAACATCGCTGGCTGCACCCGCAATCCCAAAGGCTACCTGGGATGGAAGAATGCTTCATATGCATTTCTCCAGTGGCATAACGCAAAATGATGCCCACACCCCTGCAGAATGTCATGAGGGGCCCAGGCGTCTCATAGGTCACTTAAATATTAATTAGTCTTTAGCTTAAAGGGGCCCGCCTGACGGGTTCCCCTCCCTATGCCTGCAGTACGCCTCCGCCATGGACATGAGGGCATAGGGTACCTTTTGCTGGCTCTTTGTCTGCCAGGATGTCACCTGAACAGTGTTGCTTTTCTGTATTTTTTTTCTGCTTGGGAAAGCAGAGTGGCTTTCCAGAGCGTTTGAATGGTTCCCTTTCCATGCCACAACACGCATTCTACCAGTCATGCAATCGCATGAGGGGGCCCCCTCCAAAACAAGGAACCATGGGGGGCCCCCCGCACCACAGGGGCTGGGGGGGCCTCTGTTTCGCCCCTGTGCACAGGCAGAGGTTCAAGTGCCCTAGGCAGCTGCCACATGGGATCACTGACAGAATATCGGAACACTGGCGTAACGAAAATTGAGTGGGCCCCTCTGCAAGGCACATGGAGGAGCCCCACTCCGGATTGAATCCTGAGCTCTCAGGCCAGACTACTGTGCTGAGGGGGCCCCCTGAAGCTCAGAGGCCCCTGCACCGTGGGGGATGTGGGGGCCTGTGTTACGCCACTGTATCGGGATCAGAAATATTGTGTGGACAGAATATTGTGTCAAAAATAGCGAGGACAAAAACATTAAGAAGTATAGATTTACTATTTCTAACTCCACATCTACATACCTTGAAGCTATATATATGGTTAAGGTTCATATATGTGGAGTTCTATATGGTAAAACATTGCTTACCTATAAAAACTTACCTTCACAGTATTTTTGTGCTCAATTTTCTTGACACAATATTTTGTCCGCACAATATTTTTCTGGGATATTTTGTGTAAACACCTTCCACATGTATATGTATAGCTTGCAGACGTCTCATATGGCGGAAGTTGGTAGTTCAGCCCCTTCATTCATAAATATAGCCATAACATGTGAAGTTCAGCCTCCTCAGGGTCAAGTGTGGCCTCAAATGTCTCGCACAACCTCCCGGTGCACAGTTATAGCTCAAAGCCTCCTCTGTCACAGGTTTAGCCTTGTGTGTCTAGTGTTGCCCCAAATCTACCAGCATAGTCTGCCACTGCCCAGGATAGCCTGAACATGCTTAGCACAGCCATCCACAGAATGCAATGTGCAGTCAAACATGCCTAGCATAGCATTCCCATGTGAGAGGTTAGACTTGCTGAGGATGAAGCAGCACAACAGCAATACAACAGAACATGGAGCTGATGCTCAGAATACATTTCCATAACAAAAAATTGAGAGAGACATCAAAGGAGATGGACTACAATGTTTAGCATCAACAGTGAAGCATGACTACAAGTTGTCCACTGATGTAGAAGGTTCATTTGTCCACTGGAACAGAAGTACAAGTAGTGTGGCTTTAGTTCACCTACTATGGCAGTGTTTGGAGATAATAAATCTGATCCCATTCGGCCATTTCTTTGTAGATTGACAAGGGCCTGGCAGTTTCCCCAACAATAAAGTTTTGCAAAAACAATGCTAATACAAGCATTGGCACCGCTAACAGACTGGAGCATTAGCTATGATTAAATGTAGGAGAATATTTTCCCACAAAAAGATCTAGAGTACAAGGCAATCATCGTTAGCAGTAGCACACAGCAATCCAAGCATGAATAAGGGAAAAAAATAATGCATAATGCATCAAGGGTAAGATTGCATGGGAAGGAAGAATGGCATAGTCTCTCTAACTAGGAACATGTACATATGAAATCATGAAACATTTGCAACATTCAGCACAGTGAACTCATCTTCGTCCAATGGAAAAGGGTCTTCCGATGGTCTGTCGTCTCTCCTCCGTTTCCCACAGTAAACATTCGTGCCAGTGAGCAGTTATTTAAAAGTTTCTAATATGTCTTGCACTAGATACATGAGGGAAGGTTCTCATGAGAACCTTTACACGCCTATTCTGTTAGCTGTTGTCAGTACCCCACTGTGTGGACAAAGGGCTGATCTAAAGCAATGAAACATTTCTATCTAAAAGTCTTAATGAGACCATGCAAAACAATATATTAAGTTTAATATTGCTAATACACTATTCATGCTAAAATAGTGCAGAATGCATTCTTTAGTGAAATGAGGAAATCATATGGAGTGAGCAAGTAAAGAAATACATTTCTCTTAGAGCAGCACATTTTTAAAGTGATGAATGGTTTTCTGCAGTCAAATGATTATTTAGATCATCAGTTTTAAAAGACAAATGTCAAGCAGAAGGTGAAAGAAATATTCAAGCCTAGTTATAGAAGCTCTTTAAGTATGGGAGTCTGCGACTTATTTAAGCTGCATGTTTATTTTACACCTTCAAGAAAACATCTTCTCCTACGGTTTAAACTACAATTTGAAGAATCATTTCTATGTTTTCTCTTTTCTCTTCTACGGATAAGATAAATTTGAATGCATTTTCTAGTGTCGGGCACATTTACTTCAACGTCAACCGAAGTAAATTTTTATGAAAAATGTAGACTTTAACAAAGTTGATACCATGAGCCAGTCCTACTGGCAAGTATAAGAGAGTGAAAGCCAATCTGTGCAGCATAGCACAATTAATTAAACCTGCTGCTGAGCCAAGGCTTCCAACAGAAGCCCATGAACATAACAGAACGCAGTATCCATTACAAGGGCCGGCAGAATCCTACACATATTCCATGTTTGTTTACATTTGATTTACAACAATAAACTCAGTCAGCTTGGAAACATTAAGTTAGAAATGTGCCAGTAATTACTGTGAACAAAATGACCCAGTCCGCGTTACTTTAAAAGAGGTGCAACTAGGGGCGTTGCTACTATTGCTGCAGCAGGTGCAGTGACATTGGGGCCCTGAAGTACCCATTCAACCCTGACAACGCTGCATATTCGAACCCTGGCACTTTTCTCCCGCTCTGATCCTGGTCAGAAGCGAGAGTTTCGTTTTAAAAATTTGTGGTGACCTTTTTTAAAACTGCTTTGTAATATTTTTCTCGACTTATACCTTAATGATTGTTGGGGGCACTCTGAGCTGGCTGAGAGGCTCGGGGGAACTTCCGCTTTGTTTTGGGGAAGGTCAAGTTGGCGCTCTATTTTTTTCTGCTGACGCGCACTCACGCACACATTATTGGCTTTAAATCACGCTGATGACGCGGCCGCGCTGTGGCAATTTTCTCTCGCTCTGATCCTAGTTAGAAGCAAGAGTTTCTTTTTAAAAATTTGTTGTGACTGTTTTTAAAACGGCTTTGTAATATTTTCTCAACGTATACCTTAATCATTGTTGGGGGTGCTCTGCGCTGGCTGAAAGGCTCCGGGGGAACTTCCGCTTTGTTTTGGGGAAAGTCAAGTTGGCGCTATAGTTTTTTCTGCTGACGCGCACTCACGCACGCATTATCTGCTTTAACTCACGCCAATGACGCCTCCGCGCAGCGGGCACGCCAAAGGCAAACCCATCTGCGCCCGTACAGGACAGGGCTAAGGGCCGGAACCCCTGCTCGATTCTCCTCAGACAGGTATGGTTATGACAGGGAGCAGCTCTTCAGAATTAAAGGTGAGAGTAGGAGTGAGTGTGTGCATAGTTTGTCTTTAGAGGAAGAGAATATATGTTGCCCTTTGTGTAACTACAACTTCAAGCCCCCCAGGTTGCTCCCCCCTTGGCTACCAGTAAGGATAAAAAAATAATACATTTCCATGCTATTACTTAACTGTCGTTCCCTTCAAAAACATTCTAGTCAAATTCACCTACTCCTCGAAGAGAGGAGCCCTGATGCCCTTTTTTAGACAGAAACATGGACCAACAAGGATTCTGATGCTGACATAGTTCAAGCTCTTCCTTCTAATAATGCCATTTTGGGACAAGACCTTGCCAATGGCCGTGGTGGGGAAATTTCTATCATTTATAAAGATGTCTATAGATGTAGAGCCACCAGTGGCCATTTATCTGATTGTGAAAGCCTTTCATTTGGCATAAGTTTCTCTCCGACCTGTACTTTTTCAGGGATTCTTATATATCGCCCTCCAGGAGAGCTGGGTAATTTTTGTAAAGAACTCCCAAATGTAGCTACCAATTGGGCGAGTCTTTCTTCCAATTTTTCCATCCTGGGTGATCTGAATTTACATTTTGATGACTGTGACGCTTCTCCTGTGCAGGACCTTATTGAATGTCTAGAAACGTTTCAATTCAAGCAAATAGTGACTGGCCATACTAACAAATCTTACAGATATTACTTTGGCTGAGTCCATTGCGGTGCCGTTGTCTAATCATTTTTTATTATCTTTTATTTGGACCCCTCAAGAGTCATTACAGCCATTTGTTAGGACTAAATAATTTGTCTGTATATGGTCTAAACTTTCAGTGGAAAGCTAAGCGACTAATCTCTTAGATTCCACTCCTATTCCCCATTCTGATCCTTCGATGGCGAATGAGAATTTTAATAATTGGCTGGAGTCCTCCCTTGACATAATTCTCCCGAAGAAGGAATTATGCCATTGAGTAGGTTTGAATAAGAAAGTATGGTATACTCATGCTCTGAGCCAGCTCAAACAATCCTGTAAACAATCTGAAAGGAAATGGAGGAAGGATTTCACTGAAATAAGTAAGGGCAAATATAGAGAAGCTATTAAGCTCTATAAAAAGGAAATAAAAGGTGCCCAAGCTAGCTATTATCATGGAAAAATCATTTCAGCATCTAACTCCCTTTGGGACATTTTAAAATTGTGAAAGCTCTCCTTACTTCCCCTAGTCCCCCTATTGATGGTGATAATGCTCTAAAGCAGTTAAAATCAGGATCCCGGCAGACCCTGCCCCCGGCTATCCTTAATTTGGTCTCAGAGAAAATTTGCCCAGTTATGCAGGGCGTAATAAATGCTTCCCTTTTAACGGGCCAGGTTCCCCTTTTTTGGAAACAAGCAAGAGTTAAAGCCCTCTTGAAAAAGCGCAATTTAAACCCTGAGGGTTGGGCCAATTATCGTCCCATCTCTTAGTAAGTTAACAGAAAAATATGTGAATTCCTTATTGGCAGCTCATCTTGAGGAAAATAACTACCTCCACCCTACTTAGACTGGCTTTAGGCACCATCAGGGTACGGAGACCGCCCTTCTCGCCGTGGTAGAAGAATCAAGAAAGATCTTGAACGACGGAGGCTGCGCTGCTATTATTTTATTAGATCTCAGCACAGCCTTCGATACTGTGAACCATCATATCCTGATCCAAAGACGCAGGGAGGTGGGAGTAGCAGGCATTGAACAGTTAGTGATGGGAGAGGCACTCCTTTAATTAAACCAAATTGATACTCAATATTAAACTAAATTAAATTACGCGTGCTGTGGAGGAAGACGCAATGTCCAAATTGCGTCTATGTACTAGAACATGAAAAAAAACATAACAATAGAGCTCTATTAATGAAAGTAATAGAGCTCTATTGTTATGTTGTGTGTCATTTCAGGTACCGCCCCTGACGAAGGGCCATGGGGCCCGAATTGCATTGGGCAGGGCAAACTTGTCAGTAAAGTTATTACTATGTTGATGTGATGTCAATAATCACTGCGAAGATATAATTTTGTGAAAAATGAATTCATGGCATTCATTTACATTCAATGTTTAAAATTGATATGTCAGTAAAAATATAAACTTTGAAATCTAAAGGGTTCAAGAGTCTTTATGCATGAAATATGTCAAAAATTTGGTCATATGCATATTTATGAATTAATTTGATCCGAGGTTGGAATCGCAACAGTGCGTAGAGGGCAAGCGGTCACGCTTGATCTTTTTCATGTAGTAGCAGGCATTGCCCTAAAATGGCTACAGTCCTTTCTTGCAGACATCTTTTGCTGTCTTTGAAGAAGGATCACTCTAGAAGCAAAGGCCTTTGCAGTATGGAGTTTCCCAGGGATCTTCACTGAGTCCCACCATTTTTAACATCTACATGAGGCCTTTGGCGGATATGGTACTTCCCTGGGGAATCCATACTGTTACTTATGCTGATGACACCCAACTGGTGGTGTCTCTTAGTCAGCAAGATAAATCAGAGCCGGGCTTAGCTGCCTGCCTTGCAAAGGTATCTGAATGGATGGATCTGTCCTTTCTTAAGTTAAACTCTGCCAAGACAGAAATTATGATCTTGGGACATGCAGCCCCCAATAATTTAGATCTTATGTGGCCCAGCTGTCTTGGCTCTCCGCCTGTCCCAAAGGAACAAATTAAGAGTCTGGGCATTTGGTTGAATTGCAACCTGAACCTCACTGTTTAAGCAAGCAAAGTTGCTGGCATCTGTTATGGTCTTCTTAATCGGATACGTAAGATCCTTCCCCTGCTCCTATTTGATGCCAGGTGGATGTTGGTTCACGCCCTCATTTTGTCTCGGCTGGACTACGCAAATGCAGTCTGCTTGGGTGTGCCACAGGGAACTATTAAGAGATTACAGATTGCCCAGAATTGCACGGCCTGACTTTTGTTGATCATTCCGAAATGTAATTCTGCTAAGCTGGCGCTTGGTCTGCTGCACTGGCTTCCTGTTCAGGAAAGAACCCGGTTCAAGGCCATGTGAATTGTCCACAAGTCCATCTCTGGTAATGGTCCCTCCTTGATTCAGTCCATGGTGCAATTATACTGCACCATGAGGACTTTAAGATCCAATAATAAGCAACTGCTTGCAGTCCCCAGAATCAAACGGGCATGGACTGGAGGCCGGCGGTCTTCTTATAACGCAGCCCATTTTGAAATCAGCTCCCAGATTTCATCAGTCTTGAATCTGATCATCTTAGATTCAGGAAGCAGCTGAAGACTTTTCTCTTTCCGTGATCAGTGGTGTTTTGATTAGTGTCACAGGAAGCGCTGGGATGCCCTCGGGTAGCCATGCACTATACAAGTGCGTATTCATTCATTCATTCATTCTAATAGCAATCAAAGACGCCATTTTAATTGCTTGCACCATGGCATTCTTGCTACATTACTGTAACTATTGCATGAGTTAACTGAGAAATAGATAGATAGCAGATAACGTCCAATTGTCTTGTCTTTTCTTTCTAACATGTGGCTCCTTTTATTGCACTGTAAAAACCAGGTGTTATGTTAGTCAATTTAACATTACCCAATTTCAGGACCGTGGAAAGATAAGAGGCTGAGTTTGGCCTTGCTGGGCTATAAACTCATGACCAGCAGCTAAGACATACACATACAATCTGCCTCGGCTGCAGGAAGTTTTAAACTTCAATGTACAACGTTCTACCATCTGAGCTTCGGTTTTAAGTGTACCATTGTCCCAGATGTACTATTAAGCCGTATAAAATACCACAACACAAAGAGCTGTTGTTATACAAGTACAGATCACTCTATTTTGAACTATGCTTCCTGTTATAAGTAGATGCATTCATATCAGGGGAAAATTAAATATTACATACCAAGATACATGTGCATATCAGATCATGTTCAACTTGCTGCTTCTATGAACAAATAGAGGGTTATGTCTGCTACTAATAACTACAATATGTGGCATGTGTATTTATTTGTATACATAAGTTATTTACAGTTATTTGAAACCATAAACATGTACCACAAGATAAATATGGACAGCAAACCATGTAAATACTGCAGCTTCAATGCACATAAGGGTATTTATTTAGAGGGCTTTAATCAAGAAAACATAATTATACCAACCAATTACATTTTGCTATTAAAAACACCAAGAAAATCCTTCTGTCCTTCCCATACCTCCTCCCTCTGACTCATCCTAAACCTTTCTGACTACAATTATCTCCCAACCATCCTTCTCAAACTTTTACCCCTCTTTTTTAGCCATGCCACCCAAATAAACAAGCTTGGCATAGCCAATAGGTCTCGCCTTTGGGACTTTATAAGTGTTTAGCCATGCAACGGTTGATGTTGTTGCACCAAGGATATTGTGCTGCATAACTAAATACTAATAAGGTCCCAAAAGCGAGACCTATTGGCTATGCCAACCAGCTTGGCAATATCTAAAGGTATATCCTTTGGTCACCCTGCTCTGAAGTTAATCTAATTCACATTAACAACAATTTACCTAAGAGCAGATTATTTCCCTTTTGTGAGGGTCACCTTTGACACTAAGTTGAGCTGACTCCCCTTGTGTTGGGTTTGTCCAGTAAAATCAGTTGGGTTCACAGTAGGATCCTCTTTCTACTAGGAAGGGCGCCGCATGCATTCCATCTGTGTTGCATGTTTGACGCAAAAACATTGGCAATAGCAAACTACAGGGTACCCATATTAGGCGTTATTTTCATTTACAAAAAGTTAAATTCCTAGAGAACATCTTCTTGAAAATGATTCTGATCTGTCTACAGGAGTCTCTACATTCACTTGTTATGAATAGACTGTTTTGCAGTATGTGTGATAAAACTAAATGAGTGCTTGTATCAGTATGGTTATCAGTAATGTTGACAATACTGTCAAACACACATGCTTAGTTAATAAGAGATCGTTATTGCATATACAAGCAATGCACAAAGGAGAAGCTGAGGCACACGGATACTGCACTCAATACACTTGGGAGTAAAATATTGTTCAGAGCATAGTGGTGCTAGAGTCTTGAAGACCAGCCGTCTTAGCCTTAAAAACCAGGAGAAACTTTCCATCAACTTAAGAAAAATATGACCTGCATAGGATCGATATCTTTAGTGATGAAAGCAGTACAGATTCAAATTTGAACTACAAGATGCACAGACTCCAACAAGACTTCTTTAGGGCTGCAAAACATAGAATATATACAGATTTTTTTTTTAAATCATCCGCATACAATAAACATGAAGACATTAAAAAGTATACACAATGCTACACGCATGCAAACAAAATGGGTACATGCTTTAATTAAGTATCGCATCACCACTAAATGAACTTGTGCAACTAAACAAGGACCGTTATGAACATGCAGTTATGTCCCTGAATTCCCTGTGCAAGACCTGTACATATCATACACATCACATTGCTGTGTTACATACTTTTATAAGATCGAGGCCAAAAATCAAAAGTGCACAATGTGTAGTTGCACTTCGTGTCTAGAATGCATAAAAGAAAGCACACATTAGTAAGTGACCAAGAATTGCGAAATGGGAGGTGTCCTAGCAATACCTGTACTGTATAACTAAGAAAGGAAGTGTCATAAAGTCATAGCATCATAAACTAGTCTACAATAGTTTTTTAAATGGTCCCGTCTATAAATGATAGCAAAGCCCAGTTCTACGGTCTAAATTAAAGATAGTATGCGAAGAGTTGCAAATCGTAACTAAATCCACCATTAAAATGGGACGTGGCTCTTTGTAAATGCGCTTAAAGCGCCGGTCAGAGGCAGAAGAGACAGATAATAATGTATACACTGCAATTAAGTAAAAAGTGTGCTCACCGTGTCTAGTCTGTGTAGCCAAGCAGCGTGTTGTGGTGTCTTGGCACGTAAAACAATCCCATATTTAATAATGAAAAAGAAAAACACAAACCACATACATGGTAATTAAAAACGGTTCAAATCAAGTTGCAGTCACTTTAGTAGCCCGGCTTGCTAAAGTGCACCAAAAGAAGTGCTTGGCGCGGCCTGCAGTGGCCCGGAGAGGAGGCTCATGAGGGTGAGGGGAACAAACGGAAGTTGTGGCGGGCGCGTGGAAGAGATGGGTGGAGGGCAGGTTGGCGCGGCCCTGAAAGTGACGCGTGAAAGTAAAAGTGTTCTGCTGCATGTCGCGCGCGAAGGGGAAAGCATTCCCACGTGCTTGATCAAAGAAGCGCGACAGTTCTGCATGACGCACGCACTCGTGCGTATTCTAGCAAGCTGATCGCCGGCAAAGTAGCATTTCTCAGAGCACCTACTAAATGTCTCAGCCAGACCAGCGCATGCGCTGGATCAGGCCGGGACCTAAAAACACACATGACCATCATGAACATATATTTACCAAAATACCAGAGGCAGTAGAAGTGACATCCCATGCCATTCGACCTTTACTTCAACTCACATACACCTGCTTACACGTAAACACAATTCTCTCTCACATAAACACACTCCATAATCATGCACCCAACATACGTTTAAAAGCATTGTTTACTTACCTGAAATGCCAGGGAGAGTCATATTCCAGCTAACGGTACCCATTCTTTATTGAACCAATAATGAATAATATATTATTCACTATTAGTGTAATAAAAGAAATTACCCGAAAACAAATAAACTGGAGCCCCAAACAACATCCATAAGGACGAGTTTCCCCTATATTACTGACACTGATTTGCCACCTCTGAGGCCATGGGTGACAAAAGCAGTGCCAGGGGTTGCAAAGACCTAGCCAGGGGTCGAAACCCTAAATAATGTTCTTGATGACCACTACTTCACCTTTTCAATTCCATTCCTATCATTCTATCCCTACTCAAAACTCCCCCTTTTCGGAGCCATTCACATATTTTTATTCCTACTCCAAACTCTACATAACATGCATGAAATCTAGAGCATAAACCTAACACAACTAATGCACAAGAAAAAAAGTTTGTACTGACCTACTAGCTACTAATATTGGGTTCCGGAGTAGCGTGCTATTCACCGAAAAATACTTCCATACCTCATAAGGGGTAGTACATGCAATATATCAGAAGGTATTAGAGCGCTTTACTTGAGCACCAGTTGCTGAAGGACACTTTCATTTTGTTAGGCTCAGGGAGATTAAGTGATTAGCCCGAATCACAGGATGTTGAGCCTCCCAACGAAGACTCAAACCTGCTCCCCCAGCTTCGAGCCATTAGGCCACATCCTCTCCCCTATATAAATGCATTTACGGTTCACAATGATTACTCTTCCGGCTGTTTCTGGAGCTCTTGAGTAGAACAATGCCATCCAAGGTCGAGGGGTTGCTCTAAAAGAAGGTTACAAAATTGAGCAGCTGGAGAACCTTCTAAATTGGACTGTAGAAATATTAAAATAACATATCAAAAGAATGCCAGCAGTTTCTTTTTAGATTTTCTTGTCCTGGTTTAAATTTAGAAAAGGATTAAGGGTGGCATTTGGAGAGACAAAATGACACCAAGGTGGTCCCTTCAGAGAAGACTGCTGCTGGTTGAATTTAAATATCAGTTCCGGGTGTTATCAGTAGCTTCACATGTGGCCATGATCACAGTGGTGTAACAATAGCCCTTGAAGCCCCAAGGTGTGGAGGTCGCCAAGCACCAGCCCCCCCCCCCCCCCCCCCCCCGGCACAGTGTAAAGTCAGGCCTGAGAGCTCCTGACATGGTCAGGGGTGTGGGAGCCCCCTCCATGCACTTTGCTGGTGGCGGCTCAAGTTTTGTTACACCACTGCAGGAGCATGCGCAAGGCTAGCTGGGTGCTGCAAGAGTCAAGACGATCCATGTGTCTCTGACAATCTTGTGCACACTGATGGAACAAACATCAAAACGAAGGTGGCCGTCTTGTATAACCAGCATGGTTTTAGAGATGGCAAACACTTCTTCGGTGCCCGTGCGGGTGAGTAGTGGGTGGGGAATTAATGGGTGCACTGGCAAGGCCATATGGCAGCTGAATGACAACCAGTATGAAGAAAAGCAGCCATCCAATATATATTCGATGGTAATTTTGATTTCCGGTCCACTTGTGCCTAGGGTGTTCAGAGTAACAATATGTTTATGGGTGACTAAGGGCTACCCTCACTTCTTTGCAGCTGAACAGTTTCTGAAAATCATTTTGTAAGCAATAGGCACTAATGGACATAAACGTTGCAATAGGTTGTCATTTAGCCAAGATCCAGGCACCCAGAGGTACTGAGTGTTCTTAGTAATTATATAGTTGTTAAAATAGGCATCATTTAGGGCAGACCACACACTAATCAAACTATAGGATAGTGAGATTTTTGCAAGTATATTTTTTTAACTTATTTTGGACATAATGAGCAACATGTTCTAAAAGCACCCAGGTGCCTTTTAGCTTTATAAGCACTTAAGGTGGAGATTTTTTTATTCGCTACTTTAAAGCAACATAAGTGCTGGCACACCTCAGTGGAAATTGTAGGTGGTTTGGGCATTAACTGTTTCAAAGAAATGGCAAACTAATAGAAAGCAGGGAGTTTTGGTAGAGGGAAACCAATATCACCTGATATCACCCGAACTGTAATGGTCGGATAGGTATCTTTCCCACTCCTAGAGTATGCCTGGTCCAGAGTATGCCTGGTCCAGACAACCACAAGACTAAGCATGGGCGGAAAATCCGTTTCGCTCGCGGATTTTGCGGATTTTCGGTAAATTCGCAATCCGCGAGATTCGCGAATCTCCCGCAAAATCCGCAAATCCGCGAGCAGCGGATTTTGCTCGCACTGCTCGCACTGTTCGTGTGAGTTCGCGGCTTCCCAGTACAACTTCGCGCCCCGCGAATAAGTGCAAAATTGCAGAAATACGATCTTAGCAAAACTGAAACTACTTACCAGGTTCAAAAGTTCAGGCTCATCATTAGTAGCCATTTCCTGTAGTGCTTCCTGAGGGGCCCCTCCAGAGTTCAGTTGCCAGTTGCAACTATTATGTGACCCTGCTCTGAACCTCAGAATAGTTACACATATGCCACAAAGGTCCTGAATTACAGCTAAGGGAGACAAGCAGGAGCCAGGCTGGAGGTTCAAATCCATTAATCAGCCCCTAATTCATTATTGTCAGTTGGGGCAGGGCAGGTGTTGTAACTAATTTTGCAACAATGAAAGCACTTAGCAAGTGCAAAAGATCACTAATCAGGAAGCACTAAGGAAGCAGGTGCCAGCTAAAAAAATATTCTGTGACACATTAATCAGCCCCAAATTAATTCAGGTCACTTGAGGCAGGGAAGGTGTGCTTGCGTTGCCACAATAATGTACACTGACTGGACAACCAGAGGGTGCTGTGATGAAACAGAGGGTGGCATGGGTGGGCCAGAGGGTGGCATGAGTAGTCAGAGAGTGGCAGTGGTGACAGAGAGTGGCAGTGATAAAGAAGAGTGCCCCAAACAGGCTGGACACGTAGAAACAACAAGTTCGCGAAACTTGCGACCCGACAGGTAAGTTCGCAATTTGCGACATTGTACAATACCCTCGCGAACTGGCAGAAACCCGCGCAAACACACCAAAAAAAAATCCGCAAATTCGCGAGAATTCGCGGATTTTGCGGATTGCGAGTTCGCAAATCCACAAAATTCGCGAACGCGAGATTCGCAAAATTCGCCCATGCTTACACAAGACCAAAAAATGCTGCCCCCGGTGGCTGCTAGCTTAAATAAAATATGGTTAGGTGTGAAGGCGCACGACTCACCATAAGCAGGCTAGGTGCAGCACTTCTCTTAGCTGTCCTCGAGCAAGAAAATGAAGGACTTCCTGCTTGTGAACGCAGCTGCAACCAATCCGGGAGCTGCTCTAATGCTGTCAAAGCAGCTTCAAGATTGGTGGGAGCAGGCTCACGCAGGCTCACTCAGCACTCATTTTGAGGCTGGGGGCCTGTGCCAGCGATCCCTAGGCTGTTCACAACCTTTGGATTGCTGGGTCTATCTACAGTGCATCTGTCGGGCTGGCCGTCGAAAGACAGCCGGCCCTCCAATCTGACATGCACACTGTAGACAAGTGTTGCTATCCTGCATTTGCAGGATTGAACCACGCCCCCACCCGCGTGCTGTACACAGTGCGAGCCAGTGTGGTGGCAAATAAGTACAATGGCATTGACATGCCTTTTTATTTATTTGTGTTGGCCTGCCGTGCTCGCCGCAGGTAGGGCAACACTCCTCCGCTCATGAGGAGGAGCCGCCCATGGCTGCTCCCCCTGGTGGCACTTCTAAGAATTGCCTGTGATGGAACACATTGGTTTCTTTCAGTAGTGATCAGATTTTTCCCAAGTTGACATTCATACTTGTTTACTTCAGGGTTCAACATGATCCGATGTTAGTAAAATTAGGGATCCAGTCCTCTTCTGACGCCTTGAAGTCCAGTTATTGTTGAGTGAGCAATATTTAGAAAGGGACTGCACAATATGTTTATTTATGAATGCATAACACATGAATGTTTAATGAAGTGGTAAGCTGATTTACACTTTTCTGGAATGAAGACATGCTTAGGGGGTGGAAGCATTTCTAACTTATACAAAGGGTACCCTGAAGGAAGAAAACATATGAATTGTTTTATTGGTAACACTGACTGTCGGATTGTTTAGTCTGCCTCCGGCTCAACACTCAAACATATTTCGAAATGGCAATGATTAATTTGGAAGCATTTTGCTTTGTATGTCAAAGCGCCTTTGAGAGATCAATGGATTGTTGGGAGTATGTTGGCTGCAGCTCCATTGAACAAACACAGATGTCTTGCTTCTGATCTCTGAACAACTCACAAAAACAAACATCTCGTTCAAACTTTCCCTTTCAAGACTCTACTTCTAAAATGAAGCTGACGAGACTCTTTCTTAGCAACCATCAAGTAAGTGGTCACTTGCAAGATCTCATCATCGAAGATAAATCCCATCTGCACGATGTGGATTGGAGCTTTTGTGATATTGTACGAGAACCAATATTACTATGTATCTGGTGTTTCTATAGTGTGAACCTAGCCAAAAGTCAACGGAGAGCTGTACATGGTCAAAGAGAAGCATAAAGTCAATGAATAATAGGAGAGGAAGCGGAGTTGAGCATCATTACTGCATTGTGATGTAGTGTTCTTTAAAGAGGCGAATCTTCAACTCTTTCCTACAAAGCGGATTCTGATAGATGAAGGGATATTGTTGCAGATCCTGAGTGCAGAGATGGAAAAGGCCTGCTGTCTTGTTTTTTCTTTTTACACTTCATAGTCTTCGGCCTGATGATGACCTGGCTGCAGTGTGCCGAAACACAGCAGAAATAGCATAATACAAGATAGCTTTACAGATGGAACAGACTAGGAAGGGGAGCCAAGGGAGCTCCATCAAGATGGGGTGATGTGATCAATTCATTACCACTAGTATCTAGTACCACTTTTTCTAAGTGACCCTCATGAATATCAACATAAAATTCAGAAAAGCAATGACATAAATAATGAAACATGATGAAGTCACATTGACAGGACCAATAAACATTTGATATGAGCAGTTTGTTCTTCGCTGATGCACGTGCAGGAACAGTGTCATAATTTCTGGTTTTGATGGAAAATAGACCGAACAAAAACAATTGTTGACTTTTTGACTAACATTTCATTTGGCACCACTTCGAAGTGGTGCTATAGGACGGCTCCCTTACATTGCGTTGGGGAAGCTCAGGACCTGTGAAAATGTAATTTTTCTACGCCATGTTGTCCTACACAATCGGGATTACCATGTGAAGGTGGCACTACACATGCTTCACTGTCTAGCGTTCCAGGCATTTTTCCATGCCTGAGACTTAAGCACAAATTGGCTCACAACAACCACATAGTGGTAGAGATGGAATCCTACGGACACCAACAGGCCACTTGACCTCCCCCCACATGGGTATGGGAGTGGAGAAGCAGGAATTCTCTACTCCCTGAACTCTTAATTAAATACCAAGATTAAAAAGTACCCAAGCAGTGGAGTGACACATCACATCACAGGTACTGAAGCCACTGTGATGCAGGTGGTGCCCCAACCTCCAAGGCGTCTCCTTTCCACCTAAGGCATACGAATATCTGTGATATATGGGCATGGGAATGTCAGTTGCACCTGACCAGTTTTTGCAGGGGTGTCCCATCAGTGTGCGTTATGCCACTGTACCCAAGCACAAAACCAATCTTTCCAAAGAGCTGTAATTGCTTTCTTGGCCTCTCTTCCTCTTTAGTTAAGGAACCCTCCTTCCCTCATCTGACATTCAAAGGCTTTTTCTGGGCTTCCAGCCTTACCTCTCAACCCTTGCAGAATTTATACCTCAAGTGCTTCAATTATGTCTGTCGTCAAATGTAAAGCACACTAATACTTATCTTAATGAAACGAGCGCCTAATATAAAATCTAGCTAAATAAGTGTATTTTCTCTGGACACCTCACAAAAGGGCCCCTCTATGGAAATGAGACAAAATGGAATTTATTTGCATTCACAATTAAGGGGAAGAAAATAAATAGGGCGTGCCAATGCTGATGGGCTGGCGTGAGCAGTGGTGTACCGGGGTGCGCAATGTAAGCCCCCTTTTTACATTGGACGTATCCCTCCAGCAGTCATGGGTCATGCCCGGTCTATTGTCAGGTAAGAAAGAGTGCAGATTCAAGCTCGACCATGGTAAATAAGGAACGCTTCCCCATCTGTACTTGGTACACCAAAGTCGCAACCCATGGTGCTTAAAGCTATCCAAACTTTAAGTGTGATGTCCATTGATGATCCAAGTAAGGTGGTCCATTTCATCTTTTCAGGATATCCACCTAAAATAAATTTACATTCAAACTAATGCAAATGGAACTTCTATTCACAGACAATGAATATCCTGAAAATCTGCCATGGATAGCGCCCTCCTGGACCTGCGTTCTAAGAGTGCAACACACATACATAAATACACCGAGCCTATTGCACCCATACATGTGTGTGCTGCACAGACACGAAGTAGGTGTAAAGTAGGTTTCACACATCCAGCAAATTTTGTATAACATCTATCACGTAAATATGGTCAGACAGCGCTTAGAGACCCCTGTGGTTATAACGCGCCATACAAATTAAATAAATAAATAAATAAATAAATAAGTTCAAAAGAAGTTTCAAAATCAGACTATGCCCAAAAGGCATATTTTAGAAATCTGGTTACTACTGGCTTACTGAGAGAATTGTTCTGTTATGTTAAGATAACTTATAAAACGCACCTATACCAGAGGGTGTTTTGTTGCTGAATTAACAAGTAAACCAAGAGTACAGCAAGAGTGCGTTAGAGAAATATCCTTATGAAACAGTCCTTTTCTATATAGGCTTCAAGTTCGACTTCGGACATTCAGCATACTTTGCGTAAATAAAACCTCTGGATGCAAAACTAGTTTTGTTCTTCAGCACTGTGCTTGTATGAAGAAGTTACAACTTTTCCATACATAAATCTCACTAAGAGACTTAGAAAGCTTGGGAATCTGATCTTAACAGTTACCAAAGGATAATACATAACAAACAAAGAAACAAACCTTGGCAAAACCAATAGGTCTGGCTTACAAACAGAAAATGCCTCTTCATTGTTGATGTGTGTATGCATGCATAATTTACATCATTTGGATTGGACCAGTCTCCATAGAGTTGGTAATCCCAGACAAATTCAGGAAACACCATCGTTGAGAACAGTGTGTGTCTGTATCTGTGTGTATGTGTGTTGATAGATAGTAATTTTCCAGTTGCAGAATGTTCTAATGATGTTGTGAATGCAGTTACAGCTTATTATTCATGTGCTGCAACCCACTGAGCTATTTTTGTAATATGCAAGCTTCAACTTCTCTCATAAGAGAGAGAGGCTTGTCTATGGCAGAGAGACTTCTGATGCTGACATTTGCTCTGCAGCTCCATTGTCTCATGGTACAGTTTTCCCCCTCCCTTATGAGCAGAAAATCCCTTGTTTCAGCATTTCTTGCCTTGGGTATTTTTCTTGCAGAAATGTTTTCATGCTCTGGAGAAGCCGAGTCTCGGCTCCGTGGCCTTGAGAGAAAATGTTGCTTTTGCAGGTGCAGATGCTTCTTGTGTGAGGCTATTGTTCGCCCTCTGCTGAGCCCAGTACTTTTCCAGTCAGGGCGTAGCTTTACCCTGCCATGCGATGTTATAATGTATTGTCATGATGGGATGGGTCAGTCCTCTCGGCGCACTCCCTGGGGTGAAGACCTGAGGGGGCCCATCTGCAGATGAATCTTATGGCCAAATAAATATATTACTTATTCTTCTCCACAGTCCGGCTGGCGTATTATATGAGAATGATAGATCAGTGAGGTAAGTCGCTCAGGTGGATTTGTGCCACGCTTATCAGAGTGTCTGCACACCGTGGTATGAATGGGTAGAGGTGTCACATCCATGATGCACTGGTCTGCATACGTGTATTACCATAGCACTGAAGTCGCATTCATAGCCCATGGAAAGGTATTTTGCTCAGATCTCTTGAAGTCCTCTCTTGTAGACTTGGGTTCTTTCTGGGCTGCGATATGCTCCACAGGGAGGCAGAGTCAAGCTAAAGACTGCCCAGTGATTGATTTTTGACAATTTGAAAAACTGGACATGTGCCATCGGAGCAGCATGGCAGATACTGTCAATATAAAAGGCTTAACATTGTATTGGGGAACATAATGATTATATCTCAATTGAGGGAATCTAATTTATGCCTCACACCGTAAACTACAGTCACAGTGTTACACTGTCACTCAGACAAGTTTGATGTTCAAGATGACTTTTACAAATTTTAGCTCCTATGTTTCTTCTATAGATAGTAGATTTGGGTCTCTAAGCAATTTTGCAATCAATTAGGAATGAAACAAGACTGTGGCTCCTGCATGCCCTGTTCCCCAATAATTGGTGAGCTTAGCTATTCGCTGGAAGCTCTGCAAACCATGGTGCAAGCGCTCCTTGAAAGTATACAATTTATAAATCAGAATGGTTCCTCTGCCTCAGACAGAAGTTCGGAATTGGAGGGGCTCAATTTCATGAAACTCAGGAGGGCAAGAGACTATAATCGCAATGAAGCACAAACATCTGGAAGCTGACAAAAGTATGGGGAATGCTCTGAACTTGACATCAGGTACTGCAGATGGCAGATCTGATATAGACTCTCCATCTTAAGACACAGCTCCTGAAAATGACACTGTCTCTTCGATTGTGTCCTTGAAGAAGACAGGAAAAGCAAACTATTAGAAGAGGAAGCTGCTTCTTTGTTGGAAAAGAATCAGATGAAACTAAGGAAAAATCTAAAAAATAAAAGAGCATCATGATATATTGCTTGGTTAGCTCCGATCTCTAAGCTATTTAGTGGTCTCACTTTTTAATCCAATTGTTCCCATCTCCCGAAGAAGGACTAGTACGAAGAATTGAAACTTTGCAGAGGAGCCTCTGGAACCTATAAGGGAGAAACTTGCAGATTAGTATTCAAAAGCACCAATGGAAGAGTTTCTTCCCACAGATGCTATGCAAAGTGAAAAGCAAGTGGCCACTCAAGTACTACTGAACAAATGTCACTCTCTTGTGAAACTGGATGTAGTTTTTAATTGCCATTGGGTTTGGATTCATGGGGGAATTATGCAGATTACTCTTCAGCAAGTTGACTTGTGAAGAGGGTCAGAAAATTCCAGCTGAAATATAGGCAGAGTAATTTTGAGCATATCAACACCTCATATACTTATGCTATTTTATCTAGACACGTTCTCGATCCGGTGGAAGTGGCACAACTCAAACACTGGTCTCACCCCCACCCCCCCAATAAGATGAAATGGTGTATAAACCTAATGTTTTCACCCTCACTCCAAAATACACCTCTAGAGGCACAAAGGATAATATAAATAAAGGAGATTATTACAATCCAAATCACCATTATTCCATTTGACCTCAGGAGACTTTGGTTCAATTAAGTTCCGAAACGTGTCACATATAGACTCAGTATGTAGAACTCTCGTTGAAAGTTCTAAAGGGTTATTTTAACAAATGAGACTTCAACTTTCCTCTGTTAAATGAAGGAACAAGAGACAATCAATCATTCTACCTTTTTTATATTTCAGCTACTAGAAGATTTCAAAAGCGCTAGTCAGCAGCAGGTAAAATGTGCACTGGGCCAAGATGGTTTACCTCTGTCTATTTTTAGCATCCATACACAATTGTGGATAATGCAGCATCTGGATTTACAACGTACCATATTCCAGGAGGGGATCTGTCCATCATCTATTTTTTAAGAAAGGTCAAATTGGAGGATCCAAGCAATTTAAGTTTCATTTCCCTTTTTAAACTTGACACAAGGCTTATGGAGGCATTCTACTGAAGTAATAGAAAGAATTGGCAAAAAAAAGGGCAATTTTATCTTTACCAAACTAGCTTTCGTGTATAATGCAATGCAAGCCACATCTTTAGCTCTCCATCATTACATCCTTGTCACTGGGACCAAGCTATATGCTTCTTTCATTGTTTATAGCATGGTTGGGATTATGTCTTGCTATGATACAAGCTATTGGCATAGGGAGATGAGAAGACTCTTCACAGACCAATTCAATTGTGTAGAGCAGCACATGGGTCCAAATAAGGTGTGACAATGGATCCTTTCTTTCTGATCCTATTTATAAAAAATGGGAGCTTAGTGCTGGTATGTGTATTGCCCCCCTCCTTCTTATGCTCTACACAGCGTATTTGGGCCCTTCTCTGGTCACAACCAAGGCATTTAATCCAAATTGCTGCACCAGCATCTGCACATGCTGCAATATGCGGAAAGTAATATTATATTGCACTTGCATCGAGATATAAAGAACTCTTAATATTTTGGAGATTTATAATCACACCAACACATTGGTGGTGTATAGCTCTAAAAGTAAAGTCCTAGTGTTTTCTAAAGATCTAAAAGACCTGGGGCTGATGGCAGAGTGGAGGTCACTACATACATTCTATGTTTAATTTCAACTGCCTTGGAATATGCATATCTGACCAAAGATCTCTAGCAAAGCTCAGACAAACGGTTCCGCACTAACTGTTGTAGGCCATACGAAAAAATTGAGAGCTCATCAGCTATTATTAGGTTAATAAAATCAAAATTTTTCCCTTTGTTAATTTAATGTCTGTGAATATTATCAGGAAAATTTGATACCATTCTGGATGATGTGCAACGTAATCTCCATGGAAATATGAGTAATCGTTCAAACTGTCTGATCTAGTTTCAACTCAAACTGGAAATTGGCTTGCTGAAACAATACGTGGTGGGTATGGCTTCTCATACAAAGTTATTTCACCACCTTCGTCGGCGTCTGAAGGCTCCCTCAAACACCACTTTGGAATAACCTTGGGTTATATATCTCGAGGCTGCCTTAAAAGATTTGGAAGCTATAGATATCTGGACCAGGCCAGAATGTATGTTAAAGCCGATAGCTTTCTTATATGATCTACACTTTATAGGGCTTGGAAGAAAGGAGTCAGCCACTTACCTTATCTCTTCTTGCAAAAGCACAATGTAGCAAGGTTATTTTGAAGGAGACAATAATCTGAGATCCAGAATAGCATGGTGCTGTTACCCCCAAATTCCCATTCTTGAGTTTAAGAGACTAAGGGCTTGATTCAGAGTTTGGTGGATGGGTCACTCTATTACAACTATGACGGATATCTTGTATGCTTTATTACAAGCACCAAAGGATATAATGCACTTTCAATAAGGAGGACGGGATATACGCCATGTTTGTGATAGAGTATGCTGTGCGCCATATTCTAAATTAGGACCTAAGGTGTTGGTTCCAACAAGGAACAACTGCAGGCAATGCTTAATTGCAAATGAAACCTTATTACGCATTTTATGCACCTTAAAGAGGCTGGAATGTAAAAGAAATAAAATATTAAGGTCCTGTTTCCTAAAGTTTGGAATTTGAATATGCCAGGAAGCAATCAGCTTCTCCTTGAATGGTCATATCCTTTTATGTTATTTGGAGTTGTGAAGTACTTCATAGCAGCTGGCAAATGCTTTAGTAAGGCAAAGTTATCTGTTGACCAAGAAGTTCTATTATGAAATGTGAGTATATGCAGTCTGTTTTAATCATATTTATTTCTGGAGGCAAACTATACTTTAATAGGCCAGTAATTACTTAAATTGAATATACTTTGTAAATTATTTTATTGAATGTAATCAACCAGCCTTGAGTTACCAAACTTTTAGATTTTGTATATTTGATAGAATCAGTAACGTTGGCTGCTGCTGACTGTGTAATAATTAATCATGCAATAAATTTGATTTGGGTATGTACTCATACTCCACATGAGTAATACCAGACTTCAGGAGAGGAACATTGCTCTGTCAAACATAACTGTACAATGCTTTTGGGAAGTGAAACCACAGTTTAATTGCAAATACAGTCAAGGCATGTTAAGCACCCGCAGCAGCCAGAGCTGCTGACTCGGTAGCCGGGGATCCGGTTTCGAGTCTCGGCGTCAGTGCAACATCCTGTTAGACTGGGCAAATAACTCAATCTCTCCGTGGCCATGGACACTGCCTGGATACACTCTCAGGTAGTAAGCCACGCTATATAAATCGACAAACATTAACTTTAACCCCTTAACAAACCTATGCAAACTTGTTGGAAGGAGTGCCAGAGTTTCCATCATACCGTGTAAACCGAGCAAACTACCGGACTCCAAATCAGAATGAGGACGCTGAAAACCACACTGATCAAGCATCTCAACCTAAGGACTCATGGCCGATCCCAAAAACACAATCTTTGCCATTAAATCGCTTCCCTGCCCCTAGCTGCTCCACTTTACACATGAATCCATTCTACTATTATGTAGAGGGCATGCCATATTCCAGGTTATAAGGAAGAATCCTGCATAGTTCTTTGTGCCTGGTCAGGAGCCCATAATACCGGGTGCATAGGACAGTGGCTTCATATCGCTGTCAGCTGAATCCATCCTCCTCAGGTCCTCTCCAGCAGGCATTTCCTGTCTCATGAGGTGAGCAGAGACAGAGGGAAAGGACTTGGATTAGCTTTTTCATACTCCTGCACTAAAAGTGATGAAAGAGCTGCCTGTAGCATAGAGACGTGGAGGATGCAATTGCTGCTATATCTCCTGTTGCATCTCTGTAGTGGCGATGTAATTCTAGCAAGAATGTTTTGTATGTAATGTAGAAGGTTTTATATGCAACAAAGAACATAATGTTTTAAATGTAAGATCTGGAGTCTTCTTGAGTCTGGAGTTCGATAAACTGCTTTAGTTGCTTATCGGGCTCCAAGCTGAAAAGTACACTGACTAAATCTAACTGAATCAAGATACGAAGTCTCTTGGATTATATATCAATTGATCTACCACATATTGCCGACGATTGGGATTTCTACTCCACCCACCGACCCACACAGCGGTTTTCTGATATTTTCAAGGAAATTTAACGTTCGGATTAATTAACGTTTGGATTAATAACTCGGATATGGCGTTCATGTGACTGACTTGTATATTTCACTTTTCCACACGACTTCGTCGACATCCTGTGACTCAAGAAGTTATTTAAAGTAGTTGCGGAGTCACAGTAGGATTGGGCTGAGGCGTGTATGTGGTATGCTTGTCTAAATCAAGATAATTTGAAGATTTCACTCGGAAGTGTGATTTCACCATCTAATGACTTTTTACGTCATGCATTTAAACTTCACGAGCAGTGGTTGCTGCATTTCAAAGACTTGGAAAACCCTGATTTACTGGTATGCGCAGGTTGTTTTCTTTTTGATCGTTTGAAAACATGCAAATCACGCAATTTACCGGAGTGGTTTGTGACGTCCAGTTTCTCCTTCCATCAGTCACGTTCTGTGTTCGGATCTTCTATATGACGGAATGTTTGCTGGAAGACATTGTGTTACTTAAGCATGCCAAATGCCATCCAGCAGAGTGTAAGTGAACGTGCCTACAACAGATTGTTTGACTTTGCTGCCTAACGTTGTGATGCTTAAGTGTGCCGAAAGCCATCCGGTGGAACGTCTGTGAACGTGCCTCCATTTTGGTTTTGACATCGTTCATATTTTACTCTTCGTTTGCCAACCGCGTACTGTGGTTCAATTGTATTTCAATTATTTGCATAATGAACGAACGAAGAAGGGAATTGTCTTCAGTCTTTATCCGATTTATCTAATTTTCAGGACATATTCAAGTAAGATATTTCGAAAGTCAATTTAGGATTACTTTTGTCCATCTTTCAAGGAGCAACTTATTTCAAGTGTCATAAAGGTCATAAAGGATATTTATTTATTTGGTGACACACACACCTTAAGAGAAGAGTGTCTTCTGTGGTTTATATGAAGTTCTTTGATACTATTTAACTGTTTAGTTCATTGTATTCAACGTTGAGTGTTCTGGTGATATACTCCCTCTTGCAATAACATGTCTTCTGTGCGTGAAGTCACACAACCACCTCCATTCTTGGAAAAGCCAGGAAAACCAGCAATGATGTAGGCAGAGTGGTCTGGGTTATTTGAAAACCATATAGTAGCTATAGACGCTGCTGAATATTCCCCACCACGTAAATTTGGATTATTGTTTGGTAGCTTAAGTTTCGCTGACCAACGTATTTTTAACAGTTTAACACCAATTCCACCTCCTTCTGGGCAATCTGGAGATAGGCAATGGAATGTTTATTTAGAAGATATTGCTAGATTAAAACAAGCATTTGCAATGCAATAGGTCTCGCATTAGGAAAGTTTGAGTTATTGGTATTGTAAATGACAAATTTTTTATTTAGGTTTTGCTTTTGAAAATAGTGAAAGTAATAGCTTTGTCATTTACAATGCCAATAGTTTTAGCTTTCACAAATGTTACACCTATAGCATTTGTAATGCAATATGTGTTGTATTTACGTGACTTAGATGTATTGATATTACAAATAACAATGGCTTTTAATTTTTTAAAATAATTAATACTTAAATAAAAGTTATTGTAATTTATAATGGCAATAGATTAAACTTTTGTAAATAACTTTTGTGAAGATTATGTTCATTGTATTTTATTGTGGCGAAAATCCAAGAACAGAAGTGAAATATTAACATCTTTTTGTGACATTTGTAATAAAGCTTGAAACATTGAGAGAATATATTTGAACCAGGTGTTGAATGGTTGCACAGATTGATGCTGTGGTGGCGCTGAGTGGTGTTGTGGTGGCGAACGAGTGATGCTGTGGCGTTCAGTGATGCTGTGGTAGCGCATAGTGATGCTGTGGTGCCCCTGAGTGGTGCTGAGTGAGGCTCTATGCTATGTTGTGTTTTGCTATCGTATGTTTTGATTTGTTATGCTATGCTGTGTTTTGTTATGCTATGTTTTGTTATGCTATGCTATGTTTTGCTATGCTATGCTTTGTTATGCTATGCTATGCTTTGTTATGCTATGCTTTGTTATGTTTTGTTATGATATGCTATGTTTTGTTGTGTTTTATTATGCTATGCTATGTTTTGGTATGCTATGCTATGCTGTGTTTGGTATGCTATGCTATTATATGTTTTGTTTCGCTATGCTATGTTTTGTTGTGTTTTGTTAAGCTATGCTATGTTTTGTTAAGCTATGCTATGTTTTGTTGTGTTTTGCTATGTTTTGTTATGCTATGTGCTGTTGTGTTTTGTTTTGCTATCCTATGCTTTGATTTGATTTGGTATGCTAGGTTTAGGTTTGCTATCCTATTCTTTGTTTTGTTATGCTATGCTATGTTTGGTTGTGTTTTGTTATGCTATGCTATGTTTTGTTGTGTTTTGCTATGCTATGCTTTGTTATGCTATGCTATGTTTTGTTATGCTATGCTATGTTTTGTTATGCTATGCTATGCTATGTTTTGGTGTGTTTTATTATGCTTTGTTTTGCTATGCTATGTTTTGTTATGCTATGTTTTGTTATGCTATGCTAAGCTTTGTTTCGTTTTGTTATGCTATGTTGTGTTGTGTTTTGGTATGCTATGCTATGCTGTTTTGCTATGCTATGTTTTGTTATGTATGCTATGTTTTGTTATGCTATGCTATGTTTTGTCATGCTATGTTTCGTTACATTATGCTTTGTTTCGTTATGCTATGCTGTTCTGTTATGCTATGTTTTGTTTTGTTATGCTATGTTTAGTTATACTATGCTGTTTTGTTTTGGTATGCTTTGTTATGTTATGCTATGCTATGCTTTGTTATGTTATGCTATGCTTCGTTATGTTATGCTATGCTATGTTATGTTATGCTATGCTATGCTTTGTTATGTTATGCTATGCTTTGTTATGTTATGCTTTGTTATGTTATGCTATGCTTTGTTATGTTATGCTATGTTTTGTTCTGCTATGTTTTGTTGTGTTTTGTTATGCTATGCTATGTTTTGTTATACTATGCTGTTTTGTTTTGCTATGCTTTGTTATGTTATGCTATGCTATGTTTTGCTATCCTGTGAGGGTGAGTGAGGGTGAGTGAGTGAGGGCGAGTGAGGGCAAGTGAGGGAGAGTGAGGGTGAGTGAGGGTGAGTGAGGGTGTGTGAGGGTGTGTGAGGGTGAGGGGGGTGAGTGGGGGTGAGTGAGGGTGTGTAAGGGTGAGTGAGGGTGAGTGAGGGTGAGTGAGGGTGAGTGAGGGTGAGGGGGTGTGAGGGTGAGGGGTGTGAGGGTGAGGGGGGTGAGGGTGAGGGGGGTGAGTGAGGGTGAGGGGGGTGAGGGAGGGTGAGGGTGTGTGAGGGTGAGAGGCTGTGAGGGTATGTGAGGGTGAGGGTATGTGGGTGTGTGAGTGTTAGGGGGTGTGAGAGGGTGTGAGAGGGTGTGTGAGGGGGTGTGAGGGTGAGAGGGTGTGTGAGGGGGTGAGAGGGTGAGAGGGTGTGTGAGTGAGGGTGAGGGTGGGTGAGGTTGAGAGATCCACAAAGTAAACATAACACTGTTGGGGAAAGTGGACAAACAAACACCCTTAACATAATTTGAGCCTCCGCATCAACTGTAATTATTAGCAAATCCCTATCTAGTAATAAAAAATAAATAATTAAACCGCAATCTCAGAGGGGCGGTGGGGAGAGAAAGAAAAAAGAAACACGGTTGGGATGGGTAAGTGTAGCATCTGAAACAAATGATGCAGAGAATCGTGCCGGAGCCACAAATTAAACATAACACGGGAGAGGGAAGTGCTAAAACGGATGCCCTTAACATGTTTGGAGCCTCGGCATCGGCGGCAATTATTAGCATATCTCTATCTATTAAGTAAAAATAAATAAATAAACAGCGATGTCTGAGGTGGTAGGCAGCATTCCATTGCGGTGTGAGGTTGATGGGTGCAACGTTTACACAACTATCACACAGGGTGCATGCTGCGTTTCTTCAAAGTGCAACCATATCTTTTTCAAATACAATAAAAAAAAATACACAAACATGAAGAGCAGCAGACACCGGCGTTGTACGAAGTAGTTGCTGTCACACCGCAGGTCCTCAGCCCTCACTCTCTGCAGCTATCACACCTTGTTGTTTTTAATAACACAACATGCCTATCTGCTCATTATTCTGCCGCAGCCCTCTCTCTCGCTTAAATTAAAGAAGCTTTAGGCGCACGGTATTTCACGAGGGACCACAGTTCCTTCTCCAAATGCTAATTAATTATAAACAAATGATGCAGAGAATCGTGCCGGAGCCACAAATTAAACATAACACGGGAGAGGGAAGTGCTAAAACGGATGCCCTTAACATGATTGGAGCCTCGGCATCGGCGGCAATTATTAGCATATCTCTATCTATTAAGTAACAAGCTCGTTCCTACTGGGGTTGCGGTTGTTACACAGTTCTCGTGAGACTCAATCCACCTCCCTTATTTAGAATGACCCCCCCATGTACATGGAGTGCGCCCGCCTTCAATAAACGGACCTTGGCAGGGCCTTGAATCCCAACCTGGGGATCTCAAAACGTCAGCCTCGCACCCAACCCCCCTCCCACTCCGCTCCCACCCCAGTGCTTCTCCTTCCCTCCCTTTACCGCTGACTAAAGAAACGAGGGGGCTGGTTGAAATTCTGCACTTGAAACGACATGTGAGCGCTCGCGCCGATTCCGCCACAGGCACCAGCATCCTTCCACCCGCTCCGCACCAGGGCCGCCTCACGCTGCACCCACCGCTTGGTGCAGGCTCCCCTATTCCCACGTGCACCCAATTTATATAACCCCACACGTAAGATGCAGCGGGGCCATAGAGTGCCAACCACACGAGCTCCTATGTCAGTATCAAAGTTGGTGCCTGTTGTGTGCACGCTGCCAGTTGTAGGTGGCACAGCGCCTGTGCCCACCCCGCTAGTTTCACGTCTGTACTGACACACAAATAAGCAGATGTGCTGCACTGTAATGGCCTTTAATTTAAGAGCGGTACAGATGGCATTAACTCGGGCTCCCTGGCATTAGGAACGAGCCGGCGTTGCCCAGTGAGGTGTGTTCACTGCCCAGTGAACACACCTCACTGGGCAGTTCAGGTGGCATCACCTCCATGTTATGTAAGGTGCCGAATAAAGGGGCAGGGTGGCACCAGCTCTCTCCGCGTCCTGCTCCCAGCGCACTTATCGCACTACTGAGGGGGTTAAAAGGTTCCTTTTAAACCATTTCACAAGCACTGCAATACATACATTGTTGCCCCTAAGGTGCATGCGGTTGTATGCAGTTTACTCGACATTCTCGAATGCAGTATTTTAAAAACCATGCTCAAAAACATGTGTCCTACTTAAGGCGAATACCCGATTCTGCCCCAAACTTGCAGTTATCTACTCAACAGAGAACCATTGTTTACATTAGATCATTTAAGCACACCGCTCAATGCATGCATGGGATACACATCATTTTAACACACAGCACTATACATGCATGGGTTTATACATCATTTGTGCACACAACACTATTCATGCATGGGTTTTTTAGTGTACCACATCCTGCGTAAGCTAAGAAAATGTAATTGTGAATACAGGCACCGAGGATTTGATGAATATTAAATACAGGTCAGCTATCAGCTATAAACTACTTGCACGTTGAGCGTGCACCTCATGAGAACGGAAGTGCAGCATGTATGCCGTAAACGAGGGGGTGCACGGACGGTCTTACATGGAAAGGCCCACACTTCATTTTAATCCGGACACAATATTATGCTATTGGCTGATTAGCGCTGGTGCCTGAACTGCATTCCTCATCAGACGGCTACGTTCAACAATGCTCTCTCTCTTTTAGGCCCCCCCCCCTCCGTTACACCCGCACAAAAGATCCACAGAAAATCTAATCTCAGAAATTGCTTACTGCCTCCGAATCTTCAAATCCATGCATGTACAAATTGTCGTAGATGGACGTTTAACAGCCCAAAACACGGCGCAATGCAAAACCAGTTTAAGGCCACAGCTCCGCTGCCAAATGTCTCCACCCCCTCGAAAAAACTCTTCTGGAAGCCTCCTTCCAATTCAACGCACAGCAACAAGCACGCGCGCGTATATTACGAACGCAGGCGGGCTCTGCTTTTATAGGCAGGAAAGTTCTTTTGAACCTGCGAGGTTCCGGGAGATGCCCCGCCTCTGAGCCAGGCTCGCGGTGATGTAGCTTGTCCGGAGCGGGCACCTTGGAGGCAGAGGGGTGTGGGTAGTGGAGAGCCCAGAAGAAAGCAGGGATCCCGGGAGTGCTGGCGTTCTCGGAGACAGCAGGAGGAGAGAAATCCGGTGATGTGACGGAATGAAGGAGCCAACGACAAAAGAGCCCAGTAAGTGGTGGGGAGTGTGTGTGTGCCTGCGTGTGCCTGCATGTGTGCCTGCATGTGTGTGTGGGCGTGTGTGTATGCAGTGTGTGTGTGTGTGTGTGTGTGTGCGCGCGCGTGATTGTGAGAGGCTGCCCTGGGAATGTGGAATGTGGAGCAAAAGATGTGCACGGCTGGGGGGGCGGGCATGCGCGGTCACGATGTGTAATAGGCGCTCGTGGCCAGATCTAGGTCGCTTGACAAGGAACTTGGCAGCAATAGGTCTAGCGAGACCTAAAAACAATTTGAGGAATCTCCAAATATGTTGGAAAGAATTAATTTTTATAAATGAAGACAGAAGGAGTATGAAAAAGTTGAGGAATATATTTCTGCATTAAGAGTTTTAGCAATTTCATGCAATTTTGGTCCACTTTTGGATAAATATATCGGCGGTCAATTCATATTTAATTGTTCTTCATCTAAAATTAGGGAAAGGATCCTTAGTTGTAAAAATCCTTCACTTTCAGAAGTTATAGATTTAGCTCTGAGCATCGAAAGATCTAGAATTTCGACTAAGGTTATGATGTCAAATTCAATTCCTAAGGTAAATGTAATTTCTGAAGAGTATAATGAAAAAGGTTTATATGCAGTTGGGGGTAAAGACAAATTGATGAAATCTGCTCAAATGAAAACTCAAAACTATCGCTATGGGTGTGGTTCTAAATTTCATATAGGGGGTTTTAAAGGCTGTCCAGCTTTGAGCAAATGTACTATTTGTAAAAAAAATGGCCATTTTCAGAAAGTTTGTAGATTTCAAAACAATCTGTAAAAGTAAATAGTGCGGACATGTATGAATGCTCAGAGTCTTTAGAAAACCTTTTATTGACTCTTGATTCTGAAGAGGAGCCAATACAGATTAAAGGTCCTTTATGTGATTCTACTATTAATGGAATTGAGCTACAAGTGATGGCGGACTTCGGTTCGCCTATCAACATTCTTCGGTATTCAACTTTTTATGAAAAGTGGGGCAAAGAGATTAATTTGTCACAAACAGATGTGACCCCTTAAGAATTTGGGGGAAAGGATATTGACATGTTCGTGTTCTTCATGGGCAATTTGCAAGTGTTAAAAAGAACAATTGTACGAAAATGTATGTGGCAATTAAGGGGAAAAACATTGTAGGTTGGAAAGACTTAGTGAAAATGGGTTTGTATTTGGTACCTGGTGATGATTATCCTATAAAAGTAAGAGAATTGCCTATTTGCTATGTGGAAGAATCAAAAATGGATCGTTCAGACCTGGTAAATGAGTTAAAAAATGTTTTTAATGATAAAATAGGTTTGGTGAACGGTGTTGAGCACAGGATTAGATTATTACCTGGTGCGTCGCCTATGGCACATAAAGTCTGTCCCGTACCTTTAAGTGCAAGAGGGGAGTTAAAAAAAAAAATGCTTGATGATTTGTGTGCTCATAAGATTATTCAACCCACTAAGTCTTCTCAATGGGCCGCCCCATTGTCGTCGCTCGAAAAAAAAACGGCAAGATTAGGTTGTGTGCAGACCTCAGGGGTCTCAATAAAAACATTAAAGTGGACTGTCATCCCCTCCCCAGGATTCATGAACCATTAGCAAATTTAGGAGGGAAAATGGTTTTCTTTAATAGATTTACAATCTGCCTATCATCAAGTTCCTTTGTCCAAGGAATCTCAGGAGCTGCCAACCTTTGTTACTCCATTTGGAGCTTTTACATTTCTAAGGCTTCCTTTTGGGTTAGCATTGGTGGCCAGCGTCTTTCAAAGACTTATGGATACTTTTAGAACTTCAAGGAGTCCAGGCTTATTTGGATGATATTTACATTTTTGCCACAAGTCTTGATGAACATACTATTCTTTTGAGAAAAGTTCACTCTTTATTAGGGAAACGTGGCATGGCAGTAAGAGGACAAATGCAAATTTGGTGTGACTGAGTTGGAGTATTTAGGGCACACAATTTCTGAATCGGGCATTAAACCAAAATTTTCAGTAGTAAGGGCTCTGAAAGAGGCAAAAGCTCCCTGAGATAAAGCTTCTCTACGCTCTTTTTTGGGACTAGCTGAGAATTATGCTAAATTTGTGCTCAATTATACTCAAGTGGTAGAACCACTCCGCATTTTGCTAAAAAAGGGACAGAAATGTGTATGGTCCACTGAGCTTGATGAACCGTTTCACAAAGTGAAGGAATTAATTATCTCAGCTCAGGCACTTCACACTTTTAGAGATAATTACACTTCAGTCATTTCAGTGGATGCAAGCATGAACGGCTTAGGGGCAGTATTAAGTCAAGAAGTTGATGGCAAGGAACAGACAGTAGCTTTTGCCTCGAGATCACTTAGACAATTTGAGCACCACTATAGTATTATCGAAAGGGAGGCGTTGGCCTGCGTTTGGGCGACTCAAAAATTTAAGATGTAGATTTGGGGACGTAAACTTGTAATTTTATCAGATCATAAACCCCTTTCTTTTATTTTCAGCAAAGTGGCGGGTAATAACAATCTGTCTCCAAGACTAACTAGACTTGTGTCTAAACTTCAAGAGTATAATTTCGAGTTGAAACACATTTCTGGGGGGGAAAATTTCCGAGCAGACTGCTTGTCTAGAATGTTAATGGAATGGAAACGGATGATGAAGATGATTTGATAGAGGAGGATGTTGAATGTGTGTCTGTGATCGATGCTATTGATAAGTGGAGTCCAATAATCTTAGAAAATGATTGTAGAGACGCTAGTTTGAAAGATTCCATCTTATCTAAAGCAATGGAATTTTCAACTAAAATTTGGCCGGACGTAAGAAATTTATCAGGAGAATTGAGAAAATTTGCTCAGGTAGCTGATGAACTTTCAGTAAAAGATCACATCTTGTTATGAGGTGAAAATGTGTTCCTCCACGTGACTTAAGAAACATCATTGTAAAAATGTCTCATAAGGATCATTTAGGTGTTTACATCCTACTCAGTTTCCTGCTTCGGCATGGGAAAATGTGGGGTTGGATTTCTCTGAAGGAATGAGATACCTAATTTTGGCAATGGACTACTTTTCTAAATGGATGTACTATACGTTTGTGGATTCTCCAAATTCAGATAATACCATTTCATTCTTAAAAAGAGTATTTTTATTAGAAGGGGCCCCTCAAGTGCTAGTAACAGATAATGGAAGGCATTTTGTGTCAGAGAAAATGCATACGTTTTTAGATTTGCAAGACATTAAACAACTCAAAGTAACACTTTACTCTCCTTCTTCTAATGGGTTGGTGGAACGCGGTAACAAAATTATGAAAGAAGGAATTCAAACAGCTAATGCTTCTGGTCTTGATGTGAGAATGTTTCTGGAAGAAAAAATGTGGAATTATAATACTTCTCCACATTGTACCACTGAGGTCACGCCTTTTGAATTAAAGAGAGGTAGAAAGGTTCATTCTACTTTATTTCCCTCTTGGTTAGGCAAGAAGAATTCAAATGTCATAAAAAAGGGGTATGACAAGGAGAATTTATCAAACACGGTCAAACAGAAACAAGTACTGATGAAAAAAGAATTTGATAAAATAAATAATTTGAAGAATGTGGAAATTTCAATTGGGGATGGGCAATGATTAAACAACCGTTTAAGGTTTCAAAAGGTACTTCAGTTTTCTCAAGTCCAGTTCAAGTTGTCAAAATTAGCAAAGGTGCTGTGTTTTTGGGTGAGAAAGTTTGGTGGAATTTAAGACAATTGTTAAAATGTCTGAAGACCAGGCCATTGTAGTTAGTAAAGTGAAAAACAAGTCAAGAAAATTGTGGCTGGACACATTGGTTGCAGTCTGAGGACAAGAATAAAAATCAGTTCCGCAACAATGAAAATTGGGAATCTGTTAACAATCCAGCCATTCCTTCTTGCAGTAGTAGCGGTAGATTTAGGAGAGCTCCTGCGAGGTACAATGAATGTATTACATATGGATTAAATGTAATTTGTTTGTTTTATGAAAAAGGAGAAGGTGATGTAGTGGTGATGTAATTCTAGCGAGAATTTTTTGTATGTAATGTAGAAGGTTTATTATGCAACAAAGAATGTAATGTTTTAAATGTAAGATCTGGAGTCTTCTTGAGCCTGGAGTTCGAAGAACTGCTTCAGTTGCTTATCGGGCTCCGGGCTGAAGAGGCACTCCTTCTGTGGGTGAAGTACACTTAATAAATCTACTTGAATCAAGATACGAATTCTCTTGGATCATATACCAGAGAAGTGGAGAAGTGTGGCTCAGGGGTTAGAGGCGGCAGACCCGGAAGCTGAGATCGGCCCTGGACCAGGGTTCAATTCCCCGCCTCGGCGGGTCTTGGGCTAAAAATTCCACGGACTCGATAATTCTCTCTCCGGTGCCTTCTCGACTCACGGGTTCACACTCTGTGACTCTGGGCAATAGCTTGCTTAATCTCCACAACGGCCCCTCGCGGCGGGATGCCGGGCTTTCACCTTGTGGATACCGTGCCGGGATATCTCACAGGGGAATACCAGGACGGGTTCCCTAAGCAAGCGCCGGGAAACCCACTGCGGGTAGCTGTGCGCTATATAAGCTCAAATACATTTACATTTACAACTTACCAATTGATCTACCACAATCTCTTATGCACCTCCAATGAGCTTGAGTTGCAGCACAAGTTATCGAGCCATTAGAGAAAGGCCGGGGAAGAGTATGGCACAGGACACACCTCTGTTGCACGGCACTGGACACACCTCTGTTGCATAGCATGGACATAGAAGGACTGAGATAGTTCAACTCCCAGCTAAAAGATTGAGTGCTTGAGATCGACAATCTTTGAACGGGGCAACAGCTATGGATCTTGAGGGGTCACCCATTAGCCAGTTCAACTCTAGATCTTTATTGACTTTGAAGGATGAAAATAGTCGGAACCCGGAGATTATACAATAGTCGACTTAAAACAATAACTAATCTTTTTTTTTTTGCTCTCAAATATTTGTTGGGAAGTGTAAAAGTTTAGATTAAGAGGAATAAAGACCATGAAATGCTAGGTTGCTTGCTTGTGATGTGCACACCACAAACTATCATCTTAAGACATGGCCGTAAAGGCCAGCTATGGACATAAAATACTTATTTTTATTTATTTATTTTTGTAACAGGGACACCCGCTCACTCTTTATTCATTTAAAAATTCTTCTGAAGATTTCTGTGCATAGGAAAGTAAAGTCAAACATACTCAAGGGAGTCAAAATGAGATAGAGGATGAAACAATAAAGTAAACATTACAGATTGGTAACGAGACTATTGTAAATGAAAAAGCACTTAACCAAGCAATGCAGACACTCAGTCACCACCTTTGGTAACCCTTGCTGTTGGTCATTTGTTTTATTCCAACACTGCACAAATTATTTAGTACAGCACTCTGAAAAGAAGTTCAGTTGGTTTGCATAACAATACATCAAATGTTGTGTGCACTGTGCAACGGGTCAATACAATCACTATATGAGTTGGGACTATCGTAAGACAATTTTAGGGTATCTTGTGATAAATCAACACACAGCACAGGCACCTTCAGCACCACTTATCAAGTACCTGCTTACAGTCTGTTTATGAAGTTGCTCTTAATTATATGACTTCCAGTAAAAAGCACAGAAGTGTATCAAAGTACTCTTGTAAATTACACCAATGCTTCCAATTTCACTGCTGAGTTCCCATGCTGCCCCAAGAGAGGAACATTGCCATGATGCAGCAAAACATGAATAGTTTTGATTCATTATTAATTAATAGCCCAAAGGTACAATATACTTTTGTATTGTAGTGGTATGTATATAGTACTCCTACATACCCATGAAAAAGAGGCTGAACCAAAAACAAGGAAATGGGTAGCCAGAGTTGTGTTAACTCACTCCTAGTTCCCCAAAAATTTAATTATTATTATTTAGAAGTTTATATAGCGCAACAGCTACCCCCAATCGGGGGTGTCCCGGCGCGGCGCTGTAGCAGACGGCAGCAGAAAGGCCAGCAAAGGTCTAAAGGCTGGGGAAGAGCCAGGTCTTCAAAGCACATCGAAAAATGGCTCCTAATTCAATCGTACGAAGAGAGAGAGGCAGGCCATTCCACACTTTGGAGGTAATCACTGCAAAGGCACTCCCACCTATTTTAGAATATTGGAAGCAGGGGGTTGTCAGAAGCCGAAAGTGATAAGGTCTCAGGTCCCGGCTATGTTGGGAAAATGTATAAGGTGAGCTTGAAAATAGGCAGGGCCACGTTCTTGGAAAGCTCGGAAGGTCAGTATGAGAGCCTTAAACTGGATGACCTTGTTCACTGGAAGTCAATGGAGCTTCCTAAGATGGGGGGTGATCGAATGGTGATAAGGGATTTTACATATCATCCTGGCCGCCACGTTTTGGACGATCTGCAGGCGTCTGGTCAGGAATGCCGGTGCTCCAAGGTAGAGACTATTAACATAGTCACGATGGGCGGTAATCAAGGCATGTACAATGGTTTTACGTGACTCCATGGGGAGGAAATGCAGACTAATTTTAGATTTACAGGACAAGTCGCTGTCAAACCAAAAGCAGAGGTTCCTTGCCGAGTCCACAGGCTTGGGTGGGGGATTCCGCTCAGAAGGCCAACACAATAATGAGGGGGGAGGGCAGGTTTCATTAAAAAAGAGAACCTTGGTTTTATCCGAGTTGAGCTTCAGGGTGTTGAGAGACATCTAAGAGGAGACACTACACAGGCATTGTCTGAAATTAGTGAATGCAGCTTCTGAGTGGTCTTCAAAAGAAATCCCCAATTGGGTGTCATCGGCTCAGTTCAAATAATTTTTTTAACACATGAAAGTCACACAACGTCACATTTTACACGGGTTGGCAAAGGTGGGTAGATCGGCTTCGAATGAAAGAATGAAATGAAGATCATTGTGTTCAGTTACAAGAAGTACCCACCATTGTACGTTGGTGTACTTGCAAGACCTTTTTTTCTACAAGGTACTGAAGCACATTGCAGATGGTTAGCACAGTACTCCCTTGACATGCTATGTGTAGAGGAGTGTGTTTGTCATGTGGACTATAGAGGTGGTGTTTTGATGTGCATGAAGACTAGAGTTGTGCTAATATTGGGCTTTGTCACTGTGCTTGAGTGTGAATTTGAAGCAAAGAAGGAGCGTGAGGTAAGTCGTAGAAACATTAGGTGCTAGTATTTGCATGGACAGAATACAAGTGAGGGTAAAATGACAGATGTGGGGAATGTCGTGATGTCATATGTGTTTGGTAAGAGACTGCTCAAACCATGTTGTAGCACAAAAATTGCTGCGCCTATGCATGGATTTAGTAGAAAGGTGAGAAAAGATGGAGGTGCAATCCTTAAGCAACTGTTGTAAACCCTCAGGAGTTCACTCAAGAATGTCAAGTGAGTAATGCAATGCAGCGTTGTGATTGGTCTCAGCACGGTGGTTTGGCACTCAGTCAGTTACTGGGGGCCGAACATGTTCTCCACCCAGGCTGTAATGCAGCCTGCATGGATAACATGCAAAGTGCGCATGGCTGTTTGGTCAGCCCATGAGGGCCGGCCAAACAGTCATTGCGCACTTAAGAGGGTGATACAACTCCTCTCGTGCCAGAGCATCCCCACCCTCCCAGTCACACAAAGCTGCCACACCAGGACAAAATAAAAATATTAATATCATTATGTTATCATTTAATTTTTCCTTTCTTTCATTGCTTCAAAGCAGTGAGCGGATGCTCCTCCGCCTTAGCGGAGGAGCTGCCACTGGCACCAGTACAAAATAAAAACAGGGCAGGAGCACACTGCCTTGACATCCCAGCATGCACTTCACTTAAATGCATTTTGGTAAATGCACTGCCTGGTAACAAATACTTCCATTAAACAATCTTTCGTTTTCACCCTGGTTGGCCCAACTCCTGACATAAGCTCAATACAAAACATGCAATAAACGGTACAATCTGTGAAATGATGTGGGTGCATGCAAAATATGAAGGACAACCCAGCGAGGCAATAGCTCATGTGTGGTTTTACCCAAAAAAGCCAACCACTGAAGGGGGATGACCCAAAGCACTCTAAGTGTATACGTACGCAGCAAGATGCCTTGGCTTTAAACCAGACCTAAAAATTAAAATAAAAATTAAACCAATGAAGATAAAACGGTCTATTCAAGAACACAGTATTTCAGTGATAGTTATTGGAGACTGTCAGTCCCAAAATAATCTCATCTTTAGAGAACGGGGTACATTTCACATTATAATTCTCAAGGAATTTGCATATTTCATATACATTTATGAATTGTGCGGTTTTTAGTCTGTAGCAAGCAGAAGCGAATCCCGAGGTGAATCTGCTGGCTCCAGGGATCCGCTTATGCGTACAGTGGATTGAATAAAAAAGTGAAGTGTATGTGGTAATTGTGCAGTAGTACAAAAATTTCTGCCTGATGACCAGAGACGTTTTCTCTGAGTGTTCATAAAATCAAAATATCTTTTACATTTACATAAAATCACGCCCAGCTTGCGGACCCTATGAAAAGTAGTTGAAAAAGTAAATTCTAGATGCGTCTAACTTGCAAAAATTAAAAGTTTATGCAAATAAAAGTTGGTATTCCTGAAAACTGATACACATAAGGACAGACTGTCCAGACCTACTAGTGGTTTTCTTCTGCTGGGCATTTTCTGATTGATATTCCACTAACCTGATAATTTTAATAAATGATCTGCTCAGTAAAGCGATTTCCAAATCAGACACATTGCCAGGGAAGCAATTCTGTCCCCCGGGCTTTATATAATGCTAATCTTAAGTGTGTAATGTAAATTCATAATTACAAAATGTAGGTTATGCAAATTGCTCAACCAGACAGACCACTCTTTCAGAGCCGGGCTGCAAAAGTGATGTGTTTTCAGCGCAAGCCTCGGTAGTTAAAATTGATATATAGCCCCAGTTCAAGTAGGAGACTGTGTGAAATGCTTCTCTGTCTTGCACGGAGCAAAAACCTTCCTAGATTGGATATGCAGTTTATAATTAAGAATCTTCTGTCTGAGCTAAACAAGAAGTTAACAGCTCTCCCACCCCAAGGCTGCGGTTGCTTACGTCAATAATTATGCCACTTGCAGAGATAATATTTCGGAAGTAAATCTATTTTTTGCAAATTAAAATGCCCACAGAAAAATGAACGTGGAAGTACACAAAGAAGACACACTGAGGAAGGTGTCAATATTCTGTGGGGTTTACATTAAGTTACGTTTCTTACGTATAAGATGCTTAAACTAGCCATAATGCTTGCCTTAAACCTTTGGGAAGGGTGAAGAAATTGTGAAATCAGGGCTGGAGTACAAAACTTGAGTCAATTCAGGCCTCTTGCATTCTGCAGGTTCAACAATGTTCACAGCATTGAGGGGACTCATTAAATCCCCTTTGGGAGTGTACAGAGGTTTCACTTCCGTCGTGCTGCTGCTTAGGTTGCTTCTTGCAGGTGGCTTTGAAAACTTCTTTTATTACGCTATATTTTATTCAATATATTCCTAAAGAGAAATGATTACATTCAATATAGCCAAAAGAGACATGTGTAAAAATATATTACCCCACTATGCATGTATGCACTGTGTGCAAGTTAGAAAACAGTTGTTTCTTCCGATTTGAAGCTTTGCACAGTACTGTATTCACTGACAGCGTTGCTAGGCCATGGCTGGCCCAGTTACCACGATAGAGTGTTGTACATTGCACATTTAAGCAAATGTAACCTCTTTTTCAATCCTGGTCAAATAAGCACAGTTTTGGGAGATGAATAGAGTCAGCATGTGTGGATACAAAATACGACCTTCGTTTCAAAGCCATTGACTGCTTTCATGGAGGAAAAGTTCCAGACACATACATGGAAGATACTTTTCTGCTGGTACTATATAACTGCTGTCACATGACCATTTTACATTTACTTGTATTAGGTGAAAATGTATATATACTAGATTAATGTTTCCATACTTTAGCACAGTGTTCCAACTGACCATTTTCTAGCGAGAGCCCCGGTCAGTTGAAATGACAATTGTTCTTCATATTTTTGCCTTGTTTTTTGCTATTTTGCATTAACCATTGTTTGAACTTAGGCTTCCCTACGTGTTATGGTTTATTTTTAACAGCGGACATGCCATTGACTTGCTCTACACTCTTACTACATAGCTTGGATGACACACAGTACATATTTGGAGTCAATGCGCTGCAGGTTCACATTTGGAAATCTAGAAGACAAAGGCTTGCAAACAGGCATTTACTGAAAGCTTCCTCACACTAGAACTTATGCTTCCTGTGAGAAGCACAGCTAGTGGCAATGAAATACTTTTTAGACTGGGGGTGCTGGCCAATACTGTCACCTTACGAAAAGTATAAGGGATATTTGACAGAGTTTCTTTGAAAATACAAGCATACTTACAGAAGGAAAAGATTAAGAGGGCCATTTTATTGTTCATTCGCTAACTACACTCTATCAAGTTTCGTAGGGGTTGTTAGACCTGTAGTTTCCCCATAACTTTTTCCTTCAGACCTCCAGGTTTTGGTTACTTTGTTTTTTCTGGCCTTAGGACTCTGCAGACTTTACCACTGCCAACCAGTGCTAAAGTGCATGTGATCTCTGCTCAAAACATGGCAACATTGGCTTATACCCAATTGGCATATTTAATGAACTTTTAAGTCCCAGGTAAAGTGCATTACATGTGCCATGGGCCAGTAAAGTGCTACTAGTTGGCCTGCAGCACTGATTGTGCCACTCACATAAGCATGTCTCAGGCCTGTCATTGCAGAGCATTTGTGTGCAGTTTTAACCAGCCATGTCGACCTGGCAAAATAAAACTTTTGCCAGGCACAAACCTTCCATCTTAGTACTTATGTCACCCCTATGGTAGGCCCTGAACAGCCCAAAGGGCAAGGTGCAATGTATTTAGAAAGTTGGACATGTACTTTTAAGTTTTACATGTCTTGGTAGTGAAAAACTCTTACATTCGCTTTTCACTACTTGAAGGCCAATCTCTCCCATAGGATAACTTTGGAGTTGCCTTGTTACATTTTATACGTGTCATTTACAAATAGGAAGAGATAACTTGTTCATGGTTGGTGTCTCTGGAATCCTAGTTTAAAATACTAACTTATGGTGAGTCAGATTTTAAATTACAATTCTGAAAATGCTAATTTTAGAAAGTTGGCATTTCCTTGCCTTAGCCATTTAGTGCCTGCAACCTGTCTCTGGTCACATAACTGGATGTACTTGGCACTTGAGTTTTATGTACTCCGCCTAGACAGCCACACACAATGGGAGCTTAGGTGTGACTGGGTGGGCCATCACTGGCAGAATGGGAGGGAGGAGCAGGGTCTAGCCACACTTACGCTTGAAGTGACTATGTTCTAACTACAGACAAAGTGCAGCATACCCCTGCAGTTCACCTGGAGCCAGGGCAGGGAAGGCAGGGCATCTGTGCACTTTAAATACATGCCACCAGAAGCTTCTCCCCACTTCAAAGGCACACCTTTGTATAACAGAGGGACCTCAGACACCACCACCACTTCAGTATACTTCTGGACCTATGGATACTCTGCCAGGGAGAAGAAGGACTACCACTCTGCTGGATTGCAGTCTGCTGGACTCCTGCTTTGCTGTGCTGACCTGCTGCCCTCTTGCCTCTGTGGAAAGTCTGAACCTGCATCTCTTGAACCCAGAAGCCAGAGTGACTCCAAAGGCTAGTTGGCTAGTCTCCTGATCTGAAGCCAAATGTACATAACAGGCTTCCAACAACCTTACATCTGCATATGGACTCTGTGTAATCCTGTTTTCCTCGGGATTGGGTAACTCTGACACCACCCTAGAACACCCCTGTTTGAACCTCAAGAAGATGCAACAGACTTATCTTGATGTTAAAACCAGCTCTTTATTTCTGCTTGCTCCAACCAGATGAAACAGTATACTTTGCTATACAGTGAATGGCTACGGTAGATGTTCCAACCGCCCTCTGCACGGAAGCCCGTCCTAGCATCCACCAACAGAGGACACCGTGCTAATTAATGGCCGACAATGCCACTCGAGTAAGGAATAAGCTGGTTGACGCGATAAAGTCGTCCTCCGCACTCGTGTCAGTCCTGACCCGCTCCAACGGAGGGCAAACAAATACAACAACAAATGGAATTCCAGTCTATTTCTGCACACTCGATAACCCTCAAGCGGGGACTGGCTGAGTTCAAAAGGGTACAAAGTCCCACGCACTCGATAACCCTCGAGTGGGGACAGGCTAAAGTCAGTGTAAGGACGGAGTCCCAAGAGCACGATAACCCTCGAGCGGGGACTGTCAAATGTCTGTGAAGGAACGGAGCCCCAAGCGCTCGATAACCCTCAAGCGGGGACTGTCAAAGGTCTGTAAAGGGTCGGAGCCCCAAGCGCTCGATAACCCTCGAGCGGGGACTGGCAAATGACTGTAAAGGACCGGAATCCTCCGCGCTCGATAACACTCGAGCGGGGACTGGCAAATGTCTGTAACGGACCGGAGTCCTAAGCACTCGATAACCCTCGAGCGGGGACTGGCCAATGGGAAGGGGCGGAATTCCAAGCGCTCGAGAAACCTCGAGCGGGGACAGGCAAAGGTAGTGGACGGGTCACAAACGCCCTAGAAATGCAGGGTCCAGTTTGTGTCTTGACGCCTTTCAGCTGTAGTGTCCTGCGCTTCCACCACTCTCACACGCAACACAGAGCTCACCTTCCTTGAAGCTACGGCAAAACGGACTCGCGTCAATGATACTAAATATCCGACGCCGACTGCTGGCTTCCTGGTGGTTTTTATGGTGACGCCCTCCTCGTGTGCTCACCGCGCTATGCCTTCTGGGAAGTGTAGTTTTGGGCAGGCGTGATTCTGGGACTTGTGGTTCCTTGATCGTTTGTCTCCTCTACGGGGCTCCGATGTGTGTCTTAACACTCTGCCATCGGTAAGTCTACCATGCCAAGTGGTTCCACCCCAGTTGTGTACCCTTGGAAGTGGGCTTAAGGTGCTTTACCAGCCTCTGTAGATCTAGTGAAACTTACTGCTGCACTGCGCAACCCCGAGCAGAACCAACACATCTCCACTGCTGCGTGGATTAGACCTGATGCAAAAAAACACATCAATGCTGCGAGCCGCGACACCTTCAGAACCGCTACTGTGCATGCCTCCTTGGCACAGGGCCCCGTATCCCTTGTTAGTGGCAGACTCAACGACGAACACAGCATCGCAGCCTCACAGCTCTTTGTAACCAACACATTGTCCCAACTGTGTGCCGCATTGTCGATACTGGACTTCACATCGCAAGCCCCATCGACAGAGTCCTTGAGGACAGTGCAACACCTCACATCGAAGCTTTGCTGCATCTCAGAACCAATGCATCACCAATGCATCACTTTGGCTGCACTACGCCTCTTCATCAAGGATCCTCGCAACACTCCACAAACCATAATTTAAGGTATTTTATTCAGCTGGCCCAGCTGGTTCCCTGTAACTGGCCCATACTCTATCGTAGTCGACCTGAACTTGTGCCTTTGTCCTTGTCCAGTGCAAACAGATGTAGGCAAATGGCGTTTTGTTCTTTTTGGCTCTATTTTTACCTAAAACTTTAAAAGTCAAAATCCCAGGTTCCCCTAATTGGATTTTTGTCATTTTCGGTCTTATTTTATTTATTAAATTAAGCTCTATTTTTCTAACTTTGTGTGGGATCTTTTTGTGTGGTGCTTTCACTCATTTACTGTTTGAAGTGTGCACAAATAATTTACACAGTGCCTCTAAGTTAAGCCTCACTGTACTGTGCCAAGCTAGGGGGCTGAACACTGGTTAATTTGGGGTTTGCTTGTGCCATAGCCCGACTAAGATTGTGGTTGCAGCTTGCCAGGGCTCACACCCCAGTCAGCCAGTAGCCCAATTTCTAACACGGGTGTTGGAGCATCTCCTGAACCCTTAGTTCCAGCAAAACTGCACACAGTGATTAATAGTATTGTTCAGAAGCATATCAAGTATACAAAGGTGTATAGAACATTCTTTTGAAGCAATGGTTAAATTGTGTGCCAAAATCAGCAGGTTGCTGGAGATAAAACGTTGGTTCTCCCTCTAACACCGATGAGTGTGCACAACGCCAGTGTAATAACCATCCACTAACAAAACCAGGTTTATAGTCTCTGCTTTGTGCTTCTGTGAGAATTATATTTTGCATGTGAAGGCAGACGTTGATGCACCTTTGGGTTTGCGCCATTGGATTTATGTTTGTGAAACTGTTTGTCTACACTAGATTGAGCATGGTATTACTTTGTCACGACTCCGCATGAGAAAAAATGAATGCAACAGATGGCAGAACAGTTTGCAGAGTAGAAAAGAATGGGAGGCACTTGGAATGTCGATGTCACAAACAACTCACTAAAGCTGATAAGAAGCAATGTAAGTGGGCCGAGTTAGCCCTGAGTTAGCCAAAGAGCATGAACATGCTTCAAAATTCAAGAGTCAATATTACACAATTCAGTTTCATAAGAATTATTCTCAACTTTTCTCCCAACTACAGGCAACATTTCCTTCTCTAGGAAAAGGTTCAAATAAATAAAAATCCTAATACGAGTGAATTGAATTTATCCTTCACTAAGAAATGGCTTCAATGGATAAAGGAAATATTTGTGTCCCTTTATGGTGCAAAGACCAATGATCTACTAACCAGTGACACCAAGCCTAATCCATTGTCCTTTGATAGGCCATTGTTCCCAAGAATCTACCTTATCAAAAGCAAAAACCTTGAGGATTCTCTTTGATTTTAATTTCACGTTTGCTCTGCGAGTCAACACTGTAACATAGGGAGTGTACATGCAGATCTCTGTTCTGCGAAAAAAAGCATGTGGTCGAACAGATGACACACCTAAGTCTGGCATGCCTTGACTAATAAAATATTATTTATTCTGGTCTTACCAATAAAGTCATTGTCAAGCTTCAAATACTTCAAAACCAGGCAACCGGAATTTGTCTAAACCTCAATAAGCTGGACCACATCAAATCCATGTTTAAAGGTTTTCATAGGTTCCAGGAAGATGCTGTGAATAGATTTAAAGTCTTGGGTACTGTCTACACAGCATACAGAGCAAAGGCCTTGCATATCAGTAGAAACTGGTGTCAACACCTCTACCAGATTCCTCCGCTTATTGTCCTTCCATTTCATCAGCCCTCAATGATTGATAATAAAGAAGCATGGAGTCAGATCACTGGGTATACAAGGACCTAGACTCTAGTATGTATTCTGCCCACACCTGAGATCTGAAATCTGTCACGAGTTCAGGAAAAATCTGTAACCTGAACTTGTCACACTGGCCTTAACTGAACTCAACGCAGAAGAGGGGTCGCCAGCACTGATTTTTGGGCACAATTCTCACACCCAGTCTAACTGGACTTCAAAATCTGCTCTTACCGATGAGCTGAACTTTCTCTCTCACGCTGTCAACTCTCTTAAGTAACCAAAGGTCTACCCTTTAGCTGAACAGCTGTTGTAACAAAAACACAGAAATAGAAGTCCTCCTATCTTGAGTGTTTTAAAAACTTTTTGTTCAACCTGAGAATCCCCAAAACTACTGCAGGTGAAAAGAATATGTAGCTTCCTCGTGGTTTAATTCATGAAGCACAATTGCAATAGCACAGCTTATGTTGAATTTGCGCAACCTACAATGTTCACATGCACACTGCCTTTCATGAAACCTATGCAAAAGGAGTCGCCAAGATCTAGGTATGTGCCTATATCGGTAGGCCCGTAGGTCATAATGGGGTGCATGTGGTTCTGCACCGGGATCTTGCCTTTCCTGACCCAGGCCAGACCTGGAATACACAAGTGAAGGAACAAAGCACTCAAGAATAAATATGCCTGCAAATTGAAATGCCCTTAGACCAACACTCATGATAAATAAAACCATTTGGGGTGCAATGTTTCGTTTCTACCACCACTTTATTATAGGTAGAAATACACTGCAACACATAATGTGATGGTGGCCTGGGGTGAGCTGGAACCAGTCAAACACATGCGTAATCCTAAATTAACTAAGTATCAAGTATCAAATGTATGATTAATACATTATTACACATACAGACCAGGAAGCATAGGACCGCGTGCCCTCCCTATTTAGAAGTTGCCAATTATTTCATGTTTGTTCTGGTTTCCTATGTAATCGATAAAAGCAGTGCTTAATGTTAAATATCAAAGAGTAAGTAAAGCCTCTTAAAACCCTGCGAGGGATACTGTATATGCTTCTGTTTTGGAATTTCCTTAACATTTTAAAGTAGATGTATGGATATTTTAGATAGAAAGTTAGACATGCAGTGCTTGCAAGATATGGACTTCTATGTGCTCAGCAGGCACCTGTGTGCCAGATGACATTTGGTGCAGTAGTCTTTGGATGTTGTATTCTATATCAGATGTGTATGATATTTTGGTTAAAAAGGCTTTCTCATGGGCAGCAAACTTAATCTGGTGAATCCCTGAGGGCCTGGAGACTACTGGAACAAAGCACAATAAGAAGAACAGCCACTGCATGACAATGTCTGCAACAGTTTGGCCAGGACCGGTTCCAAGCCTTCCCTTTGGTAGGCAATGAAAATTGGTCAATTGGTCAGTATATAAAGTGAGAAAAGAACTTTAAGATTATGAAAACTGATAAATATTACATTTATGTATAGCAAGCAATGTTTGCATAACTGCATGAACATTTCATTCATGGACGCGATCCCCCCAGTTGCCCACATATGGTGGACAATTGATACATTTGGTACCACTGGGACTCAAACAGGATGGTAGGTTAAGGATACACTATTCGATAAGGCCAGCTGGGGTACCATCATTTTTGATCTGTCTATGTTTCACCAACAGCTCCCGAATTTCTATTGAACGAAGACCAGGACAGGCTTTCAATAAGTGGCTGTGAGTTTAATTTAACCCTTTTAATGTGAACCCTAATGTATCATTGCTAATGCTGTGGCACGGAGTCCTTCTGGTTTGAATTACTCCCGGTTCGCCAGGCCAGGTGTAAGATTAGAATCTAAAAATTACAGCTATCAAGCCAATTAGATTGGGTCAGCTAATGTTTAGATTAAGAAATATTTGAGGATAATTTTGTTTTAGTTATTTTAGGGCATGTGTGTGCGCAACATGAAACTTTGAAAAAAATGTTTTTGCAAATTACCATGAAGATCAACTTCATGGTTATTTGCGAGCCCTATTAGCGAAATCCCTATTTTTTAAACTTTAATGCGTTGCATTTAAGGAATCTCAATTTGATATTCCTTAAATGCAAGTAATCGCAATTTTACGATTTCTCAATTTGCGATTTTTGCATTTGGGATGATGCATCCCAAATGCAAAAATACCGGTCACAAAGGGGCAGATTCTGAGAATCTGCCCCTTTGCGAGCGGATTTAAGCTTGATGCATCTAGTCCGTGCACGCCTGCACCTCTCTACCTTCGTTAGCAGTAATGGAAACTGTTGGACAGGATCACTTCCTGCTGCGGGCTTTCGCGCTCTGCAATGCTGTCAGTTACAAATGTTGGCGCTGAGGTAAGTGATGACTGGTGAGGGCCCAGCGGTCAAGATGGCGCGGCACTGCATCATTCACTGTCACGTGTGAGATAAGGTTTGTGTAGATGCAGCACCATAAGCACTGAATCAGAGTTTCCATTTGAGGAATAAAGTTTTCCAGGAAAGTAAAAATCCGCCTTCCCATGGCAGCGAAGTAGGAGCTTTTCAGCCTATTCCATACTGCAAGTCATTGATGGGTGATGAGGGCCTGGAGCTGACAATTTAAGACCGGATTTACAAAACATCAGGGCTAAAAGCTGGAAATGCACTCACGAAGTCACATGCTTACAATTCGGTTGAAATTCTGATATATAATGCCAAAATGTGTGCATTTGTGCGTGAGAATCTTTTTTTTTTGTTCCTCCTTGGGGAAAATGTTTCTTCATTGTTGTGTCATTTCTCTTCCCATTTCCACTCAACAGGGACAAAATGCAAGTACGGCAGGTGAAATTTACAAAATGTCCAAAATTTGAGTTAAACAACATTTGTGAATGTTTTCAAAATTTAGCATTACACGATTTTGCATAATTATCCCCAGCAAGATACTAGTGTGCTCAGAAAATGTTTAATTGAGAGACATTTGCAGCTTCTACCAGTCCCATGCTGGTATGCTGTATGACTTGTTTTATGCAAAGTATGCCCTTGCAGACAAAAGCATAATTGTATGCACTTTCATGAGGCCGCCTTGACGTTTCATACAATTTAATGGAAAATAATACACATATTTGCACGCCATATATTCTCACCCTGAGAATTTCGTGTTCCCGGTGTATCTTAAAGTTGTAAAGTCATAAACCACAAACAATGTTTGCAGGTAAACGCACCCCGACCACAAACCGGCCTATAAGAGTAGAACTGCTCAGACAGAAAATCCCCATATGCAGGAATTACCCATGGTGTAAATCAAATTTAAAAGAGCCAATACACACAATTCCGGATTCTCTGACTAAGGAATGTAAAATTGCACTTCAAAAAAATGCACCTGCGCACCTTGTTGAACCGTAGCTGCACGAATACCTTTGTGAACGTGATTCTTAAAGAGGAGCCAAGGAAAAGTTCATTTCGATTTCAAATAAGTCAAAGAAATCCTAATAGTGCTTTATGCTGTTAGATGGCACCTTGATAGGCCATATTTATGACTTAGATGGATGTCCAGGTGAGAAATGGCAGAAGACAGCAGCACCTTTACACTTCGGCCTCTGCACGTGGATAATTCAGGGCGAGCTAGTACCCTCAGTGGAAGCAAATCCCTTCCAGTCACACAATTCTCTGCACAGCACTGGAGCACCGAAATATAGTTGTATCTTTTTTTATGTTTTTTATTTCCTGCGAGATGAGCGAGCGAACACAGAATTCCATATTTTATTAAACATGATCTTTATTTGACTGCATTGAATTAATTGCACATTGGTTATTGCTGTTTTAAAAAATGAATTACTGAGAAAGTTTTTTAATTATGCTAATTTTAATTCATGTGTAAATATATATGTATTCTGAATTGGTATTCGAGGGTCTGCTGCTGTTTTTACGCTGTGATGTATTTGTATTTATGTCTTTTTTTTGATTTCTAATAATCGAATAAAAGTATTTTGACTGACTGACTGCATTAAAACAAGATATTTATTTGACTGCATTGAAGCCGAGCCCCAAGGAAATGACAAAGGGTCTGTGAACTGTTGGGCAACACAATGATTAAGCCTCACTCAGATAGCATGACGACAGCTTAGCTCATACATAATCAGAAGCAGAAACACTTGTGTAGAAATATTTGGACAGAAAGAGAATTCTACTCTCACACCACAGCAGACGTTAGGATAAAGGCTGTTCCTGGGTCATCTGAGGTGATCTGTTTAAAAAGGTTGATGGACAACAGCCTCTTTCAGCTTTCCACAGTGTTTGTCGCAGCTGGCCATCAATTTTATGAGGTTGGACATAGGAACTGTAGTTAATGAATGGCAGGTTCAGTAGCGGTAACTATGTCCGATTCACAAAAACCTTTGTGAAAAAGGTGGAAATTCTGCCTCCATTGGTCGCCCGTCTACTTTCAGAGTAGATTTCTGGATTTTTAGGTAATGAAATAAAGTTCCAGAAGATGTCCAACTTTTTTTCTGGTGCATATCAATATATGAAATTTACTGTGCTGGAATATCCATCATGTGTAAAATTCTGCATGCGTAGATGAGACATAAAAATGCATTTTACACAGTGGACAACAGGGGTTCTTGAATCTGTTCCAGGTCTCACAGAGAAAAAAAACAGACATTCCACCATGGCCCAGGAATCCACTCCCCCCCTGCCCAACCCCCCCCAAGCTCCCCAGGTCACGCTAGGGTAAATAGGAAGTGCCTGGAAAAAGGAAAAGCAATCTTCATACTACCATCCTGGAATTTATTTCTTCCTCTCCTCATTGTATTTTTCTTCATACTGCCATCCCTGAATTTATTTCTTATTCTCTGCATTGCAGTTGTCTTCATACTACCGTTTCTGGAATGTATTTCTTCCTCTCTGCATTGGGGGTTTGTTTCCTTGATACGGCTCTTCCCCAATCTGGACCGACATTCTGTTCCCTCACAGATGCATCGAATTGGTGTTAGGTCTATGTGATTTGGCCCTCTCAGGTCAAGGCATTCCCTCATTTGTGGAAGGAGGAAGGAGGAACAGTGACCACTCTAACTCTGCCCGCTTTTTAAAAAGCCCAATCCCCTGTTTTCCAAGGTCAGTTTACCATAGAGTCTCTGGCAACCCATTTCCTATGGTTTCTCTGTGGATTCCATTTTCCTGTTTCCGCTGGCGTGCTGGCTTTGTCTGGACAATACTCCTATTCTGACATTGAGGATGAACTTCCACAGCTTATAGCCTCAACACTGGGCGGCAACCTGGTCCACAGTGTTTCTTAAGGGAATGAAAGACATATCGGACCAATTACTTGGTACTATGATGCAGATCTGAGAGACCCAAGCGGTTCCAAGGCCCGGTGGAGCAAGCAAGAGGTCAGTGAACCTATTCCCTCATGGTATCTGTTGCACCAGGGTTGAAAGGTGACCAGAAGGGACCATAAGAGTGGAGAAGGGTGGCTCAATGATTAGAGCGGCAGACCCTGATGCAGAGGTCTAGCCCGGGACCAGGGTTCAATTCCCCGCCTCGGCGGGTCTTGGGCTCAAAATTCCACGGACCTGATAATTCTCGCCTCAGTGCCTATTCCAATCATGGAGTCCCACTCTGCAACTCTGGGCAATAGCAACGGCCCCCACAACGCTAAGGATGCCTGGCCTCCACCTTGGGGGTGCCCAGGAGTGGACGCCTCACAGCGGTATTCGTACAAGCGCCTTGAGACCCTTGCGGGTGAGTAGTGCGCTATACAAGTATCAATTTTATATAAGACAAATCCGGGAGCAGGCAGGGCCTTAACAATGCAATAGCTTTTACTCACACATATTCTCAAGTACGGGTGTTATTAGTTTTCAACTGAGTAGAGGTGAGACTCAGATCTGCCTGGCACATTTGAAACCGTGGACCACAAGATTTATGAATTCAAGTACAACTTGGCTGCACAAATAGCATGATTTATGAGTGCAAATATATGTTTACAATTCACAAAACATTAAACAATCATAAATCAACATCCTGACATGTAATGCACCAGCATGTTGTTACATTACATGGCAGATAATCGGCTCCCAGGAACAGAAAATGAGCTTTCCAGCATGGGAATGCCTTGAAAAGTGCGCCAAACCGTGCAAACATGTCATTTGTGAGTATTCACAAACCTTTTCAAAGCTCATTCCCCAGCGTGGACGCGATCTGAGATGGCTCCTATCAAGGGAAAGAGTGAACCTACATTCAGTGCGTGAATTGAAAGGGAACACATAGAAAATTGGTGAGGTTTGCGGTAAGGGGTTTCTTCACAGAGAAAATATTTTTCTGTGGGGAGAAAAAAATTTGCCAGGAAATTTCACATTCAGGTGTTCGTGGAAAATCGTCAACAGTTGCACGTTCCCTGAAGTACACCTGGAAAAGATTGTGAACTTGGAAAATTCAGAAATGTACTCAAGAGATTAGAGTAAACCTTTAAGGAAGTAATTTACAACTTGTTTGCTTGTGTCTTGTACCCATTTACCCATGCTGGCATGAAGCTATTTGGGAACCCTATATAAATAGCAGCTCTATTTAAAAAAGATAAACAACGTGTACACATGAACTTCATGCGAATTGCAAAAAAGGTGATTGAAAAATAAGAGAAATGATTATGACTGCGGCATTATTTCAGGTTTCTGTAAAAAAAGATTTCTTTATAGTTTACATCAGCATGCACTTTACTGGAAAATAGATGCTTCTTTCACTGAGTGGTGCATTAAAATGATTTGTAGCTTTGGAACTGTATAGTAGGAACATAACACCCTTCAATCTACACTTTCAAGTAAATCTTTCAGAAAGAACCTCTGGGGATATTTTTGTAAAATCGAAGACGACTCTGAAACTGCTTTAAAATTTAGTGTCCACATGAAATGTTATGATGTACATCGGTTCCAAGGTGAAGTGTCCGCATATCTCCAGCATTTTAAGTGTGCGTTAATGGATATGCAGTACCTTAAGCCTGTCATCAATCTTTCAGTGCGCAGTTGACAGGTCGAATACTTGTGGCAAAGGCGGTGTTGAGAGACCCTGACAGACGCAGAGGAGGGATCAAAGTCCAGGATCAGACAGCAAGCTCCCAGGTGAGCAATAAACAGATGACGTTGGGAAACCACCAGCACTTTGTAAGTGCTCTGATGCCCGAGGGTGCGTCACATCCGGAAGAAGGTGATGCCTGGTGCCCAGTGGACGTATCTCGCGCAGCGTACCGTTGAACATCACATTGCGGGATTGTGAGTGACATTACTTAACTAAGAGATCAAACTGACAACCCTTCTTCAGCACTTACCTGCCTCTGGTACTGTATCAGCATAACCCTTGACAGTCTAATCCCTGCTCTCGTACATACAATGACACAAGCACACCCAGGTCCTACACAACACTCAACACTTGTGCTATAACCTTTTTTTTTATGACAATTGGCTATTCTATGCAACTACAAAAACTTAACCAATTAGAATTGAATATAGTATCCTTGTTATCTCACATCGCCTGTGTCATACTGACACTCACTACAAATAGAAACCTCATAAAAAAGAAATTGACAAGGACTTCTTCTTTTAAAGACAGTTTTGGCTCGAAACCAGTGATTCCACTTCCTATGCAGATGGATGCTCTGAAATCCAGTAATGTCTACAATCACATCTGCTTTCACAAACCTTCCGGACACCTCTGCTCATCTGGACTCCTACTTGCACAAATCCCACACATTTGGAAAACCAGATCCAGCAGTCAAGCCTTCTCCCACATCGCTCTTAAAGCGCGGAACGACTTGCCACTAGACATAAGGGCCTCTTCCTCAAGTCTTGTATTCTGCAAGAAGTTGAAAACATGGCTTTTTGAGTGTTCCATTTGGCTCTAGGCCTGCTTAGAATCACACCTGCTCAGCGCCAGGACACCCTCCCAGGTGGAAGTGCAATGTGCAAATCTCTGTCACATAACATAACACAACACAACATCATACAGCATAACAAAAGACAACACAACACATCACAACATAATATAACAAGGGGAGTACCAAGGTGGAAGCCTTTGCAACAGAGTCCGCTAGCAAACACGAGCCAGAAGTGACTTTTGATGGAGGATCACTTCCTTAATGTTTAGCAGGTTCCTGAGTAGAGTTTCCTCCTTTGATTCTTCACTCCGCATTACACCGGGGAGCTCCTGGAGGACATTTCCAAACGAACAGTGGTAAGGTACCCTATTTAACTTCACTGCTGCCTAGCGGGATGAACACTCGTAGGAGTAGGAGAGTAGGCACCGATTCGGTGGAATGATTGCTAATGACACCAAACTTGGTCCCCCTTAAGTACAGCTGTCAGGTACTGGAAGTAGGCATCCACCTGACAGGGCAAAGGCTGAAAGAAAACAGAAGTGAACAGTCACCTAATAGAGCAAACGCTGATTGGAACCAAAAGTAGACACCCACTCGGTGGCAGTGGTACTGCAAGAGGATGTTCAACCGGAAGACAGTAACAAGAGGGCACAGCTGAAGGAAATTCAATCTGGAAGATTTACTTTGATAGCACCAGAAGGGGATGGCCACTCCATAGCAATTGTTAACAGTGTTAGGCGAACACAAATGAAAACCAACCTGCTCTGCTTTTGCAATGAACTTTGAGGGAAGGATACAACAATTTGGGCAATGAATGAAAAGACCCTGCCCTCAGCTGATGTAGAAAACGTCTACTGTAAAAACACAGAGGATGATGCCACATGCCCTTGTGTTTGGGTGTAGGGCTCAGCCTTAGGGAGGAGCTTGTGCCAGCCCCCTGGGTGCCTTAGGATGTGGATAATAGGCTTTGAGAGCAGGGACTAGAATTAAACCAGTATGGCAATGTAAATCCATGAATCCAGCTGGATGCTTGAATTCTTCGACTCCAAGTCGAATTTGCCGAATTAATATAAACAGATACACAGCTTCAAGACTTTGTGAAATCCATGAGTACAGTCACCTTTTCCGCTACGAAAAGGGCATACTTTTTTATTTTTGAAGTGAAAGGTGAAACACAACCATAACTAGGGAGTTGCTATTGTTAATTCTATATTTTGACTAGTTCAATAGTCATATTTTATCAATCAAATACTAATCGCCAATTACTTAAAATCTAACATCCTCCACAAGATCAGTTTTACATTTAATTTGCATCTATCATAAGCCAAACTAAACTCTGGTTGTGATGGTAACCACAGAAATATAATACAACTTGCCTGATTGCGGAAAGCGCTACATGTCCAAACATTTAGTTCTATTATTAAGTCTAATGGAGTGACATTATTTTGTCTGTCTACATTTACTCCATAATATTCCGGTACCACACCCTTTATTATGTCGTAAAGGGGGACAAGTATTGTTTGAACACTAATTCTGCTTATTGTTCAAACATATGCGAAATACACGGATTTTCATTATTTGCTCATTGATGTAATGCCAGAGAATGATAAAACAAGTAATTTAATTTTCTGAATTGAATCCTTTACATTCTCATTACAATTTCATGGGACACTTTTAGTAAAGAAAACCTTCACTGCTGATGCTTAATGAAACAATGTCACTTTGGCACAGAATATGAACCAGAATCCAGACAAAGGCTCCATCCCACCGAGTGTTCCTTGTCAAACAGCTGCTGCATCTGGATTTCTCATGTGCAAAACATGAGGTGCTCACGTGAGCAATGGTGAAAAAAATGACACCCCATGCTTTTTCTTTTTACATTTTCTGCTCCTTTCACTGCACCAACAGACTATGAGAGTAACGTGATCTACAATAAATGACGTCTGTTTGTCCAATCACCATTTATTTTTAATACTGAACACCTCAAAAAGAAATGTTGTACAAACACTGTACAGTGGGTGACAACAAGAAAAGTGTTTGCAAGTGCGGATAGCTTGTTGGTTGACCGGGGTGTGAGCTCTGGTCAAGCAACAGCTACGGTTGCTTGCAGAACGAACCACAAAAAGTCACTAACTTAACGTGTGCTTAACCCTGGGTAGCTTGGCACAAAATACAATAAGGCTTAATTTAGAGGCCATGTGTACAGTATTTATGCAGCACACAAACAGTAATAAAGTGAAAACACAACACAAGAGCAAACCTAAACCAATTTATGACAATAGAGAACGTTTCAATAAACACTTGACACCAAAATGACAAAACTCCAATCAGTAGAATCGGAGTTATGAATTTTCCAAGTTTTTATAAAAAATGAGCACCTAAAAGATCAAAGTGCCACCACGGACATTTAGTAGCGCAAGACTGGGTCAAAGTCGAAAAATATGATGGGCGCAGTTCGGATACAAAAAGTAGATTGGGCCCGGTGAGCGCTTACCTTCATACTTAGAAGAAATTCTGAGAAAAAAGTCTGAGAAGGTAAAGTCAAACGGGGCAAGGCTGCAGGAGGTATCCGAGGAGGTCGCTTTGTGGTCGGATGGCCTTGGGTCGAAGCCACAGTGAATATTTCTAGGTTTGGACTTAGTCGTCAAAATGGAAGTTGAAAATCTCCAGCGGAAAGAGGCAGAGGGCTGTAGCCGAAGATAGTTCCACAAGGTTGGATACCCTTTTGGCGAAGAACTCGCTGATAAGGCTTTGCTGCTGCGGAGAAAGACATAGCAGGAGAAGCACCAGAGTCAATTCGACAGTCGATGCACCTCGGACGGATAGGCGAGCAGGTGAGTCATGGCCTCCTCCTGATTCTCTGAATAGTTTTTGACCAAAATGTTCTTAAGTCTTCAGTTTTGGGATTTGGGCATATGGGAACCTTTAGCACCACAATCAAGGGTCCAGGAGTGGAGGGACCCCTCTTGGGGGTTCCTGACTCACTCAGATTGGGTCAAGGTTTGGGTTTAAGATGGTGGGACCCTTTTATGTACCTTTAGTGCTGAGCAGGAGACCATCAAACAAGACTCTCTGAGTCACTCTGGTAATCCTGGGTGCAAGTTAAGATTTAGGGCTCAACATCAGGCCCTCTGAGGGTTCAAAGCAGGCTCCAGGCAGCAAAGCTACCCTTCCAGGTACAGCAGCAGTCTGACATAGTGTGCAGTAGGTCTCAGCAGCAGGCAGACCTCAGATTCCTTCTGCAGGTCCATTAGTGAGCTGAAGAGTGGGTCTGAAGGTCCTATTTTTTTAACCCTGATGCCCCTTTTCTGAAAGGAGGAAGAATATTCTAGAAAGGTTCTTTTGAGTGCATGGAATTTCTTGACTCCTCTACACCGGCTCCAAGCGGGCTGTAGTGACAATGTGGGGTCGTTATACCCTTTGTGTGAAGGGTGAGCACACCTTATTCAGTTGCAAGTGGGGCTGTGCTCAGCTCCGTCGCCCCCCATCCGGCCAGCAGTTGGCCCATTGAGGCACACCTAATGAGGGATAAAAAATAGATTTCCCATACATAAGGAGTATCGGGCCTATATTATGTTAGCATGATGCATCTATACGTACCCTTTTTGCTTGATATATATATATATATATATGTGTGTGCATTTACAGGGAGGAAAACGTTTAACTGTTCCTTGCGTATTTACTGCTAATAGAGTAGGCAGAGAACCATACAGACGCCATGTTCTAACCTATGCTCGAATAGGGGCTATGATCACGTGTTAGTCTCCGGCAGTTGTCAAGCCCCAGTTCATCTGAATTACTGGGAGCAGCTGAACATAGGCTGTTTACTCGATTGTCCTGAGACTCAAGGTTTGGGTGCGATAAGCGCATTCCTGGAGGCGCCGTGCCTACACTCCCGGGCACTAAGACAAAAGGGAGTCACCCCTCCTGACATTCCCAGTAATAAATAGTTAAGCTTTGAACTAATCATGTGTGCCATATATGGTCCTTCCCTGGAGCTCGAGGGCCAACTGGTGTATTTCCTTTTACCGTGATTATATGTGTTGAATCGAAAAGCATATAACCTCATGTTTGAATACAAGCCAACAGTCTGCTCCACTCACCTGATGGGTGAGGGTTGGAGAGGCTCCTCTATAGAGTATCTTTGCTTAATACATGATTGAACTTTCTTCACTGCCAACTGACTGATTATTTGGTAAATGGGATTGGGGCTATTGGTAAGTATAGCCCTTTATGTTATTTTTATAGTACTTTAGTTGGGGACTCTGGTGGGACTCCGTGATAGGGTCGTCCTCCCCGTAACCGGGTAGAAAGGACAAAGAAAGGGGAGCTCTGATCGAGCGGGTGGACGGACCGGAATTTTTTGACTTACTCCGCTCTCGCGATCATAGGGTCCCAGCTGCTAGTGGCCCTTTGCCGGAGTCCTACGGGCGTAACCCAGGAGCTGACTGTGTTGGTCTTCAGGAGTTGGCAGTGGAGAATACGCAATTGTACCCGAGTGCAACAGGTGAGTGGATTGTTTTTGGAGTCTTTTGGAACGCGCTGTTGAGCAGTGCTTTTGAAGCAGTTAACTGTGTAGGATTTGGTGGTCGGTGTACCACAGAGAATCTTGGGGGTCTGACGGGGCAGCATTGTGGCTGCACGGGTAGATGCTCCACAGACTTGTTTTGTGAACAATAGAGACGCAGATCGGACGCCCTGGTGTGGCTCGTGTGGTGCACACCCGGCGGGACTGGTCTCGGAAAGGCCTGTGGTTGAACCTGGGTAGCCTTGGGGACATTTTTGAAGGAAGCAGGCTTAGTCAGAATAGTCCCAGGGGTGAACCAGGAAGACTGCAGGATGATCTGTAGGATAGTCTGTGGTTATACCTGTCCAACGGTCTCTTGGTAGTCTTTGGACTGCTTGATTTTGGTATCTGTTGGTCTGGAATCTGAATTGATTGATTCTCCACGAACAGGAGTCGACGGGCTCTGTTCTTTGTTTGGAAAGACAGAAAAGAGACATGTCGTTTTGAATATCTTTGTATGTACATATATTGTGCTCTGTGTATGTTTGAATAAGAGTGAGATTGAATATGTTGTGAATGTTTGAACATGGCCATGTTTGAAAGTACGTTTTTATGATTGAATAAGGAGTACATGACAACGATCACTATGCCGTGTGTTAGCAAATTGAGTTGTTTTGTATGTTGTTGTCGCCCTAAGGATACGTGATTGGCTGAAAGTCAACCTGCCCCGCCTGAGGGTAGCCAGAGTTATGATATGTATGTAAAGCATGGTATTACACCTATCTTGTTTAATACACTATGGCATAAATATACTAAGGATAATGTAGAGTTGCAATGGCCCGTGACCGGGTCTTTTGATGAGAAAAAGATACATTTTCTGCAGGATAGATTGTTTTCTAAACGTAGTCGACAGTCAATGTTTGATTCCCTAAACCTATGGCAGAAGGAAGCAAAGCGTAAACGTATACAGGAAGAGAAAGTATGCAGAATAAAGGGAGGTCAGATGATTACGCAGAAAGCCATTGCTTATGATAAAGCTCAAACCGAACAGGGAATTGATCATGGAGACAGACAATTTAGATTGCAAGTGGATAAGACCTATGTGGCTAGGACTGAAGCGGAGGATGAGATGGAGGATTTATTGGATACTTGTACACCTCCCCCTTATGCTCCACAACGTATATATCCCATTGTTCCCCCAACTCCAGAACAGGCTCCTACAGCCTCTGCCCCGGTTGTTTCCTCCTCCCCTGTGTTTCCGGGAACTTCCTCTGCTTTATCTCCCTCTGTGTCTGAGACGGCTACTTTATGGTCTGTTATGTTGCCGTCTTCCGTTATGTCCACAGCTGTTTTGTCTCCCCCTACCCTTGCGTGGGCTTCCCAGTCCACGAGCACGACCCCATCCTTAGCTGTTTCAACTCCAGCTCGTTCTCCGGGGAATTTGGAAACATGAAAGTTGTTTACTCATTCGACTGTAGGACTACATGAGAAACAGATGGTTGAAAATCAGTCATCCCAGTGGATGCGACATCCTATTTATACTATAACTGATATATGGAGCAGGCTCCGAGATTTTGAACCTGTTATGCAGCAACATGCCCTGAAACACATGGCCACATGTCTTATTACTTTATGGGAACAGTGTTTTGCAGGAGGGATGGCCCCCCAAGTGATGTATGATATTCAGGATAGGGTTCATACGTCTGAACTTAGACCAGAGGAAGTGTACAAAAATGTTGAGGTTTTATTAAGTTATCGAGAGCGGATGCACCAAAAATGTCCCCCATGGGACTCTCAGCACCCTATGCGAGAAGTTCATCCTATCTTTCACCCTGAAATACCGGAATTAAACAATGATCAGGATATGGTGACTAGACCCCGTCTAGAGGCACAAGTGCAGGAACAATGGGTTTACACCCCCTGGAAGAGGAGTGAAGTCCTCTTGCTCAAATCACAACTACCTGACCCCCGTAAGAATCCCACGGCTTATTATAAAGAACTCACAGAAGCGGCTTCCTCAGCAGTTATGACCCTAGCTGACATAGAGCTATTTTTTGCGTTGCTAGTTCCTATTGATGTATGGCGTCAGGTGCATGATCAGGTACATGTTCAGGATATAGGCGGAACATGGGAACAGATAAAAGATTGGGATAAGGAACGTAAACCTGGTGATAAACCAAAACCTGAACTATTGGCGTTACCTGGCCGTATTATTACTTACATGCATTCCTTCATTCCGCCTCGTAAGGTGGATTGGGATAAATTGACAGCATGTAAGCAGAAGAAAGACAAAAGCGTTTCTGATTTCTTCACTAGATTTGAAGGTGTATTCATTGACTTTAGTGGACAGGATTTATCATTGGAAAGCGGTATACGATTATTTGTTAATCACTTTTTGACCAATTTGTTACCGGAAGTTTCTGCGTGGCTACAGGCCGCTGAAAGTACCTGGACCACGTCTACGCCTTCGGTAATATTGAGTATGGCCCAATATTACGAACATAGAGAAAATGAGAGTAAGGATAAGACGGAAAAGAAAACGAAAGATCTTAAGACGCGGGTGTTGTTGCAACAAGTCATTAGAGGACGAGGCAGAGAGAGAGGCGGTAGAGGGTTCGTCCCGAGGGGGGGCGGGAACCGGACGAGGCGGAGGGCCGGCGTTGTTTTGGGACCAAACCAGTAGGCTTACTGTAAGGAGGAAGGGCATTGACGATTTCATTGTCCATCGTTGCTGGCTCAGAATGGGGCTATGAGAGGAAGAGGTCGAGGTGGTGTGGATCGCAGTGATATGCATTGAGAGGAGGCGACGCACATCGGATCAGAAAATTATTATTTCGATAATCCGAGAGGTAGGCAGTACTATAACGAGGACTGTACGATGGATGCAACCGAAGGATATGCTTATACATAGGACAGCCAGGGACAGAGTGGGGGCCAGGTGTCAGTACCCATTGATCAGCAAGGTCCTTATGTAAAGGCGCATTTGATGGGAACGTCTGAAATGTTTTTTAGTTGATACGGATGCGATGAATAGTTCTATTTCTCGTTCTCTGGTCCCAGGGGCTGCTCTGTCCGGGCACAATAATGTTTTGGTGGGATTCTCTGGAATTCCGGTGGTGAGCCCCATTTCCAAACCTATTCCGTTTATAATTGGTCCAGTAACGGTAGACTCCCTGTTTCTCTTGACTTCCCATTGTGGTGAAAATTTGTTGGGCTTAGATTTGTTGAAGAAATTACATGCAAAAATGCACGTCTATTTGACAATCAATCCCCTTGAGTTTGCTGCTATCTCAGCTACCCTGTGGGCCACTGGAGACACAGATGTAGGATTATTAAGTATTCCACCCGTTTCTATTACTTTGAAGCAAAATGCTCGGCTTCCACGTATACCTCCGTACAAAATTTCTCCGACAGGCGAGAAAGCTTTGCTCTCCATCATTCAAGATTTGATCAAAAGGGGTGTGGTAGAGGAGACAGATGCTAATATATGCAACAGCCCCATTTTACCGATCTTAAAAAAGGCCCCTGTTGAAAGTGATCCTGACTATGCTGATACTTATCGTTTTGTGATTGATTTGCTAGAAATTAATAAAATAATGGTGCCCTAATACCCTGTTGTTTCTGACATAACTACTATTCTCACTATGATTCCTCCCACTGCCAAATATTTTTCTGTTATCGATTTGAAGAATGCTTTCTTTAGCATTCCGATACATCCTGATAGCCATCATATTTTCGGCTTCTCATTATCTGGTCGCAGCTTCCAGTTTTGTCGCGCTCCCCAGGGGTACGCAGAGAGTCCTAGGATTTATAGTCAAGCTTTGAAGACATTGTTGGATGATTTGGTCTTACCCCCTTGTAATGTGCATTTGCAATTTCTTTGATGATCTTATAGTGGCCTCTGACACTGAGGGAGGTTGTAAGGAAGCCACTGTACAATTATTGTCTCATTTGGCGGCTAATGGCAATAAAGTATCTCTTTCTAAATTCCAATACTGTCGACATGAGGTAACCTACCTAGGTCATCTACTGTCGAAAGAGGTGTGGAGACTAACCCCATAGCGTGTGACTACCATTTCTAATATGTCTTTACCTCGTACTCAGCGTGATGTTCGTGCATTTCTCGGCATAACTTCTTACTGTCGCCAATGAATCCCTAATTTTTCCCTTCTCACTAAACCTCTCCTGTATTTAACCACTAAAGATGTGCATGAACCTTTACCCTGGACTGATGCTTGCCAAAATGCTTTTGACTGTTTGAAATCTGTGCTTTACTCTGCACCCGTTCTTGGTACCCCTGACTACCAAAAACCTTTTGTGCTTTATGAACACAAGGTGGACGGTTGCTCGCTTTCTGTGTTAACACCAGGATTTGGTGGTAAGCAGAGACCTTGTGCTTATTTCTCGGCGCTGTTGGATAACGTCGCCAGAGCACTCCTTAGCTGTTTAAGGGCTAATGCTGTGGTTGCAGTGGCTATTCGACAGCCGTAAGGGCTCGTTCTGAACGCTGATCTCACAGTGATGGTACCGCACACTGTGGATACATTATTGAACAAAACGAAGACCCAGCACCTTACGAGTGCACGTCTTACAGGTTACAAATTGACTTTGTTTGCTCCCCACATTACGATTAAACAATGTGCCACTCTGAACCCTGCCACGTTACTACCCCTCCCTTCGAACGAAAAGAACAATGATGTTCATGATTGTATATTTCGGACAGAGGAAGAGACGAAGGGACGGGTAGACCTGACAGACAATCCTCTATCTGACCCTCAAGGGGAGTTGTATGTCGATGGCTCTTGTTTCAAATTACCAGATGGCACGACAACTGCTGCATATGCAATAACTACTCTTCACACTATAGTTGAGGCTTCTAGAGTACCCTATCAATCAGCACAGGCAGCTGAGTTAGTGGCATTGCTTCGGGCCTGTGAGTTAAGTGAAGGATTGAGAATGAATATTTACACCGACAGCCAGTACGCCTTCGGCGTGGCTCATAGTTCTGGCCGGCTTTGGGCCGAAAGAGGTTTTCTCACTTCCCATAGTCAGCGAATACAGCATGGCCCCTTGATTTTGCAATTGCCGACAGCATTGACGTTACCAGAGATGGTGGCTGTAGTTAAATGCAGTGCACACAAGGCAGTGGTTGATGTAGTGGGTGAAGGTAATGCCTTTGCTGATCAAGTAGCTAAGGAAACTGCGAAGTCCAATTTGACCTCAATGTTTGTGACTAGCTCTGCTAGGTGGGTGGCTGAAACAGAGATGTTTAATATCACCATGGAAAGTGTCCAAGAAATACAGAAATAATCTACCCCTATTGAGCTGGCTCACTGGAAAGAGAAAGTGGGGAAATTAGATGCAAATGATTGTTGGATTGATTTGACAGAAAAACAACGGTGGTTGTTGCCCAATGCATTAGTGACTGCGGTGGTAACAATGGCACATGGTTCAGCTCATATTGGGGCAAAAGGTATTTGTGCATTAATAGATCCTGTATGGTACAATCCCAATATTCCAAAGACCACTGCTCATTTGGTACAATATTGCATGGTTTGCTTACGACATAATCCTGGGGCAGGGAGCCTGTTCTGAGTGGAAACTTTGCACCACCGTCTTTGCCTTTTGAGGTGCTCCAAATGGATTATATGCAGCTGGAGTGCATAAATAATTTGAAGTATGTCCTGGTCGTGGTGTGCGCTTTCAGTAAATGGGTGGAAGCCTACCCAACCAAAGAAAACACTGTTTTGGCAACGGCAAAGGCGTTGGTAAAGGAATACTTCCCACGCTAAGGATTGCCTCGGGTGATCTGGAGTGATAACGGGGGACACTTTAATGCAAATTTAATCAGTCACATTTGTAATGGACTACAGATTAAACAGAAATTCCATGCGGCTCGACACCCCCAGTCCGCTGGGTTGGTCGAGAAGTATAATGGAATACTGAAGCTCAAATTAGCAAAAATTCAAGAAAGCACCGGATTAAAGTGGCCAGATGCTCTGCCACTGGCAATAATGTAAATACGGGTTACCCCACATTCTCGTTCCATTCATCAACAGGTCTCAGCAGATTTGCAGCCCCTGCCGGAGGGTCCCGGACATCGCTTGGAGCCAGGACAGTGGGTTCTGGTCCGTAACTACCAGCGAAAATCCAGCTTGGATCCCCGTTGGTCTGAACTGTTTCAAATATTGTTGGCCACGCGGTCAGGGTAAAGGTGAACGGCAAGCAACACTGGATCCATGTGTCACATCTGAAAAAACTACCCCTCCCACTTCCATATGATCAACGAATCCAGGAAGGGGTTCTGACCCAGGAAAGTGAGCGAGTTCCTTGTGTTGTCCCTTTTTCTGACGCCCAGGTAATTGAAGAAGGGCAAGGAGAAGGTGTCTCGGGCTCGGAAGGGTCTCTGTCATCAGCACAAGTGATTGCCCCAGATTCTGTTGCCCCTACAGTCGAACGAGAGGCTCGCAGTACCCCTGTTGCACCGGATTCATCCTCCTCTGTTTTGTTCTCTGATCAGGAAGTGCCTCCTGGCCATGCTCGATACAACCTGCGGCCCAGAAAACAACGCGGTACCCCAGGTGAACATGGTAGGAGGTAGGGAGAGACTTGAGTGATAGGGTACAGACCTGTTCCACGAATGTCTGTTAGATGTAAGCATGGGTGGAAAATCCGTTTCGCTCGCGGATTTTGCGGATTTTCGGGAAATTCGCAATCCGCGAGATTCGCGAATCTCCCGCAAAATCCGCAAATCCGCGAGCAGCGGATTTTGCTCGCACTGCTCGCACTGTTCGCGTGAGTTCGCGGCTTCCCAGTACAACTTCGCGCCCCGCGAATAAGTGCAAAATTGCAGAAATACGATCTAATCAAAACTGAAACTACTTACCAGGTTCAAAAGTTCAGGCTCATCATTAGTAGCCATTTCCTGTAGTGCTTGCTGAGGGGCCCCTCCAGAGTTCAGTTGCCAGTTGCAACTATTATGTGACCCTGCTCTGAACCTCAGAATAGTTACACATATGCCACAAAGGTCCTGAATTACAGCTAAGGGAGACAAGCAGGAGCCAGGCTGGCAGTTCAAATCCATTAATCAGCCCCTAATTCATTATTGTCAGTTGGGGCAGGGCAGGTGTTGTAACTAATTTTGCAACAATGAAAGCACTTAGCAAGTGCAAAAGTTCACTAATCAGGAAGCACTAAGGAAGCAGGTGCCAGCTAAAAAAATATTCTGTGACACATTAATCAGCCCCAAATTAATTCATGTCACTTGAGGCAGGGAAGGTGTGCTTGCGTTGCCACAATAATGTACACTGACTGGACAACCAGAGGGTGCTGTGATGAAACAGAGGGTGGCATGGGTGGGCCAGAGGGTGGCATGAGTAGTCAGAGAGTGGCAGTGGTGACAGAGAGTGGCAGTGATGAAGAAGAGTGTCCCAAACAGGCTGGACACGTAGAAACAACAAGTTCGCGAAACTTGCGACCCGACAGGTAAGTTCGCAAATTGCGAAATTGTAAAAACCATCGCGAACTGGCAGAAACACGGGCGAACACAAAAAAAAAATCCGCAAATTCGCGGGAATTCGCGGATTTTGCGGATTGCGAGTTCGCAAATCCGCAAAATTCGCGAACGCGAGATCCGCAAAATTCGCCCATGCTTAGTTAGATGTGCTTCTGGGGTACTGAGCGAGACACTGGACTGAACGCACTGAGAGCCTTGAACATTTGCTTGCTCTGTTCAGAAAGAAAGACTGAATTTCTTGTCTAAAGAGGCCCAGGTTGTGTTTTCTTCAAGGGTTGCGTGAGAACATAACTACAACGTGAGAAGTTTGCTTTGGCCTTATCGTGATGAACGATAGGAGCCTGCCTGTGAGGCTCTAAACGGACACAAGAAAGAAGCACCCTCTGGCAGGTTGGACTGCATCGCCCGAGTTTATTTTGGACTTTTAGTTAGTATGTCTCCCTTTGCTTGTTTCGTTCCTGAAGAGGAACGTCTTTTTGTACCACGTCATTTCCCTGCATATATGCCTGTCTTTTCTAGCTGGACTCAACGTGTTAAAATTGCATTTATAGTTATTATAGCGATATTGCTATAATATAGTATTTATCTATTTAGAATTTCATCACCCTATGCATACTGTTTTAGGAACAACTGCCCCACCTCCGGAACATGTGTTTCATACTTTCGCTCCACATAAGGAAAGGCATCATCAGACTTATGTGAAAAATGTATTTGTTGAAATGCTTCATCAAACACACAGTGCCACCAATACTACAAATTGTTGGGTTTGTTGTCTTTTACCATCTGTTATGCACAAGCACGATTTATTCATATCCCTACACTTGTCTCATCTGGGGAGTTGTGAGGCTTGGTTTAAATTACTTTCAATGATGTATATGCATTATACGGTGGACACTCAAAGGTTTTCGGAAAAGGATTAGGAAATGATTTTAGCATATATCGAGGTTCATCAAAGATTCAACCCCAACGAGAATAATGGAGAGGGAACTTTAGACCCGAATGCTTGTATGAATATGTATACAACGCATGAAAATACCACTTGGTTGAAAAATTAGACTTTCGATTTTGTTGAGTTAAATTTCACTCAGTATTTTTGACATTTTCAAGACCGTAATGTTACTGAAGATAGGGCTATTCCAGTGCCTATACTAAATAGTACCTCTGAGTTCTGTGTTCGGGGTGTAGGGTACATGTCAGTAGGAGAAAGCTGATGTAATTACACTTATCAGTTAAATACTTTTAGCAGCCCTCCATTGTTAACCCCTCCTAATGTATATTTTGTCTGTGGAGAAAATGCCTATACTTGGCTTCCACGAGGTTGGGCTGGACATTGCTACCTGACCTTCCTGTACCCTCCAGTCTATATTGTCCCTTCTAATTATCACAATGCAGCATTTTTGGAAGTCCACGCTACTCTGTCCGTCTACCTCGTATTATGGAGACGCGGATTTGTCTCATCACGGAAAATGTCACTTTAAGAAGCTGAGACCGCCACTTCCTGATATTAGGATCTATCGCTTACTTGTGAGGGGTACCTTCTCTCTTCAATGTGCATTCAGGAAATGTACCTTTTGCCTAGTCCACAATATTTGGAAGCATCAGGATCTGGTCTGCTCTAGCACTAATTTGCAATTCTTGTGGATTACATACTGTTTCCAAATCTCGCTGTTCTAAATACTTCTATCTGTCAGACTTTACTACATATCTCCGGTTAGACATCCTTTGGAGATAAAACTTTATGGACACACGACGTATTCAGGCGCGAAACTTGGAAGCCGTACTAATATCATACTAGCCCTGACGAAGTTCCCGTGGCACGAGGGAACGAAACGCGTTGGCTATGTGCCTTTGTTGTTCACAAAGAAATTAAATAAAAGAAGAACCTTCAAAGAACTCATAACTTCTTGATTTGTCCACGCAGTGCACCTTCCTTCTTTCTTTCATTTGTATTATCAACAAGCATCACTTGGCAGCTGGTGCTGGAAGTTGCTGCACTCAAAGTTTATTTTTAGAAACTATAAGGCTGTGAATGTGCTTGACCTAGGTCTGCTGCTGTGTTCTTTCATTGTTCTATTCGAAGCAAGCCTGTTAAGAGAAATAAAAGAATGATAGATACTACCGATATAGATCAGACAGATACTCCTGAACAGCATTTTACCGACATCGTTAAAGGAGTGTTTCCCATCTGGGGCCTATAATCACCAGCAAGGAAGTACGCCCATTTGTCCAGAGTAGTTGAAGGGGTAATTAACACCACTGCAGGAATATTGACTAATCTGACCGTAGAGCTACAAGAGACCAGGCTCGTTTTGCTTCAAAATCGTATGGTTTTAGATGTTATCTTGGCAGATCGAGGAGGAGCATGCCGTGTGATCGGCAGTTCTTGCTGTGTTTATATCCCTAACTACGCCCCCTCCGTTCATTTGGCTATCCAGAAGCTACATTGTTTGGCTTCCGAAATACATGTAGAGTCTGGCACGTGGTCCCTTTCTGGTTGGTTCTGGGGTCTGTTGTCTACTTGGGGATGGAAAATTTTGATAGTGCTGTGTCAGGAGACGCTCACTGGGGACATGTTAAGCGAAGGGGCGGATGACCACCTACCTCCTTACGTCTCTCCTGTGCTTCTTTTACAGTCACAATGGGACACACTAAATCAGGACTGCAGCGGCCCCTTTAATTCAACATCCTTTCTCTTCCGGGAGGAGCAGCCATAGCATGTGGCCGGGTCACATGCACCAATGCTAAAAGGGCCGTTCTGAGGGATAACAAATAGATTTCCCATACATAAGGAGTATCAGGCCTATATTATGTTAGCATGATGCATCTATAAGTACCCTTTTTGCTTGATTATATATATATATATATATATATATATATATATATATATATATATATATATATTATATATATATATTATATATATACATGTGCATTTGCAGGGAGGAAAACATTTATTTGTTCCTTGCGTATTTACTGCTAATAGAGTAGGCCGAGAACCATACAGACGCCATGTTCTAACCTATGCTCGAATATGGGCTATGATCACGTGTTAGTCTCCGGCAGTTGTCAAGCCCCAGTTCATCTGAATTACTGGGAGCAGCTGAACGTAGGCTGTTTACTTGATTGTCCTGAGACTCAAGGTCGCATCTGGCTTTGGGTGCGATAAGCGCATTCCTGGAGGTGCCGTGCCTACACTCCCGGGCACTAAGACGAAAGGAAGTCACCCCTCCTGACCTTCCCAGTAATAAATAGTTAAGCTTTGAACTAATCATGTGTGCCATATATGGTCCTTCCCTGGAGCTTGAGGGACAACTGGTATTTTTCCTTTTACAGTGATTGTATGTGTTGAACCGAAAAGTATATAACCTCATGTTTGAATACAAGCCAACAGTCTGCTCCGCGCACCTGATGGGTGAGGGTTGGAGAGGCTCCTCTATAGAGTATTTTTGCTTAATAAATGATTGAAATTTCTTCACTGCCAACTGACTGATTATTTGGTAAATGGGATTGGGGCTATTGGTAAGTGTAACCCTTTATGTTATTTTTATAGTACTTCACTAACCCCTCTATTGTGTGACTGTCTGGAAGGAATTCAGAAAGTCTAACTGTCAGCAACACCCAGTCATGTGATCCAAGACAGGCTGCAGGCACAGAAGGGCTTAGGGCAGGAAAATGCCAACTTTCTAAAAGTGGTGTTTTCAAAATGGCAATGAAAAATCCAACTTTACCTTTGAAGAGGATGTATGATTACAATTTTATAGACACCAAGCATGACATAGCCACCTGCTCCCAATAAAAAAATTACAGCTTATTAATGGTAATAAGGAATCTCACATTGTATTCTCTGGGAGCGGTAGGCCTCAAGGTATTGAAAAACAAAGTTACACGTTTTTCAATACCAGGTCAGGTAAAACTTGAAAGTACACGTCCAGCCTTTTAATTACACACCACCCCGCCCACTGGGCTACCTACGGTATATCTTAGGAGTGTCTTATATGTAATAATAGCAGAGGTTAAGGCTTGGCAAGGTAAATTAATGCCAAGTCGACATGGCAGTTTAAAACTGCTTTCAGGCTGCAGTGGCAGACCTGGGACATGTTTTGAAGTGCTATTGAAGTGGGTGGCACGGAAAGTGCTGCAGGTCTACTTGTAGCATTTAATTTACATACTCTGGGTATATGGTATAAGGGGCTTACAAGTAAATAAAATATACCAACTGGGTATTTGCCAATTAAACCATGTTTAGGGGAGAGAGCACACACAAGTGGTTAGCAGTGGTAAACTGCACAGAGTCCTAAGGCCAACAAAAATTAATTCAGTAATAAAGTGGAAGGAAAAAGCAAAAAGTTTGGGGTGATCCTGCAGAGAGGGCCAGGTCCAACAGTAATTACAAAACACGTATAACAGACAAGTACAAGGGACAGTACAAGAAATACAAAAACAAATTTAAATATCATGGAAAATGTTCTCTAAATTCTTACTGCATAAAGTACATATATATATAAAAAAATGAAGCAAGAAACCTATAAAGGTGTGATGATAACCTCATGCCCTATCCAGTGATTGATGGATCCTTAGATCCCACACCTCATCAAAAACCGGGCCATTGCCAGTACTTGTACCAGTACTAACCAATATCCTTCAAGAGCGACAATATTCAAGGCTGTACAAATTCCTTTGGCATGGAGACCAGGTCTGATCCACTCTCTTCTCAGCTTCCTAAATGGGGGTCAATGGAGGAGGAAGTGTTTCTTCGCTTCCTCTGTGGACTCAACACAGGGCATGTATTACTGTCCCTTGTAGCCTTACAACTATTGGTCATATTGTCCCAATCTGACATTGAGATACGATCTCTTCTACGTGGGAAGTGAATTCTATCCTAGTACTCATTTGTAACCATTTCCAGTTTGACTTCTAAGTATGCTGGAGCCACCCAGCATGTTCCCACCTAAGCAATGACCCTCCCTAGACTCCTGTCCAGCACTTTCTCCTTTACCAAAATAACATTGTTCTTAGTAAGGCCTTTGGGTGTTTCCACTAGTGCGAAACCTCACTGTATCAGGCTAACCCTAACCTGGAGTTAACATGTGTACAGGGATAGAGGCACTCACTAATTTCACCCTACTAACTAACATGCCACTAACACACTAGAAAACAGCAAATTGACAGTTATATATATAATCCAGGTATTTTGTTATACTCAAATTAAGCCTCAGGCCCATTTGGTTGATCAACCATTTTTCTAAACCATAATATTATTTGCTTCATGATTTCAGTAGTTTTTGACTGCTACACTGACAAAGAACTACCTGAAGGTCATTAAAAACAAAGGTAAAGACCCTCTAAAGCGCTTGTATGGGTAGCCGACCGAGGCTCCCTGTCGTCGCCCACATATTCATCCCATCTAACTCCCCCCAACCTTTTTAATTTTGACTCAGGTATGTGTGGGACAACATGCTGTTTCATACAATCTACAATCTAGGGGTTCCCCCTCTAATGTGATCACTAGGTTTTGCATGTTTTTTTGTAAAAATGTTAAAAATGTAAACAAAAGATGGACAAGGACTGAGTCTGTAAGAAGAATAAGTGAAAAAATGTCACCTAGTGCAGGACAAAATCAAGTTCACATTGGACACCTTTAGATATTACATATCTACAAATATAGTCGATTAGGTTTAGTATACAAATATACAACAAATGTCTTGCACATTCTTGAGGACATTAAAAGGGATTCCATATCCCATAAATACTCTGTTAAAGTGCTGGAATCATATGCCCCACCTTTGTTAGATGTATATTCTCTGCTTTAAATTACCAATCTCTTATAAAGTTTCTTATTTCACAACAGCCAGTCCCTAATATGACATAGTTACATCACTATTCCTGCATTACTCTGCCTTCTTACTTTGGAAATTGCTTCCTTAAAGATGGAGGCTTCAGGATTGACAACAATCTTAGCCAAAAGATAAGCGGCAGATTATTATCTCGCAAGAAGCACAACTTTGTAATTCACTAAGCAAATTTTGTAATTCACTAAGCACACCCTGTATTAGGGTCACTAAACTTTTCTCTAAATGCCTCTTCTAATGTCTGTCGACTGCAATCCAAAAACCAACATAGTTGTAATATCTAGCTAGCTCCCTATATCTTGGGGCCAAAGGGCAGAGATACTTCGCCTACAAAGGGCACAAAACGCGGCGGCCCGGACTTTCCTTCGCCCGCAGAGAACTTGTCCCACCACTGGCTCCTTCCGCAAACTACATTGGCTGCCGGTGGAGAAAAATATTCAATTTAAAACTGTTTGTGTCACCCACAGAATCATGATTCTCCAATCTCCTTCTATTCTGGCCAGTCTCATGGTGCCCTACATACCCACCCGCCTGCTAGGATCCATTGACCAGCACCTGGATGCTGTCCCCCGGTTTAAGAGAGTATGGGCTGGAGGGCGCTTCTTCTGCGTTCGCGCTCCAAAGCTTTGGAATTCCCTCCCTGCAAACATCAGACACATTCAAAATCATTCACTCTTCCGCAAAGCTATCAAAACTCATCTCTTTCCTGCATAAATGTTGTTTGTGTGTTTTCCGGTCTGCTTATAACAGTTGCATTCTAGCCTTGGCACGCCCTGTTGCTGGGGCAGTTGTGCGCTTTACAAAACCCATAACATAACAACATAACATAACATCTCTCTCTCTCACTCCAGCGTCAGGTTTTGCAATACTTTGTACATTTGTGAGGCAGTTGCCTGTCTAATGCCATATATTTATATTTTCAAATATTTTTCACAGAATGATTCAATTTGCAGTAATCTTCCACTCCAATACATTGTGTACTGTCTTATCCGTTTCATTCACAATCATCCAAAAATAACAGTTATGGTACCCACTCACCATTAAATACCAGGACTATGGGTATGTTTAACAGCATGGGGTGAAAACTAGTTCTTTCCTCAGTCCCCGCTGGACTGAAAACCTGTAGCTAGCTTGCTGCGTACCTCAAACCTTACTCTCGTTCTAAGAAAATAGCCTGGATGGCTGTCAGAAGGAATGGTCCAGTACCCAAACCCACAAATATCCTCCAAAGGATTGGCCAATCAATGGCCTTTAAGGCAGCGTGTATTAAAATCACAACAGCTAAGATCCCTGACTAGAAATCAGTTGTACTTATCAATAAACCTGTGGGAGGAGATAGCGCTCACTAATCACCCTCCCTCCCTCCCTGGCACCACACTGGGTTATAATCATGATTCCTTTCTTTTCTACCCACAATTCCAAGTGGCAGAATAGGACTTTCCTATGAACTGTTAAATCAGTATAAAGGTGGTAGATTGGGTAGTAGCTCGCAGGATTGAGCAGGAGCCTTTTTGATAGAAAGAGACCTCTATACCCTGTGTCTAGGACTCTGAAGATCAGCCCAACTCCAACAGTGCATTTTAGTACATTAAACAATACAAACCCAGCTGCCGGAAGGTGCTTCAATAAATCAATGTGGATGCTGTGAAGCCCAATGGCTTTGGCCATTTTCCACCTCTCTAAATTGCTCATACACTCATTCAACATACATTTTCTTTTACTATAGAAATCTCTCCTAAAGGCTGTGTAATGTGTTCCTGAATACACAAATTAAGAACTTGTATAGTGTCCTTTAGTTCTTGACATGCCATCATGTCTATTGTGTGTAAGGAGAAAAGGAATGAAGTGTGTTAAGAGTTGGCATTCTTGGTGTGGTTTCCCCGAACATCTTGCCTTCAGAACTCCTGTTTTTGATGACTTAGGACTCTGTACAGTGCTCTTTCTCTAAAGCATTGTAACATTGGCTTATCACCAAATGGCATATTTAATTTACTTGTAAGTCCCTAGCAAAATGGCACTACATCTGTCCAGGGCCTCTAAATAAAATGCTACTAGTGAACATGCTGCACTGGTTGTGCCAAACACTTAAGTACCACTGTAAACATGTCTCAAGACTGTCATTGCAGAGCCTGTGTGTGCAGTTTAAACTGCCATTTCAACCTGGCAAAATATACCTTTTGCCAGGCCCAAACCTTCCTCTTTAATACATACACGTCACTACTAGGGTAGGCCCGAGACAGCCCAGAGGGCAGGGCACATTGTATTTATAAAGTAGGGCATGTACTTTTAGGGTTTACATGCTCTGCTGGTGAAAAACTCCGATTTTTTTTTTATCATTACTGCAAGGACCATCTCTCCTATAGGATAACATTGGAGTTGCCCTATAATATTTTTTAAGTCTAATTTACAAATGGGAAGAGATAATCAGTTCATGTTTGATGTCTCTGGAATCATAATTTAAAATCCTATCTTATGGTGAAGTCTGATTTTTAATTGCAATTCTGAAAAGGACCCTTTTAGAAAGTTGGCATTTTCTGGGTGTGGGTGACAGTTGGGCTTCGAGAATTCCTCCTGGACATCCACACAATGGGAAACCTAGGTATGACTGGATAGGCAATCACTAGCAGGATGGGAGGGAGGAGCTGGGCACAGCCTCACTTACACTTAAATAGGGTGTGTCCTGCCTCCGCACAAAGGGCTGCATATGAGAAGCCAGGGCCAGGCCATTTGCACACTTCAAGGTTATGCCTCTAGAAGCTTCTCTGCACTTCAAAGGCACAACTGTGTATAAAAGAAAGACCTAAAATACCAACTCTTCAGTACACTTCTGGACTTGTGGACAGCCTGCCAGGAAGGAGGGCCGGCTGCCTACTTGTCTGGGGAAGTAAGACTTGACCTGCAACTTCAACTTGAACCCAGGACCCCAGAGGGACTCCAAGGGCTAGTCTACTGGCCTCCTGATCTGAGCCATGTGAACATAAAAGGCTCCCCAACCAGCTCCTGGACCCAACTGCAGTGGGTTCCTGACCCTCAAGTGATACCCCTCAGCTCCTGCACCCTTGGTGGGGCTCAAAGCTATTGAATTCAAGCTTTTGGGTTCTTCTTGATCGTCAATGGGCCTATTCACACCTAGACTGTGCTGCTCACACTTAAGCTAACCATGAGCCACTGCCTTCGCACAGCAAGCATTGAACGTAAAACGAGGACCACCACCACGAAGTCCAGCCCCCGCATCCGCGAAGCCCAACCTCCTCTTCGAGCCACACCGACAACCTTCTGCGAAGCTCTCCTAGCTCCCAGTGATTTTCTCAAATGTAAATGGGACACTTGGCATAAAACTTGAGAAGGTACCACTTCAGCAGGACTCATCTGGGACAGTATCCTACCTGCGCTACATTGGGGCTGGCCTGAACGTTTGACTTTTACCCAGCCCAGCATAACTAGATAGTCGCCACTGGCGCTTTCTTCTTTTAGGCCCGATTTTAC